>NC_138070.1:33355646-33955646 GCF_964194185.1 Rhinolophus hipposideros | reverse complement strand
TCATTGGCTGCGGCTCTGCGGGGACTCGGGGAGCAGAGGCGGACGCTCGCCTGAGCCAGGCTGGTGGCTCCCGAGTGTGCTCAGCCCCGCTGGGGATGTCTCGGTCCCCCAGCCTTCCTCCTGCCAATCTCGAATGGTGCGCGAAGGTTTCAGAAGCTACTTTCTTAGACGTGACGTGCAAACAGGTTCAGAAATACTGCGCACGTGTTGCCCAGTCTTGGCACACTGGTGGAAAGTGCACCGTGCTCCATCAGGGATCTTCTAAAGCCCCCTGCAAAGCCAACACAATCTTTTAAAACCCCATTGTGAAGAGAAAACTTCTGAAGTAATGACTTATCCTGTGAAAAAACAGAACACTGGAGAATTTCTTTTAGACATACATTATGGTTTAATGTGATTCACGTTTGAATATCGTTGAGGGAGAGGGATTGCTCAGGGGGAAGCACCAAAATACTTTCTGTGGAAAAACTCCACATAAAATTCTCACGTTTTAGGATAAGACAGAAAGATTGCCTTCTTTTTGGTTTTGTTTTCTTTTTGTTCTTGTTTTTTTTTTTTTTTTAAAGTTTATTGGGGTGACATTGTTAGTAAAGTTACATAGATTTCAGGTGTACAATTCTGTATTACATCATTTATAAATCCCATTGTGTGTTCAACACCCAGAGTCAGTTCTCCTTCCATCACCTTATATTTGATCCCCTTTACCTTCATCTACCACTGCCTTCCCCCCAACCCTTTGATAACCCCTAAACAATTATCTGCGTCTATGACTTTTTGTTTCTCATTTGTTTGTTTTATTCTTTTGTTGATTTTGGTTTATATACCACATATCAGTGAAATCGTATGGTTCTCTGCTTTTTCTGTCTGACTTATTTCTCTTAGCATTATTATCTCGAGATCCATCCATGGTGTCACAAATGGTCCTATTTCATCTTTTCTCATGACCAAATAGTATTCCCTTGTGTGTGTGTATATATATATATATATATATATATATATATATATATGTATATGTATATGTGTATATATATATATATATATATATATATATATATGACAACTTCTTTATCCATTCATCTATTGAAGGACACTTTGGTTGTTTGCATGTCTTGGCCACTGTAAATAAGGCTGCAATGAACATTGAAGCACATATGTCTTTATGTATAAATGTTTTCAGATTTTGGGGGTAGATACCCAGGAGAGGGATTGCTGGGTCATATGGTAATTCATTGTTAATTTTTTGAGGAACCTCCACACTGCCTTCCATAACAGCTGCAAGAGTCTGCATTCCCACCAACAGTGTATGAGGGTTCCTTTTTCTCCACAGCCTCTCCAACACTTGTTACTATTTGTCCTGTTGATGATGGCCATTCTAACTGGTGTGAGGTGATATCTCATTGTGGTTTTTACTTGCATTTCTCTGATGATTAGTGATGTTGAGCATTTTTCATGTCTATTGGCCATTTGTAAGTCCTCTTTGGAGAAATGTCTCTTCAGGTCCTCTGCCCATTTTTCAATTGGGTTGTTTTCTTTTTTGTTGTTCAGTTGTATAACTTCCTTGTATGTTTTGGATATTAGCCCCTTATTGGAGGTATTCGTTGCAAAAATCTTTTCCCATTCTTTGCCTCTTTCTTTTGTCGATGGTTTCTTTTGCTGTACAGAAGCTTTTAAGTTTGATATAGTCCCATTCATTTATTTTAGCTTTTGCTTCCCTTGCCTTTGGAGTCAAATTCATAAAATGCTCTTTGAACCCAAGGTCCATAAGTTTAGTACCTATGTTTTCTTCTATGCAGTAAATTGTTTCAGGTCTTATATTTATGTCTTTGATTCATTTTGAATTAATTTTGGTACATGATGACAGACAGCAATCTACTTTCATCCTTTTGCACATGGCTTTCCAATTCTCCCAGCACCATTTATTAAAGAGGCTGTCTTTTCT
The DNA here is from genome assembly GCF_964194185.1 of Rhinolophus hipposideros. Lineage (NCBI taxonomy): Eukaryota > Metazoa > Chordata > Mammalia > Chiroptera > Rhinolophidae > Rhinolophus > Rhinolophus hipposideros. Next base: position 33,953,707 of record NC_138070.1, on the reverse strand, counting down.
ACATTGTATTTGGCTTCTTTGCAAAAATTATCTGTCCATATTTAAGTGTTTTTTTTTTTTTTTTTTTTTTTTTTTTTTTTTTAATTTATTTATTGGGGTGACAATTGTTAATGAAATTACATAATTTCAGGTGTACAATTCCGTATTACATCATCAATAAATCCCATTGTGTGTTCACCACCCAGAGTCAGTTCTCCTTCCATCACCATATATTTGATCCCCCTTACCCTCATCTCCCTCCCCCCACCCCCCTTACCCTCTGGTAACCACTAAACTATGTCTGTGTCTATGAGTTCTTGTTTCTCATTTGTTTGTCTTGTTTTTGGTTTATATACCACATATCAGTGAAATCATAGGGTTCTCTGCTTTTTCTGTCTGACTTATTTCGCTTAGCATTATATTCTCAAGATCCATCCATGTTGTCAGAAATGTTCCTATATCATCTTTCCTTAACGCTGAATAGTATTCCATTGTGTATATGTACCACAACTTCTTTGTCCATTCATCTATCGAAGGACATTTTGGTTGTTTCCATGTCTTGGCCACCGTAAACAAAGCTGCAATGAACATTGGAGTACACGTGTCTCTATAGAGAAATGCTTTTATATTTTTGGGGTAGATACCCAGGAGAGCGATTGCTGGGTCATATGGTAATTCTATTCGTAATTTCTTGAGGAACCTCCACACTGCCTTCCATAGCGGCTGCACCAGTCTGCATTCCCACCAACAGTGTATGAGGGTTCCTTTTTCTCCACAGCCTCTCCAACACTTGTTGCTATTTGTCTTGTTGATGATAGCCATTCTGACTGGGGTGAGGTGATATCTCATTGTGGTTTTTATTTGCATTTCTCTGATGATTAGTGATGTTGAGCATTTTTTCATATGTTTATTTGCCATTTGTAAGTCCTCTTTAGAGAAATGTCTCTTTAGGTCCTCTGCCCATTTTTCAATTGGGTTGTTCGTTTTTTTGTTGTTGAGTTTCATGAGTTCCTTGTATATTTTGGATATTAGACCCTTATCGGAGGAACTATTTGCAAAAATCTTCTCCCATTCAGTCGGTAGCCTCTTTATTTTGTCGATGGTTTCTTTTGCTGTGCAGAAACTTTTAAGTTTCATATAGTCCCATTTGTTTATTTTATCTTTTACTTCCATTGCCTTTGGAGTCAAATTCATAAAATGCTCTTTGAACCCAAGGTCCATAAGTTTAGTACCTATGTTTTCTTGAATGCAGTTTATTGTGTCAGGTCTTATGCTTAAGTCTTTGATCCATTTTGAATTAATTTTGGTACATGGTGACAGATAGCAGTCCAGTTTCATTCTTTTGCACGTGGCTATCCAATTTTGCCAGCACCATTTATTGAAGAGGCTGTCATTCCTCCATTGTATGTTTTTAGCTTCTTTGTCAAAAATTATCTGTCCATATTTATGTGGTTTTATTTCTGGGTTCTCAATTCTATTCCATTGGTCTACGTGTCTGTTTTTCCGCCAATACCATGCTGTTTTGATTATTGTAGCCCTGTAGTACAAGCTAAAGTCAGGCAGTGTGATACCTCCAGCACTGTTCTTTTTTCTTAAGATTGCTTTGGCTATTCGGGGTCTTTTGTGGTTCCAAACAAATCTGATGATTTTTTGTTCTATTTCTTTAAAAAATGCCATTGGGATTTTGATGGGGATTGCATTAAATCTGTATATTGCTTTGGGTAATATGGCCATTTTAACTATGTTGATTCTTCCAAGCCATGAGCACGGAATGTCCTTCCATTTCTTTGTGTCATCTTCAATTTCTTTCAAAAATGTCTTATAGTTTTCAGCATATAAATCATTCACATCCTTGGTTAAGTTTATTCCTAGGTATTTTATTCTTTTTGCTGCAATTGCAAAAGGAATTGTTTTTTCTATCTCTTTTTCTGAGATTTCATTGTTGGTATATAGGAAAGCAATGGACTTTTGTACGTTGATTTTGTAGCCAGCAACTTTACTGTATTCATTGATTGTTTCTAATAGCTTTCTGGTGGAGTCTTTAGGGTTTTCTATGTATAGCATCATGTCATCTGCAAAGAGTGACAATTTAACTTCTTCATTCGCAATTTGGATGCCTTTTATTTCTTTCTCTTGCCTGATAGCTCTGGCGAGGACTTCCAACACTATGTTGAAAAGCAGAGGTGATAGGGGACAACCTTGTCGTGTTCCTGAACGTAGAGCAAAGGGCTTCAGCTTTTCACCATTAATTATGAGGTTAGCTGAGGGCTTGTCGTATATGGCCTTTATTATGTTGAGGTATTTTCCTTCTATACCAATTTTAGTAAGTGTTTTAATCATAAATGGATGTTGTATCTTATCAAATGCTTTTTCTGCATCAATTGATAGAATCATATGATTTTTGTCCTTTATTTTGTTTATGTGATGTATCACATTGATGGATTTGCGAATGTTGAACCATCCTTGTGCCCCGGGGATGAACCCCACTTGGTCGTGATGAATAATTTTTTTAATGCATTGTTGTATTCGATTTGCTAGAATTTTGTTTAGGATTTTAGCATCTGTATTCATCAGAGATATAGGTCTGTAGTTTTCTTTTTTTGTGTTGTCCTTACCAGGTTTTGGTATCAGGGTAATGTTGGCCTCATAAAATGAGTTAGGGAGTACTGACTCTTCTTCAATTTTTTGGAAGAGTTTGAGCAGGATTGGTATTAGATCCTCTTTGAAGGTTTGGTAGAATTCACTGGTGAAGCCATCTGGTCCAGGACTTTTGATTTTGGGAAGGTTTTTGATGACTGATTCAATTTCCTTACTGGTGATCGGCCTGTTAAGATTTTCCAGTTCTTCATGATTCAGCCTTGGAAGGCTATATGTTTCTAAGAACTTGTCCATTTCTTCTAAGTTATTAAATTTGGTGGCATATAGTCCTTCATAGTATTCTTGGATAATCCTTTGTATTTCTGTGGTGTCCGTGATAACTTCCCCTTTTTCATTTCTGATTTTGTTAATTAGTGTCTTCTCTCTTTTTATCTTAGTGAGTCTAGCCAAGGGTTTGTCGATTTTGTTAATCTTTTCAAAGAACCAGCTTTTTGTCACATTAATTTTTTCTATTGTCTTTTTGTTCTCTATTTCATTTAGTTCTGCTCTGATTTTTGTTATTTCCTTTCTTCTGCTGACCTTGGGTTTCGCTTGTTCTTCTTTTTCTAGTTTTTTAAGGTGTAACATGAGGTTATTTATTTGGGATTTTTCTTGTTTCTTGAGATAGGCCTGTAATGATATAAATTTCCCTCTTATAACTGCTTTCGCCGCATCCCAAAAATTTTGGTAGGATGTATTTTCATTGTCATTTGTTTCTATATATCTTTTGATCTCTCCTCTAATTTCTTCTTTGACCCAGTCGTTCTTTAAAAGTATGTTGTTTAATCTCCATGTATTTGTGTTTCTTTTTGCTTTCTTTTCGCAGTTGATATCCAATTTCAAAGCCTTGTGATCAGAGAATATGCTTGGTATGATTTCAATCTTCTTAAATTTGCTGAGGCTGCTTTTATGTCCCAATATATGGTCTATCCTTGAGAATGTTCCATGTACACTCGAAAAGAATGTATAATCTGATGTTTTAGGATGAAGTGCTCTATATATGTCAATGATGTCCATTTCATTTAATGTGTCATTTAGTGCTGCAATTTCATTATTTATTTTCTGTTTGGATGATCTATCCATAGCTGTCAATGATGTATTTAAGTCCCCTAGTATAATTGTGTTTTGGTCAATTTCTCCCTTTAGTTCTGTTAGTAGTTGCTTGGTGTATTTTGGTGCTCCCTGATTGGGGGCATAAATATTGATGACTGTTATGTCTTCTTGTTGTATAGTCCCCTTTACCATTATGAAATGTCCATCTTTGTCTCTTGTTATCTTTTTCACCCTGAAGTCTGTTTCATCTGATATCATTATGGCTACACCTGATTTTCTCTGGGTACCATTTGCTTGGAGTGCCAGTTTCCACCCTTTCACTTTGAGTCTATGCTTGTCCTTGTAGCTGAGATGTGTCTCTTGGAGACAGCATATGGTTGGGTTTAGTTTTTTGATCCAATCTGCTACTCTGTGCCTTTTTATTGGTGAGTTCAGTCCATTTACATTTAGGGTGATTATTGATACGTGAGGATTTCCTGTCATTCTATCTTTAGTTTTCGGGTAAGGCTGTGTCTCCATTGTTTCTTTGCCTTTTTGTTGTTGTCTATTATTTCTGTGTGGTGGTATTCTATGATGTTTCCCTCTGTTTCTTCTTTTATTACAGTATATATTTCAGTTCTGGATTTTTTTTGAGTGGTTACCCTTAAGATTATGTAAAAGTAAGTTTGATATTTAGAGTATTCCATTTTCTTCAGCACGCTTACTTTCTCCATTCCCATATTCCGGTTCAGGCCTTTACGCTCCCTCTTTTTATGTTTCGGTTGCCACAAATTGTCCCTGTTGATGGTGGTTTAATAGCCTCCTTTAGTATTTCTTGTAGTGCAGGTCGTGTATTAGAAAATTCCCTCAGCTTCTGTATGTCTGGAAAGGTCTTTATTCCTCCTTCATATCTAAAGGATATCTTCGCTGGATATATTATTCTTGGCTCATGATTTCTCTCTTTCAATAGTTTGAATATTTGGTTCCACTCCCTCCTGGCTTGTAGAGTTTCTGCTGAAAAATCGGATGATAATCTAATGGGCTTTCCTTTGTAGGTTACCGTCTTCTTTTCCCTGGCTGCCTTGAGGATTCTTTCTTTGGAGTTAATTTTAGACAGCTTGAATACAATGTGTCTTGGAGAAGGCCTGTTGGGATTGAGGTAATTAGGTGTTCTATTTGCTTCTTGGATTCGAGGATCCAATTCTGTCCACAAATTTGGGAAGTTCTCATTGACAATTTCTTTGAGTATATTCTCTGTTCCCTTCTCTCTTTCTTCTCCTTCTGGTATGCCCATTATTCTTATATTGCTCTTTCTGATGGAGTCAGAAAGTTCTTGTAGAGTTCTTTCATTTCTTTTAAGTCTCAAGTCTCTTTCTTCTTCCATCTGTGTAATTTCCAGGTTTCTATCTTCGATGTCACTGATTCTTTCTTCCATCTGGTCAACTCTACTACCTAAGCTGGTTATTTCATTCTTAATTTCTTCTATTGAGTTCTTAATCTCCAGAAATTCCATTTGGTTCTTTTTTAAAATTTCAATCTCTTTCGTAAAATGCTCATGTTGTTCTTTGATTGCGTTTCTGAGTTCATTAAATTGCCTTTCTGTGTTTTCTTGCATCTCTTTGAGGTTTTTCAGAACTGCAATCTTGAATTCTCTATCATTTAAGTCACATATTTCCATATCTCTAAGTTCCTTTTCTGGAGACTTTTCACTTTCTTTTTGAGCTGTCTTGTTGCCTTGGTTATTCATGGCAATTACTGATTTATTATTTCTCTTCCTAGACATCTACAGGAGTGGTTTATTCAACAGGTTGATAGGAAGAGGTCTCTCTGACACAGTAGTGCTATATTTTCTCTGCACTTTTCCAGCTTCTCACACGATGGGGGGATTCCCTGGGAGACGGGCCTCTCCTCTGTTAACAGTTCACCTGGGTCATAGGGCGTCACCTCCCTGTGGGGGTGCGGAGAGCTTTTGAAGTTCCAAAGCTCTTTCTGCACCCGATTCAGAGCCCGTATGTTTCAGCAGTTCTGTTTACTCCTGCAGGGATCCGCCCAGATAGGTGGGGCCAGGGGCGGGGTGAGTTGTGAGAGGTGGCCCAGAGCAATGGCGGCGACCACCACCACAGCCGGTCCTGCTTCCACAGCTCCCTCTCCTTTGCCGTAACTAGTTGGGCTGCGAATCTGTTTCTGCAGTCCACAGTTCTCAGAACAGCAAAGATCCTGTCCTTGTGATCTGACACTGCTAGTTTATCGCTTCTAGCACCGGGCAGGTGGGGGTGGGGCGAGCTCTGGGAGGGTAGGGAGGGGCGGCTAGTCTCAGTGCCTAAGGCTTCCGTTCTCCGCTCGGCAGTGAGGGCTTAATCACAGTTTTCAGCCTTCTTCCCTCAGTCTTTTCTCCGAGGTCTGCCGTGAACGTTGGGTTCAGCTGTGCTATATGCTGCCCCCTCAGCCCTGTGGGCCGTAAGCGGAGCCCTAGCAGTCCGAGTCCTTCCCTCTCCCGCAGCTGCGGTAGTTCCGGGATGCAGCGAGCTCGGAGCACTGAGCTAGGTCTGTGTCCTGCGCCCGCGGGGCTCCGTCCCGCACTTCTCCCTTCCCTCCTCCCCCGCTTGCGCGATTCACCCACCTGGAGGTGAATTCAGTAGTGGACCTCTTCGTCTTGCCTGTCTGCTGTGCAGGGAGTGTTTTGTGGAGTTATTGTTGTCCAATTAGTTGTAAATTCCAGGAGAGCTTTACAGAGGCTCACCTCACGCCGCCATTTTGATCCGGATTCTAAGTGTTTTTTTTTAATTAATTTTATTGGGGTGACAATTGTTAGTAAATTTACATAGATTTCAGGTGTACAATTCTGTATTACATCGTCTATAAATCCCATTGTGTGTTCACCACCCAGAGTCAGTTCTCCTTCCATCACCATATATTTGATCCCCTTTACCCTCATCATCCACCCCCCACCCCCTTACCCTCTGGTAACCACTAAATTATTGTCTGTGTCTATGAGTTTTTGTTTCTCATTTGTTTGTCTTGTTCTTTTTGGTTTACATACCACATATCAGTGAAATCATAGGGTTCTCTGCTTTTTCTGTCTGACTTGTTTCACTTAGCATTATTCTCTCGAGATCCATCCATGTTGTCACAAATGTTCCTATATCATCTTTCCTTAACGCCGAATAGTATTCCATTGTGTATATGTACCACAACTTCTTTATCCATTTATCTATCGAAGGACATTTTGGTTGTTTCCATGTCTTGGCCACCGTAAACAAAGCTGCAATGAACATTGGCGTACACGTGTCTCTATAGAGAAATGTTTTTATATTTTTGGGGTAGATACCCAGGAGAGCGATTGCTGGGTCATATGGTAATTCTATTCGTAATTTCTTGAGGAACCTCCACACTGTTTTCCATAGCGGCTGCACCAGTCTGCATTCCCACCAACAGTGTATGAGGGTTCCTTTTTCTCCACAGCCTCTCCAACACTTGTTACTATTTGTTTCGTTGATGAAAGCCATTCTGACTGGGGTGAGGTGATATCTCATTGTGGTTTTCATTTGCATTTCTCTGATGATTAGCGATGTTGAGCATTTTTTCATATGTCTATTTGCCATTTGTATATCCTCTTTGGAGAAATATCTCTTCAGGTCCTCTGTCCATTTTTCAATTGGGTTGTTTGTTTTTTTGTTGTTGAGTTTCATGAGTTCCTTGTATATTTTGGATATTAGCCCCTTATCAGAGGAACTGTTTGCGAAAATCTTCTCCCATTCAGTTGGTTGCCTCATTATTTTGTCAATAGTTTCTTTTGCTGTGCAGAAGCTTTTCAGTTTCATATAATCCCATTTGCTTATTTTAGTTTTTACTTCCATTGCCTTTGGAGTCAAATTCATAAAATGCTCTTTGAACCCAAGGTCCATAAGTTTAGTACCTATGTTTTCTTCAATGCAGTTTATTGTGTCAGGTCTTATGCTTAAGTCTTTGATCCATTTTGAATTAATTTTGGTACATGGTGACAGATAGCAGTCCAGTTTCATTCTTTTGCACGTAGCTATCCAATTCTGCCAGCACCATTTATTGAAGAGGCTGTCTTTCCTCCATTGTATGTTTTTAGCTTCTTTGTCAAAAATTATCTGTCCATATTTATGTGGTTTTATTTCTGGGTTCTCAATTCTATTCCATTGGTCTATGTGTCTGTTTTTCCGCCAATACCAAGCTGTTTTGATTATTGTAGCCCTGTAGTACAAGGAAAAATCAGGGAGTGTGATACCTCCAGTATTGTTCTTTTTTTTTAATATTGCTTTGGCTATTCGGGGTCTTTTGTGGTTCCAAACAAATCTGATGATTTTTTGTTCTATTTCTTTAAAAAATGCCATTGGGATTTTCATGGGGATTGCATTAAATCTGTATATGGCTTTGGGTAATATGGCCATTTTAACTATGTTGATTCTTCCAATCCATGAGCACGGAATGTCTTTCCATTTCTTTGTGTCTTCTTCAATTTCTTTCAAAAATGTCTTATAGTTTTCAGCATATAAATCCTTCACATCCTTGGTTAAGTTTATTCCTAGGTATTTTATTCTTTTTGCTGCAATTGCAAAAGGAATTGTTTTTTCTATCTCTTTTTCTGAGATTTCATTGTTGGTATATAGGAAAGCAATGGACTTTTGTACGTTGATTTTGTAGCCAGCAACTTTACTATATTCATTGATTGTTTCTAATAGCTTTTTGGTGGAGTCTTTAGGGTTTTCTATGTATAGCATCATGTCATCTGCAAAGAGTGACAATTTAACTTCTTCATTCCCAATTTGGATGCCTTTTATTTCTTTCTCTTGCCTGATAGCTCTGGCGAGGACTTCCAACACTATGTTGAAAACCAGAGGTGATAGGGGACAACCTTGTCGTGTTCCTGAACGTAGAGCAAAGGGCTTCAGCTTTTCACCATTAATTATGAGGTTAGCTGAGGGCTTGTCGTATATGGCCTTTATTATGTTGAGGTATTTCCTTCTATACAAATTTTAGTAAGTGTTTTAATCATAAATGGATGTTGTATCTTATCAAATGCTTTTTCTGCATCAATTGATAGAATCATATGATTTTTGTCCTTTATTTTGTTTATGTGATGTATCACATTGATGGATTTGCGAATGTTGAACCATCCTTGTGCCCCGGGGATGAACCCCACTTGGTCGTGATGAATAATCTTTTTAATGCATTGTTGTATTCGATTTGATAGAATTTTGTTTAGGATTTTAGCATCTGTATTCATCAGAGATATAGGTCTGTAGTTTTCTTTTTTTGTGTTGTCCTTACCAGGTTTTGGTATCAGGGTAATGTTGGCCTCATAAAATGAGTTAGGGAGTACTGACTGTTCTTCAATTTTTTGGAAGAGTTTGAGCAGGATTGGTATTAGATCCTCTTTGAAGGTTTGGTAGAATTCACTGGTGAAGCCATCTGGTCCAGGACTTTTGATTTTGGGCAGGTTTTTGATGACTGATTCAATTTCCTTACTGGTGATCGGCCTGTTAAGATTTTCCAGTTCTTCATGATTCAGCCTTGGAAGGCTATATGTTTCTAAGAACTTGTCCATTTCTTCTAAGTTATTAAATTTGGTGGCATATAGTCCTTCATAGTATTCTTGGATAATCCTTTGTATTTCTGTGGTGTCCGTGATAACTTCCCCTTTTTCATTTCTGATTTTGTTAATTAGTGTCTTCTCTCTTTTTATCTTAGTGAGTCTAGCCAAGGGTTTGTCGATTTTGTTAATCTTTTCAAAGAACCAGCTTTTTGTCACATTAATTTTTTCTATTGTCTTTTTGTTCTCTATTTCATTTAGTTCTGCTCTGATTTTTGTTATTTCCTTTCTTCTGCTGACCTTGGGTTTCGCTTGTTCTTCTTTTTCTAGTTTTTTAAGGTGTAACATGAGGTTATCTATTTGGGATTTTTCTTGTTTCTTGAGATAGGCCTGTAATGATATAAATTTCCCTCTTAAAACTGCTTTCGCGGCATCCCAAAAATTTTGGTAGGATGTATTTTCATTGTCATTTGTTTCTATGTATCTTTTGAGCTCTCCTCTAATTTCTTCTTTGACCCAGTCGTTTTTTAAAAGTATGTTGTTTAATCTCCATGTATTTGTGTTTTTTCCTGCTTTCTTTTTGCAGTTGATATCCAATTTCAAAGCTTTGTGATCAGAGAATATGCTTGGTATGATTTCAATCTTCTTAAATTTGCTGAGGTTGATTTTGTGTCCCAATACATGGTCTATCCTTGAGAATGTTCCATGTACACTAGAAAAGAATGTATAGTCTGATGTTTTAGTATGAAGTGCTCTATATATGTCAATTATGTCCAATTCATCTAATGTGTCATTTAGGGCTGCGATTTCGTTATTTATCTTCTGTTTGGATGATCTATCCATAGCTGTCAATGATGTATTTAAGTCCCCTAGTATAATTGTGTTTTGGTCAATTTCTCCCTTTAGTTCTGTTAGTAGTTGCTTGGTATATTTCGGTGCTCCCTGATTGGGGGCGTAAATATTGATGACTGTTATGTCTTCTTGTTGTATAGTCCCCTTTACCATTATGAAATGTCCATCTTTGTCTCTTTTTATCTTTTTCACCCTGAAGTCTGTTTCATCGGAAATCATTATGGCTACACCTGATTTTCTCTGGGTACCATTTGCTTGGAGTGTCAATTTCCACCCTTTCACTTTGAGTCTATGCTTGTCCTTGTAGCTGAGATGTGTCTCTTGTAGGCAGCATATGGTTGGGTTTAGTTTTTTGATCCAATCTGCTACTCTGTGTCTCTTCATTGGTGAGTTCAGTCCATTTACATTTAGGGTGATTATTGATATGTGAGGATTTCCTGTCATTCTGTCTTTAGTTTTCTGGTAAGGCTGTGTCTCCATTGTTTCCTTGCCTTTTTGTTGTTGTCTGTTATTTCTGTGTGGTGGTATTCTATGATGTTTCCCTCTGTTTCTTCTTTTATTACAGTATATATTTCAGATTTGGATGTTTTTTGAGTGGTTACCCTTGAGTTTATGTAAAAGAAAGTTTGATATTTAGAGTATTCCAGTTTCTTCAGTACGCTTACTTTCTCTATTCCCATATTCCAGTTCAGGCCTTTACACTCCCCCTTTTTATATTTCGGTTGCCACAAGTTGTCCCTGTTGATGGTGGTCTAATAGCCTCCTTTAGTATTTCTTGTAGTGCAGGTCGTGTATTAGAAAATTCCCTCAGCTTCTGGATGTCTGGAAAGGTCTTTATTCCTCCTTCATATCTAAAGGAGATCTTTGCTGGATATATTATTCTTGGTTCATGATTTCTCTCTTTCAATAGTTTGAATATTTGGTTCCATTCCCTCCTAGCTTGTAGAGTTTCTGCTGAAAAATCTGATGATAATCTAATGGGCTTTCCTTTGTAAGTTACCGTCTTCTTTTCCCTGGCTGCCTTGAGGATTCTTTCTTTGTCATTGATTTTAGACAGCTTCAATACAATGTGCCTTGGTGAAGGCCTGTTGGGATTGAGGTAATTAGGTGTTCTATTTGCTTCTTGGATTCAAGGATCCAGTTCTGTCCACAAGTTTGGGAAGTTCTCATCGACGATTTGTTTGAATATATTCTCTTATCTCTTCCCTCTTTCTTCTCCTTCTGGTATGCCCATTATTCTTATATTGCTCTTTCTGATGGAGTCAGAAAGTTCTTGTAGAGTTCTTTCATTTCTTTTAAGTCTCAAGTCTCTTTCTTCTTCCCTCTGTGTAAATTCCAGGTTCCTATCTTCGATGTCACTGATTCTTTCCTCCATCTGGTCAACTCTACTACCTAAGCTGGATATTTTATTGTTAATTTCTTCTATTGAGTTCTTAATCTCCAGAAATTCTATTTGGTTCTTTTTCAAGATTTCAATCTCTTTTGTAAAATGCTCATGGTGTTCTTTGATTGTGTTTCTGAGTTCATTAAACTGCCTTTCTGTGTTTTCTTGCATCTCGTTCAGTTTTTTCAGAACTGCGATCTTGAATTCTCTGTCATTTAAATCACAAAGGTCCATATCTCTAAGTTCCTTTTCTGGAGACTTTTCACTTTCTTTCTGAGCTATCTTGTTGCCTTGGTTATTCATGGCAATCACTGATTTACTATTTCTCTTCCTAGACATCTACAGGAGTGTCTTCTGCAACAGGTTGATAGGTATGCGAAGAGCTTTTGGAGTTCCAAAGCTCTTTCTGCACCAGATTCACAGCCCGTTTGTTTCAGCAGTTCTGTTTACTCCTGCAGGGATCCGCCCAGATAGGTGGGGCCAAGGGCGGGGTGAGTAGTGAGAGGTGGCCCAGAGCAATGGCTGCGACCACCACCACAGCCAGTCCTGCTTCCACAGCTCCCTCCACTCTGCCGGAACTAGTTGAGCTGCGAATCTGTGTCTGCGGTCCACAGTTCTCAGAGCAGCAAATATTCTGTCCTTTGATCCGACACTGCTACTTTATGGCTTCTAGCACCGGGCAGGTGGGGGCGGGGCGAGCTCTGGGAGTGTAGGGAGGGGGCGGCTAGTCTCCGTGCCTAAGGCTTCTGTTCTCCGCTCGGCAGTGAGGGCTTAAACCACCGATTTCAGCCCTCTTCCCTCAGTCTTTGCTCCGAGGTCTGCCGTGAGCGAGCGGTGTGTTCAGCGGTTTTGTATGCTGCCCCCTCAGCCCTGTGGGCCGTAAGCGGAGCCCTAGCAGTCCGAGTCCTTCCCTCTCCCGTAGCTGCGGAAGATCCGGGCGCAGCGGGCTCCGAGCACTGAGCTGGGTCTGTGTCCTGCGCCCGCGCGGCTCTGTCTCCGCACTTCTCCTCTCCCTCCTCCCCCGCTCGCGCGATTCACCCACCTGGAGGTGAATTCAGTAGCCGGCCTCTTCGTCTTGCCTGTCTGCTGTGCAAGGAGTCCTTTGTGGAGTTATTGTTGTCCGATTCGTTGTAAATTCCAGGGGAGCGTTACAGAGGCTCACCTCACGCCGCCATTTTTTTTTTATCTCTTAAGTGGTTTTATTTCTAGGCTCTGAATTATATTCCGTTGATCTGTGTGTCTCTTTTTCTGCCAATACCATACTGTTTTAATTCTGGTTGCTCTGTAGTACATATTGAAGTCAGGGAGGGTGATACCTCCAGAATTGTTCTTTTTTCTTAGGATTGCTTTGGCTATTCGGGGTCTTTTGTGGTTCCAAACAAATCTGATGAGTTTTTGTTCTATTTTTTTAAAAAATACCATTGGGAATTTGATGGGGATTGCATTAAATCTGTATATTGTTTTGGGTAATATGGCCATTTTAACTATGTTGATTCTTCCAATCCATGAGCACGGTAAATCTTTCCATTTCTTTTTGTCTTCTTCAATTTCTTTCAAAATAGTTTTATAGTTTTCAGCATATAAATCCTTCACATCCTTGGTTTATTCCTAAATTTATTCCTAAGTTTATTCCTAGGTATTTTATTCTTTTTGCTGCAATTGCAAAAGGAATTTTTTTTTAATTTCTTTTTCTGAGATTTCATTGTTAGTATATAGGAATGCAATGGACTTTTGTACGTTGATTTTTTAGCCAGCAACTTTACTGTATTCGTTGATTGTTTCTAATAGCTTTTTGGTGGAGTCTTTAGGGTTTTCTATATATAGCATAATGTCATCTGCAAAGAGTGATAATTTAACTTCTTCATTCCCAATTTGGATGCCTTTTATTTCTTTCTTTTGCCTAATTGCTCTGGCAAGGACTTCCAACACTATGTTGAAAAGCAGAGGTGATAGGGGACAGCCCTGTCATGTTCCTGAACGTAGAGAAAAGGGCTTCAGCTTTTCACCATTAATTATGAAATTAGCTGAGGATTTGTCAAATATGCCCTTATTATACTAAGGTATTTTCCTTTTATACCTATTTTATTAAGTGTTTAACCACAAATGAATGTTGTATCTTGTCAAATGATTTTTCTGCATCTACTGATTTAATCATATGATATTCGTACAGTTGAATATCTGTATTCATCAGAGATATTGGTCTGTAGTTCTCTTGTTTTGTGTTGTCCTTGCCAGGTTTTAGTATCAAGGTAATGTTGGCCTCATGAAATGAGTTAGGGAGTACTGTCCCTTCTTCAAATTTTTGGAAGAGTTTGAGCAGGATTGGTATTAGATTCTCTTTGAAGATTTGGTAGAATTCACTGGTGAAGCCATCTGGTCCCGGACTTTTGCTTTTGGGAAGGTTTTTGATGACTGATTCAATTTTGTTACTGGTGATCAGTCTGTTTAGATTTTTCCAGTTCTTCATGGCGCAGCCTAGGAAGGCTGTATGATTCTAAGATCTTGTCCATGTCTTCTGGGTTATTGAATTTGGTGGCATATAATCCTTCATTCTATTTTTGGTGAATCTTTGTATTTCTGTTACATCAGTGATAACTTTACTCTTTCATTTCTGATTTTCTTTATTTGTGTCTTTTTTTCCTTTTGTCTTAGGGAGTCTAGCCAAAGGCTTGTCAATTTTATTAATCTTTTCAAAGAACCAGATTTTTGTCATATTAACTTTATCTATTGTCTTTTTGTTCTCTACTTCATTTACTTATGCTCTGATTTTTATTATTTCCTTTCTTCTGCTGACCTTCGGTTTCATTTGTTTTTCTTTTTCTAGCTTTTCAAAGTTTTATACATATAGCATCATGTCATCTGCAAAAAGTGACAATTTCACTTCTTCATTCCCAATTTGGAGGCTTATTATTTCTTTCTCTTGCCTGATTGCTCTGGCTAGGATTTCCAATACTATGTTGAAAAGTAGAGGTGATTTATCCGGGATTATTTATCTGGGATTTTTCATATTTCTTGAGATAGGCCTGTAATGATATAAATTTCCCTCTTAAAACTGCTTTCGCTACATCCCAAAAAATTTAATATCATGTATTTTCATTGTCATTTGTTTCTATGTATGTTTTGATCTCTCCTCTTATTTCTTCTTTGACCCAGTCATTCTTTAAAAGTATGTTGTTTAATCTCCACATATTTGTGGTTTTTCCTGCTTTCTTCTTGCAGTTGATATCCAATTTCAAAGCCTTGTGATCTTAGAATATTATTGGTATGATTTCAATCTTCTTAAATTTGCTAAGGCTAGTTTTATGTCCCAATATATGGTCTATCCTGGAGAATGTTCCATGTACACTAGAAAAGAATGCATAGTCTGATGTTCTAGGGTGAAGTGCTCTATAAATATCAATTATATCCATTGAATCTAATGCATTTAGGGCTGCTATTTCTTTATTTAACTTCTGGTTGGATGGTTTATCCACAGCTGTCAATGATGTATTAATGTCCCCTAGTATAATTGTGTTTTGGTCAATTTCTCCCTTTAGTTCTGTTAGTTGTTGCTTGGTATATTTTCGTGCTCCCTGATTGGGGGCATAAATATTGATGACTGTTATGTCTTCTTGTTGTATAGTCCCCTTTGCCATTATGAAATGTCCATCATTTTCTCTTGTTACCTTTTTCACCCTGAAGTCTGTTTCATCTGATATCAGTATGAATACACATGATTTTCTCTGGGTACCATTTGCTTGGAGTCTCAATATCCACCCTTTCACTTTAAGTCTATGCTTGTCCTTGTAGCTGAGATGTGTCTCTTGGAGACAGCATATGGTTGGGTTTAGTTTTTTGATCCAATCTGCTACTCTGTGCCTTGTATTTGTGAGTTCAGTCTATTTACATTTAGGGTGATTATTGATATGTGAGGATTTCCTATCATTCTGTCTATCCATAGTTGTCTTGTAAGACTGTGTCTCCATTGTTTCTTTGCCTTTTTCTTATTGTCTGCTATTTCCGTGTGGTGGTATTCTGTGATTTTTCCCTCTGTTTTTTCTTTAATTACAGTATATATTTCAATTCTGGATTTTTTTTCAGCGGTTACCATTAAGTTTACGTAAGAGAAAGTTTGATGTTTAGAGTATTCCATTATCTTCAGCATGCTTACTTTCTCCAGTCCCATGTTTTGGTTCAGGCCTTTACTCTCCGCCTTTTAATATTTTGGTTGCCACAAATTGTCCCTGTTGATGGTGGTTGAATAGCCTCCTTTAGTATTTCTTGTAGTGCAGGTTGTGTATTAGAAGAATCCCTCAATTTCTATAAGTCTGGAAAGTCTTTATTCCTCCTTCATATCTAAAGGATATCTTTGTTGGATATATTTCTCCTGGCTCATAATTTCTCTCTTTCAATAGTTTGAATATTTGGTTCCACTCCCTCCTGTCTTGTAGAGTTTTTGCTGAAAAATCTGGTGATTGTCTAATGGGCTTTCCTTTGTAAGTTACCGTCTTCTTTTTCCTGGCTGCCTTGAGGATTCTTTCTTTGTCATTGATTTTGGACAGCTTCAATACAATGTGCCTTGGTGAAGGCCTGTTGGGATTGAGGTAATTAGGTGTTCTATTTGCTTCTTGTGTGGGAAACCGTGCTGAAGTGCTAGCAGGTGTTTTGTGAAATGTTGAACCTTTGACTTCCTTGAGTGGTTTGTGCTCCCAGCAAGGCAAAACTTGCTACTTTGAGAACACAGAAACTGACAAGGTCAGGACGTGTGGAGCTGGCCAGGAAACAAGCCCTTGTGTATTACCTTCATTGTAACTATTAGATTGCATACAGTTCTGTTACTTTTTTGAGGCCCAGAGTATATAAGCTGCAAAAATAAACTTGGGCGGAGGCATTCTTAGAACTGAGGCATTCTACTTAGAACTGCATCAGTCTACTTAGAATTGCCTGCCCTCCCGATCCCATCTTTGTCTCTCTTCTTTTTTCTCAATCCTCACTCCCCACTTCAGGGACTGTTCTTCTCGTCGGCTGGCTCCGACAAGTGGCGCCTGAACAGGGACCTGAATACTGGGGATAAAGTGAAGGACACCGCACGGAGCTGAGACGCGTCGCATAAGGTAAGGGGTGCGGTGAGATACCACAGTCGGGAGTAAGAAATCATGGGACAGGGTAAAAGCAGAATGTCTTTTACTCAAATGTTAAAAAGTGTGCTAATCGGACTGGACCCCCAAGATGAGGAGGGCCTAGATGAGGAAGGCCTAGAGGAACCTGCTGCTGGATATCATGACCCTGAAGGTTATAAAGGAGTGGTTCAGACAGAAACAGGTGCTAAGACAGGACATCTGAATCCTCTCCAGGCAGAGATTGATCGATTGCAGTCAGCAATCGCCTCCCTGTCTGTGCAGGTGCAGATGGTATAATCGAGGCAGGCAGAACAGACTTGCCCTCGTGATTCTCCTCTGCGTAAGGTTTTGCAAACCGCCTGCAAGTTAGGGGAAGATACTGGAGATTTTGGGTTGGCATTTCCAGTGATAGAAAGACAGGACGCACAAGGAAATCCTGTCCGAGACCATGTGCCTTTTGCATTCAAAAGTTTAAAAGAATTAAAAATGCCATGTTCTCAATATGGTCCTAATGCCCCGTTCACCCAGGCCCTGCTAGAATCACTAGCTACAGAAGCCCTGCCGCCTAGTGATTGGAAGCAACTTCCTAGGGCTTGCTTATCAGGAAGGGACTATTTATCATGGCAGTCTGACTTTGCAGAATTCTGTCAGAGTACTGCAGAGATAAATCAGACACAAAACATTCCTATCTCCTTTGATATGTTGGCAGGTGAAGGACCTTATAGAGACTTGCAAACACAATTAAATTTTGACCCGGCTGCTTATGCACAAACAAGTGCTGCCGCCAGGCGTGCATGGAAAAAGATCCCTATGCCTGGAAAACGTTCTGAGGACCTCTCTAAAATTATCCAGGGGCCTGATGAGACTTTCCAAGACTTCCTTTCGCGATTAATGCAGGCGGCTGGAAGAATTCTGGGAGACTCAGATGCCAGCATGCAGTTAGTTAAATAGCTCGCTTTTGAGAATGCTAATTCTGCATGCCAGGCTGCATTACGACCTTACAAAAATAAGAGTAGCTTTTCAGATTAAGTCTGGTTGTGCTCAGAAATAGGACCTTCTTATACACAGGGTCTTGCAATGGCCGCTGCTTTGCAAGGAAAGACTGTTAGAGAAATGTTATTCCAACAACAACAACAAAAGAAAATAAAGGGACAGGGCAACTGTTTTAGGTGTGGACAGCCGGGCCATATGATCAAAAACTGCCCTAATAAACAAGGTCAGCCTCAAAAGAAGGATTCTTTTGCTTTAAAAAAAAAGCAATTCTGATTCTGTTGCTTTAAAAAAAAAAAAAAAAAAAAACAACTCCAGAAATTTAGTTTTTCTTTAAAATAACCTGTACCTTAATTTTTTTAATGTAACCAATTCAAGCACTTTAAGCAATAATGTCAATCTTGTGAAATTTCAATCACTTTAACACTCCTCCCTCCAAAATTGTTGGCAAATGAATAAAATAGGATTTCTCTTCTTAGAGAATTATATCCAGGTAATGTTAAAAAAAAAAAAAAAAAAAAAAAAACCAACCTGGATTATGCCCAAGTGAGATGGAGGGATCCACTTACTAACCAGTGGCATGGGCCAGACCCAGTCCTAATTTGGGGACGAGGGCATGTTTGTGTTTATTCACAGGACAATGGAGGTGCGCGGTGGCTGCCTGAGAGGTTGGTGCGGCTTGCTGATGAGCGTCTTCAAGATCCTGCTGGTTGCGCAGATGCCTCAGGGTGAGACATACTGGGCATATGTTCCTGACCTTCCCATGCTACACCCCACAGTGTGGAACGGACCTGGGGTCATTGGTGGGACAGGTGACACTGGGCTGTTGGGACGTCCATTCGCTCCTGCCGTCCTACAAGCTGTTGGATTCAATTATAGCGGCTTGGGCTCCCCCATGTACTTCACAAAGACTGTCAACGTTACCGGATGTTTCCATGTGGGCAGCCAGACAATTCACGGAGACAACCAAGGACAGAGTGTCACATTCCATCAGCCAGCAGGATGGAAAAACATCAGGGATAAAAACCCACCTCCACCACAAACCCATGATCCTTGCGGTGAGGAGAACAGAAAAAACAACAGATCCATCCTTTGAAGACAATATACCTCCCGGCCCCAGAGACATATTTGGAAACTAGTGGGAGCAATGGATACAGTGACTATGAGTATAGACGAGGGACGAGGCAAGGTAGAAGGCAATGCCACTGCTTGTGTCAAGACTCTGTATGTGCTTATGATTGGTAATTTTAACATCACCCCTATTGATGGGGTCCAGTTTAATGTATATTGTATACAGTATAACCTAAGTAATTACATCACTTGGTCAAATGACAAAAGTAGACCAACCCTCTTTTATTATGGTACCTGTTAACATTTCAGGTCCTTGGTACTCGGACCTCAGAGGAGAATTCCTCTCCTTTCTAGCTCTGTTCCATTTGCTACTGCCTTTTGTAATAATCTTTGTTGGTGTTCTTCTATTCATGTGTTTTACTCCGTTGCTCATAAAGGTAATACTCAAGGGCTTCATCGATCTCCAAACAAAGGTTCATGAGTTGAGATTACCTGCCCAGGTCCACTGTGTCACTGACACCCGTGTATAAAGCCCCTACAATGGGTCGGCAGCCAAAGACGGGTAAGGATTTGGTAAGAATGTACATAACCTAAGACAGGAACCGTTCGCTAGAGGATGGTCTCCTATGACGGGTAAATGGACATATCTGTACCAACCACCTAAGCCAGGCGCGACCCTTGTGTTAATTTTATATATATATATAAAAAAAGGGGGACCTGTGGGAAACCGTGCTGAAGTGCTAGCAGGTGTTTTGTGAAATGTTGAACCTTTGACTAACTTGAGTGGTTTGTGCTCCCAGCAAGGCAAAACTTGCTACTTTGAGAACACAGAAACTGACAAGGTCAGGACTTTCGGAGCTGGCCAGGAAACAAGCCCTTGTGTATTACCTTCATTGTAACTATTAGATTGCATACAGTTCTGTTACTTTTTTGAGGCCCAGAGTATATAAGCTGCAAAAATAAACTTGGGCGGAGGCATTCTTAGAACTGAGGCATTCTACTTAGAACTGCATCAGTCTACTTAGAATTGCCTGCCCTCCCGATCCCATCTTTGTCTCTCTTCTTTTTTCTCAATCCTCACTCCCCACTTCAGGGACTGTTCTTCTCGTCGGCTGGCTCCGACATTCTTGCATTCGAGGATTCAGTTAGTCCACAAGTTTGGTATGTTCTCATCAACAATTTGTTTGAATATATTCTCTGTTCCCTTCTCTCTTTCTTCTCCCCCTGGTCTGCCCATTATTCTTATATTGCTCTTTCTGATAGAGTCAGAAAGTTCTTGTAGAGTTCTTTCATTTCTTTTAAATCTCAAGTCTCTTTCTTCTTCTATCTTTGTAATTTCCAGGTTTCTATCTTTGATGTCACTGATTCTTTCCTCCATCTTGTCAACTCTACCACCTAAGCTGGTTATTTCATTCTTAATTTCTTCTATTGCGTTCTTAATCTCCAGAAATTCTCTTTGGTTCTTTTATAAAATTTCAATCTCTCTCGTAAAATGCTCATGTTGTTCTTTCATTGCGTTTCTGAGTTCGTTAAATTGCCTTTCTGTGTTTACTTGCATCTTGTTAAGTTTTTTTCAGAACTGCAGTCTTGAATTCTCTGTCATTTAAGTCACATATTTCCATGTCTTTAAGTTCCTTTTCTGGAGGCTTTTCACTTTCTTTGTGAGCTGTCTTGTTGCCTTGGTTATTCATGGCAATTACTGATTTATTATTTCTCTTCCTAGACATCTACAGAAGTGGGTTTTGCAACAGGTTGATAGGAAGAGGTCTTTCTTTTGTTTTCCAGTACTTGTTGGTAGAAGGTTTTATTTTCTCTTCGACTGCAGCCTTTTTTTCTCTCTCACACTGCAGTGGTATGTTTTCTCTGCACTACTCCAGCTTCTCACACAATGGGGAGATTCCCTGGGAGACAGGCTTCTCCTCTGTTAATAGTTCACCTGGGTCACAGGGCGCAGTGTCCCTGTGGGTATGCAGAGAGCTTTTGAAGTTCCAAATTTCTTCCTGCACCAGATTCAGAGCCCGTGTGTTTCAGTAATTCTGTTTACTCCTGGAGGGATCCACCCAGATATGTGCTGTCAGAGGTGGGGTGAGTTTTGAGAGGTGGCCCAGAGCAATGGTGGTGACCACCACTACAGCAGGTCCTGCTTCCACAGCTCCCTCCCCTTTGCCGGAACTAGTTGGGCTGCGAATCTGTGTCTGCGGTCCACAGTTCTCAGAACAGCAAATATTCTGTTCTTTTGATCTGACACTGCTGCTGTTCCGCTTCTAGCCCCGGGCAGGTGGGGGCTGGGCGAGCTCTGGGAGGGTAGGGAGGGGGCGGCTAGTCTACGTGCCTATGGTTTCTGTTCTCTGCTTGGCAGTGAGGGCTTAAACCACCATTTTCAGCCTTGTTCCCTCAGTCTTTTCTCCGTGGTTTCTGCTGTGAGCATTGGGTTCAGCCATGTTATATGGTGTCCCCTCAGCCCTGTGGGCCATAAACGGAGCCCTAGCATTCCAAGTTCTTCCCTCTCCTGCAGCTGAGGTAGTTCTTGAATGCAGCGATCTTGGAGCACTGAGCTAGGTCTGTGTCCTGTGCCCCTGTGGCCCCGTCTCCACACTTCTCCCTTCCTTCCTCCCCTGCTCGTGCGATTGCTCATCTTTAGGTGAATTTAGTAGTGCGCCTCTTCATCTTGTCTGTCTGCAGTGCAGGGAGTCCTTTGTGGAGTTATAGTTGTTCGATTTGTTGTAACTTCTAGGGGAGATTTCCAGAGGCTCAATTCAGGCCGCCATATTGATGACGTCACTCCAGTCTATTTTTTCAGTGTTGTGGTATTCTATGATTTTTCCCTCCTTTTCTTCTTTATTATGTTATATAATTCAGTTCTGGATTTTTTTTTTGAGTGGTTACCATTAAGTTATGTAAAAGAATCTTTTATATTTAGAGTTTTCCATTTTCTTCAGCATGCCTACTTTCTCCATTCCTTTATGCTGGTTCAGTCCTTTACTTTCTCCCCTTTTATGGTTTTGTTGTCACAAATTATCCCTATCGTTGTTGGTCGAATAGCCTCCTTCAGTATTTCTTGTAGTTCAGGTCGTGTGTTAGAAAATTCCCTCAGCATCTGTAAATCTGGAAAGGTCTCTATTCCTCCTTCATATCTAAAGGATATCTTTGTTGGATATATTATTCTTGGCTCATAATTTCTCTCTTTCAATAGTTTGAATATTTGATTTTATTCCCTCCTGTCTTGTAGAGTTTCAGCTAAAAAATCTGATGTTAACCTAATGGGCTTTCCATTGTAGGTTACCATCTTCTTTTCCCTGGCTGCATTGAGGATTCTTTCTTTGTCATTAATTTTTGACAGCTTCAATACAATGTGCCTTGGAGAAGGCCTTTTGAGACTGAGTAATTAGGTGTTCTATGTGCTTCTTGGATTCAACGATCCAGTTTTTTTTTTTTTTTCCTTTTTGGCTTAAATAACACAAATTTGTTATCTTACAGTTCTCGAGGTCAGAAGTCTGAACCAGGTCTTACAGGGCTCAAATCAGGGTTTTGGCAGGGCTGCATTCCTTCAAGAGGCTCTAGGGGAGGACAACTTCCTTGCCTTTATCAGCCTTTAGGGGCTACCCACATTCTTTGGCCCATGGCATATCACTCTGACCTCTCCTTCCATAATCATATGTCTTTCTCTGACTCTGAGCCTCCTGTCTCTCTCTTTAAGGACCCATGTGATTACATCAAGTCTACTTAGATAATCCACGATATCTTTTCCATTGCAACATCCTTAACCTAATCACATCTGCAAAGTCCTTTTTGCCATGTAATGTAAAATAATCACAGGTTCTGAGGATTAGGACACGCACATCTTTGGGGGAGGATTATGCTGCCCACCACATGAGTATTCTCTCCTGCCCAGGTCTCTTCTCCCTCCAGAGGATCCAGTTTTTTCCACAAGTTTGGGGAGTTCTCACTGACTATTTGTTTGAATATACTCTATGTTCCCTGCTCTCTTTCTTCTCCTTTTGGTCTGCCCATTATTCTTACGTTCCTCTTTCTGACGGAGTCAGAAAGTTCTTGTAGAGTTCTTTCATTTTCTTTAAGTCTCAAGTCTCTCTCTTCTTCCATCCGTGTCATTTCCAGATTTCTATCTTCGATGTCACTGATTCTTTCCTCCATCTGGTCAACTCTATTACCTAACTGGCTATTTCATTCTTCATTTCTTCTATTGAGTTCTTAATCTCCAGAAATTCTATGTGGTTCTTTTTAAAAGTTTCAATCTCTTTGGTAAAATGTTCATGGTGTTGTTTAATTGTGTTTCTGAGTTCATTAAACTGCCTTTCTGTGTTTTCTTGCATCTCATTGAGTTTTTTAAGAAATACAATTTTGAATTATGTCCTTTAAGTCACATATTTCCATGTCTTTAAGTTCATTTTTTGGAACTTTTCATTTTCATTTTCTTTCTGACTTTTCATTTTCAAAGACTTTTCATTTTCTTTCTGAGCTGTCTTGTTGACTTGGTTATTCATGGCAATTAATGAATTATTATTTCTCTTCCTAGATATCTGTAGGAGTGGGTTCTTCAACAGGTTGATAAGAAGAGGTCTTTTTTTTGTTTTCCAGTAGATGTTGGTAGAATGTTTTATTTTCTCTCTGACTGCCCCTTTTTATTCTCTCTAATGCTATAGTTTTATATTTTCTCTGCATTGTTCTGGCTTCTCACATAATGGGAGGATTCCCTGGATGTTGGGCTTCTCCACTGTGAACAAGTTGCCTGGGTCACCGGACACCGCCTCTGTGGGGCGATGTGGAGAGCTTCTGAAGTTCCTAAGCTTTTCCTGCACTAGTTTCAGAGTCTGTGTGTTTCAGCAGCTCCATTTACTCCTGCAGGATCTGCCCAAATAGGTGGGGACAGGGGCGGGGTGGGTTGTGAGAGGTGGCCCTGAGCAATGGCAGCTACCACCAGAACAGCCAGTCCTGCATCCAAGGCTGTCTCCCCTTTGATGGAATTAGTTGGGTCACAAGTCCGTGGCTGTCAGCTGCAGTTCTTAGAATTGCAAAAATTCTGTTCTTTTGATCTGACATTGCTACCATTCGGTTTCTAGCACTGGGAGGGTAGGATGGGGCAAACTCTGGGAAGGTAGGGAGGGATCGGCTAGGCTCTGTGCCTGTGCCTCCCAACCTCTGCTTGGCAGTGAGGGCTTAAACTGCCATTTTCTCCTTCTTCCCTCAGTCTTTGCTCCAAGGTCTCTGCCGTGAGTGTTGGATTCAGCCATATTATGTGCTGATCCCTCGGGTGGGACTGTTGGCTATAAGGGAAGCACTAGCAGTCCAAATTCTTCCCTCTCCCAGGCGGCAGTAGCTGCAGAATACAGGGAGCTCAGAGCTCAGAGCTAGGTCTGCTCCTGTGCCTGCACAGCCCATGTCTCCACACTACCCCCTTTTCTTCTGCCCCACTCACCAAATTTGCCCACCTTTAGATGATTTCAGCTGCACGTTTCTTTGTCTTGCCTGTCTGCTGTGCAGGGAGTCCTTTGTGGAATTATAGTTGTTCAATTTGTTGTAAATTCCAGGGGAGATTTCAAGAGACTCACCTCACACCACCATTTCTTTGACCCCATTCCCCGTATAAAATTCTTATTCAAGAACAGAATTATGTCACAAACATTGTATAATATTTAGACAAAACTTACACTGTCTAACAATCACAAATTTAACTCATCCCAACAACAAAGTCTGATTTTACTAAAAGAAAACCTGAAACATTTTCTAGGGAGGCTAATGTGTTTTCAGAGCATCAATGTTTCTAGAAAATATCCCCCATTGCAAATTTTAAAACCATTTTCTATACTTATAGATAGTTTTGAACTTATAAAGCTGATCAGAACAAAATGAGATTTTACTTCTAGCAACAAAGACATGCAGAGTTTAGTACAAAGGGTCCTTTTTCTAACATTAAGTATATACTTAGTCAAGTAGCAAAAGTTAAACCAAATAGAGACAAAAATAAATAAACAAGGAGGGGAGACCTGCCACAATGAGAGAAGATAAGTTGGGGCCTTTCACAGTACAGTTCTGAAAGCAGGGCCAAAAACATTCCTAGAGACTTGCAGAGAGAGCAGTAGATCTTTTTTAGCACACTCTCAAAGATCAGTAACTTTTATCCATTCTTTAAGACATATACCAGGTGTGATCAATCAATGTGGTGAATGATTAAATTTTAAACATTTATTACAGTAAAAAACACATTCCCATTAATCCCCCTCAAAATACTCCCCTTTGCTTTGAACACTCTTATCCCATTGTTCTTGACATTTTCTGAAGCAGTTCTGGAAGTCATCTTTTAGTTGTGCTGTTGTGACTGCCTCTATATCCTGAACTGATTCAAAACGTTTACCTTTCATGATCATTTTGACTTTGGGTAGGAGGCAGAAGTTGCACAGTGCCGGATCCAGTGAATAATGTGGATGAGGACACACACCGTAATAAGTATTTTTTTTAAAAAATTAAAGTTTATTGAGTAACAATGGTTAGTAAAGTTACATAGGTTTCAGGTGTACAATTCTGTAATATATCATCTATATATCACATTGTGTAATGGTTTTATTTGACAGAAATTGCCGTACCAGAAGCCATGTGTGAAATGGAGCCTTTCTGTTGTGATCCAAAACAAGTGAATGCTGCTTCAGAGTGCCATCCAATGGGAAGGCAGAAAACTTCAACACAGGAACCAGCGCTTCGAACCTCAGTAATAGTGTGTGACAAATTTCAACTTGTTCATGCAGTCTGCCGTGTGTGACCTACAGTTGAGAGAAGGTGTGTTTTAAAGTGTGCCATAAGTTGTCCTCCATCATGACAATGTTCCATGTCACACATCACTTCTGGTATACAGCAATTTTTGTGAAATAAAAACATTACGGAGTGCCCTCATCCTCCTTATTCACCAGATCTGGCACCATGCGACTTCTGGCTCTTCCCCAAAGTCAAAATGATTCAGGACATGGAGGCAGCCATGACAGCACAACTAAAGACACTCACAAAAGACGATTTCCAGGAACTGCTTCAGTAAGTGGCAAGAATGATGCAACAAGAGTGTTCAAAGAAAGGGAGAGTATTTTGAGGGGAATTAATGGCAATGTGTCTTTTACTGTAATAAATTTTTTAAAATTTAAACATTCACAGTATCTTTTTTTCACACCTTGTAATTGCTTGATAGTTGTTAAGACTATGATGAAAATATTTTGGTATAATTGGGATAAAAGCTATCCCATGAGACATATGGAGCAAATGTCAAAGGTTAGTCCCCTTTTTACCTGTGGAGACCCATCTCAGTTACACATCCCACATTCACCCTCACTCCTCGTGATATTGCTGAGCAGTGTGGTACAATCTATTAGACATCAGGGTATCCTTAAGTTATTGAAACAATACCAGCATCTTTATAATTTTTGTCAGATATTAGTAATACTTTTTAACATGGGCTATAAAAACCCTGAAATGCTTAGCCCATCCCTGTGTACTTTGTTTTTATTTACGGGAGAAAAAATTAAATAACTTAGTGCTAAAAAAAAAATCATTACCCCTTAACCTTCTGGGAAGTACAGAACTATAAATATACCCTACTCACTGTTTAAGAACAATTTTACAACGAAGTCAGACACAGAAAATGTCACAAACCATATGACTTCACTCATATTTGGGATATAAAACTGAAGGCAACAAAAGAACAAGACAAACAAATAAAGAAGCAAAAACTCATAGACACAGAAAACAGTTTAGTGGTTACCAGAGGGGGAGCATAGAGGCAGGTAGTAAATGAGAGTAAAAGGGGGTCAAATATATGGTGATGGAAGAACTGACTCTGGGTGGTGAACACATAAAGCAATATATAGACGGTGTATTATAGAATGGTACACTTTAAACCTATGTAGTTTTGTTGACCATTGTCACCCCCAATACACTTTAATTTTTAAAAAAAACAACATTTAAAAAAAAGAATAATTTTATTTTATCTGGACTTGATACCATAGAGAATGCTACAAAGATAACACTAATCTGAGATGAGTTTTGCTGAGGAGCCAAGATTTTTGGTGTTTAAAATATTAGCAAGGTACTCCTTTTCAAAATGTTTAATGATCTTAAAGCAAAGCAGGCAGTGAAATCCTCAAATCCCTGGGAACAGAAACGACATTTAAATGAACTGACCTGATGGGGATATAAACAAAGTAACCTGGCAAGGCGTGTGAGGTGGTAAGGAATCCCTGGTACAAAGGCAGCAGATCCTCACAGCCCACCTTTCTGATGCCGAGCATTCTGGTTTAGAAAATTCGAGAAATACTTTTTTAAGAAAATGAAGTCTTATTGGTGTCCTCAGCCCAGCACTGTAAGTTAGCACTCCAACAGACCCAGAGAGCATGTTTCCTTCCTAGAGAATTCATGTATCGCACATAATCAATGGGAAATAGAAATGAACATGAAGAAGCACAGGGGAGAGTAAAAGCTGCAATCATTCAGAATCAGTACCGTAGAGATATTTAAGAAAAATAATAGTATCAAACCAACCTCATCAGCTGTTTTACTATCCATTTTTAATTGGTACCAAACATGTTTATAGATCAATTATTCATTAATTCACATATCTCATTTTTTAAAGAAACTTGCTAATGCCTTAAACATAGCATATCCAAATTGTAGGAAAACATTTGACAAAATTTCTCTTTTTTTAATTTATTTTTTTATTTAAGGGTAGTTGATGTACAATCTTATATTGGTGATATTAGTTTCAGATGCACAACATAGTGATTCAACATTTTGATACTTTAAAATGTGATTACCCTACTAATTCTAGTAATCTGTCACTATGTAAACTTATCACAGTATTATTGATTATATTCCCCTTCCCATTTTCACCCATTCCCATACCCTTTCTCTTCTGGCAATCATCCCTTTGATCTCTGTTTCAATGAGTCTGTTTTAGTTTGGTTTGGTTAGTTGTTGTTTTTTTTGTTTTTTGTTTGTTTGTGTGTTTTTTTAGATTCCACATCTAAGTGGAACCATATTGTATTTGTCTTTCTCTACCTGACACATTTCACTTAGCATAATACCTTTTAGACTCATCCATGTTGTCAAAACTGGCAAGATTTCACTCTCTTTTATTGCTGCATAATATTCCATTGTGTGTGTGCACGTGTGTGTATCACATATTCTTTAACCATTCATCTGTCTATGGACACCCAGTTTGCTTCCACATCTTGGCTTATATGGTTAATTAGTCTACGACAACAGAGATAAAAATATATACTGGAGTAACGACAGTTTCTTCAACAAGTGGTATTGGGAAAACATGGGAAAAAATAAAACTAGACCACTCTCTTACACCATATACAAAAATAAACTCAAAATGGGTTAAGGACTTAAATGTAAGGCCTGAAAGCATAAAACTCCTAGAAGAAAACAGAAATAAACTATTTGATATCAAATCTGAGTAATATCTTTCTGGATATATCTCCTTGAGCAAGGGAAACAAAGCAAAAACAATGAGATTCCATCAAACTAAAAGCTTTCTACAGTGAAGGAAACCTTCAACAAAACAAAAAGACAATCTACTGAATGGGAGAATATGGTCACAAATGATATGTCCGATAAGGGGTTGATATCCAAACTATGCAAGAAACTCATACAACTCAATAACAAAATAAATAAATAAACAACCCAATTGAATAATGGGCAGAGGACATGAAAAGACATTTCTCCAAAGCAGACATACAGATGGCCAACAGACATGAAAAGATTCTCAACATCACTAATCATCAGGAAAATGCAAATCAAAACCACAGTGAGATACCATATCACACCAGTCAGAATGGCTATTATCGAAAAGTCAATAAATAATTTCTGCAAGAATGTGAAGAAAAGGGAACCCTTGTACACTATTGGTGGTACTGCAAACTGGTGCAGCCCCTATATAAAACAGTATGGAGATTCCTAAAAAAACTAAAAATAGGTATACCACACATCCCAGCAATTTCACCTCTGGGTATTTATTCCAAAGAAAACAAAAACACTAATTCAAAAAGATATATGCACCCCTATGTTCATTGCAGCATTATTGACAAAATTTCTCCTAAAAGTAATGAGGAAAAAATGCAATATGTGGCTTCTATGATAGTGCAGTCACTTGGGCCCCTGGACCATGTTATAACAACCTCCTCCTCACCACTTCCTTATAGACAGTCACTTCAGGTCAGCCCTACCCTCTCACCCTCTCCAGTTCTTTTGCTCAGTGTTACTGGAGAGTCCAGTTATAATGTCAAATTGCCAAAGATTCTTGCCCAAAGAAATTAAGAACACAGGGGAATGTCTGGGAATAAATGAGGGCGATTTCAAGCCTTGACAAAAAGAAAGTAGACAGCCCCAGGAAGGGGACTTGACCCTGGGAAGAAATCCAAGCTAAGATGGGTAGTGTTAAACAAAAAACTTTCAAAGCCAATGGCTTTTTTAAAAGAAAAGATTTCTTAGGCCATTACTAGCAGGAAAAAGCCCAGGTCCTAGGCATGTGATCTGAACCACCAGCAGTAGGCTATGTGGATGAAAAAAGAGGCACTATGGAAAATAACCTCACACGGTGATTTGCTTATAAATTCCCAGCTGCAAAGGTCATGGTGGGTAGTCATGCCCCGGTATATAAGTTTTTAGTAAAACATTTATCTTTGACTTAAGAAAGCCCTGTCCATTATTTCTATGCATCTAGGTTAACATACCTTTGAAATAAATCATAACTGCCCTCAAGAGAGCACATCAATCTTAACCATCCTGCAATCTAATCCCCACCTTTCTTTCTTTTACCTCCATGTAAGCGTCCTTATGCCCCCTCTTTAATTTCAAATGCATAGAAGTGCTGTTATTCTCTGGAGCATTTGAGACCTTGCTCCCTGGCATATGTCATCAGTTTAACTCAAATAAACTCTTATAAAAATTCCCTACAGGTTTGGACTTTTTTATGGCAACAGCTAGTTAGAAAAGACAACCATGTCCACGGTCCTGGAGTTGATGGACTATTTTATGGAAACAGTTTTGGGAAAAAGACATAAGTTTTTTTGAAAGAATTTACATTGGCTATACTCGTAGATAAAGGGCATGGGAGAAGATAAAGCAGGGCTAGGTCAGGGATCGACACAGTCCCTAAGGAAGAAATGTCCACTCCTGTGGAATGGCAGAGGGCAATAGATCGGAAAGTTCATATGTAAGCAAGAAGTGTAAGCTTCTGGGGTGCAGTGGTGCCTGGTTATTCTCTTTAGATGATCATGGACACAGTCATCTGGAAATTAATTCAAAGTTCCAACATACACTCAGGAATTCAAACAGTCTTTTGTTGGTTTGGCCCTACAGTTGTTAATTAATTAACCTCTCTATCTCTTTTTTGCACACTTTGGCCTGCTGTAATTTAACTTAGGACACGTCAGAATTTTCTCCTTGTCAGTAGTCAGGCTTCTCACCCCAAACAATGCATCATTGGGACTGGAAGGGGCCTGTGTGCATTGGGAAGGAATGCACTGAATGTCATCGTTGGCCTCAGTTCAAAAATATCACTTTTCAGCCTCAGTCTTTGGAAGGCTGAAAAGTCAAAGATCTAATTCACAACAAATATTTAATGAGCACTGTTTTATACTAAACACTATTTTAAGTGTTTGGATACATCAGTGGACAAAACAAAGATCCCTTCCCTTTAAAACTTATATTCTAGCTGTGCAAGAAAGACAACAAAAATTTGAACAAATGAATGAGTAAATTGTAGAGTGTGTTCAAAGGTAATAAATTTCATAGCAAAAAGAAGGTAGAAAAAGGAAGGAAGTGTGGGCGGAGGGGCGTGCACAGAAGATGTCTTGCTGAGACGTTAATGGAACAAAGATCTGAAAGAGGTGGAAGTTAGCCAGGCATGTTAATACCTGCAGGAAGCTCTCTCCAGGCAGAGAGAACTTCTAGTGCAAAGGCCTTCAGGCAAGAACAAGACACCTTGTTCCAGGAACTGCAAGGAGGTCAGTGTGGGAAGAACTACAGGAGATAAGGTCAGAGAAAAACAGGAGCCTGATCATGTAAGGCCTTTCAGATCAGGGCTTTGACTCTGAATGAGACAGAGAGCTACAGCAGGCTTGTGACGTAACATCAGTTATGCTTTAAAAGACCACTCTGGCTGCTGTGTTGAGAATCACCAGGAGTGGGCAAGAGTAGAAGCAAGTTGACCAATTAGGAGGCTATTGCAGTAATCTATGTGAAACATGATGGCTCAGACAAGAGTGATAACAAGGGAGGTAGTGAGAAGTGTAGTGAGATTTCTGGAAATATTGTGAAATATTGTGAAAGCAGAGACTAGGGGATTGTTGTGATTCCTAGATTATTTGTGAGGTGAGAGAAATAAAGAGGATTGAAGAATGACTCCAACATGTTGGGCCTGAGAAACTGGAAGAACTGGAGTTGCCATCACCTGAGATGGAGAAGGCTGTGCAGGATGGGTTTGTAGGAGAATATCAGAAGCTCAGCATGGGCTTAATGAGTTTGCGGTACCTTTGAGACTTTCAAGTGGAAATATGATGCAATCTGTTAAATATACAAGCCTGAAGTTCAGGAGAGAAGTTTGGCATGGAGATATTAACGTAGGATTTGACAGAGCATTATTATCTAAAAGCATGAACCTGAATGAGGTCACCAATGAAGTATGTGTAGACAGAGAAAGAGGAGAAAGGGTGAGCCCTGAAGAACCTAACATTGAGAAAAGAGGGAGAACCAGCAAAATTGGACTAGAAGGAGCAGCCAGTGAGGCAGGAAGAAAACTTAGAAAGAATAGTGTCCTCGAAACCAAGAATGAAAAGTTACCAAGGAGCAAGGAGTGATTAACTGCATTATATGCTGGTGACAGGTCAAGTTAAAGAATAGACCCATGGATTTAGTCCATGGAAGTTTTTGATATGATGCAGGCAGTTTTGGTGGAGTTGAGAGGTGGGGTTGAGGAAGCTGATTGGAATGGGCTTAGAAAGGGTGAAGTGGAATCCTAGAGTGAATATAGATAACTCATTCAACGATATTTGCTAGAAAGGGGAATAAATAAATTAACTGGTGGCTCATGACTCTGAGTCAAGAGTAGTGTTCTGTTTTTATTCTATTTTAGATGGAAGAACCTACAGCATGCTTGTATGACAACAGTGATCATGATGAAAAGAGTGAAAATCAATAAAATAGGAAGAGAACTTGGAGAATTTCTGGAGCAATGATATCTTGAGTAGGTAAAGTAGATGGGGTCTGGTGAACAAGTGAAGGACAAGCTTTAGGTGTGAGCATCTAGGATCATTTAAAGCATCATTGCTTTCTCGGTGATAGAGCAATCGCTTAGGTTAATTTCAAATACAAACAGCATAACACTATCAGAAATGAGAAGTAGGTTTGTCATTTGAATTTGTTGTTGATATCTAAATATTCAAATGCAGGCATACATTTGAGATGTGACATGAAGTGAAATATTAAGATTTTATTGATAAGTTAAAATAAAGCAATTATTAATGATTATTATGAAAACTATTAATATAATGTACAAAGACAATTTTTGAGAACTTTCAAATATCTAAGCACATAGGGCAATAGATTGACAGCTAACATGAATATTAAGAGAGTGCATTAGCTTTATAACTTCTAAGGAAAAATATGATATAATCTTTGAGCAAACAAATGTATACAAAATAAACAATTTTAAAAAATAAAATGCGGCCGGCCCGGTGGCTAAGGCGGTTAGAGCTCCATGCTCCTAACTCTGAAGGCTGCTGGTTCAATTCCCACATGGGCCAGTGGGCTCTCAACCACAAGGTTGCCGGTTCAGCTCCTTGAGTCCCGCAAGGGATGGTGGGCAGCACCCCCTGCAACTAAGATTGAACACGACACCTTGAGCTGAGCTGCCACTGAGCTGCCACTGAGCTCCCGATGGCTCAGTTGGTTGGAGCGCGTCCTCTCAACCACAAGGTTTCTGGTTCGACTCCAGCACCCTTCACAACTAAGACTGAAAGGACAACACCTTGACTTGGGAAAAAAAAGGCCTGGAAGTACACCCTGTTCCCCAATAAAGTCCTGTTCCCTTTCTCCAATAAAATCTTAAAAACAAAAAACAAAAACAAACAAACAAAAAAATAAATAAAAATAATAAAATGCATTGACATTATATATTTATATAATATATACACTTTTAAATATAAATAATAATTAATGTATGTTGATAAAGATCACAATTTTTATCATTTTAGAATTTTTTGATATATAACATTCATAACATTAAACAACATACCTTTTATAAACCAAATTTAATTTTAATACTTAATTTCATTCCAGCCATGAGTCTTAAAAAAAAGTCCTTCTTCGGGAATTCTTGCCACCTCAAAATTTCATGAGGAGGAAAAGTACCAAAATGATGTGCAGCTACGTCTATGATAAATCATGTTCAGTCCAGATAGAATAAAGAATAAACCACATGTGAAGAATAGATGAAAGTGTTAAAAATTAGGCACATTTTGTTCTCACTGACCTAACTTCAAAAGGACAGACTTATAATAATACTTTAAGAAAACAATTTTGGGGGCAGCCAGATGGCTCAGTTGTTTACAGCACGAGCTCTTAACAACAGGGTTGCCGGTTCAATTCTCACATGGGCCAGTGAGCTGTGCCCTCCACAACTAGATTGAAAACTGGACTTGGAGCTGTATTTAGAAAGTAATTTCAGCACGGTATAAGGTAAGTATTTTCCTCCACAACTAGATTGAAGGACAACGACTTGATCTGGAGCTAATGGGTCCTGGAAAAAACAGACTGTTCCCCAATATTCCCCAATAACAAAAAAAATTTAAAAAAAAGAAAAACAATTTCTCATAGCTTTGAGTTTATGAAGGCTAAATAAAAAGTTTCTCAAAACAATTGCTCTATCTTGCTATTTTCAGTCATTTTTTAAATGTTGAAGGGTTTAAAAAATCTGCGCAAGTTATGACTTGCAAAGTTCCTTCTACAAAACATGTTGCTGGAAACTTTCTCCTGAATTATATTTTGCTGTGTACCAGTTAGTGATATTATGAAATATCCATATTTTGTGTATTAAATATTTGGACATACAAAAACAGATAGAAGTTTCTTAAAGTTCAACAGTCTAATAGATGAATGATGAATTTAACTATGCTTCTTCTTTATTTTGTTGCCATGATTTCTGAGTCTAGTACAGCAAACTAAGACATATTAGGAAAATGAA
Organism: Rhinolophus hipposideros; assembly: GCF_964194185.1. Classification (NCBI taxonomy): domain Eukaryota; kingdom Metazoa; phylum Chordata; class Mammalia; order Chiroptera; family Rhinolophidae; genus Rhinolophus; species Rhinolophus hipposideros. The sequence goes on along the minus strand of NC_138070.1, from coordinate 33,919,859 downwards.
AAGTTAGGAAATAAAATGCCATATAATTGTCATAGGCAAAGGACAAACATGGCTAAAGATACAAATGATTTAGGAATTACATATATAAACGTTTCGTTCACAACCGTCAGCTCTGTATTTAGAAAGTAATTTCAGCACAGTATAAGGTAAGTATTTTCCAACCAAAAGCAAATTCCATGACATGCAAGGTATTTTGAAACCCTCTTATCCCTTCACTTTATGCACGATGTTCAGAAAGATGGAATAGTAGCTAATACATATTAAAAGAAACTTTTTTTAAGCTTCAGCATAGACAGCCTTAAAGCTACACTTCGCAGAGAATAATAATGACATAGCAGGACATGCAAGCAAAAAATGATGTATAGTAGTACCTCAGTTTTTGAACATCTCTGCTGACAAACACTTTGGTATATGAATGTTGTAAACTGGAAGTAAATGCTTTGGTTTTCAAACATGACTCAGAAGTCGAATATGTCACAGGGCTTCCCCTGAGTGCAAGATCCTGAGGCTGGGTGTCCGCTATTTTTCAATGTTTCAGAGCACGTGGATTACGTTTGAAAACCAAGGTAACACTGTATTTGCTTAAACCTGAGGAGAAAGGAACACGCTGCTGTCCCTTGAGAGGAAAAGTCATCATGATATACTTACTAAGAATACTAGCATCCTGTGAAAATGAAAGCTGAAATGCAGATAAGATTTCAGAGATGATTTTTGTCATTTTAAAGTCCAGTTTTATTAATTACATTAAGAGGACAAATTTTTAGGGGAACGCAAATCAAAACCACAATGTGATAGCATTTCACACCCACTAGGATAGCTAGAATTAAAAACAAAAAAGATTAGAAACAAGTATTGGTGAGGATATGCAGAAATTGCAGCCCTCATACATTGTTGATGGGAATGTAAAGTGGTATAGCCACTTAGGTAAACAGTTTGGTGGTTCCTCAAAAAATTAAACATAGAATTACCATGTCCCAACAATTCCACTCCTGAATATATACCCAAAAGAACTGAAAAGATATGTCCACACAAAAATTTGTGCATGAATGTTCCTAGCAGCAATTATTCACAATAGCCAAAAAATGAAAATAACTCAAACATCCATCAATTGCTGAATGGATAAACAAAATGTGTATTATTCAGGCATAAAAAGGAATGAAGTACTAAAATGTGCTACAGCACTGATGAGTCTTATGTTACACTAAGTGAAAGAAACCAGTCACAAAGGGGAACCTATTGTATGATTCCATTTACATGAAGTATTCAGAATAGGTGAATCCATAGAGATGGGAAGTTGAGTAGTGGTTGCCAGGGGCTGGGGGGAGGGAGGGCATGGGGAGTGACTGTAAATGGGTATAGGGTTTCTTTTTAGAGGACAAAAACATTCTGGATTTCGATGGCGGTGATGGTTACATAACTTTGTGAATATACTATACTAAAAACTACTGAATTGTAAATTTTAAAGTATGTTTTATAGTATATGAATCATATCTCAATTTCATAAACATTTCTCAAATGTAAAGCACTCCTATTTGTCTTTCTAAGTATAGAACAAAACACATTTTGCTTTATATACTTTGAGGCTAAATTTTTAGGAACATACAATTCTAGAATTATTATACCTTTTTCATGAATTGAATCTTTTATCACTATTAGTAATCCTCTATATTTAGTAACACTTTTTCTCATTCAGTATACTTGCCTGATATGGTTACTCCAGGTTTCTTCAGTAAGAATTTGCAATTTGTTAACTTTCAATCATTTTGTGTCCTTATGCGAAAAGTGTGTCTATTATAAAACGTATATTTAGGTATTTTTATTAGGACTTTTTAATTCTTTCTGACAACTTTTGCATTTTAATAAGAGGGTTTAGTCAATTTACAAAATTTGCTGTGGTTGCTGATATCTTTGTGTGTGTTTTCTACTATTTTAATACGTGCTTTCTACTTGTACTTATTTTTCTAATTCTTTATCTTCTACTCTCTTTTACACTTTATTGGTTACAGTTTTTAGTGTTTTTAGTTTTTGTTTTTTTCTTATTTTATGTATACCCCTTTTTTGTAAGTTGCAGCATGATGTACATTCTTCTAACTGTTAACCTAAGTTTATTAACACACATATTCAACAGGCTAAACTTAACATCTGAGCATTACAAAAACCTTGATCACTTTTTTTGCTATCACTTCCCTCTTACCCATATGACATTGGCCCATCTTAAAATTTTATACTGGTTTTACCCTCAAATTAGACATTAGTCTACTTGCATTGAATTAATGTTTACTCATATGTACTCACATATTTGTAAACATCCTTTCTTGGCTCCACATTCTTTTTCTTAAAACTTTTTTATATTTTTTATTTTTATTTTTTATAATTTATTGGGGTGACATTTGTTAGTAAAATTACATAGATTTCAGGTGTACAATTCTGTATTACATCATCTATAAATCCCATTCTGTGTTCACCACCCAAAATGAGTTCTCTTTCCATCACCATATATTTGATTCCCCTTACCCTCATCTCCCACCCCCCACCCCCTTATCCTCTGGTAACCACAAAACTATTGTCTGTGGCTATGAGTTTTTGTTTCTCATTTGTTTGTCTTGTTCTTTTGTTGTTTTTGGTTTATATACCACATATCAGTGAAATCATATGGTTCTCTGCTTTTTCTGTCTGACTTATTTCACTTAGCATTATACTCTCAAGATCCATCCATGTTATCACAAATGTTCCAATATCATCTTTTCTTACCGCCGACTAGTATTCCATTGTGTATATATACCACAACTTCTTTATCCATTCATCTATCAAAGGACATTTTGTTTGTTTCCATGTCTTGACCACCGTAAAAAAAGCTGGAATGAACATTGGAGCACACGTGTCTTTAGGGATAAATGTTTTCAGATTCTTTGGGTAGATACCCAGGAGAGGGATTGCTGGGTCATATGGCAATTCTATTTGTAATTTTTTGAGGAACCTCCACACTGCCTTCCATAGCGGCTCCACCAGTCTGCATTCCCACCAACAGTGTATGAGGGTTCCTTTTTCTCCACAGCCTCTCCAACACTTGTTGCTATTTGTCTTGTTGATGATAGCCATTCTGACTGGGGTGAGGTGATATCTCATTGTGGTTTTTATTTGCATTTCTCTGATGATTAGTGATGTTGAGCATTTTTTCATATGTCTATTTGCCATTAGTATGTCCTCTTTGGAGAAATGTCTCTTCAGGTCCTCTGCCCATTTTTCAATTGGGTTGTTTGTTTTTTTGTTGTTGAGCTTCATGAGTTCCCTGTATATTTTGAATATTAGCCCGTTATAGGAGGCACTGTTTGCAAAAATCTTCTCCCATTCAATCTGTTGCCTCTTTGTTTTGTTGATGGTTTCTTTTGCTGTGCACAAGCTTTAAAGTTCCATATAGTCCCATATGTTTATTTTAGTTTTTACATCCATTGCCTTTGGAGTCAAATTCATAAAATGTTCTTTGAACCTGAAGTCCATAAGTTTAGTACCTATGTTTTCTTCTATGCAGTTTATTGTGTCAGGTCTTCTGCTTAAGTCTTTGATCCATTTGAAATTAATTTTGGTACATGGTGACAGATAGCAGTCCAGTTTCATTGCTTTGCACGTGACTTTCCAATTTTCCCAGCATCATTTATTGAAAAGGCTGTCTTTCCTCCATTGTATGTTTTTAGCTTCTTTGTCAAAAATTACCTCTCCATATTTATGTGGTTTTATTTCTAAGTTCTCAATTCTATTCCATTGGTCTATGTGTCTGTTTTTCTGCGAATACCATGCTGTTTTGATTATTGTGGCCCTGTAGTACAAGCTAAAGTCAGGGAGTGCGATACCTCCAGTATTGTCCTTTTTTCTTAAGATTGCTTTGGCTAATCGGGGTCTTTTGTGGTTCCAAAAAATTCTGATGATTTTTTGTTCTATTTCTTTAAAATTGCCATTGGGATTTTGATGGGGATTGCATTAAATCTGTATATTGCTTTGGGTAATATGGCCATTTTAACTATGTTGATTCTTCCAATCCATGAGCACGGAATGTCTTTTCATTTCTTTGTGTCTTCTTCAATTTCTTTTAAAAATGTCTTATAGATTTCAGCATATAAATTTTTCACATCCTTGGTTAAGTTTATTCCTAGGTATTTTATTCTTTTTGCTGCCATTGCTAAGGGAATTGTTTTTTGTATTTCTTTTTCTGAGATTTCATTGTTAGTATGTAAAAATGCAATGGACTTTTGTTCGTTGATTTTGTAGCCGACAACTTTACTGTACTCGTTGATTGTTTCTAATAGCTTTTTGGTGGAGTCTTTAGGGTTTTCTCTATATAGCATCATGTCATCTGCAAAGAGTGATAGCTTAACTTCTTCATTCTCAGTTTGGATGCCTTTTATTTTTTTCTCTTGTCGAATAGCTCTGGCAAGGACTTCCAACACTATATTGAAAAGCAGAGGTGATAGGGGACAGCCCTGTCGTGTTCCTGAATGTAGAGCAAAGGCTTCAGTTTTTCACCATTAATTATGAGATTAGCTGAGGGCTTATCATATATGGCCTTTATTATGTTAAGGTATTTTCCTTCTATACCTATTTTATTAAGTGTTTTAATCATAAATGGATGTTGTATCTTGTCAAATGCTTTTTCTGCATCAATTGATATAATCATATGATTTTTGTCTTTTATTTTGCTTATGTGATGTATCACATTGATGGATTTGCAGATGTTGAACGATCCTTGTGCCCCGGGGATGAACCCCACTTGGTGGTGATGAATAATCTTTTTAATGCATTGTTGTATTCGATTTGCTAGAATTTTGTTTAGGATTTTTGCATCAGTAATTATCAGAGATATTGGTCTGTAGTTTTCTTTCATTTGTGTTGTCCTTACCAGGTTTTGGTATCAGGGTAATGTTGGCTTCATAAAATGAGTTAGGGAATACTGTCTCCTCATCAATTTTTTGTAAGAGTTTGAGCAGGATGGGTATTAGATCCTCTTTGAAGGTTTGGTAGAATTCACTAGTGAAGCCATCTGGTCCAGGATGTTTGCTTTTCAGAAGGTTTTGGATGACTGATTCAATTTCGTTACTGGTGATTTGTCTTTTTAGATTTTCCAGTTCTTCATGGTTCAGCCTTGGAAGGCTACATGTTTCTAAGAACTTGTCCACTTCTTCTAGGTTAATGAATTTTGTGGCATATAGTCCTTCATAGTATTCTTGCATGATCCTTTGTATATTTGTGGCGTGATAACTTCCCCTTTTTCATTTCTGATTTTGTTAATTAGTGTCTTCTCTCTTTTTATCTTAGTGAGTCTAGCCAAGGGTGTGTCGATTTTGTTAATCTTTTCAAAGAACCAGCTCTTTGTCACATTAATTTTTTCTATTGTCTTTTTGTTCTCTATTTCATTTAGTTCTCCTTTGATTTTTGTTATTTCCTTTCTTCTGCTGACCTTGGGTTTCATTTGTTCTTCTTTTTCTAGTTCTTTAAGGTGTAATGTGAGGTTATTTATATGGGATTTTTTTTGTTTCTTCAGATAGGCCTGTAATGATATAAATTTCCCTCTTAAACCTGCTTTTGCTGCATCCCAAAAATTTTGGTAGGATGTATTTTCATCGTCATTTGTTTCTATGTATCTTTTGATCTCTCCTCTAATTTCTTCTTTGACCCGGTCGTTCTGTAAAAGTATGTTGTTTAATCTCCATGTGTGTGTGTTTTTTCCTGTTTTCTTTTCTCAGTTGATATCCAATTTCAAAGCGTTGTGATCAGAGAATATGCTTGGTATGATTTCAATCCTCTTAAATTTGCTGAGGCTGATTTTACGTCCCAATATGTAGTCTATCCTTGAGAATAATCCGTGTACACTCGAAAAGAATGTATAGTCTTATGTTTTAGGATGAAGTGCTCTATATATGTCAATATGTCCATTTTATTTAATAATTTAATATGTCACTTAGGGCTGCTATTTCGTGATTTATTTTCTGTTTGGATGATCTATCCATAGCTGTCAATGATGTATTTAAGTCCCCTAGTATAATTGTGTTTTGGTCAATTGCTTGGTATATTTTGGTGCTCCCTGATTGGGGACATAAATATTGATGACTGTTATGTCTTCCTGTTGAATAGACCCCTTTACCATTATGAAATGTCCATCTTTGTCTCTTGTTCCCTTTTTCACCCTGAAGTCTGTTTCATCTGATATCATTATGGCTATCATAATTTTCTCTGGCTACCATTTCCTGATGTGTCGATTTCCACCCTTTCATTTTGAGTCTATTCTTGTCCTTGTAGCTGAGATGTGTCTCTTGGAGACAACATGTGGTTGGGTTTAGTTTTTTGATCCAATCTGCTACTCTGTGCCTTTTTATTGGTGAGTTCAGTCCATTTACATTTAGGGTGATTATTGATATGTGAGGATTTCCTGTCATTCTATCTTTAGTTTACTGGTAAGGCTGTGTCTCCACTGTTTCTTTGCCTTTTTGTTGTTGTCTATTATTTCTGTGTGGTAGTATTCTATGATATTTTCCTCTGTTTCTTCTTTTATTACAATATATATTTCAGTTCTGGATTATTTCTGAGTGGTTACCCTTAAGTTTATGTAAAAGAAAGTTTGATATTTAGAGTATTCTATTTTCTTCAGCACGCTTACTTTCTCCATTCCCATATTCTGGTTCAGGCCTTTATTCTCCCCCTTTTTATGTTGCCACAAATTGTCGCTGTTGATGGTGGTCCAATAGCCTCCTTTAGTATTTCTTGTAGTGTAGGTCATGTATTAGAAAATTCCCTCAGCTTCTGTATGTCTGGAAAGGTCTTTATTCCTCCTTCATATCTAAAGGAGATCTTTGCTGGATATATTATTCTTGACTCATAATTTCTCTCTTTCAATAGTTTGAATATTTGGTTCCACTCCCTCCTGGCTTGTAGAGTTTCTGCTGAAAAATCTGATAATAATCTAATGGGCTTTCTTTTGTAAGTTACCGTCTTCTTTTCCCTGGCTGCCCTGAGGATTCTTCTTTGTCATTGATTTTGGACAGCTTCAATAGAATGTGCCTTGGAGAAGACCTGTTGGGATTGCGGTAATTAGGTGTTCTATTTGCTTCTTGGATTCGAGGATCCAGTTCTGTCCACAAGTTTGGTATGTTCTCATCAACAATTTGGTTGAATATATTCTCTGTTCCCTTCTCTCTTTCTTCTCCCCCTGGTATGCCCATTTTTCTTATATTGCTCTTTCTGATAGAGTCAGAAAGTTCTTGTAGAGTTCTTTCATTTCTTTTAAGTCTCAACTCTCTTTCTTCTTCTATCTGTGTAATTTCCAGGTGTCTATCTTTGATGTCACTGATTCTTTCCTCCATCTGGTCAACTCTACCACCTAAGCTGGTTATTTCATTCTTAATTTCTTCTTGAGTTCTTAATCTCCAGAAATTCTCTTTGGTTCTTTTATAAAATTTCAATCTCCTTTGTAAAATGCTCATGTTGTTCTTTGATTGCGTTTCTGAGTTCATTAAATTGACTTTCTGTGTTTACTTGCATCTTGTTAAGTTTTTTTCAGAACTGCAATCTTGAATTCTCTGTCATTTAAGTCACATATTTCCATGTCTTTAAGTTCCTTTTCTGGAGACTTTTCACTTTTTTTGTGAGCTGTCTTGTTGCCTTGGTTATTCATGGCAATTACTGATTTATTATTTCTCTTCCTAGACATCTACAGGAGTAGATGTCATCTAGACATCTAGACATCTGCAGGAGTGGCTTCTGCAAAAGGTGTATAGGAAGAGGTCTTTCTTTTGTTTGCCATAACATATTGGTAGAATGTTTTCTTTTCTCTCCGACTGCAGCCTTTTTTTTCCTCTCACACAGTATTGCTGTTTTCTCTGCACTATTCCAGATTCTCACACAATGGGGTGATTCCCTGGGAAACGGGCTTCTCCTCTGTTAACAGTTCGCCTGGGTCATAGGGCGCCATGTCCCTGTAGGGATGCGAAGAGCTTTTGAAGTTCCAAATCTCTTTCTGCACCAGATTCAGAGCCCGTATGTTTGAGCAGTTCTGTTTACTCCTGCAGGGATCCACCCAGATAGGTGTGGCCAGGGGCGGGGTGAGTTGTGAGAGGTGGCCCAGAGCAATGGCAGTGACCACCACCACAGCCGGTCCCGCTTCCATAGCTCCCTCCCCTTTGCTGGAAGTAGTTGAGCTTCAAATCTGTGACTTCTGTCCACAATTCTCAGAGCAGCAAATATTCTGTTCTTTTGATGTGACACTGCTACTGTTCTACTTCTAGGACCGTGCAGGTGGGGACGTGGCGAGCTCTGGGAGGGTAAGGAGGGGCGGCTAGTCTCAGCGCCTAAGGCTTCCGTTCTCTGCTCAGCAGTGAGGGCTTAAACCACCGTTTTCAGCCTTCTTCCCTCAGTCTTTTCTCCGAGGTCTCTGCTGTGAGCATTGTGTTCAGCCGTGTTATTATGCTGCCCCCTCAGCCCTGTGGGCCATAAGCGGAGCCCTAGCAGTCCAAGTTCTTCCCTCTCCCGCAGCTGCAGTAGTTCCGGGATGCAGCGAGCTCGGAGCACTGAGCTAGGTCTGCGTCGTATGCCCGCGGCTCCTTCTCTGCACTTCTCCTTTCCCTCCTCCCCCGCTCGTGTGATTCTCCCACCTTTAGGTGAATTCAGTAGTGGGCCTCTTCGTCTTGCCTGTCTGCTGTGCAGGGAGTCCTTTGTGAAATTATTGTTGTTCGATTAGTTGTAAATTCCAGGGTAGCTTTTACAGAGGCTCACCTCATGCCGCCATTTTGATGACGTCTAGTATGTGGATCTTTTTGTGATAAAAATCTCTTGGGCTTCTGTTTAAAAGGTCTATATTTTGTTGTGCTTTGTTTTTCTTGAAAGGCAATTTTGCTGGGTAAAGAATTCTAAACTGTGAGCATTTTTCTCTAAGCACGCTGAAAGTATATCTTCTGGATAAAAGGGTTGCATTCATATTTGGGAAAGACTGACATAGGTATGGAGCTGAGGTTTAATAACAAAAGAAGAGGTTTGAATCAGAAAGACATATGTTCAAACACCTCTTTGAACTTTGATTTTCCACCTACAAAATGGGTGTGTATTTGTTGCATGGTTGTTGTTTAATTTAGAAATGATGTATATATTGCATCTGAACTATAATACATTCTCATCCTTATTGCTTCTGTTTTGCTCTCTTAGTCTATAGTTTAGCCATAGAACTCATGAGTTTGAGTCTAGAGTGCCCTAGAATGAAGTTTTATGTAGAAATTGTGTAGGTACATGATAGAATTCTCCTTCATTAAACCACCCATTCAGATTAGTGGGAGAGAAGATAATCTGACTCTTTTGTCCTCATTAGAAACTGGACAGCAGATTATTTGCTAATTTTCTCAAACCTCATTGGTACTATTTCTAGCAAGGTGGTAATATTTTTGTTATAGTGCATTGGTTTGAATTTAGGCTAAGTGCTATATTTTGATTATAAGAATGTAATTAGTTTCCAATGGTGTCATTTGACAAAATTGGTTGGGTTATCCATGCATATATGGCTTATCTCACTCATGTCTGTCTTCTATCAGTAAGAGCTTCAACTATACCCAGGAGCTGAGGAGACACAGAGTGCTCAATGCCAGGCTTTGCTGTCACACACATCAGAACCAGAGAACCAAATTGCTTTTCCTTCTTTCAGTGGACATGATGCACCAGGTAATGCAGGAGACATGCAGGATGTAGAGAAATGCCTGAAGACATTATTTACACTTCCCTGCACTGCCCCCTCCTACACACACACACACACACACAAACACACACACACACACACACATTCACACACACGGGGTGTGTCAGTCAGTATATACAACACTCTGGCAAGGAGAGAGCAGTAATTCTTACTGTGTCACAGACCAGAAACCCTGCACTTCTTCTCAATTGAGGATGGAGAAGCACAAATAAAATTTGTTTCTATTTTATTCATATCTCCGTAAAGGCATATTTAATTAGAGAATAAGAACCTGCTAAGGATTAAGCATTTAGCTAGGTAAATCAATCATTGCAGATTTGAAGACTTTTTAAAGCCTAAAAATAGGCATCATATGGATATACTATAACATACATAACAATTTCTCTATTGGTTTTTTAGGTTTTTGCACATTTTTCTATTGTAAACAACACTGTGTCTGAAGTTCTAGGTGTAGATCTTCCTCCTGAAAGACTGCTTGTAGATGAATTCCAACAATCCACAAAATATGTTATAAGACAGTCTAAAGCACGGGTCCATCTATAGTTTGAATGTATGAACCACTCTTGCTTTTCTCAAACAGGATGATCTAGGGAAAAAAGAAAGGCTGACAGTAAGAAAGGGTAACCTCTTTAATACAGGATGAAAAAGACACTGCAATTTGCATTCTGTGGATGAAGGCAGATCTGAAAGTTTATGAGACAAAAAGGCAGGGGTAGGGGTGACTCACCTCATTGTCTTCTGGATGAAGCCAGGCCCCAGGAAGGTAAAGTGTTTCCTGTGGTCCAATGTACCAATATCGCCCAAGGTTATGTCCATTGATGAACACAAATCCACAATTCCAGTTCTGGAAGAGATGGAGGCTTGAGACATGGGAACAGATTCACACTGGCAAGGTAAAATCAGAGGCACTTGGCGAGTGAGAGCATAACTGAGATGCGGTATGGTACTGAAAATGAAAGTGAGTTTACAATGGGATATGTTCTAGAAGTTTTACCCTGCTGTACCTGGTGTAAGGCATGACAGAGCAGGTCTTCTGCTTCCAGAAATAAGTATTAGGTAACAGAGATGAACACTACTGCTGACAACAATTATAAAAGCTAGACAATTTAAAAAAAAATCTTTTTGCAATACAATGAAGAATTATAGGACCAAGATTTAGGAGAATAAAACTGAGAACACATTGAGGCAAATATTTCACTAGAGGAAACTGCTTACTCAGGAAGAGGTGGCTGAGAAGCTGAGCAGAACTTTTCATAGCTTCACAAGTTTAGGGGAACAAAAGTTCAATACCAGGGAACCTTATTATATAATCTATACTCTAGGTTGGGAACCTGAACGTATACACCTTAGGACAAGAGTGAACTAGAAATAGTCTAGTCATTGGATGGAAGCCTTGATTCAAACCAATTCATTCACTGTAAATTATAGCAAGGTCTAGCGTCCTTAGTCACCTCCAGAGTTGGATATAAATCCCCTGAATCATTTTAGGCCTTGAATTATTTCTAGAATTTTTAACTTTTTTTTTGTTTGGTGATAAAAGTTTACTTTTTAAATACATCATTGACAGCTATGGATAGATCATCCAAACAGAAAATAAATAATGAAACAGCAGCCCTAAATGACACATTAGATGAAACGGACATAACTGACACTTATAGAGTACTTCATCAGACTAAAAAACATCAGACTACGCATTTTTTACTAGTGTACGTGGTGCATTCTCAAGGATAGATCACATATTCAGACATACAACAAGCCTCAGCAAATTTAAGAAGATTGAAATCATACCAAGCATATTCTCTGATCACAACGCTTTGAAATTGGATATCAACTGCGAAAAGAAACCAGGAAAAAACACACACATGGAGATTAAACAACATACTTTTACAGAACGACCGGGTCAAAGAAGAAATTAGAGGAGAGATCAAAAGATACATAGAAGCAAATGACAATGAAAATACATCATACCAAAATTTGGGGGATGCAGCAAAAGCAGTTTTAAGAGGGAAATTTATATCATTACACGCCTATCTCAAGAAACAAGAAAAATCCCAAATAAATAACCTCACGTTACACCTTAAAGAACTAGAAAAAGAAGAACAAATGAAACCCAATGTCAGCAGAAGAAAGGAAATAACAAAAATCAGAGCAGAACTAAGTGAAATAGAGAACAAAAAGACCACAGAAAAAATTTATGTGACAAAGGGCTGGTTCTTTGAAAAGATTAACAGAATTGACGAAACCTTGGCTAGATTCATTAAGATAAAAAGAGAAAGGACACTAATAAACAAAATCAGAAATGAAAGAGGGGAAGTTGTCACGGACACCACAGAAATACAAAGGATCATGCAAGAATACTATGAAGGACTACATGCCACAAAATTCAATAACTTAGAAGAAATGGACAAGTTCTTAGAAACATAGATCCTTCTTAGGCTGAACCATGAAAAACTGGAAAATCTAAATAGACTGATCACCAGTAACGAAATTGAATCAGTCATCCAAAACCTTCCGAAAAGCAAAAGTCTGGGACCAGATGGCTTCACTAGTGAATTCTACCAAACTTTCAAAGAGGATCTAATACCAATCCTGCTCAAACTCTTACAAAAAATTGAAGAAGAGACAGTACTCCCTAAATGATTTTATGAGGCCAACATTACCCTGATACCAAAACCTGACAGGAACAACACAAAAAAAGAAAACTGCCAAACAATATCTCTGATGAATACAGATGGAAAAATTTTAAACAAAATTCTTGCAAATCGAATGCAACAATGCATTAAAAAGATTATTCATCACGACCAAGTGGGGTTCATCCCAGTGGCACAAGGATGGTTCAACATACAAAAATCCATCTATGTTATACATCACATAAACAAAATAAAGGACAAAAATCATATAATTATATCAATTGAGGCAGAAAAAGCATTTGACAAGATATAATATCCATTATGGTAAAACACTTAATAAAATAGGTATAGAAGGAAAATTCCTTAACATGATAAAGGCCATATATGACAAACCCTCAGCTAATCTCATAATTAGCGGTGAAAAACTGAAGCCTTTTGCTCTACATTCAGGAACAAAACAGGGCTGTCCCCTATCACCTCTGCTTTTCAACATAGTGTTGGAAGTCCTTGCCAGAGCCATCAGGCAAGAGAAAGAAATAAAAGGCATCCAAATTGGGAATGAAGAAGTTAAATTGTCACTCTTTGCAGATGACATGATGCTATATATAGAAAACCCTAAAAACTCCACCAAAAAGCTATTAGAAACAATCAACGAATAGAGTAGTTGCCAGGTACAAAACCAATGTACAAAAGCCCATTGCATTCCTATACACTAACAATTTAATATCAGAAAAAGAAGTAAAAAAAAACCAATTCCTTTTGCAATTGCAGCAAAAAGAATAAACTACCTAAGAATAAACTTAACCAAGGATGTGAGAGACCTACATGCTGAAAACTATAAAACATTTTTAAAAGAAATTGAAGAAAACACAAAGAAATGGAAAGACATTCCATGCTCATGGATTGGAAGAATCAATATAGTTAAAACGGCCATATTACCCAAAGCAAAATACAGATTTAATGCAATCCCCATCAAAATCCCAATAACATTTTTTAAAGAAACAGAACAAAAAATCATCAGATTTGTTTGGAACCACAAAAGACCCTGATTAGCCAAAGCAATCCTCAGAAAAAAGAACAATACTGGAGGTACTGACTTTAGCTTGTACTACAGGGCAACAATAATCAAAACAGCACGGTATTGGCAGAAAAACAGACACATAGACCAATGGAATAGAATTGAGAACCCAGAAATAAAACCACATAAATATGGACAGATAATTTTTGACAAAGCAGAAAACATACAATGGAGAAAAGACATCCTCTGCAATAGATGGTGCTGGCAGAATTGGAAAGCCACGTGCAAAACAATGAAACTGGACTGATATCTGTCACCATGTACCAAAATTAATTCAAAATGGATCAAAGACTTAAGCTTAAGAACTGAAACAATAAACTGCATAGAAGAAAACATAGGTGCTAAACTTATGGAGTGGGTTCAAAGAGTGTTTTATGAATCTGACTCCTAAAGCAAGAAGTAAAAGCTAAAACAAATGAATGGGACTATATCAAACTTAAAAGCTTCTGTACAACAAACAAAACCATCAACAAAATAAAGAGACAACCAACTGAATGGGAGACGATTTTTGCAAACAGTGCCTCCAATAAGGTGCTAATATCCAAAATATACAAGGAATTCATGCAACTCAACAACAACAAAACAAACAACCCAAATGAAAAATGGGCAGAGGACATGAAGAGGCATTTTTCTAAAAAGGACATACAGAAGGCAAGCAGACATATGAAAAAATGCTCAACCTCACTAACCATCAGAGAAATGCAAATAAAAAACACAATGAGATACCGCCTCATCCCAGTCAAAATGGCTATCATCAATAAATCAACAAACAATAAGTGCTGACAAGGATGTAGAGAAAAGGGAACCCTTGCACTGTTGGTGGGATTGCAGATTGGTGCAGCAATTGTGGAAAACAGTATGTAGGCATCTCAAAAATCTGAAAATGGAACTACCTTATGATCCAGCAATTCCACTCCTAGGTATCTATCCGGAGAAATCCAAAACTCTAATTCAATAAAATTTATGCATCCCTATGTTTATTGCAGCACTATATACAATAGCCAAGAGATGGAAACAACCTAAATGTCCATCGGTAGACAACTGGATTAAGAAACTGTGGTACATTTATACAATGGAGTATCATGCAGCCATAAAGAAGAAAGAAATCTTACTATTTGCAACAACATGGATGGACCTAGAGAACATTATGTTCAGTGAAATAATTCAGAGAGAGAAAGACAAATGCCATATGATCTCACTTATATGTGGAACCTAAAGAAAAGAATAAATGAACTAATCAGAAACAGTTTCAGAGACATAGAGGAAAAACTGAGGGTTGCTAGATGGGAGGGAGGTGAGGATAAGGGGGAAGGTGAGGAGATTAGAAAGCACAGTCAGTAACCACAAGTTTGCCAAGGGATCATGAAAATTAACTTGGGTAATGTAATCGATAATGTTGTAAAGATATTGTAGGGTATGTGATGGATACTTGTCTCGTTAGGGAGACCACCTCAGGATGATGTAGATGCCTGATCACTGCACTGTACACCTGAAGCTGAAGCTGAACAATAATGAATGTCAACTACAAGTTTATATGTATATATCTATATCTATATCTATCTATCTACATATGTATGTATATACTTACAAGAAGCGGAGTACAGCATTAGGAATAGAGACAGTGGAAATGTAATGGCTGTGTGCGATGTCCGTGGGATAGTGGATGGGGGGAGGGGTGCTGATACAGTGCAAGAGATATAAATGATAAATGTGTAACTATTACATTGTTTTGTGCACTGGAAACTAATAATAAAAAAAGCAACATAAAAGATAAAGCCACAACTACAGAAAAAGAAAAAAAAGAAAAAAACAAAGTTTATAACAAGAGACAAAGAAAGACCCAGGGATCCCACTTCTGGGTATTTATCCGAAGAAACCCAAAACACTTTAAAGGGACATGTGCGTCCATATATTCATTGCAGCATTATTTACAATATCCAAGATATGGAGGTGGCCTGGGTGTCCATCAATGGATGAATGGATAAAGAAGAGGTGGTGCATATATGTAATGGAATGTTACTCAGCCATAAAAAAGAATAAAATCTTGCCATCTGCAGCAACATGGATGGACCTAGGAGGTATAGTCCTGAGTGGAGTAAGTCAGGCAGAGAAAGATAAATGCCATATAATTTCACTTATGTGTGGACTCTAAAGAACAAAACAAATGAACAAACAAAACAGACTCAGTTACAGAGAACATTTTGATGGCTGCCAAATGGGAGGAGGGTTAAGGGGGTGACAAAGGGGAAGGGATTAAGAAGTTTAAATTCATTCTTACACAGTACTTATGGAGATGTAGGGGATAGCATAAGGAATATAGTTAATAATATTGTAATAACCAAGTATGGTTTAAGATGGGTACTAGATTTATCAGGGTGATAGATGGGAGGGGAGTTGGGGGACAGGGTGAAAAAGGTGAAGGGATTAAGAAGTACAAATTAGTAGTAACAAAATATCATGAGGCTGTAAAGTGTAGCACAAGGATTATAGTCAATAATATTGTAATAACTACGTGTATATATGGTGTCAGAAGGGTACTATATTTATCAGGTGAGCACCTCTTAAGTTATATAACTGTCTAATCACTATGTTGTATACCTGAAACTAATATAATATTGTATGTCAACTGTAATTGAAAAATTGAAAAATTATTCAAAATAACAATAATAAATAAAACCACTTTTTAAAAGAAAAACATTTGCTGGACTGGATTTAAATACTTACATGCTACATATAATAAAATAATCTAAAATATAAAGGCATTAAAAAAGAAAAGAATGCAAAAGATATAACAGGTAAACCTTAAGCAAAAAAAAAACCACAGTTGTTATAGATCTATTAATATCAGAAAAATTTGATATTAAGGCAAGAAGCATTACTAAAGATAAATAGGAACATCTCCTGTTGGTAAAATGGAACATCTCTTGTTGACATAGATAAAAAATCTATATTTGATATATGAATGTATATATCAAATATAGACAAGCTAAACGTATAGATTCAAAATATATAAGCAACATTGATGGAATAACAGGAAAAATAAAATTCACAACCACAGTGGAAAATTTTCATACAATACCTCAATAGCTAATAGACAAAGCAAACAGGAATCAAGACATAAGAACATTTGAAACAAGATGATTAGCAAAATTGAACTAATTGGCATGTATAGAATATTGATCTAACACATGCAGCATACACATATTCTTTCAGGCATATTTCAGAATCTTTACAAATTTGACCCTATGATGGACTAACCAAGTGTTGTTAACATATTTTAAAGTTCTCAAGGTCAGTGCAATTAAACAAGAAATTGATTACAAAAAGGTTACCATAAAATATCCTTAATAATTTTTTAAAAACTTATTCATGCAACCAAATCATGCTTAAGTGAAAAGTAATAGCCTAAATTCATACATTAAAAAAATAATGTTCAAAAATCAGTTATCTAAGTATGTATCTAAAGAAATTATAAAAAGAAAGCAGATAACTCCCACTATAAAATGTGGAATAAACAAAATAATAAATATAATGACAAAAATTAAACAGAAAAGAAATACATAATACAGTACGAGTCATAGCCAAACCTTCATTCTTTGAAAGATTAATAAATTAGTAATGTTCTGGTGAGACTTATCAAAAACTAACAATTTAAACACAATGCATTTGTAAATTTAGATGAAATATTTAAAAATCTTAGTAAAATATATTTGATCTAAATTAATTTTTAAAGAAACAGAAACTCTGGAGAGTACTTTAATCTTGAAAGAATTTAATCCACACTTATAAACTTTCCCACGAAGAAAACAGTGGCCCTAGATGGATCCACTAATGAAATCTACCAAACATTTAAAAAATAATACCAATCTTACACAAACTTGATCTCCCAAATCATGTATGAGGTTATTAAACTTTGGTAACAAAACCTGAAAAAGACATCTCAGTCATGAACATAAACAGAAAAGAAGTCTTAATTATTTATAATAGCCAAATGCTGGAAAGAATACAAATGGCTATCAACAGTAGGATGGTTAAATAAAGTATGGTATATTTGTAAAATAGAATCCTATACAACAGTGAAAATTAACTAATCACTGCAATATCATGAAATGGTAGAATCCACAATGTTAAAAAAAAAGAAGATATATATATATACTTCTGAAGGAAACACTGAATTAGAAGAGTATTAGAAGTTTATTGGGGTGACTTTAATTAGAAAAAAAGAGTATTAGAAGTCAAGACAATGGTTATCTTTTAGAAAAAAGGGGAGGCAGTGATTGGGAGGGCTGTTGACAATTTTTGTTGTCTCAAGAGTAATTATTTAGCATTCCACTTTGTGATAATTTATTGAACTGTATATTCATATTATGTGCATCTATGTTATCTATGTGTGTTTATACATAAAAAGATAAAAAAACAATTTACAGAATATAATTTCTGGAATGATCCCATTAGTGCAAAAAATAACTATGTATGTGTTTAAGCAAAATTATGTATGAAATCACACAAACTGTGTGTGTTTAGTTCTGAGAAGTAGAGAAGAATTGGCATGCAGGTGAATTTGAAGGAGAACTTCCACCATTTGCTCTCTACATCTTGTTATTTGAATTTTTCAACAGTGTTTTGATGTATTATTTTTTGAACAATGATAAATTAGGAAGATTGAAAGATGTTGGATGGCTTGGTTGGAAAGATGTTGGATGGCGAGAGAGAGAGAGAGAGAGAGAGAGAGAGAGAGAGAGAGAGAGAGAGAGAGAGAAGTATTCTTGCCAGGAACACTATATCTTTGCTTCAAGATTTTTGAAGAAATAATAGGTGTTTGGGACACCAGAGTAAAAGAGGGCGCGCTCACTTACCAGTAGTCTCAGGAAAGTGTCCTTGGGAGAAGAGCCAGCCTTCAAGGTACCAAGGTAGAAGGCAGGGCCCAAATAGCTATTTGGGACAGACCTCCAAGTGGCAGAGCGGAGTCTGGAAGAAGGGCCAAAGCTTGAGGGAGAGGAATTCCCCTTCACAATTCTAGTCCCAATATTGATTCTAGATTTCCATACGGGAACTAGGATTCAGTTTCAGTGGAACATGTCAGACTAGAAGCATTAAAATTATAACCAGTAGACTTGTTCTAGGGTTCTAGTCCTGATTCCAAAGCACTCTGTAATCCTGAGCAAATCACTTCAGTTCTCTGGATCTTAGGCTCTTCATCTGCACAGTGAAGAGTTTGAAATCTCTGAGTCCCCTGATCCCTCAAAGTGTCCAATGGGAGTAAGTAGAAACATACCTCTCAAAGAAGTTCATTTTCATTTCCAGAGAATAGATAGTGTAACCCTCCAAGGGAATATTATTTATGGTAATAGATCCAATTAATCCTGCAGATGGGAAGTAGAAAAGAAAATATGGTCAGGGATGGATATTCTCAGTGTTTGGAACAAAGAAATGCAGACTGTGTATACCTTGGGCTTAGCTATGAGGGAAAAAACACGTCTGACTTGCTATGATTGAAGGTTTCTTGTATGTTTCCATACTATTGAGGAAGTTCCCCACTTAGTATCAGAGCTTTTCCTGAAATTCCCAAAAGGAGATTGAGCCTGCTCCAGGACAAGACAGCACGTAGCAAAACTACTTCACTTTCCTACACTGGAGAACTGGAGAAGGCAGGACAAGGAAGAGGAAAAGAGTTTGCATCTTTGGTCTTGGGACCTAAGTCTCTCACTGCCTGAGCAGCACATTTATTTCCTCCTAACTCCAAAATAGCACCAGTGTTAGGATCCAAGTAACCATGAAGAGAGATTACAGCCTGATTCTCAGGCCTGGAGCCCACCTTTCCGCTGCTCTTGAATTTTCCATGAAAAATTGACTCGTCCTTGATTCTCCACCAGGACCCTTAGAAGTTGACATTCCTATTTGAGACAGACCAATTCATGGAAACTACATGGTCACTCAGCATTTTGACTCTAGAACCCATTCTTTTCTTTGAGTCCCAGACGAAAAGACAAGCAAGTGGGAGACAAGGAATTTCCAGAGCCCAGCAGTCCTCTCTCTTAAGGACCCTGTGTGTTCTTGTTTCACACTGTCTCCCCTTTCTTCTGCTGTCTTAGGAAAGGCAGAGAGACTCAGCTGGGCTTATGATCAGAGACCTGAACAGTGGCTGATGGTTGGCTCAGGGATTAAGAGGAAATTCCGTTCACACTGAAAGCTTATATAATGCAGCTCTTGATGTATCTGAGCCTGGGAGATGCAATTATGCCTATAGCTAACTTATAGCTAAACAAACACTTCCTGCTGCAACCCTAAGTGAGGAGCAATACCAAAGGGCAGCGGTAGAGAAAGGAGGTGGTCTCTATCAGGAACAGGCTGTGTTTGCATCTGAGTCACAGGTCTGCAGCAGTATCTAGACTTTTGAAATACATACCCTGACTTCAGGAATGTTCAAGTTCTGGTTACCATCACTCAGCATTCCTATACTTGTCTCATTCAAAAAAACCTGCAAAAGAAGAACTGGTGTCTGACTGGTAGGCCTACCTGAAGAAAGGGAGATGGGAGGCTCTGGTTTAGGGAGGAGGTCATTATGAAGGAAGGGACCAGCCTTGGTGCTCACAGATTGCTAGAAGCTAACAGGGAGGCCCCAATAGACCTAGGTTGTAATAAAGCAGAAAGCAAGTCTCTGGTTTGATTTTGTATTCCCATTACCTCACACATAGTAGGTCCTTAAAAACACTATCAAACAGTAAAGTTGACCAGCGACTGACTACCCTCCCCAATAACGGAGTTAGGCTAAATGTTCTGCTTACCTCCATGGAGAAGCTGCTGACCCCTACCTGTGCTGTATCTTGAACATCAGCATGGAGCTCACCTCCAGAGCATATGGGAGTCTCATACAGTATAAATCCATAGGACTGACCATTCCCATTGTTTATGGGAAGATTCTCCATGTTGACTGGTTTATTAGATATGACTGGCTATAAGAGAGACATGGTCAGAAACAGGAGCCAGAGTGATGAGAAGTCAGGATCCTTCTTCCTAAGACACTTGTCATTTTTTTGTTGTTACCTCCTAATGGTCCCCAGGGGTTCTTTGGATAAGAAATACTAAATCAGATGCTATGTGATGATGCTCTTGTGCAGGAAACTCAAGGGACAGTGAGGTCATGGTAGAGGGGACAACTGCTGTAATCAGGAGAATTAACAGAGTGAATAAGTTCTGTTCTAACATAACTAAAGTAAAAAAATATGCATTAAGAGAAACTTTATTTAGCATGCACAATGTGTCAAGCACTAATTTTTATCTAAAACAGTGATAGCACAGGTAAAACAATACGAATTCAAGAGTTGACATTTTTCAAACACTGCCGACCTTTTCTTCAAAATAGGACAGGTATTCTAATTGTAAAGGGAGAGCAGGGACCTGTAGAAGTTCAGTCATTTGGCCTAATTGGTGGTGAAGAAGAGTCAGAAACTCAGTTTCATGGGTTCCTAGCTCAGCAGACTTTCCCGTATGGATCATGCAGTCCCCCACAGCAGCATCTGCCAGATGGGCTCATCTGAGCTGGGAAAAAGAATCCTCTAATATTCTGCTTCTTCCGCAACCCCCATTCATTCTTCAAGTTCAAATCCCTTCACAGTCCACCCAGAAGGAGCTTGTGGGTTTTACCCCATAATTTTAAATTGGGGCAAAATGCAGAAGATTAACTTTCACACTTCCAATAAAAATCCCTTGAAATAACCTCTACTCTGTGACCTAAGGCCTTCTCCCCCATGTCTTAAATGGCCACACCCCCATTCCAGTGCCCAGGCAGTACTCACCTCATTTAAGTACTTTAATACATCCCATAGTGGCAAGTAAAGGGATGGTCTCACAGCAGGATACACAGCCTTGAGAGTGATCTCAGGTAAGGGGGGTAGAGGAAATGCTGCAATAAAAATGGGCCATGGGGCCAGAAGCACCTGCATTAACTACTGCCTTCTCCAAGCCTCCTCATCCCTATCCATGAACTCTCGTACCCCAGAGCCAACAAGAGAAATGGGTCCTACCCTGCCACATGGCTATACTTCTCCAATCATGATGGAAACCTGCCAAGAACTAAGTTGGAGCTGTTTGTATGCACAGACAGCTCATACTAGATACAGACGCAGAAAAGGTAATGTTAGTCATCCAGACTAACATTACAAATGGTGACTTGGGGAGCGAGAATTCTGCCTTATGCCTTTGGCAATGATAGTGCTTACTGACTTTCTATCACACAGTGGATGGTTAATTAACTTTATTTAAATAAACAAAATTAAATAGGATGATTTGAGTTATTGTATATGAGGGTATAAGGTCATACATCATACTAAGAGCTTTATAAATCGTAACTTAATTTTCACAATCATTATAGGAGATGAGTATCATTGTCTTCATGTTTTGGGGAAGAAACTGAGGCTTAAAGGACTTCAAAACACTCATGCAAAACCACACAGCTTTTAAGTGGGGAAAATGAGGATTTGATCTTAAGTTGTACTTGTTTTTAAGCATTTTATTAAGCTTCTGCCCATAGGGGAAATCCTTCCCTTTCCTCACCCTTCCACTTCATGGGTACAGCCAGCCCTCAAGTTAAAATGGTTGCTGAGTACCTAAAATGGATCCAAAGAGTTTTCGGAGCTTGAAATATTTGTCTGTGTAATCGCCGGCCTCTGTCAGCACCGCGTCATAGTCTGCAAGACACCATGGCATAGTCACTGGCCAGGCAATCCTCCACAACAGGGCCTGTTTTAGCACTTCTAGTATGAGATGGACCAGAGCTACCAGAGGGAAACAGAAGACACACCTTCCCCACCCCCTGGCTGGGTCCAACCCAGGCCAGGGTGTGAGGAACTAATGCCAATCAACCCACAACCTTTCCTGGGGACCTGAGGCTGCCATGACATTGGGCTCATCCTGTTTCACTTTCTAATGAACATGCTCTTCTTTCGTCATTCTGGATTGCCCAGCTGTGCCTATCGGTGCCCATATAGCAATCACCATTTGTAATCTGTCTCTCTTGGAAGGTTCAAGTCAAGGGGTCAGTGTACATGATGAGTGAAGCAGAGCTTTAGGTCATAGGCAGCACCATCTACTGCAATGACAGCCGATTGGGAGCATTATGAACTTCACAGAAGAAAGGAAAATAAATAGGAAAATCCTCAATGCTCAGCTTAGAGTATAGGTCAAGAACCTAATGATACCAGAATATGCTTTTGGAGCCTCCTCTGTTAAACTCCAGCACCACCTCTGCTGGGAGGTGACCATATCAGCAAACACTTGCCATAGCTAGTGACAACACTTGTGTGCTTCCCAAAATTCATGGCCCCGTTTATGAAACCAAAGTTGGTTCCACCATGGAACATATATATGTTGAAGGAGATCTCAAATTTGATAAATTCAGACACAGTTTTTTCAACATCTGTAGAGGAGGAAGATCAGAACATAGAGAAAATTAAAAATTAATAGAAGATAGAAGAAGAAGGTAAAATCTTATCATTTCTAACCCCAACCCACAATCAACTTAAATGCTTTGTCCTTCAACCCCTACTAAGATTCTAACCAGAAAATAGGTGGAATTGGCCAGAACTACTCTAAGAAACCACGTCTTGTTTCCCAGACTTTTTAAAAAATTATTTTTCCAGAGTATGGACTGGACATAACTGGATTCTAAACTACATATGTTAAATAATAGCCTAAGAACCCTTATGTCACTTAAATATCTAATGTTTGTCACATTTTTTGAAATGGTTCAAGTAAGTATACCACCATTACTAATATCTCTGGGGACACTGGTTTAGAATTTCTGCAATAGTCTACAAGTGGCTGTCTCAGTCTTTAGCCACAGAAACTCTCATTTGTCACCATGATTTAATAGGTATGATGATAATCTTTCCACTGGCCATAATGAGAAGCAGGATGGTTAAAAGTTGGATGTGGGATTCAGTTCTAGCTGTGCTCTTCACTGTTTGTATGACCTTGGATGGCCTATTTTCTTTCTCAGAGCCTCTTCTTTCTTATCTGTTAAATGAAGGTACTAATTCCTACTACATCATAGGATTGATGAGAGAATATATTAAGAAACATGGCATAGTGCTTGACATACAAGTGATCAGAAAACCGTTTGGTGGTGGTGGTGGTAGCTTGTTTTTTTGTTTTTGTTTTTTCTATTTTTCAAGCCAAAGCAGACTTTTCTCAGTTACTCAGTACTTTTCAATGGTTTTCTTCAGATACAAGTCAGCATGTTTTCATAACAGCAGCAGCAAAACATCTTTAGTAGTAAAATACTTTTATTAACAATATCTACCAGGCACTGTTCAGAATATTGTATTTTGCCATATATAATGCACATATTTTTGCTCAAATTTGTGAGGGAAAAATAAGGAAGCGCATTATACGTGGATAGTACTAATTCCATATCTACATAAACGTTTTTAATTCTTTCATTTATGCTTATGAGTTAAAAGTGTAACTCTAGAAATCAATAATGATATCCGTACATAAAATAATACCCTGGAATATGATAATTGGTTGTGTTGAACTTACGATGAACTTGCAACTGACGAAGAGTTCTTGGTCTTCTATGATAAGTAAATGTTATATATTTGTTACCAGTACATAATTCTTGTATCTTGTATCTGTTCTTGTGTTTCATATTCATTTGTTACATAGAATTTCTTGTACCATGATATGTTAAAAAAATGCTAAAATCCCTTTATAATACAAAAACAAGTACCTAAATGTAAATAAATAAAGAAATGAATTAAAAAATTAAAACGAAAGATTTATTTCCCTCAAAGTTTGAGCCAAAAACGTGGGTGCTCATTATGCACGGCAAAATATAGTGGTTTGCATGAACTGCCACATTTACTCCTCACAACAACCCTATGAGGTAGGTTACATGATAACCCGCATTTTTGGATGAAGACACTCAGAAGTGAAGGAAAGCTGCCCTGAGTAACGCAGCTAGTCCTGCAAAGCTGGGATTGAAATCCTGATCTCTGGCTATGGAATCTACTCTCTCAACTGTCATGGCATGTTGTCTTCTGATAATTACTACCACGCAGTTGACATGTCTGCAGCAATGTCCTATGAATTTTCCAGAGATAAGATTAAGACTTTCGGCAAAGTCTTAAAAGACCCTTCCATGACCACCTTCCATGACCCTTCCATGACCACCATGCCTCCCCTCTGCAGTCTGTCCCTGTCTTTTCTATCGCTGCACCTTTTTTGTTTGCTTCAATGCCTCTGTCAAATGCCGAGCTCTATATTGACTGTTTTATTTCTTAATTATCAGCTCCACTAAAGTACAAACTCCCAGCAGGTAAGAACCAGGTAATTTTTATTAACTAGTGTACTTTCAGGCCTAGCAAGTCCTTATACATAATATGAGTTGAATTAATAGTTGTAATTGAATTATCTGATTAACTAGCAGAGAAATGTGTGAATAACTCACGATTCAGGGCCATCTCTACTTGGGTCAAACACTGCAAAATACTTACTGTTCGCATTTGTAACCTTGTGTTCACTACTCCCCCATGTGTCAAACCAGCCGACCCAGTATTCCATAACCATAATGGGCTTATTTCTCTAGAAAGAAACCAAATAAAATACTAAGTCTGACAAAAAGAAAAATATCAGAAAAACTGAATACAATAGATGAGACTTTGAAGAACCTATGCTTTTCACTTTTTCCCGTTAGTGCTTACCCCACCCCCAACTCTCCCTCACCCACTGCAACTTTGGTTCCTCCTAAACTGCCGTGATCTCCAGACTCCTTCCAGATTTACGTGCCTCCCTGATATAGCTGGATAGCACCGTCTATAATTCCAATCTCGTCATACCGAAAGGTGGTGTTGAAAAAACTGGCTTTGGATACACAAGGACCTGACTGCAATTCCTCACGTAGAAACTGAGGCTCAAAGGTCACATTGCTGGTAAGGTCAGAGCCATAATCCAAATCCAGGTCTGAACCAAACTATCAGCCACTAAGTTACACAGTCTATTAAGTAGATCATTCATTTTCTCTATATCTTTATTTGATTTTATTCTACCTCATCTTTGTTGAAGTGTCCATTGTAATTGTGTTTCTATTCATCTATTTTCTATTTCTAACAGTTCTTCTTCCTTTGTATGTTTTTGTTACTAAACAATTTGGTATATAACAATTCATAAATGTTACCAGGTGTTTATGGATTATATTTTTATTTACATAAAGTAATTATTACCATATTAAAATGAATAATGATTATTGAACTCTTAATATGTGCTGAGCACTGTTTGAAGTACTTTATTTAATTTGTTATTCTGTATAACAACCTAGTAAGGTAGATACTATCAGTCCCTATTTTACGAAGGAAGAAATTGAAATTAGAAATCTTGTCCAAGTTCACTCAGGTAGGAACTGTTAGACCTGGGATTTGAACTCAGCCAGCCTACCTCCAGAATTCACATTCTTAACCATTATATTATATTGCCTCTGGATTGTAAGTGACTTATTTCTTCTAGAACTAGAAGAAAACATACCAAAGCAATTACATTTTCCAACCTTCTGAATTAACTCTTGCCTGAAAATATAGGCATCTCTTTTAAAATTCAAATTATTGGTGGTCTCAACTGTTGGAAGCCATAATCTCTCAGCCTGATGCCTGCATTCACTCTTAGCCTCACTTTTCAAAGCTGCTAAATAATGTAGGTTCTTTTTTTTTAAGTTGACATATTCTCCACAGCAGGACTAGCTGTTGTGCCATTTTATTACAATGGAACATTATGGCTGGGTTTCCATTGGGGAATATGACAGACATTCACACTATGCATTCTCAATTGCAGTCTTGGAATCTTCCAGCATGCTGCTGTAATCAAAAACAGTCACACTGTAAGCCGGAAAACCCATCATCCAAGGAATTTTCCTAGCTGATCCCTGGGGTTGGGTATGATATGTTCTGGATCCCATGTGTTGTTCTATCTTGATTTAATCCCTCATTTACTGCATCCTCCAAACACTTTCATTAAAAAGGTGAATGGAATATAAGTATTCTGAGTC
The DNA here is from genome assembly GCF_964194185.1 of Rhinolophus hipposideros. Lineage (NCBI taxonomy): Eukaryota > Metazoa > Chordata > Mammalia > Chiroptera > Rhinolophidae > Rhinolophus > Rhinolophus hipposideros. Next base: position 33,893,391 of record NC_138070.1, on the reverse strand, counting down.
CTTAAATATCTGTAAATATCTTATTTTACCAATACAGTTGTTTAATATTTAGACCAGGTATAAAATTCTAAGTTGAAATTCATTTATCCTCAGAATTTTAAAGGCATGTTGCATTGCTTTCTATCATGCAGTGTCAATATTTTAAAATCCTATACATCTGATTCTTGTTGCTTTATATGTAAGCCTATGGTTTTTCTCTCTATAGGATGTTAATTTTACAATGTGCATCTCTTTTATCATTTATTAAGCTGACAATTTGAGGGGCATTTTCAATCTAGACATACATATCTTTCAGTTGAAGCAAATTTTCTTATGCTAGTTATTTAGTTATTTGTAATTTCTATCCCTCTGTGTTCTTTGCCCTTTCTTTTTGTAACTATTAGTCAGATGTCAGGCCTCCTAAAATGGTCTTATAAGACATTTATGTTGTCTCTTATACTTTATATCTTGTTGACTTGAATTATTTTTAGGAAATTTTCTCGACTTTACCTTCCAATTTTTATATTTAATTTCAAATGTTAGATTTTAATTTTGGTCCTTTGATGATCCCTTTTTCTTCATATATCACACTTGTCTCACACATTAATAATCTTATCCATATCTCTATGCATATTGATGAACATTTTTGATATCATATTCTGTTTCCTGAATTATGTCTATATTCCCTGGTTTCCATTTTCTTTTTTATTTGTAGTTTTTAATTATTTTTTCATTGGCAACTTTAACTAAATGAATACAGATCCTTGATTTTCCACTTGTATTTAAGAGGGAAGACTGACTTCTGGTGTTAAAGTGGTACTGTGTTATTGGTGGATTTAACATTCTTCTCTTAGAAATCCTCAATATCAAAATGAAGAATGAGAAATTAAAACACAAACAACATCTTTCATAAATTTAAGAGACATCTGAAAATTCAAAATACAAATTAGGAGGAAACAGTGCCAAAGAATTTAAAGTCTACCAGGGGTTCAATAAATGCAGTGAAAAGATTCTCTTTGTTGAAGATTTTAGGAAACGGTAGCAAGTAAGAATACCCTATAGTGTAACACCAACAATTTCTGATTTGCCATTACAGAATGGGGTGCACAATCTGGTAAAAGGATTGCACTTTGCATCATGCAGTGTATCAGAAGCTTAGAAGGAAGTAATTATTGAAGAATCACAAATTAAAAATATTTAATATAAGCAAGAAGAAGTCTGCTTGTGAGGCATCTGAGGAAAATCCTGTAATTTCAGATGGCTCCCGGTGACAGCCAGGAAGGGGAAAAAGAGAGGAAGGAAAAGAATTCATCCTTGTATACACCAGTGTGCTATTAAGATATATTATTAGCCTGGAATGCAGTCATGTATTCTTTCTCACAAGAACTTCTCTTAAGCACTTGAGCCAACAAAAACTCAGTTATCTCAATCAAAGATGAGTATACTAATAAAAAAGAACAAGAACAGAATTTTTTTTTTTAATTTACAACAAAAAAGAGGAAAAAAAAACAGGAAAAAAATTACAGGTAAGGGAGGAGGGGGATGGTAGAAAAGGGTAAAGTGAATCAAATATATGATCATGGAAAGAGAACTGACTCTGGGTGGAGAGCACACAATGTGATATATAGGTGAAGTATTATAGAATTGTACAGTTGAAAACTATGTAATTTTACTAACCATTGTCACCCTAATAAATTTAATTTTTAAAAAATGAGAAAAGGGGCCGCCAGTTAGCTAAGCTGGTTAGAGCGAGAGCTCTTAACAACAAGGTTGCTGGTTCAATTCCCACATGGGCCAGTGAGCTGCACCCTCCACAACTAGTAGATGAAAGACAACCACTTGAGCTGAGCTGCCACTGAGCTGCCGATGGACAGCCGAATGGCTCAGTTGGTTAGAGTGTGTGCTCTTAACAACAAAGTTGCAGCATGGGATGGTGGGTTGCGCAACTGAACTTGGAGCTGAGCTGTGCCTTCCACAACTAGATTGAAGGACGACAACTTGACTTGGAACTAATGGGTCCTGGAAGAAACACACTGTTACCAATAAAAAAAAATTTAAAAATAAATTAAAAGGAAGAACACCAAAAAATTGCCATGGCACAGGTCAAAATTGTGGCCCAAAAATTTGGCATAAATTTAAAATGTCAATGTAACAATCACTTCTATAATTTGAGAGCACAAAATAAAACTAAATAGACTCAAGGCAGACATGATAAGAGAACATAAGGAGCTAAAGGATGACCTGTCAGGGTTTTATTTCTGTTTTTATTTTTCCTAAGGTGGCGATAAAATAGAAAACATTACATCAAAATGGCAACGTGATTTCTGGAAATCTCCCCTGGAATTTACAACAAATTGAAAAACTATAACTCCACAAAGGACTCCCTGCACAGCAGAAAGGCAAGATGAAGAGGCTCAGTACTGAATTCACCTAAAGGTGGACAAATTGCCCGAGCAGGGGAGAGGGAAGCTAGAAGTGCGGAGACGGAGACACGCTGGTGCAGGACGCAGACGTAGCTAAGTGCTCAGAGCTCCTTGCATCCGGGAACTACCGCAGCTGCAGGAGAGGGAAGAACTCAGACTGCTAGGGCTCCATTTATGGCCCACATGGCTGAGGGGACCGCATATAACATGGCTGAACCCAATGCTCACGGCAGAGACCTCGGAGTAAAGACTGAGGGAAGAAGACGGAAAATGGTGGTTTAAGCCCTCACTGCCCAACAGAGAACAGAAGCCTTAGACACTGAGACTAGCCGCCCCCTTCCTACCCTCCCAGAGCTCACCCCGCCCCCACCTGCACCGTGCTAGGAGTAGAACAGTAGCAGTGTCACATCAAAAGAACACAATATTTGCAGTTCTGAGAACTGTGGTCCACAAACACAGATTCACAGCCCAACTACTTCTGGTAAAGGGGAGGGAGCTGTGCAAGCAGGACCGGCTGTGGTGGTGGTCGCCGCCATTGCTCTAGACCAATTCTCACAATTCACCCGCCCCTGTCCCCACCTATCTGGCCAGATCCCTGCAGGAGTAAAGAGAACTGCTGAAACCCATGGCCTCTGAATCTGGTGCAAGAAGAGCTTTGGAACTTCAAAAGCTCTCTGCAATGCCACAGGAACACTGCTCCCTATTATCCAGGCGAACTATTAACAGAGGAGAAACCCGCCTTCCAGGGAATTCTCCCATTGTATGAGAAGCTGGAATAGTGCAGAAAAATCATAACAATACAGTGTGAAAGAGAAAAAAAGGCTGCAGTCCGAAGAAAATAAAAAATTCTACAAACACGTACTGGAAAACAAAACAAAGACCTCTTCCTATCAACCTGTTGCAGAACCCACACCTGCAGATATCTAGGAAGAGAAATAATAAATCATTAATTTCCATGAATAACCAAAGCAACAAACCAGCTCAGAAAAAAAGTGAAAAGTCTCCAGAAAATAAACTTAAAGACATAGAAATATGTGACTTAAATGACAGAGAATTCAAGATTGCAGTTCTGAAAAAACTCAACGAGATGCAAGAAAACACAGAAAGGCAGTTTAATGAACTCAGAAACACAATCAAAGAACAATATGAACATTTTACCAAAGAAATTGAAATTTTGAAAAAGAACCAAATGGAATTTCTGGAGATTAAGAACCCAACAGAAGAAATGAAGAATGAAATAGCCAGCTTAGGTAGTAGAGTTCACCAGATGGAGGAAAGAATCAGTGACATCGAAGATAGAAATCTGGAAATGACACGGATGGAAGAAGAAAGAGACTTGAGACTTAAAAGAAATGAAGGAACTCTACAAGAACTTTCTCACTCAATCAGAAAGAGCAATATAAGAATAATGGGCATACCGGAAGGAGAAGAAAGAGAGAAGGGAACAGAGTGTATTCAAACAGTCAATGAGAACTTCCCAAACTTGTGGACAGAACTGGATCCTCGAATCCACAAAGCAAATAGAACACCTAATTACCTCAACCCTAACAGGCCTTCTCCAAGGCATATTGTATTGAAGCTGTCAAAAATCAATGACAAAGAAAGAATCTTCAAGGCAGCCAGGGAAAAGAAGATGGTAACCTATGATCAAATTTCTCATCAGGAACCCTACAAGTCAGGAGGGAGTGGAACCTAATATACAAACTATTGAAAGAGAGAAATAATGAGCCAAGAATAATATACCCAGCAATGTATCCTTCAGATATGAAGGAGAATTAAAGACCTCCAGACATACAGACGCTGAGGGAATTTTCTAATACACAACCTGCACTACAAGAAATACTAAAGAAGGCATTCGACTACCATCACTGGAACAATTTGTGGCAACCAAAACATAAAAAGGGGGAAAGTAAAGGACTCAACCAGAATATGGAAATATAGGTGTGCTGAAGAAAATGGAATACTTTAAATATCAAACTTTCTTTTACATAAACTTAAGGGCAACCACTCAAAAAAAATCCAGAACTGAAATATGTATTGTAATAATAGAAGAAACAGAGAGAAACGTCATAGAATACCACCACACAGAAATAATAGACAACAACAGAAAGGCAATGAAACAATGGAGACACAGTCTTACCAGAAAACTAAAGATAGAATGATAGAAAATCCTCACGTATCAACCGTACCACCATAAAAGTAAATGGACTGAGATCAAATATATGGTGATGGAAGGAGAACTGACTCTGGGTGGTGAACACACAATGGGATTTATAGACGATGTAATACAGAATTGTACACCTGAAATCTATGTAAATTTACTAACAATTGTCACCCCAATAAATTTAATAAAAATAAATAAAAAATGAAGTAAATGGACTGAACTCACCAATGAAATGGCACAGAGTAGCAGATTAAATAAGACAACTAAACCCATCCATATGCTGTCTCCAAGAGACACATCTCAGCTACAAGGACAAGCATAGACTCAAAGTGAAAGGGTGGAAATTGACACTCGAAGCAAATGGTACCCAGAAGAATCAGGTGTAGCCATAATGATATCAGATGAAACAGACTTCAGGTTGAAAAAGATAACAAAAGACAAAGATGGACATTTCATAATGGTAAAGGGGACTATACAACAAGAAGACATAACAGTCGTCAATATTTGTGCCCCCAATCAGGGAGCACCAAAATATACTAAGCAACTACTAACAGAACTAAAGGGAGAAATTGACCAAAACACAATTATACTAGGGGACTTATATACATCATTGACAGCTATGGATAGATCATCAAAACAGAAAATAAATCACGAAATAGCAGCCCTAAATGACATATTAAATGAAATGGACATAATTGACATATATAGAGCACTTCATCCTAAAACATCAGACTATACATTCTTTTCGAGTGTACATGAAACATTCTCAAGGATAGACCATATATTGGGTCATAAAATCAGCCTCAGCAAATTTAAGAAGATTGAAATCATACCAAGCATATTCTTTGATCACAAGGCTTTGAAATTGGATATCAACAGCGAAAAGAAACCAGGAAAAAACACACACACATGGAGATTAAACAACGTACTTTTAAAAAATGACTGTGTCAAAAAGAAATTAGAGGAGAGATCAAAAGATACATAGAAACAAATGACAATGAAAATACATCCTACCAAAATTTTTGGGATGCGGCGAAAACAGTTTTAAGAGGGAAATTTATATCATTACAGGCCTATCTCAAGAAACAAGAAAAATCCCAAATAAATAACCTCATGTTACACCTTAAAGAACTAGAAAAAGAAAACAAGTGAAACCCAAGGTCAGCAGAAGAAAGGTAATAACAAAAATCAGAGCAGAACTAAATGAAATAGAGAACAAACAGACAATAGAAAAAAATTAATGTGACAAAGAGCTGGTTCTTTGAAAAGATTAACAAAATCGACAAACCCTTGGCTAGACTCACTAAGATAAAAAGAGAGAAGACACTAATTAACAAAATCAGAAATGAAAAAGGGGAAGCTATCACAGACACCACAGAAATACAAAGGATCATGCAAGAATACTATGAAGGATTATATGCCACCAAATTCAATAACCTAGAGGAAATGGACAACTTCGTAGAAACATATAGCCTTCCAAGGCTGAACCATGAAGAACTGGAAAATCTAAACAGACCGTTCACCAGTAACGAAATTGAATCAGTGATCCAAAACCTTCCCAAAAGCAAAAGTCCGGGACCAGACGGCTTCACTAATGAATTCTACCAAACCTTCAAAGAGGATCTAATACCAATCCTGCTCAAACTCTTCCAAATAAATTGAAGAAGAGACAGTACTCCCTAACTCATTTCATGAGGCCAACATTACCCCGATACCAAAACCTGGTAAGGACAACAACAAAAAAGAGAATTACACACCAATATCTCTGATGAATACTGATGCGAAAACACTAAACAAAATTCTAGCAAGTCGAATACAATAATGCATTAAAAAGATTATTCATCACGACCAAGTGGGGTTCATCCCCAGGACACAAGGATGGTTCAACATATACAAATCCATCAATGTGATACATCACATAAACAAAATAAAGGACAAAAATCATATGATTATATCAATTCATACAGAAAAAGCATTTGACAAGATACAACATCCATTTATGATTAAAACACTTAATAAATAGGTATAGAAGGAAAATACCTTAACATAATGAAGGTCATATATGACAAGCCCTCAGCTAATCTCATAATTAATGGTGTAAAACTGAAGCCCTTTGCTTTACGTTCAGGAACACGACAGGGCTGTCCCTGGCCCTGATAGCAGGGCTATCACCTCTGCTTTTCAACATAGTATTGGAAGTCCTTGCCAGAGCCATCAGGCAAGAGAAAGAAATAAAAGGCATCCAAATTGGGAATGAAGAAGTTAAATTATCACTCTTTGCAGATGACATGATGCTATATAGAGAAAACCCTAAAGACTCCACCAAAAAGCTATTAGAAACAATCAACGAAACAGTAAAGTTGCTGGCTACAAAATCAACATACAAAAGTCCATTGTATTTCTATATACTAACAATGAAATCTCAGAAAAAGAAATACAAAAAACAATTCCCTTAGCAATGGCAGCAAAAAGAATAAAATACCTAGGAATAAACTTAACCAAGGATGTGAAGGACCTATATGCTGAAAACTATAAGACATTTTTGAAAGAAATTGAAGAAGACACGAAGAAATGGAAAGACATTCCGTGCTCATGGATTGGAAGAATCAACATAGTTAAAATCGCCATATTACCCAAAGCAATATACAGATTTAATGCCATTCCATCAGAATCCCAATATTATTTTTTAAAGAAATAGAACAAAAAATCATCAGATTTGTTTGGAACCACAAAAGACTCCAAATAGCCAAAGCAATCTTAAGAAAAAAGAACAATATGAGAGGTATCGCACTCCCTGACTTTAGCTTGTACTACAGTGCTACAATAATCAAAACAGCATGGTATTGGCAGAAAAAACAGACACATAGACCAATGGAATAGAATTGGGAACCCAGAAATAAAATCACATAAATATGGACAAATAACTTTTGACAAAGAAGCTAAAAACATGCAATGGAGGAAAGACAGCCTCTTCAATAAATGGTGCTGGGAGAATTGGATAGCCATGTGCAAAAGAATGAAACTGGACTGCTATCTGTCACCATGTACCAAAATTAATTCAAAATGGATCAAAGACGTAAGCATAAGACCTGACACAATAAACTGCATAGAAGAAAACGTAGGTACTAAACTTATGGACCTCAGGTTCAAAGAGCATTTTATAAATTTGACTCCAAAGGCAATGGAAGCAAAAGCTAAAATAAACGAATGGGACTATATGAAACTTAAAAGCTTCTGCACAGCAAAAGAAACCATCGACAAAATAAAGAGGCAACCGACTGAATGGGAGAAGATTTTTGCAAACAGTGCCTCCGATAAGGGGCTAATATCCAAAATATACAAGGAACTCATGAAACTCAACAACAAAAAAAAACAAACAACCCAATTGAAAAATGGGCAGAGGACCTGAAGAGACATTTCTCCAAAGAGGATATACAAATGGCAAATAGACATATGAAAAAATGCTCAACATCACTAATCATCAGAGAAATGCAAATAAAAACCACAATGAGATATCACCTCACCCCAGTCAGAATGGCTATCATCAACAAGACAAATAGCAACAAGTGTTGGAGAGGCTGTGGAGAAAAAGGAACCCTCATACACTGTTGGTGGGAATGCAGACTGGTGTAGCCGCTATGGAAGGCAGTGTGGAGGTTCCTCAAAAAATTATGAATAGAATCACAATATGACCCAGCAATCTCTCTCCTGGGTATCTACCAAAAAATGTGAAAACATTTATACATAAAGACCCGTGTGCTCCAATGTTCATTGCAGCTTTTTTTACGGTGGCCAAGACATAGAAACAACCAAAATGTCCTTCGATAGATGAATGGATAAAGAAGTTGTGGTATATATACACAATGGAATACTATTCAGCGGTAAGAAAAGATGAAATAGGACCATTTGTGACAACATGGATGGATCTTGAGAGTATAATGCTAAGTGAAATAAGTAAGACAGAAAAAGCAGAGAGCCATATGATTTCACTGATATGTGGTATATAAACCAAAGACAACAAAAGAACAAGACAAACAAATGAGAAACAAAAACTTATAGACACAGACAATAGTTTAGTGGTTACCAGAAGGTAAAGGGGGTGGGGGGAGGGAGATGAGGGTAAGTGGATCAAATATATGGTGATGGAAGGAGAACTGACTCTTGGTTGTGAACACACAATGGGATTTATAGTTGATGTAATACAGAATTGTACACCTGAGATCTATGTAATTTCACTAACAATTGTCATCCCAAAACATTTTAAAAAAAGAAACAAATAGAGTTAGAAAATATAAAAAAGAACCAGTCAGAAATAAAGAATATAATACTGGAAATGAAGAATACAATACAGGGAATCAACAGTAGATCAGACAAATCAGAGGATCAAACCAGTGATGTAGAAGATAAGGTAGCAGAAAACACGCAACCAGAACAGCAAAAAGAAAATAGAATCCAAAAAATTGAGGAGAGGTTTAAGGGGCCTCTGGGGCAACATCAAACATACCAACATTCACATTACAGGGTTACCAGAAGAAGAGAGAGAGCAAGAAATTGAAAACCTATCTGAAGAAATAATGACAGATGGTTAAACAAACTGTGGTTCATCCATACCACAGAATTCTACTCAGCAATAAAGAGGAATGAACTATTGATACAGGTAATAACATGGGTGAATCTTCTAGGGCATGATGGTGAGTGAAAAAAAGACAATCTCAAAAAGTTACATACTATATAATTTCAGAAAGCCACATTTGTGTACAGAAAAAAAAAAGAAAGAAACAATGACAGAAAATTTCCTTAACTTGGTGAAGAAAATAGATATACAAGCCCAGGAAGCACATAGAGTCCCAAACAAGATGAATCCAAAGAAGACAACACCAAGACACATCATTATTAAAATGTGAAAGTTTAAAGACAAAGAGAGAATCTTAAAAACACAAGAAAAAAGCAGTTGGTTACCTACAAGGGAGCTCCCATGAGACTATCAGTTGATTTCTCAATAGAAACTCTGCAGGTCAGAAGGGATTGGCAGTAAATATACAAAGTGATGGAAAACAAGGACCAACTACCAAGATTATTCTACCCAGCAAAGCTGTTATTTAGAATTAAAGGACAGATAAAGAGCTTCCCAGACAAGAATAAGCTAAAGGAGTTCATCATCACCAAACCAGTATTACAAGAAATTTTAGAGGGACTTCTTTAAGATGAAAAAATTATATATATAATATGAATAATAAAATGGCAATAACTACATAGCTATCAACAATTACTTTCAATCTAAATGTATTAAATGCTTCAATCAAATATAAGGGGGCTGAGTGGATAAGAAAACGAGACCTTTGCATATGCTGCCTACAAGAGACTTTCTTCAGATTAAAAGACACACACAGACTGAAAGTAAAGGGATGGAAAAAGATATTTCATGAAAATGGAAACAAACAAATAGCTGGGGTAACAATAGTTATACCAGACAAAATAGACTTTAAAACAAAGACCATAACCTTTATGGTTAAAGAAGTTTAAAGAAGGACCGACTAATTCCATTTCTAGGTATTTATCCAAACAAACTCAAAACACTACTTTAAGGGCACGTGCCCATCCACATGTTCATTGCAGCATTATTTACAATAGTCAAGATATGAAAGCAATCTGGGTGTCCCTGAATGGATGAGTGGATAAAGAAGAGGTGGTACATACATACAATGAAATATTACTCAGCTATAAAACAAGAAAGAATTATGGCCATCTGCAACAACATAGATGGACCTAAAGTGTATTGTGCTGAGTGTAGTAAGTCAGACAATGAAAGACAAATGTCATACGATTTCACTTATAAGTAGAATCTAAAGAACAAAATAAACAAACAAAACAGAAACAAACTCATAGATACAGAGAACATTTTGATGGCTGCCAGATGAGAGGGGACTGGGGATGAGTGAAAAGGGGAAGGGATTAATAAATACAAACAAATTGGTCGTTACACAGTAGTCATGGGGATGACTACTTCCTAGAGCATAAGGAATATAGTCAACAATATTGTAGTAACTATGTATGGTGTCAGATGGGTACTAGATCTATCGGGGTGATTAATAGGAGGGTGCTGGGAGCATGGTGAAAAAGGTGAAGAAATTAAGAGGTACAAATTGGTAGTTACAAAATAGTCATGGGGATGTAAAGTATAGGGAACATAATCAATAATATGGTAATAACTATGTATAGTGCCAGGTGGGTACTAGTCAGGGGGATCACTTCTTAAATTATATAAATGTCTAACACTGTGCTATGCAGCTGAATCTAATATAATATAATATTGAATGTCAACTCCAATTGAAAAATTTAAAAAGGAGAGAAAAGATAAAGAAGAATAAGAGGTTCAAAGTTCCAGATATAAAACAAATAAGTCTTGGTGATGTAATATACTACTGGAGAAATAGAGTCAATAATATTGTGATAGCAGGCTGTGTCAGATGATTGTTGGACTTATGGTGATCACTTCTTTAGCATAGGGAATATAATCAATAATATTGGTAGTATCTCTGTATAGTGCCAGATGGGTACTTTTAAACAACTATGATGTACACTTGAAACTAACATAATATTGTATGCTAGCCATATTTTAATAAAAACTTTTTTAAAAGACTGGGTCAATATTCAAAAATCATATTAATCATATTAGCATATAAAACAAAAAGGACTTATGAGAAAAGCTGCATGACCTTTGGGTTTGGCTGTAACTGTAGAGATATGACAACAAAAGCATGATCCTCTCAGCTATCAGAAGGAATAAAGTACTGACTCATGCTACAGTAAGAATGGATCTCAAGACCATCAAGCTGCCTGAAACTAGCCAGATAGATGCAAAAAAGTAAATATTCTATGATTCTTTTTATATGAAATGTCTAGAAAATGCAAGTTGATAGAGAGCAAATCAGTGGTTGCCTAGGGCTGGACATGGGAGCAGGGGATTAACTACAAATGAGCATACGGAAATTTTAGATTGTGGGGATGGTTCTAAAATTCTCTATATTGAATTGTATTCTTACAATGGGTGAATTTAATGGTGCATGAATAAAGCTGTTTTAAAAAGTAGCAAGAGAAAAAAAAGAAACAAGGGCAGTCGGGTAGCTCAGTTGGATAGAGTGCGAGCTCTGGGCAATGGGGCTGCCAGTTGGATTCATTCCTACATGGGCCAGCGAGCTGCACCCTCCACAGTTAGAATGAAGTCAATGAGCTGCCGCTCAGCTCCCGGGTGGCCAGATGGCTCAACTGGTTGGAGCATGGGCTTTCAAACACAGATTGTTGATTCGACTCCTTGACTCCCACAAGGGATGGTGGGCTGCGCCTCCCACAACTAAGATTGAACATGGCACCTTGAGCTGAGCTGCCGCTGAGCTCCTGGATGGCTCAGTTGGTTGGAGTGCCGGCTCTCACCATAAGGTTGCTAGTTCGACTCCTCGACTCCCGCAAGGGATGGTGAGCTGCACCCCCTGCAACTAACAACAGGAGCTGGACCCGGAGCTCAGCTGCGCCCTCCACAACTAAAATTCAAAGGACAACAACCTGACTTGGAAAAGTCCCAGAAGTACACACTGTTCCCCAACAAAAGTCCTGTTCCCCTTCCCTAATAAAATAAAATAAAAAGTTGACTTAAAAAAAAAAAGAAAAGAAAAAAGAAACAACAAAAGAGACTTATTAAATGCACTGAAAACTAGAGAGAACCATGGATCTACCCCCAGCAGAATCCCTTCTTTTTACTATTAATAGGTCAGAAACTGAAGAAATTAGTGAGAAAAGAAAGTAAGAATGGATTAGTTCTTTAATTAAAACTTGTGGAGAAGGGTGTAAGGCTGAGGAGAGGGCACTGGGGAGGCTCTAGCCAAGCGAGAGTGCCACACTTTGCAGGAATTACAGAAGGCCTTCATGGATGAGGGAGAAGACCAGTGAGGGCTGAAGTTGGAAATGAAGACTGTCAGGCACACAGGCCATGGACCGAGTTTTAGATATTATCCTAGGCACAAAGGAAACCCAGGAAAGTGTATTAAGCAGAGGAAACCATAATTATATTTGGTCTGTCAGAGCTCAACCCTGTTCTGTGGAGAGAGGATATAATCCCTGACATTATCCATCTTTGTAACGATCAAGGGGGTCACCCACTGAGAGGAAACTAAGAGCTACTCAATCCATGTTTGTTAAATAAATTCATGTGCAATACAGTTACTTATTCCCATAATTTGCACAGCTACGTTAAAAAAGGCTGACCCCACCAAAGCTAGGCATGATTCCTCTGTCAACAATACACATGGCCCATTTCTGAGCTCTGTCCTCTCAGAGTACAGAAAACATCATCTCCCTCTTGTTTACCTCACATAACCCCCTCACCTTTCATCTGGTCATCTCCACGAGGTGCTCCACTAACACAGGTGACAGAAGCAGAATTTCCTCCTCATTCCCCATGACAAAAGACATAAATTCCCCCAATTGCTTTGGGACCCAGCTGAGACTCCAGGGGAAAAGCTGCAGTCTTTCTGTCAAGCCTCCTCTCCTCATTGAACACCAGTTGCACAGGCTGGGGTGAGGGGGCGGGATTCATGACAGGTGAAGAGACTAAGACTCTTCATCACTAAGGTGTCCTTACCTGCATCTTATAAAGGGAGTTGATAGCATTTTCCTGAAATGTGTTCATATTGATGGTGGCCAGTACTGTAGAGAAAAGGGAGAGGTACTGCATGAGGCATCGTGACAAGTGCCAACAGGGACGGGATAGAGGCCCACAATTTGCTCACAGAAGGAGGCTGTGTTGAGTAGTAAGGATAATGAGATAGCACTTGTATTCCACACTGCAATGTACAAAGGACTGTCATATGTCTCCTCACAGCATTGGATACTGTTCCAGAGAAATGGAACAGCCCAAGGTCACACAACTTGATTAGACCTAGGAAGTAAATGACTATTTCCTGACCCCAAGTCCAGCACACTTTCTATTATACCATAACAATGTGGGGAAGAAGCACCAAAAAGCTTTAAGGAGAGAACAGCAGTCTACAGAAGAAGCTAGTCTTAAGCTAAGAACTACTTGACAGATATTCCCCTGGGCCCATCTGGCTGCTCAGTAACATCAGCTTATAACTTTGTTCTGAATTATTCAGCTACTTTATTCTCTAAGACCTTCTCAGAGTCCACAGTGCACCTCAGGTTGCAGGATCCCAGGACTGGGACTCTGCTGAGGCTGGCTGCCTGACACAACACCTATCTTCTTCTTCTTCTCCCTAGAATTCTCAGTGTTGGTGGAGAAGGCCTTCATTCTAAGCCTACCCAGCACCAATCCAGGTTCTCAGCCACAGAAAAATTATGAAAGATGGAAAGGTGTACTGGGGACAGAGGAACTCAATTATGGCTTTGTTGATGAAGGACAACAGGAAAAAGGAAAAGTGATGAAGTTGCCAAATGAACTCTTTTCACTTTGACCTTGAGTCCTCATCTGTTGTAATATCAAATCTCTATGGTCCACTTCAATGTACATGGGAAAGACAGGTATCAGAAATATTCTTGGTTCTTTCTGATGCTTGTTCAAGATTCAAACTGGTTCTCCCTTAAAATAAGTCTAAATGTGTACCTCCTTTTATGGAGCCTCTTAGCACTTCTTTCTCAGAATCTGAGGTCAAGAGCAGCTCCACAATCCCTCTTTTCAGCAGGGCCTGTTGAGAAAAGTGGACAAAATGAACCCACTTCCCTTGCCCCCTTGGGAAGGAGGAGATTAGGAAATAAATACAATTGGGCTCAGATGGGCAGCGTGTGAGCTGGAAAAAATGTTTTAATTGAGAGTCTGACCATCTGAAACTCAGTAAATTGAGGGAAATTGCAGTCTCTGTCCCAGTGCGGTGTTTTTCCCAGGAAAGACCACAAAAGCAGCTAAATATGGGCTCTGATACCCCATAACCTCAAGAGGGAAAGCACAAGGCTAAGTTTATAAGGAAATGCCCTGAGGGGAGATCTAAATCTGAGAGAAAGAGAGAAAGAAGACTTGGGAAACTCTTTGTGCTTGAAGGGGAGAAGCTGAGGCTATAGGGCCCCAAGGATAATCAAAGAGAAACTTAACAAAATTTGGATTCTACCTGGACACTCAAAGGAAGCAAGGAAGCCTGCCACAGTGTTGGGAAATGGGGAAACTAATTTGAAAATCATATTTACTAATGGCATAGGAAGCAGACAGATGGCCAAGGGTGAGAAGACCCTCTCTGTGTGTCTTATACGTTCACTGAACCATATCTGGGCCTGGGAGTCACATGATAAATTTTAAAAATCAAGGAAAAATAATGCTAGCTGAATGAGATTGATTTGAGGGCGTCTGATGTGATGCCCTGAGAAATGTTAGGGAGGGGAATTTCTCATGGGCCTCGTCCAGCTCTGGAAACCACAGCTATAGGGCAGGAGCCAGGACATCTGTGGAGCCCAGCACTCACTCCTCCCTCTCTCGTCACCTGCTCTCTCTTCCCTGTCCAGCTGGCAACTCCTCCCACTGCTCTCTAGGCCATTCCACCCATAGGTCTCTGTGTGGACAGAGCTAACATGGGCCCCTGACTCCTGCTTAGCAGCTTGGGGAAGAGTCCAGTTTAGACTAGAACTCCTCAGATTCCTGAATGTGGGAAGTCAGTGACGGAGGAGCCAACAAAGACACCAGGAAGGACTGAATTATTCCTTGGTCTGAAATATCCCCCACATGAAGGAGCAAAGGCAACAGAAGAAAGAATGTTAGTACTATCGGTAAGAAAGCTGCTGGATGATAGCCATCATCCTTAAGTTCATGAAGTATTATTTATTTACTATGGATGTAAATTCACCAACCCCGGCGTTCATGAGAATCATGGGTCATAGAGATAGCAACAGAAAGGAATAATCTTTTCACATCATATTTTATTTCATCATAAAGTTATTTAAGTGCATCTTGATCACCCTGACCATATTGTAGATTCACAGAGAAATTGAACTTGATCGTCTATATGAGGTCTGTCAATTAAATTTGCGAACTCATCCTAGAAAAAGTGCTACATACCTCATTGTTGAATATCACTACGGTCACCTTCGAAGTACTCCTTTTGGGAAGCTATGCACCCATGCCAATACCTAGTTCACGCTTCAAAGCAATTTTGGAACCCTTTCTGAAATGGCCATCAGAGCTGTCACTGTATTACACTTGATGTCCTGAATGTCCTCAAAATGCCTCCTTTCAATATTTCCTTTATCTTCAGGTGAAGAAAGAAGTCACTTGGGGCCAGATCAGGTGAGTAGGGAGAGTGTTCCAATACAGTTATTTGTTTACTGGCTAAAAACTCCCTCACAGACAGTGCCGTGTGAGCTGGTGCATTGTCGTGATGCAAGAGCCATGGATTGTTGGCAAAAAGTTCAGCTTGTCTAACTTTTTCATGCAGCCTTTTCAGCACTTCCAAATAGTGAATTTGGTTAACTGTTTGTCCAGTTGGTACAAATTCATAATGAATAAACCCTCTGATATCAAAAAAGTTAGCAACATTGTTGCAACAAGTTTGTGAACTTAATTGTCTGATCTCGTATTCGATAACTCACAGTGCCTAACATAAAATCATACAGCAAAGTCAGAAATACATCCTGTAAAAGAGACATATTGAGGAAGGACGCATGAAAGTATGGAGACAAATCAAATGTTTCTTACCTTTTGGAGATATAGCATGTAATCTTTATCCTTATTAAACGAACCATATTCATTCTCCACCTGCACTGCAATAATGGGGCCTCCCTGGTGATACTGAAATAAGCAGAGTAAGGGGGCGAGTGAGGCTAAGCGTGGGAAAGCCTGGAGTCTGTAGTCTGCTACTAAAGATAGCACACCTGGTGCGGGACACTTTGATTCTAGTTGTTTTCTTACCTTAAGGCACTCTCTCTTTTACCCCGGATCCTATAATCATTACCTCCAGGTACTTTAGCTTCTGCCAGGAGTCCTACCTTCACAATTGTTGTAGCGACTGCCACAGTTTTCCCTCCATTTCTCATATTAATTAGCTTCTTAAATATGAGAGCTCAAACCTACAAACTCACCTGCTTCCACTCCCACTCTATCCACTTTCCCACCTGACAAAGAATGAGGTGTCCCTCCTCTCTCCTCCTGTCTTAGGGCAATGCCACCCCTCGTGCGAGCAGTCCCTGCCTCCTACTACCTTCTCAAGAGCTGGTTCTGTGCACTGTTCCCTCTCCACTCTGTACTTTCAAGCCTTTCCTTCCAAACTGACTGATTTCCACCACCCTGGAAACTCATTCTGAAACTTCACATCAGAAACAGACAGAACAGCCCAGGATTGTTCCCGTCAATAACCATTCTCTTGCTCTCTCCTCCTTTGTTTTTTGGGTTTTTTTTATTTTGTTTTGGTTTGGTTTGTTTTTAGATTTTTATGGCTATTTTATTTTAATTTTTTTATTTTTCAATTACAGTTGACATTCAATATTATTTTGGTTTTAGGTGTGCTCTCTCTTCTTTAAGATACATACTTCTTGAAAGAGTCCCTAGTTGTCTACTCTCACTTTTATCAACTTCTCAAACCATTGTGGTAAAGCTTCCACCCCATCATACCACATAAGCTGTCAACATTGACCTAGTTCTGCTGAAATTATAACACTTTTCAATGTTGAGTTTAATCTTTTCACTCCAGTCTTTCTACACTCAAGTCAATTCTCTGCTTCTTGAAGCCTCTCCACACTGAAAGCAGATAAACTCTCAACAGTGAACAACAGATCATTTCACTCCCCACATGGGTCCTACTGCCTCTGAGTAAATGCCTGTTTTAGAGTGAGGTATTCTCTTTTAGACAATGGGACAGGAATTCCTGAGTTGGAACAAAGGAGAATGACCATGTTCAGTGGGTTTTCCTGAACCCTCACATTTTGCCTCTTTTCCAGCTCACATGCTATTCTCCAGACTGACTGGACTTCTTTTACTTTTTCAAACTCCTCATTCTATCTTCAGAAGAAACAGGTAGCAATGTCAGATTAAAGAACAAAATATCTACAATTCTGAGAACTGTATTGACAGTCCTGTGAACTCCAGCAACAGGGAAAGAGCTGGGGGAGGGGGACAAGACAGCTCTGGGCTGATCAGAGCCACAAACTCCAGCCACCTTTCCAGATCCCACCCCATCCCCACCTTTCTGGACAGATCCCTGTGGGGTAATCAGAGCAGTGAAGACACACAGGCTCAGCATTGGGCTGCAAGGGAAGCTTTGGGATTTCAGAAGACTTGGCCATGGTATTCCCAGTGCATTTTCACAAGCTGGGGCAGAAACTGCACTGAATTGGTAGAAAGAACTGACCACACCCCATAGCACACTGGAATCCTGCCCCACTCACCTAGAGATGTATTGCCAGGGGCATTCTGGGTGCCTGGATGACTAACTCCGCCCCCAAAAACTGTCAAGGAGCTTTTTTACAGCAGCAATCTGAAAAGGCCTAGGGAGACTTGGGTGGTGAAGAGTGACCCAAAAACTGCACCACAACCACTTGGGAGCAGCTCTCAGGAATTTGCAAGCCTGAAGTAGAGGCTGGTAGCAGTGTCCTCGGGGCACAATACAAGGTGGTCAAAGGCCAGGTACAGGCATAAGATCTGAATCTGTATTAACATTGTAAAAACAAATGGTCACATTTCATAACTCACTTCAACTCCATGCCACCCAGCTAGTGCCGTATCACCAAGGGCACTCTCAACACCAGGTCAACCAGCCAGCCACAGGCTCCTAAGGAGGCTCTTTCAACAGTTGGGCCTTATAGGCAACTGACAGATGGCAACAGGCATGGGGGGACTCTGAGCCTACTGCTAAGCTGCCTCAGGCCCAATTGGTGGCAGTCAGCCGCAGTTCACAGAGAGGCCACCCACACATGCATGCAAGTCCAGCATGGGCAGCAGCCAACTGCATACAGCTTTGAGGCACCTACCAGGTAGCCACAGGCTCATAACAGGAAGGGTGAAACTGCCCTGCATGGGAGCCCCATCCAAGAGACACCACAAATAATATACCCAGAAGCCAGCTTCAAACCAAACCAGAGCACTACCTGGTTTGACCTACAGGCAGCACACCCAAAGGGAATTCTCAACAGGCACAAGAGCTTGCAGGAGCCTCCGTTGAGGGGGATCAGCCCTCACACAGCAGCCAATCCTCATAGCTAGTCAGCCTGGGAGTCAATCCCACACATTGATACAACAAAAGCAATCAAGGCTCAACTACAACAGGAGAACACTCACAACACAAGGGACACCTCTGGAACACTTACACAGGAGATTAGGGAGACTGAGCAATTCGACTACAAAGGACACATACTACATAAGGTCAGGCATCAACGACTGAGAGATATAGGTAATCTACATAATACATAGAAGCAAACACAGAGCAACAGCCAGAATGAGGAAACAAAGAAACATGTCCCAAATAAAAGAATAAAAGAGACTTCCAGAAATGGAGCTAAATGAAACAGAGGCAGTCAACCTACCAGATACAGAGTTTAAAATGCTGATGATAAGAATGATGAGGAACTTAGTGAAAATTTCAACAAAGTGATAGCAAGAGTAAAGAATGATATAGAAATCATAAAAAATAACCAATCAGAAATAAAGAATATAATAACTGAAGTGAAGGATACACTAGAAGGAATCACCCGCAGATTAGATGAAGCAGAGGATCAAATCAGTGATTTAGAAGACAAAGTAGTAGAATTCACCCAATTAAAACAGCAAAAATTTTAAAAAAAATAAAAAACAATGAAAATAGTTTACGAGACATATAGGACAGCATTAAGCACAACAACATTTGCATCATAGCAATACCAGAAAGAAGAGAGAGCACAAAAGATTGAGAACATATTTGAAGAAATAATGACCAAAAACTTCCCTAACCTGGTGAAGGAAAATAACATACAAGCCCAGGAAGCCCAAGAATGTTAAAAGGGCTTCTTTAAGCAAAAGAAAGGTGAAAGCAAACTAACTAACGAAGACCAGAAACACAAATAATAAAATTGCAATAACTATGTACCTGTCAATAATCACTTAAATGTAAATGAATTAAATGCTCCAATCAAAAGACATAATGTAGCTGAGTGGATAAAAAAACATGACCCATTCATACGCTGTTTACAAGAGACCCATCTCAGATCAAAAGACACACACAGACTGAAAGTAAAGGGATGGAATAAGATATTTCACACAAGTGGAAATGAGAAAGAAGCTGGGGAAGCAATACTTCTATCAAACAAAATAGATTTTAAAATGAAGACTATAATAAAAGACAAAGAAGGGCACTACATGATAGTAAAGTGATCGATACAACAAGAAGACATAACCCTAGTAAACATCTATGCACCCAACATAGGAGCACCTAAATATATAAAACAGGTACTGACTGACATAAAGGCAGAGATCAACAGTAACATGATCATAGTAGGGGACCTCAACACCGACTGACCTATGGACAGATCCTACAGACAGAAAATCAATATAGAAACAGTGGCCTTAAATGACAAATAAGGCCAGTTGGATTCAATCGATATTTTTAGAGCATTTCACCCTTAAACAGCAGAATATACATTCTTCTCAATAGCACATGGAACATTTTCCAAGATAGACCACACGCTAGGCCACAAAACAAGTTGTAATAAATTTAAGAAGATTGAAATCATACCAAGCATCTTCCCTGATCACAGTGCTATGAAACTAGAAATCAATTATAAGAACAAAACCAGAAATCACACAAACACATGAGGCTGAATAACATGTAACTAAATAATGAATGGGTCAACAATGAAATCAAGGAACAAATAAAAAGATACCTTGAGACAAACAAAAAATGAAAACAAAAGAACCCAAAACCTATGAGATGCAGTGAAGGCAGTTCTTAGAGGGAAATTCATAGCAATGCAGGCTTACCTAAAGAAACAAGAAAAATCTCAAATCAATAGTCTATCTTTACACCTAAGGGAACTGGGAAAAGAACAGCAAAATAAGCCCAAAGGGACTACAAGAATGGAAATAAGAAAGATCAGAGTGGAAATAAATGAAATAGAGACAAAAAAAAATACAGAAGATCAATGTACCAAGAGCTGGTTCTTTGAAAAGATAAACAAAATTGACAAACCTTTAACCAGACTCAGCAAGAAAAAGAGATGACCCAAATTAATAATATCAGAAATGAAAGAGGAGAAGTGACAACAAACACCACAGAAATACAGAAAATTTTAAGAAAACACTGCAAGCAACTGTATGCCAACAAATTAGACAATCTGGAATAAATGGATAAATTTCTAGAAGCATACAATCTTCCAAAGCTAAATCAAGAAGAAACAGAAAATCTAAAGAGACTGATTACTACCAACAAAATTGAATCAGTAATCAACAAGCTCTGAACTAACAAAAGCCCTGGCCCATATGGCTTCACAGGTGAATTTTACCAAACATTCCAAAAAGAATTATCACCTATTCTTCTCAAACTATTCCAAAAAATCCAAAAGGAGGAAAGTCTCCCAAGTTCATATTATGAGGCTATTATCACCCTGATCCCAAAATCAGACAAAGACATTACAAAAACAAACAAACAACAACAACAACAAAACACTATAAACCAATATCCATAATGAACATAGATGCAAAAATCCTCAACCAAATATTAGCAAACATAATTCAGCAATACATTAAAAAGATTATACATCATGACCAAGTGGGATTCATTCTTGGTATGCAAGGTTGGTTCAATATATGCAAATCAATAAATGTGATACACCACACTAACAAAATGAAAAATAAAAATCATATGGTCATAGTAATAGATGATTTGACAAAATCCAGCAGCCATTTATGATAAAAACTCTGAGCAAAATAGGAATAGAGGGATCATATCTCAAAATAATATAGGCCATATATGATTAAACCCACAGCTAATATCATACTCAATGGGGGAAAGCTAAAACCATTCCCCTTAAGATCAGGAAGATAAGTGGCCACTTTCACCACTTTTATTCAACATAGTTCTGGAAGGGAATATAGTCAATGGAAGTGTAACAGCTATATTCGATGTCAGAGGGGTAGTAGATTATGGGTGTTATTACTGTGTGAGGGGTGTAAATGTCTAACTATTACATTGTTTTGTACACCTGAAACTAAATAAAATAATAATAATAAAAAGAATTATTTAGAAAGGGCTGGATCTGCATAATTTTGCCTCCAAAAAAAGAGTCAAAGATAATAAGTCTAATTCTGATTTTTATTCCATCTCAAGCTATACCAAGAGGTATGTTCTTAAAATAACATTAATTTTTAAATAATCACCATATGCCTCCTCTTGTTTGGAAGACAGTTATGTTTTTTAAATCAAACACAATGATCAAACAATTACTGTCTTGCAGACTGCAAGACATAATGTTCTTTTTCTGTCACAGACTGGTCTATGTGCTATAGGCTGACATTATGAAAATAAAGGCATTTTTTATCAAGTACATAAGGTCTGGGCACTCCAATGAAGAAAGGAAAGAGCGTGGCATCTGTGCTCTTTGCATTTACGTAAACAAAATGACTGGAATGTAAGTAATAGCAAATATGTTCACACAGGTACAAAATGACACACACGAACCAAGTTATTCATTATAAACTTGAAAAATCAAATGTCCATGACAAGGGCACAAGTTTAATTTTTATATATTCATGTCCATATTATGAAATATTTTGTAGTCATTAAAAACAATGGCATGTTTGAAAAACATATTTTCGAGTGACCAAAGAAAAATGCTCAGTGGAAATAGTATATTTTTATATTTAAAAATGTACATACACATGTGTAAGTGTTTGTATAGATAATTTGCTTCCATGTGTGTAGAGAATCTCTGGAAAGACACAAAATTCTGATAAAGTTGGTTGTCTCCTAAAAAGTAACTGAATGGCTTTGGACAGGGTAAGAGGGGAGACTTTTCTTTCTCCATAAACTCTTTGGAACTCTTTTGAGATTTTTCACCAATTGTGTATATTAACTGTTTAAAACAGCAAAGATTTTTTAAGAGTAATAATAAGGAATATCAGAGCAGTGAGTCTAGTGAACATCAAGTACATTCAAAACGACCATCACGCACCCATGCTTTCTGTCAGTCCTGTCTAGTGTGCTGTATGTTTTCCAGAAGCCCTGGAGCAAAAGCTGTAGTAAGATGAGAGTCTAGAATTCAAAATTGCAAGAATATAAGCTTCAGCTCTCGTAGAGACTTATTCTCTGAATAAGCCGGGAAAAGTTATTTTTCTAAAGCAAATATAAGAAAGAAGGTAAAGATACTTTGGCTTTACCTGGAGAGGAACCACTCTGGCCATAAGATGATCAAAATATTGATCAACTGCTTGAACAAAGCCGTTGTCGGTTGTTCTCAGTCTCAAGTTGGGGTCCTGCAGCAACCAACTGAGGGTGAAAGGAGACAAGCTGAGTGAGATGGAAAGACAGGAGGAAATATGAGTTGGGGCTGGGACCTACCTGACAGCTAGCTCCTCCCCAGGGCTCCCTTCTGCACAGTTTTACATAGTTTGATCTCATGCCCACAGTTGTGCAGCACTCAAGAGTCCTGAAAGGATGCTTTCTAGACCGTTCTTACAAACTTGTGAAATTTAGAAGGAAAGTGTCAAGACACTTTACAACTTAGCAATTCCATCATGGCTCATACACCCACATCTTAATAAAAGGTTTCTCAATCTTTCATTCTATTTCAGTTCATTAAAAACTTTCCCTTGAGCAAAGTGTATGTCCCTTAGGCACAGTGTCAAACCTCTAAGACCTAAGACTTCGAGCACAAGTAGGAGTTTCAAGCCAGCAAGCACAGCCCCAAGTCACTTTTAAGGTGCTGAGCAGAGCCACAGCTGACCTGTACAGGGAATCACAGCTTTGCTAAAACACCCACTACCCTCAAGGTCAGGCTTTTTCTGCCCCTGAGCTGGCATGGGAGAAGGAGCTCATCTTGGAGAAAACAAAGCCTTTACCTGACCGAGGAGAGGAGAAGTGCTCACCAGGATGTGGAGCCATGCATTAAACAGGGAGCTTGTAGAGTTAACAGAAGAGGAGTCTTAGATTCTCACCCTGAACCTTACTTGTCTGGACTGAGGGGCAGCATCACAGATGAGAGAAAAGGGCAAAGAAAAATGAGAAGGAAGTGGGGGGAGATGAGAGTTCTCAGCTCACTGGAGAAAATGGTCTTCCATTTACAAAATAAGAAAAAAGTCAGAAGTCCCCAGAACAAATCCAGAAGTTATCAGAACCTTCCGTCCCACTCTCTAAAGCTTCACTTCCCATTCCTCCTACCACAGGAGAACAGAGATGGGCACAGCTCCTTCCCATGAAGAAAGCAGACTGTGATCATACTGATGCTTCCTCCTGCCCTCCACCCCCACCCTCACCCTGCAGACACACACACACACACACACACACACACACACACACACACACACACTTGGCCCTATGCCCACATCACCAGGACCAACCTCACAAGTCCCTTCTCTGCAACACAGGCCTACAGTGGTACCCACATCTCACTATGTTACTGCAAGCAACCCCTAGGACGCTGTGTGAAAAGTACATGACAGTGCCAAAAACAGCCTATCTGCTCAGTGCTGTCAGATTCAAGTTTCATTTTTAGTAAAGCAGACTGCTTTTCCACAACCACAACCCTACCTTGAACTCACAGCCCCGCTCACCTGGGCAAGCCCCCAAGGTCAATCTCACTGCAGATGTAGGGGCCTGGACGCAGAATCACCCACAGCCCGATCTCCGCAGCCATCAGGACAAAGGCCCTAGAAAGGTCAATGTCAGCAACTCTCAGGACATTTGAGAGGAGGGTGGGGATGAGCCCAGCATGCATCGCAGGGTGGCAGAGCTCCCTGGCTCCTCTCCTCGCCTGCCTTCCTCTCGCAACCAAAGACTGGGGTGAGTGAAGGGAAGGCCGAGCCCTTACCCCCACCAGAGCAGGGAATCCTACACCAGGTCATAGGCCAGAGGCCCTGGGAACTGGGTTATCACTGGTTCCCAACCTAGGACTGTCGGCACAGCCCCACTGGGTCATGAGGAAGAAGGGCATCAGACAGGGGTCAAGGTCCCTAACAGTAAACCTGACTCCAATGACCTTGCTACCCTCCAGGGGTAACCCCTGTCCCAGCCTGGATGGCTGGACCCCACTGCAGAGCAGGGCCAACACTGGGGATGAGGCATCTCTGAGCTGCAGTGAGGAAGGCTGGGCTCAGAGGAGGCAGGCCCTGATGCCTAGGAGTAATGGGTTTACTGCTGGAGAGCATCTGGGTCCTGCGTGCAGAAATTGTCAGTGTGCTGAGAACAAGGCTCTGGACCCCAGTCTGCCTCTGGTTCTCCAAGCAGAGCCAAGATGCCACTATGGTCCCCAATCATCCCCAGCCAGCCCCCTTCCTCCTTCCCTGGCCTGGGCCACGTCATAGAAGCAGCAACAGCACCTACTCCAGGTCCAGGTTCCCAGAGAAGTCAAATTTGCCTCTTTGTGGCTCATGGAGGTTCCACGGAACATAGCTGTAGTAGGGAAGAGGGAAATACAATAAACATCTTCTTATTTCTTTCCTATAAATTCCTAGGTTAGCCCCAAATCGAAGCCAAAACCTAGGATAGCTTTATTTTGGAATAAGTTGAAGTTTCCAATGACAATTGGAAAACCTATATTACAGGAACAATGATTATTTTCAATAGTTTCTTCTCTATTACCCGGTTGTGGTCCAAGCTGCCAATAATCCTGATTCTAGATTCCTTAAATTTATACATAATTTATCCCACTCACCATCCCATTCTTTGTAACACTCATTAAAAATATTTTAAAAAGTGAAAAAATACAAATGTCTACATATGCCCAATAAATTATTGCTAAGAATTAATCAGAATCAGAATAAAGGAGGTGTTTCTATGAAAACAATGGAAACATAATAAAAGAATGTGCTACTTTTAGACCTAGTAAGAAGAACCCTGCCAGCGACCTTGGCTATAGGTCTGAGTCTGTAGGGGGCCAAAGGAACATGCACAAAATTTTATTAGGTGCTGTTTTTATTAGGTGACTATATTTTGTGTGTGTAATGCAGGGTCTGAGCTCCCGCTCCCCACACAGGAATGCAGGATATGGTGAGGCCAAAAAGGAACAACAAGGGAGCCATAGATAGGGGAGTTGTATCACTATATTCTCAATGGTGGCTGGTGGAGACACAAAAGCAAACATACGCCAGTACCCCAACGAGGGGTCTTCCTGCACCCCAGTCTCGCTGGCGGCAGGGAGAGACAAAGGAAGTAGGATCCACACAATCCGCAATCCGCCATCTGCGCTTACCAACCGCACTCGCCAGCCACAATCTGCACCTGCTAACCACGCTTGCTAATCATGTCATCCATAATCCGCCCTCCGCTTCTCTGGCAACCAACCAACCCCGCAGCGTACCTATGGAAGTTATATCAGTGGCTAATGGCTAACTGATAAGAGCTGGTGGCCAGCTAGTCACAGCTGATGGCCATCTACTACCCGAGCCAGCACCTTTCCACGTGAGGCCGAGAGCCTGGAAACTGCTCTCTGGGACTCTGTCCCCACAGTGCGTTTCACCAACAAAGTTTTTGAATATTGTGCCCAACATCATGAACCTTGTGGTTCTTATTACACAATTTTGCACAGCATAGGGATTTTTAAGAATCCACATGTTGCATTATGGCAGTATTGCCAGTATAACTGACTGTACTGCAAAATCTTTTGTAAGGAGGAATGAAAAGTTGGTTTGCGAAAGACTTTAAATATGCATGGTAAAGCTTATAGCCAAACATTGACAGAATAGAATGAAAAAATTTTGCTAAATGGTACTTACAAGTGACTTACTCTAAAGAAAATTGCTGGGGCGGGGGGCTGGGCGGAGGCTGGGGGAGGGGCTACTGGTAAACTCAGTTGAAAAAAAAGAAATTTATCAAATTCATTTTGGGTATCAATTTGTTCATGTGGTTTTATACTTTGATATAGTAATGAGAAAAAATTATATGAATATATTCCCTAATGTTGAATTATCTTTGCTAAATTCTATTGGCTGATTTGAAAAAGAAAGAGAAAAAGAAAGAAAGAAAGAAAGAAAGGAAGGAAGGAAGGAAGGAAGGAAGGAAGGAAGGAAGGAAGGAAGGAAGGAAGGAAGGAAGGAAGGAAGGAAGGAAGGAAGGAAGGAAGGAAGGGAAAGAAAAAAAGAAAGAAAGAAAGAAAGAAAGAAAGAAAGAAAGAAAGAAAGAAAGAAAGAAAGAAAGAAAGAAAGAAAGAAAGAAAAAGAAAATTGCTGAAAAAAGTCAAAAACAAAAAGATGGAAAAAGAATAGATGAAGCAAAATTAATTCAGCAATTTTAAATAGCAGGCAAAACAGATTTCAAGGCAAAAAAAAAAAAACAACCCTCACAAATAGATGCTAAGAGAGGTATCAAATAATAACAAAAGGAGTGATTCATCAAGGAGATATAATAATCATGGCCTTCTGTGCTCTTTTTTCCTTTTTTTTAATTAAAGTTTATTGGGGTGACAATTGTTAGTAAAGTGCTCTTAATATCAAAGCTTCAAGTAAAGGAGAAGCTTAACGAATCAGAGAGGAAATGGATAAATCCACAGTCATAGTGGGAAAATTTAACATGTTTCTCTAAGAAACAAAAACAATAATAGCAAAAAACTGGAAGCATATAGATTTGAACGATACGATGACAAGGCTGGATCTAACAAATACATAGAGAACTCAGTAACCAACAGGTGGAGCATACACATTCTTTAAAAACACACAGGACACTTGTAAAACACAAAATAAACCTCAACAAATTCCAAAAATCTTCATCACCTAGTTCGTGATCCTAAGACAAGTGCAACTAAATTAGAAAATTATACTTTAAAATATGAAAAAGTAAAATAAAAAGATAAATAAAACAGAAAGTATAGTCCAAATAACTGAAGCGTTTGAAACCAAATGACTTTCAAAGTACAAAATTTGTGGGATATATAACCGCGTAGCAAAATTTGTGGGATATGTAACCAAAGCAATACTTAAAGATATACGCATAGCCCTGAATAAATATATTAGAGAACAAAAAATCCTGGAAATAAAATTAGGTAAATTTTCAACTCAGGAGACAAGAGAAGGAGAAGGAGGGGGAGGGGTGGAGGAAGAAGGTACTAAATCAAATAAAGTAGAAGAAAGGAAAATACACTTAACTCAGAAATTGTGAAGTAGAAAACAAAATGATACAGAGATTAACAAAGCTGCAAACTAGTTCCTTGAAAAGACTAAAAACTTAGGCAAGATTAAGTAGGAAAAAAAGCCCAAATTTACAAAATGATATATAATTTCCAAGAAAGAAATGAGATTTTTTGTTTAAGTTCCAGA
Source organism: Rhinolophus hipposideros (assembly GCF_964194185.1). Lineage (NCBI taxonomy): Eukaryota > Metazoa > Chordata > Mammalia > Chiroptera > Rhinolophidae > Rhinolophus > Rhinolophus hipposideros. Next base: position 33,865,409 of record NC_138070.1, on the reverse strand, counting down.
AAAGAAAAAAGATCTACAGAATAAAAATAGCATATACTCTAGAAGAAATAAAGTTATATTGTCCCCAAAATCATCACCTCACAACCACACAATATAGATTTACAGGTGAATTTTAGGAAACATTCAGGGTGAAAATTCATTTGCACAATATTTCAGTAAATATAAAAAGGAAATATAATCACTTGATGAATTATTATAAAAACTAAACAAGACACTAACATAAATATAATTTTAAATCAATTTCAGTTATATATATATATGAAATAAAACACTAACAAATCAGGTCTAGCAATCTCTGTGTGTGTGCGCTCATGCGCACACGCACACACACATGCACATGTTCATGTTTTCTAAGAAACATAAGAATTCATCGCAGAGCTGTGGATTGGTTGGATATCAGAAAAATTGTCTATATAATTTACTTCTTTATTAAAGTGAAAAAAAACCATATGGTCCCTCAACAGATGCAAAAAAAGGCTCTCTGTAAAACTCAACAGTTATTTATGATTAAAATATTTGCATGTTAGATGAGCCAGTTATCAATCTATTGCCTCTTGGCTTCAAATTTACTCTTTGGAATCAGCTCTGCAGTAACGGTTGGGGCCCTTTAAGCATTTTCCCCCTTGCAATGAGAACATTGTTTATCTTTGCCACAAGAAGGCGGTGGAGGGACATTCAAGAAAAAAAGGGGCTTTTTTTTTTCTTTTTCTTTTTTTTAAATTCTTTTTTTATTAGTTTCAGGTGTACAAAACAATGTAATAATTAGACGTTTAAGACATTTATCATTTATGTCCTTCACACAGTGATAACCCCCCTCCCCCCATCCACTACCCCTCTGACATCGCATACTGCCATTACATTTCCACTGTCTCTATTCCTAATGCTGTACTCCACTTCTTGTAAGTATATATATATATATACTTACTTACATATATATATATATATATATATATATATATATATATATATACACACACACACATATATATAAAATTGTAGTCAGACAAATACAAATACCATATGATCTCACTGATATGTGGAATCTAAAGAAAAGAAGAAATGAATGAACTAATCAGAAACAGTCAAAAGACATAGAGGAAAAACTGAGGGTTGCTAGATGGGAGGGGGGATGGGGATAAGGGGGAAGGTGAGGGGGTTAGAAAGCATAGTCAGTAACCACAAGATTGCCACAAGGTTACGAAAGTCAATTTGGGGAATGTAATCAATAATGTAAAGATTTTATAGGGTATCCGATGGACACTTGTCTCAGGGATGATGTAGATGCCTGATCACTGCACTGTACACCTGAAGCTAAACTGAACAATAATGAACAATAATGAATGTCAACTATAAGGAAAGGGGCTTCTGATTGCGGTGCAGTTTTTATATTTCTGTGGTCTTGCTGGTCAATGGTGTAGGTGTCTGAGGATACCTGGTGGTTATTTCTTTTTTTAAAATTCAGTACATCATAAATATAATCCATAACAACAAATGTAAAATTAACCCAAAATAGTGAGGAAACAAATATTTTGGAATTAATATAATTAACACAGTTACACATATAAAACATTATGTTACATGCCCCATCGTGTTTTGCTGCCACTTTTCAGTTCTTCCCTTTCTATAGTGTAAGTCTGAGCTTCTCAGGACTGCCTTTACTTTTTCCTGATGTTAACTAATAAAATCCCACAGCCTGACCATGAAAACAACAAACCTTTATAATTGCTGGTGATAAACATCTCATCAAGAAACAGAAAGGATAGTTTAAGAGACCTCTGGGACAACATCAAGCATAACAACTTTCACATTATAGAAGTACCAGAAGGAGGAGAGAGCGAGCGAGGAATTGAAAACCTATTTGAAGAAATAATGACTGAAAACTCCCTAACCTAGTGAGGAAAATAGACATACAAGCCCAGGAAGTGCAGAGAATCCCAAACAAGATGAACCCAAAACACATCATAATAAAATGGCAAAGGTGAAAGACAAAGAGAGAATCCAAAAAGCAGCAAGAGAATTTATATATATATATATATATATATATATATATATATATATATATATATATATATATACATGTGAATTATATATATGAATAATAAAATAGCAATAACTACATATCTATCAACAATTACTTTCAATGTAAATGGATTAAATGCTTCAATTAAAAGACAGGGTGGACAAAAAAAGAGACCCTTAACACATGCTGCCTATAAGACACTCACTTCATATTGAAAGACATACACAGACTGAAAGTAAAGGGATGGAAAAAATTATAGCATGCAAATGGAAATGAGAAAAAGTAATCTGGAGTAGCAATACTTATACCAGACAAAACAGACTCTAAAACAAAGGCTATAACAAGAGACAAAGGACCCAGTAATCCCACTGCTGGGTATTTATTTGAAGTAACCCAACACGCTACTTCAAGGGGACATGTGCATCCATATGTCATTGCAGCTCTGTTTACAGTGGCCAAGATGTGGGGCAGCCTGGGTGTCTGTCAATGGATGAAAGGATAAAGAGGAAATGCCATATATATATATATATATATATATATATATATATATATATATATATATATATGTATGTATATGTATGTATATAATGGAATATTGCTCGGCCATGGAAGGGAATGGGTTCTTGCCATCTGTGGCAGCATGGATGGACCTGGAGGGTATTATGCTGAGTGGAGTATATCAGATAGACAAAGACAAATACAATGTGATTTCACTTATGTGTGGAATCTAAAGAACAAAACAAATAAACAGACAAACCAGAAACAAACTCATAGATACAGAGAACATTTTGATGGTTGCCAGATGGGAGGAATATTGGGGGGGGGTAGCTAAAAAGGGGGAAGGGATTAAGAAGTACAAATTGGTTATTACAAAGTAGCCAAGGGGATATAGTGTATAACATAAGAAATATAGTCAATAGTATTATAATAACTATATATGGTGTCAGATGGGTACTACATTTATTGGGGTGATAGATGGGAGAGGGTTTGGGACAGGATAAAAAAGAAGAAGGGATTAAGAAGTACAAATTGGTAGTGACAAAATAGTCATGGGAATGTAAAGTAAAGCATAGGAAATATAGTCAAGGATACGGTAATGTGCCAGGTGGATACTAGATTAGTCTAGATTGGGGGGGTCACCTCTTAAATTATATGAGGTGTGATCAAACAATACGGTGAATGTTTAAATTTTTAAAAATTTATTACAGTGAAAGACACATTGACATTAACCCCTCAAAATATTCCCCCTCACTTCAGACACACTTATCCCATAGTTCTTGCCACTTTCTGAAGCAGTTCCGGAAGTCCTCTATCGTGATCTTCTTTAGTTGCGCTGTCATGGCTGCCTCTATGTCCTGAATCATTTTGACTTTAGGAAGGAGCCAGAAGTCACACGGTGCCAGACCTGGTAAATAAGGTGGATAAGGACACACCGTAATGTATTTATTTGACAGAAATTGCCATACCAGAAGCGATATGTGACAGAGATGGAGGATGATTTACAGCACACTTTAAAACACACCTTCTCTCAACCGTAGTTCACACACAGCTAACTGCACCAAACAAGTTGAAACTTGTCACACACTGTTACTGAGGTTTGATGCACTACTTCCCATATTGAAGATCCCTGTCATTCCATTGGATGGCACTCCGCAGCATCGTTCACCGTATTTTGTGATCACAATGGAAAGGCTCCATGTTACAGAATGCTTCTGGTATGGGAATTTCTGTCAAATAAAAACATTACGGCATGTCCTCATCTACCTTATTCACCGGATCTGTCACCGTGCAACTTTTGGCTCTTCCCTAAAGTCAAAATGACCATGAAAGGTCAATGTTTTGAATCAATTCAGGACACTGAGGCAACCAGAACAGCTCAACTAAAGATACTCATGAAAGAGGATTTCCAGAACTGCTTCAGAAAGTGGCAAGAGCAATGGGATAAGTGTGTTCAAAGAAAGGGGGAGTATTCTGAGGGGAGTTAATTGCAATGTGTCTTTTACTGTAATAATTTTTTAAATTTAAACATTCACCTATTTTCTGATCACACCTCTTGTAAATGTCTAACCACTATTCTGTATACCTGAAATTAATATAAAATAATACTGAATGTCAACTGTTATTGAAAAATGTAAAAAGGGAGGAGGTTCAAATTTTCAGGTAGAAAACAAATAAGTCATGGGGATGTAACGTACATTATAGAGAGTGTAGTTAATAATATTGTGATAGTGTGGTCAGATGGTTGCTGGACTTATCATGGTGATCACTTCTTTAGCTATATAAATGTTGACTAACTATGGTGTATACCTGAAACTGATATAATGTTGTACGTTAGCTATAGTTTTTAATAAAAATATTTTTAAAAATAAATGGTAATTATGAGACAAGTAAGAAAACAGAAAAATATGTTCTGCAACAAAGAAATGATAAAATACACTGAAAGGGCACTTAGACTTTATAGGACTTGACAATGAGAGTTGCAAAGTGCTGTGAACATAATCCTCAGTCTCTAATCAAAGTCCACAATTGTGAAAGGTGCTGAATTGTTTAGCAGCTGGGCCCTGGAGCCTGACTGAATTCAAAGCAGAGCTCCATTATTACTATACGTGACTTTGGGGAAAGGTCTTAACCTCTGTTTGTCTGAGTTTTCTCAGTGGTAATAACAGTACACACCACATAGAATTGCTTTATAGATGAAGTGAATTAATATTAATATTTTCATTAATGTTTCATTAATATTAAACATTTCATTAATGTTTAAATCATAGCCTGGCTGTGTACAAATACTATATATATGTTCATTGAATAACTAAAATTGGTACTCTTTATAATAGTAGATATGTTTAAATTAGCATTTGTGTTCTGGCAATGGCAGGATCATTGTACTCAGGGTCGGTTTCCCTGCCTTTCCTCTAACCTGAGGAACACCCTTCCCCTGATGTTAACCACCCACCCTTTTGCATGCAGCTGCCACAATGCAGCCTTCCACAGAATTTTTTTCTTTGGGCTCACCCTTCAACTCAGTTTACTGACTCCCAATTTTTTGAGTTTCAAGACTTTTCTGGAAATAGGCCTGCTATGAAGGGAACTCCACCATTCCTAATTCAAGTATGATTTTTGCTTTGAGTATAGTTTTTATTTGACTGGTCATCTGTGCACAGGCAGGAGCCTTTGCTCCATGTGTGCCTTGGGTGGCGTCCTCATTCACAATTGTGTGGTCACACCTCATAGAGATACTGGGAGGAGACAGTCCTCCTGAGCAAGCTAGCCTTCTGTGCTTCCATTTCTTCCCCTGCACAATGGGAATGATACTATCCAGCTCACAGGACAGTTGTGAGGATTAAGCAATTTTGAGAAAATACTTAGAAAACACCTAGCCATCTGTAAACCCTAAATACTTGTTACCCTTTGTCACTATATGTGTAACCATGTTAAATACCATGTTAAATTTATATTTAAATTCTTCTAATGGACTAAACTGGGCTTGTATTTCTTTTTGCCACCATAATTGAGTACATGTATGTGCCAGGCATTGTGATAGGCATTTTTCATATAAATAATAGAAAGATTTTATCTTATTTCATCATCAACGCAACCTTGCAAGGTGATTACTACTCTGCCCATTTACAGAGGAACACACCAGGGCCCTGCAATGCGCTGGTTAGAGGCAGAGCTGGAACTGAAGAGCAGGTCTGTCTGATCGTTTAACTACCGCATTCATTCCCTTTACAACGTTTAACTTCACTTTAGTGATTCTAGTATTTCTTTACATGTTCATTTTGATACTACTAGTCCTTTATATGTCCATCTCGAAATACATAAATAAGAATTGTTTTAAAAACACCATGTATTCATTCACCATGTATACTGTAAACATAAGTAATTAAACTGAGTGTTCCTAAGGAGCCCAATGTCTCTTCCACTAGAGAGATTCCTGAAGAAATCACTTACTCCTTTTATATTTCTACCATTAACCATTATTCAAGGCTTCCACCTCATCAAACTAAGTATGAAATGTAAGTGACCCTTAAGCATAAAAAGCGCATGCTGAACATGAATATTCAGAAGGTGAGCCCTCAGGTCAGGCTCCCCAAACCAGCTCTGAGCCTGGGTGCAGACGTTATGAGTCCCTGTAGAGAAGCAAGGTTGTGGAGGACTGGGGACAGCACTCACGTGGTGACAGTGTTGAAGCCACAGGCCTTCAGCTTCAGGAGACGGTCCCTCCAATACGCCCTGGGCACCCGGAAATAGTGGATGGAGCCCCCAAAGATCAGGAACTTGTGCCCCCCCAGTGTGAAGTATGGGTTACTCCCAGCTATGCTTTCAGTCTGAAGTCCCATAGATCGGTTTTTCAGCTCAATAGGAGTCAGATGAGACCAATTAAACCTGCTGAGAGAAAGAGAAACTGAGAGAGGGAGGGAGAGAGGAAAGGAGGGGGGGAGAGAGGAAGGGAGGGGGGGAGAGAGAGAGTGAGGGAGAGAGAGAGAGAGAGAAAGAGAGAGAGAGGGAGGGAGGGAGGGAGGGAGGGTGAGGGAGGGAGGGAGGGAGAGAGAGAGAGAGAGAGAGAGAGAGAGAAAGCCCTTGGGGAAAAAGAAGCTCTTGTTAGCAGAACATGCTCTGCGCATGCTTCTGATATTATTCTCCAAGAAAGGAGAGAAAGCTCCCGGCTCTCCCCGCTAAGGCAAACCTGTACTGTGGCAGCTGACGTCGCGCTTCTCCAGATGTATCTCCAGATATAAAATACTCTTTGTATTTTATCGAAGGAACAAGACCTGATAAGATAAATGGCAGGAAAAAGATGCACACGATTCTTTTCCAGGAAGGACACGGGCTGAAAAGAGAAAGAAATAATAACAAGGGGGGTTGGGGGGGAGGACGGTCAACATTGGCCTGATTCAACTCTACAGACCAGAAAGCTGCCCTAGAGGCAGGTTACAGGCGAGAGGCACAGAGGTGGCTCCCATCACAGGCAGGTCACCTAGGTTAGCCTAATGCATAGGAAGGCTGAGGCTTTGCCTGGGTCCACCGAGGTCCCCACAAAGCCAGGGCGGTCCCACAGTCCCTCTCAGTCAGGACAGAAAGCTGGGGACACACTTTCAGTGCTAGAAGCCTGGGCACTGGGGGATGGGGTCCCGTGGGAAGGGGAAGGGGCTCAATGACAGGGAGCATTTCATCCACCACGTTCAGGAAGGACGCAATCTCTGGCAACTGGAGCCCCTTGTCAGCATCCACACCCTGATTTCCTTCCATCTGGAGCAATGGACAGACCCTCCGCAGGGCGGACACAACTAAGGTAGGGGAACAAGAAAGCTGGAGGAGAGACAGCTTGTTGGGGAAGCTGGTAAGAGTCGTCTCGGCGACTTGACGTCCAGGAGGGCGTCCCAGAGCAGCCAGGTCTTTTTGCCCCACGTAAGTCGGCTTAGGCAGCGGCCGTCACCTGAAGCGTGGGGAGGAACCCATCCCCAGGCCGGGCGCAGCGGGCCCGCTCTGCTCGCCGCCTCCCTGCAGGGGGCCAGCCACGCTCCCGACCGCCGCGCGCCCGTGGCCCGGGACCTACGAGCGTGGCCGCAGCCCCGCACGGAGTCCGGGAGCCTCCCGGCACGGGTGCAGCAGCGGTCTGGGCATCTCGGCGGCGAGCAGGGCACAGCCCCGCATCCCACGCAAGGCGCCAAACCGCTGGAGCGCAGAAGGCTTTCAGCCAGGGAAGTAAGGAGGCGGTGTCCCGGGTTAGCGCCCTGACCTTGAGTTTCCTTAAACTGCGTGTCACCAGCCAATAGGGACAGAAAGGCGAATATGAGTGGGAGGAGAGGAGAACAACTTAGCCCCCGCCGTGTATCAGGGAGCAGGCAAGTTTTTGTTCGGTAGGTTCAGCAACTTGAGCAAGGGCCCTTTGGTTCCAGACAGCGCTTCAGGCTAACAAATGGGTCGTCCGCACAGTGAAATCGTTTCAATAGGACGTGTAAATGCCGAAATAAAGATTCCACAGGGTGCTAAGGACGGCCAGGCGAGGGGCACAGGCTACCCTGGAACAGTATAGTTTTCTCAAACTGAATCTTGGTAAGTGAGTGAGAATTATCAGAGCAAAGAAAAGTGGGAATGCTATTCCTATCAGCAGGAATAGCTTCAAGTGTTTCTTTACACACTATGTGGAAGAACTGCAGTTTGGAATTCTTTAGTTACACGGTAGCAGGAGATGAAGCTGAAGAGATCAGATTGGGAGAAGGTGAATCAGGAAGCATTGTGGATCTCCGGCTAAGCATCTCCGTCTCTTTTCAGAGATTTCAAGCAGAAACTAAGTCACAACTTCGCCTTGTGGAGATTACTTGGCTGCAAGGTGGAGGCTAAATGGAAAATAGACGAGTCACCTCAATAGACCTGGTGATGCAAGAATGAGGGCTTGAGTAGTTCTGGTAGTAATACTACACAAGAGCGAGTGGATTCAAGAAAAAAATTGAGGTAAAATTGGTAGCTCTTGAAAATTGATTGGATGAGTCAGGTGATACAAAGAGAGGAGTCTAGGACGACCACCATATTTCAGGCTTAAATGACTTGGGTAGACAGTGGTGACATTTATTGAAATCAGAAACACAGGAAGTGATAGAGGTTCCAATAGAGGTAGAAGAGTGATGAACCCAGTTTTGACATGCTCGATTTGAAGTTCCTGTGATGAAAGAGAAGTCTTCTGATCTTTTCTCTTTGAAACCTTTGCTTTCCTTCCCGCTTGAAAGAACAAGCCTGTGACATGAGGTTGAAATCAGTGCTATAGCTTTCAGAGAAGTGAGTGTGTGTGTGTGTGTGTGTGTGTGTGTGTGTGTTTTCTCTTATCTTACTCATTACAGGCGTGCTTTCCTCCTTGAAACCTCAGTTCCTGAAATTTTTATAATGAATGAAAATTTTCTCACTCTTAAGTGGAAAGCAATGCATTCTTGTGACTTTCTGCATCTTACACAGAAGCATAATATTTTTCTTTGAATATACCTTGTTTAATAAATTTGGATTTACAGCCACAAAACTTTATTCTTCTATGCCAAGATTTTTAAAACTGTTATAGTGTCTGTGCCTTTTCATATAAAATGAACTTGTCTACTTCTACGAAAAGCCATGCTAACGTTTTCATAGGAATTGCATTAGATCTATAGATCCAATTGAGGGGAATAGACATCTTCACTGTGTTGAGTCTTCAAATCCATGAACATGCTACGTCTCTTCATTTATTTAAGTCTTCTTTCATTTTTTCATCAAAACTTTGTTAGTTTTCAACATACAGATCCTATGCATGTTTTGTCAGAGTTATATCACAGTATTTCATTTTCTTTTGAGCAATTTTAAATGGTATTATATTTTTAAGTTCAGTTTCAGCATGTTCACTGTTAGCATACAGAAATGGAACTGGATTTCTTGTATTCATTTGCATTCTGTGAACTTGTTAAACATACATTAATTCTGAGAAGTTGTTTTAGGAATTGAAAATCCAATTCTTTGGAATTTTCTACATAGGCAATCATGTCATCTGCAAATACAGATAGTTTTTTTTTCTTCCCAACCTCTATGTCTTTTATTTCTTTTTTAAAAAATCTTATTGTAATAGCTAGAATTTCTAGTACTATATTAATAAGAGTGGAGAGAGCTGTTATCCTTACCTTATTCCCAGTCGTAGGTGAAAAAACATTCAGTCTCTTGCCATTAAGTATAATATTAGCTGTGCGGTTTGTGTATATGTTGTTTCTCAAGTTGAAGTAGTTCCCTTCTATTCCTAATTCGCTGAGATTTTTTTTATTCTGAACGGTGTTGGATTATGTCAAATACTTGAACCCTCTCTTCATTTTCTATAACATGACTATCTTACTTCTTTACCTGAAAGATACTTTTGGCAGATAAAGAATTTGCAGTTGTGCAATAATATGATATAACAAGAAATACATATTTAATCTTCATTCCCAGTTTCTGGCACAGAACTCCTAAAACCCTTGGAATTTCCTGTGTGACAGGGATGAGAAGATCTTTTAACCATGACAAATCTTTTTCAACCACACCTGAGTGAGTTTTTATTAATGAAATAACTTTTGGAAAGCTCCTAAGAATTAGGGGCTGGTTGCTAGGGGACACAACCATGTGACGAGAGGGTTGGAATTTTCAATCCCCCAACCTGAGGGAGACGGACTGGAAGTTGAGTTAATTACCAATGGTCAGTGGTTTGGTCAATCATGCCTAAATGATGAAGCCTCCATACAAACCTTAACTGAAAGGGTTCAGGGAGCTTCCAGGTTGGTAAACACATTGAGGTGCTGGAGGGTGGTGAGCCCAGTGAGGGCATGGAAGCTTCATGCCTTTTCCCCATCCCGGGCCCTATGCATCTCTTACAGCTAGTTGTTCTGAGTTGTATCCTTTATAATAAACCAGTAAACCTACGTTTACTTTATATTACTTTATAATAAACCAGTAATCCTAAATTTCCCAGAGTTCTGTGAGCAGTTCTAATAGATTATCAAACATGAAGTCATGGGACTCTGATTTGTAGCCAGTAATCCAAAAGTGCAGGTGACAACCTGGAACTGGCCTCTGAAATAGAGGGGGGGGGGGGCATGTGGGACTGGGCCTCTAACCTGTGGGTCTGTGCTAACTCTGGGCAGTTAGTACCAGAGCTGAGTTAAATTGTAGAACACCCAGTTGGTATGTACTTAGAGTTGGAGAAATGCTTGGTGTGGAAAAACTTACATATCTGGTATTAGAAGTGTTATATGACTAAAGGGAAACAAGTTTTCCTTGAACTTGGAAATTTTTTTCTTTTAGCACATGAAAAATATTGTGCTACTTCCTCTGGCCTCCATAAAATGGGGTTCTATTTCATGTCTCATTAATTGGCTGTAAGTAAGGTTCCCCTTTAGTTTATCAATCAGTTCTCTCCGGCTGCTTTCAAGGTTTTACCTTTATTCTTAGTTTTCTTTACCATCTGACACCATGCATAGGAATTACAATACAATTAACTATATTCCCTATACTGTACTTTGCATCTCATTACTATGTATATATGTTATAGTTGACATTCAATATTATTTTATATTAGTTTCAGGTGTACAGCACAGTGGTAAGGCATTTGTATAAGAAGTGATTCCCCCTGATAAGTGTAGTACCAACCTGATACCATATATAGTATTACCCATAATGTATTTCACATCCCCGTGACTATTTTGTGACTTCCTAATTTGTACTTCCTAATCCCTTCACCTTTCTCACCCATCTTCCCAAACCCCCTCCCATCTAGCAACCATCAGTTTATTCTCTGTATGTATGAATCTATTTCTGTTTTGATTGTTGTTTATTCTGTTCTTTAGATTCCACATATAAGTGAGATCATATGATATTTGTCTTTCTTAGTCTGACTTATTTCACTTAGCATAATACCCTCTAAGCCCATCCATGTTGTTGCAAACGGTAAGATTTCATTCTTTTTTTATGCAGAGTAAGACTCCATTGTATAAATGTACCACAATTTCTTTATCCAATTGTCTATTGATAGGCATTTCGGTTGTTGCCATATCTTGACTATTTTGAATAGTGCTGTAGTGAACATAGAGGTGCATATTTTTTTTTGAATTAGTGTTTTGGAATGGAACTGCTGGGTCATAGGTCACTGTATTTTTTATTGTTCAAGGAACCTCCATACTGTTTTCCATAGTGTCTGCACCAATTTGCAATCCCTCCAACAGTGCACAAGGCTTCCCTTTGCTACACATTGTTGTTTGTGGATTTATTGATGATAGCCATTCTGACAGGAGTGAGGTGACATCTCATTGTAGTTTTTATTTATATTTCTCTGATGACTGATGACGTTGAGCATCTTTTCATATGTATATTGGCCATCTGTAAGTCCCCTTTGGAGAAATATCTATTCAGATCCTCTGTCCATTTGTTAATCGAATTGTTGGTTTTTTCCTCGTGTTGAGTTGTATGAGTTTTATAGATTTTGGATATTATCCCCTTATCAGATGTATCATTGGCAAATATCTTCTATTTAAGATGTCTTTTCAATTTGTTGATGGTTTCCTTTGCTGTGCAAAAACATTTTAGTTTGATGCTATCCTACAAGTTTATTTTTTCTTTTTTTTCCCTTACCCTAGGAGGTATATCGATAAAAATATTACTAAGAGTAATGTCTGAGAATATGCTTTCTGTATTTTCTTCTGGGAGTTTTATGGTTTCAGGTCTTACATCTAAGTATTTAATCCATTTGGAGTTTATTCTTGTATATTGCATAAGAAGGTGGTCTAGTTTCTTTTTTTTTTCCATATACCTATCCAGTTTTCCCAGCACCATTTATTGAATAGACTGTCTTTATCCCAGTGTAAATTGTTGTTTTCTTTGTTGTTTTCATAGATTGAATGAACATATAGGAATGGATTTATTTCTGGGCTCTCTATTCTGTTCCACTGATCTATGTATCTGTTTTTATGCCAATACCATGCTGTTTGGATGACTATAGCCTTGTAGTATAGTTTGCTATCAGGTAAAATGATTCCTCCAACTTTGTTCTTCTTTCTCAGCATTGCCATAACTATTCAGTGTCTTTTATGGTTCTATACAAATTTTAGGATTATTTGTTCTAGTTCTGTGTAAAATACCATTGGTATTTTGATAGGAATTGCATTGAATCTATAGATTGCTTTGGGTAGTATGGACATTTTAATGAAGCTAATCCTTCCTATCCATGAGGATGGCTTATGCTCCCATTTATTTGTAGCTTCTTTAAATTCTCTCTTCAATGTCTTATAATTTTTCTAAGTACAGGTCTTTTACTTCCTTGGTTAAATTTATTTCTAAGTATTTTTTGATGCACTTGTAAATAGGATTGTTTTCTTAATTTCTCTTTCTGGTATTCGTTATTGGTGTATAAAATGCAACCAATTTCTTAATATTAATTTTGTATCCTAGTACTTTACTGAATCCATTTATCAGTTTTAATAATTTTTTGGTGGAATCTTTGGGGTTCTCTATGTATAGTATCATGTCATCCGCAAATAATGAGTTTTACTTCTTCCTTTCCCTGTGGATGCTGTGGCTAGGACTTCCAGCACTATGTTGAATAAAAGTGGTGAGAGTGAGCATCCTTGTCTTGTTACTGATCTTAAGGAGAATACTTTTAGCTTTTTCCCATTAAGTATGATGTTAGCTGTAGGTTTGTCAAATATGGCCTTTATTATGTTGAGATATATTCCCTCTATTCTCAATTTCATAAGAGTTTTTATCATAAATGGATGCTGGATTTTTGTAAAATGTTTTTTCTGCATCTATTGATATGTCCATATGATGTTTATATTTTATTTTGTGTATGTAGTGTATCACCTTAATTGATTTGCAGATATTGAACCAAACTTGCATAGCAGGAATAAATCCCACTTGATCATGGTGTATGATCTTTTTAATGTATTGCTGAATTCTGTTTGCTAATATTTTTTTGAGTATTGTTGAATCTGTGTTCATTAGCAATATTGGCCTGTAGTTCTCATTTTTTTGTAATGTCTTTGTCTGGTTTTGGAATCAGGGTAATGTTGGCCTTGTAAAATGGACAGCTCATTTCTTTTTATTGCTGAACAACATTTCATCATCACAGTTTATCCATTCATCTACTGAAGGACATCCTGGTGGCTTCCAAGTGTTGGCAATTATGAATAAAGCTTTGGAAATTATGAATGAAGCTGCTCTAAGCATTTGTGTGCAGGGATTTAAGTGGAAATAAGTTTTCAATTCATGTGGGTAAATACCAAGGAGCTTGATTGCTGTATTGAGTGGTAAGAGTACATTTAGTTTTGTAAGAAACATCCAAACTATCTTCCAAACTAGTTGTACCATTTTGCATTCCCACCAGTAATATACAAGAATTCCTGTGCTCTACGTGCTCACCAGTCTTTGGTGTTGTCAGTGTTCTGAATTATGGTCATTCTAATAGGTATATAATAGTATGTCATTGTTGTTTTAATTTGCATTTCCCTAATGAAATATGATGTGGAGTATCTTTTCACATATTTATTTGCCATTTGTATATATTTGGTGAGGTGTCTGTTAAGGTCTTATGCCCATTTTTTAATCAAGTTTTTTGTTTTCTTATTGTTGAGTTCTAAGATATCTTTTTGAATGTCTTTTATGAGATATGTCTTTTTCTTAAGATTTTTATTAAAATATAGCTAACATACAATATTATATTAGTTTCAGGTGCACATACATTAATCTACCTAAATAAGTGATCACCATGATAAATCCAGCAACCATCTGACACTGTACCACACTATCACAATATTATTACCTATATTCCTTATGCTGTACATTACATCCCCATGACATTTATTTTATACCTGTAAATTTGAATCTCTTCCCCCCCCCTTTAAAATTTTTCAATTGCAGTTAATATTCAATGTTGTTTTATATTAATTTCAGGTATACAGCATATGGTTAGACATTTATATAATTTAAGAAGTGATCCCCCTGACTAGTGCCCACGTGGCACTATACGTACTTATTACCGTATTACTGACTATGTTTCCTAAGCTTTACTTTAGATCCCTGTGACTATTTTGTAATTACCAATTTATACTCCTTAATACCTTCACCTTTTTCACTCTGCCCCCCAATGCCCCTTCTATTTATTATCCTGATAAATCTAGTACCCATCTGATACCACACATGATTATTATATGATTGACTATATTCCTTATGATATATCCTACATCCCCGTGACTACTTTGTAACAACCGAGTTGTACTTTTTTATTATTTTTTATTTTTTATTGGGGAACAGTGTGTTTCTCCAGGGCCCATCAACTCCAAGTTGTTGTCCTTCAATCTAGTTGTGGAGGGCACAGCTCAGCTCCAAGTCCAGTCGCTGTTTTCAATCTTAGTTGCAGGGGGCGCAGGCCACCATCCCATGTGGGAATTGAACCGGCAACCGTGTTATTGAGAGCTCATACTCTAACCAACTTCAGCCACCCCTCTGGAAGCTCAGTGGCAGCTCGTTGCCTTCAATATAGTTGTGGAGGTTGCAGCTCACTGGCCCATGTAGGAATCGAACCAGCAACCCTGTTGTTCAGAGCTAATGCTCTAACCAACTGAGCAATCTGGCTGCCCCCCAATTTGTACTTCTTAATTCCTTCTCCTTTTTCACCCACCCGAACCACCCCCCACCCCAAATCTGGAAACCATCAAAACGTTTTCCGTATCTGTGAGTTTATTTCTGTTTTGTTTGTTTATTTGTTTTGCTCTTTCAATTCCACATATAAGCGAAATCACACTGCATCTGTCTTTCTCTGTATGATAAAGTTCACTTGGCACAATACCCTCCAGATTCATCCTTGCCACTGTAGATGGCAAGAACCCATTCCATTCCCTGACTGGACAATATTCTACGGTATATATATACCACCTCCTTTTTATCCATTCATCCATCGACGGACACCAAAGCTGTCCCCATATTTTGACCATTGTAAACAATGCTGCAATGAGCATATGGATGCACACATCCCCTCAAAGTAGCATTTTGGGTTTCTTTTGATAAATACCCAGAAGTGGGATTACAGGGTCCTTCTTTGTCTCTTGTTATATAGCCTGTTTTAAAGTCTATTTTGTCTGGTATAAGTATTGCTACCCCAGCTTCTTTTCATTTCCATTTTCATGAAATATCTTTTTCCCATCCCTTTACATTCAGTCTGTGTGTGTCTTTAAATCTGAAATGAGTCCATTGTAGGCAGGAAAATATGTGTCTTGTTTTCTTGTCCATTCAGCTACCCTGCCTTTTGATTGGAGCATTTATCCATTTACATTTAAAGTAATTGTTTATAGATATGTAGTTATTGTCATTCTATTATTCATATTTTCTATCTTTTTCTCTTTTTTTCATCTTAAGGAAGTCCCTCTAAGATTCCTTGTAATTCTGGTTTGGTTTTGATGAAGTCCTTTAGCTTTTTGCTTGTCTAGGAAGCTCTTTATCTGTCCTTCAATTCTAAATGATAGCTTTACTGGGCAGAGTAATCTTGGTTGTAGATCCTTGCTTTTAATCACTTCAAATATTTCCTGCCAATCCCTTCTGGCCTGCAAAATTTCTGTTGAGAAATCAGCTGACAGTCTTATGGGAACTCCCTTGTAGATAACTAGCTGTTTTTCTTTTGCTGCTTTTAAGATTTTTTCTTTGTCTTTGACCTTTGCCATTTTAGTTACAATGAGTCTTGGTGTGGGGCTGTTTGGTTTCATTTGTTTGAGACGCTGTGCATTTCCTTGGCTTATATACTTATTTCCTTCACCACGTTAGGGAAATTTTCCATCATTTTTTTTTAAGTAGGTTTTCAATTTTTTTTTCTCTCTCTTCTCCTTCTGGTATGCCTATGATACAAGTGTTGGTATCCTTGATGTTGTCCCAGAAGCCCCTTAAACTATTCTTGGATTTTTTAATTCTTTTTTCTTTTTGCTGTTCTTTTTGTGTGCTTTCTGCTACCTTATCTCCAAAATCACTGATTTGAAAAGCATATATCTAAATAAAATAAATCACCGATTCGATACTCTGCTTCATCTAATCTACTATTGATTCCCTCTAATGTATTCTTTATTTCCGACTGGTTCCTTTTTATGTTTTCTATCTCTTTGTTGAAGTTTCCACTAAAATCATTGAGCATCCTGAAACAAGTACTTGGAACTCTGCATCTAGTAGATTGCTTGTCTTTATTTTGTTCAGTACTTTTTCTAAAGCTTTGTTCTGTTCTTTCATTTGGGACATATTTCTTTGTCTCTCCGTTTTAATTGCCTTCTTGTGTTTGTTTCTATGCATTAGGTAGGGCTGCTATGCCTCTGCATCTTAGTAGAGCTGCCTTATGTAGTAGGGGTCTTGTGGGGATCTGTGGTACAGTCTCCCTGGTGAGCTCCAGGTGTGTCCTTTGTGTGGGTTGTCTGTGCACTCCTGTCGTAGTTGAACCTTGGGTACTGTTTGCATACAAATTGGAGGAATTGACCCTCAGGTTCACTGGTTGTGAGGACTACCTCTGACTACAGTTCAGCAGCTATTGTGCAGGGGCTGATTCTATGGAGCAGGATTCACTTTAGCAGGGCTCTGGTGCCTGCACAGTCTACCCTTTGGGTGTGTCATCCTTTGAGGCAGCCGGGTGGTGCTTTGCTTGTCCAAAGCTGGCCACTGGCATGCCAGCCCTGGGGGCCTCCTGGGAGGGGCTCCACCACTGGCCAAGTTCAACTGTAGCTTGTGCCCTGCCCAGGGCCACTGGCATAAGCCACAAAGCAATTTGCAGATGGCTGCCACCTGTGCTGGGCTTGGAGGTAACTCAAGAAGCCAAGCTGCGAACCAAGGATGGCTCTCACTAGTGCTGGGCTTATGACTGTTCAGCCAAAGGTAGGGATGTGACAAAGCCAGATGCTCCTTATTTGGGTTTTGTGAACCTGTGAGAGATTTTAGGGCAGTCCACAGCATGAGTCAAGACAGACTATTTACATGGAAAAGCTACTGGAAGCAGCTTGGGTGTGCCTGAAATTTGGGTGGGGTGGGGGGGTCTCACGGACTTACCAGAGCAGAGTGAGCAAATGATGTTAGTCAGGTTAATGGAGACTCAGATATGGCAGCCACCAGTGTCTGCATGCCAGGAGGGGGTAGGGCTCAACAAAGACCAAGGACTACCACCAGTTTATCCATCCAGGAGAAAGCTGTCCCTACAGCCCGTGCCTGAAGCCAGAAAATTCAGTTCCTCCCCATTTGTCTCTGTCACCTTTCAAGGTGCTGCACCAGTGCTGGAGATCAGAGCAAGTGAGTCTGTAAGCAAGTAAGTCTGTTCATGGACCCTTTAAGAGGAACAGGTGGGGCTGCAGTCACTCTTCATTTCACCCAGCCACAATATCTGCTGGTTTTCATAGCCAGAAGTTATGGGGACTTCTCTCCCCAGCACTGAAAACCTGAGCGGGGAAGCCTGGTGTGGGACTGGAACCCCTTGCTCCTCTGGAGGAAGGATCTCCACAGCTGAGATATCCCTCCTGCTTTTTAATAGTTACATGAGGGTGTGGATCCAGCCTGTTCCACGTCTCCACCCCTCCTACCAGTCTCGAGGTTGCTTCTTCTGTATATCGTTAGTTGTAGGGCTTCGGTTCAGCTAGACTTCAGGCGATTCTCAATGATGGTTGTTCTGTAGTTTAGTTGTAATTTTAATGTGGTCACGAGAGGCGGTAGGCACAGCATTTACCTACTTCACCATCTTGACTGGATCTCTCTGAGATACGTCTTTTGTAAATTTCCCACCCAGTCTATGGCTTGTCATTTTATTTTCTTGATATTGTCTTTCACAGAGCAGAATTTTTAAAATCTTATTGAAGTCCACTTATTATTTCTTTCATGGATGCTGTCTTTGGTGTATCTAAAAAATCATCATCATATCCAATGCCACATTGATTTTCTCCTATTTTATCTTCCAGGAGTTTTACAGTTTTGCATTTTATATTTAGGTCTATGATCTATTTTGAGTTAATTAATGTGAAGTCTACAAGATCTGTATCTAGATATTTTTTTACATGTGGATGTCCAGTTATTCCAATACCATTTGTTGAAAAGACTATCTTTGCTCCATTGTATTGCTTTTGCTCTTTTGTCAAAGATTAATTGACTGTATCTCTGGGCTCTATTTCTGTTCCATTGATCTATTTGTCTATTCTTTTGAAAATAACATACTGTCTTGATTAATGTAGCTTTATATTAAATGTTGAAGTCAAGTAACATCAGTCCTCCAATTTTGTTCTTCTTCTTTAACATCATGTTGGCTATTCTCAATCTTTTGCTTTCCATATAAACTTTAGAAACAGTTTTTCAACATCTGTAAAAAACTTGTTTTATTATGCTCATGGTTTTCTCAACCTTTACCACATGAGTATAATTATAATAGCTATTTTAATATTCTTTTCTGCTAGTTCCTTTATCTACATCACATGTGAGTATGTTCTTATTGGTTGAATTTTCTTCTAGTTATGCATCATACTTGGTTGCCAAAAAGAAAACAGATCTTTAGCTTATTCTGATTGTGTTCATGAGGAAAAGTTGTCAGATGGAAGGAGTAAAATGCTATATGGTCTTAAGAAGTAAGAAATGGAAATAATCAGTAGTAAAAATATATGCCAGATCCCTTTGTATTAGTGAGAAAATACTATAGGATACCTATAATGAACCTAGGACACATTTTCTGTCACTATGCTTCTAGCGACCTTCAAGGAAAATTATTTTAATAAAATAAAGTATCATGGTATTAATTTTTGTGGATGAAAATACATCACCACCTAAAGCATCAAAACCATAACTAGGGGGCCAGCCCAGTGGCTCAGGCAGTTGGAGCTCCATGCTCCTAATGCCGAAGTCTGCCAGTTCAATTCCCACATGGGCCAGTGGGCTCTCAACCACAAGGTTGACATTTTGACTCCTCAACTCCCACAAGGGATGGTAGGCTCTGACCCCTGCAACTAAGATTGAACACGGCACCTTGAGCTGAGCTGCCACTGAGCTTCCAGATGGCTCAGTTGGTTGGAGCACGTCCTCTCAACCACAAGGTTGCCGGTTGGGCTCCCGCAAGGGATGTTGGGATGTGCCCCCTGCAACTAACGATGACAACTGGACCTGAAGCTGAGCTGCGATTGAATGACAAAAACTTGACTTGGAAAAAAATCCTGAAAGTAACACTGTTCCCCAATAAAATCCTGTTCCACTTCCCCAATAAAATCTCAAAAAAAAAAAAAGAAAAGAAAATTTAAAAAAAAATGATAACTAGGAAATTATATTATGTATGTTGTATTAATTATGTTGATCATAAAACTCTTATTCTTTCACTGATATTACTTAAGATTCTAAAAAAAAAATTCCAACTCCTTGCCTGGTTCATATTTATATGTGTTTTATCTAATTTCTGAGAATTCCTCGTAAATTAATCTATAATTTTAAATTAATTGTCCATACTATAGCAAGTTATATATTATCTAGTTTCTCATACTTATCCTTCAAAAATGTAGGCATATAAATAAAATGAAAGTTAGGGCAGCTTCTATAATCTTAAAATCTAGATAGAGGACTTCATCCAGCCAAGATGGAGCAACATAAGAGCAAATTTATCCTCTTGCCTTAAACAGCTAGAAAAGTAGACCAGACAAAAATATTTGGAGAGGATATCCATTATTCATTTAAAAATATTTATAACAATATTTTTCAGACATTGGACAGCAAGCAACACAGATCTATGATTCCTGAGATAAAGGAAGCCAAGAAGTAAGCCCTATGATTGCATGATCTTACTACTGCCTGCAACCAGCCTCCAGGGTACAGCACAAGGAGGGGAATCCTAATAGAACCCAGCATTCTAGCTAAGTTGAGGAAATAGAGATCAAATATGGGGGAGAGGAGAGACAAGGCAGCTAAATTGGACCAAGGTAGCTACTTTGTAGAACAAAGTATTGGAGAGGAGAAATCTATATAGCGAGTTCCAGATATCTGCAAAGAGGATCCCTTGAGACTTTGGCTGAGTTCAGAACTGTGTATGCACATAAGAAAACTACCAAGGCCAGGGAAATAACCACTAAAAAGGTAAAAAGAAAAATCCTCAGGGCTTGCAACAGTTCTGGGAATAGTTCACATCCCACCAGCTAGAGTGGAAAGATGATTTTCTAATGTCCAGGGAATCCAGTAGAGTCATAATAAGGGTACTGAGGTCCATACTACCTCTAACAAAGATTTTTTCAAAATTCTTGAAAGGATCAAACTAGTTCTAAGTAACTTAGTGGCATCCCATAATAAAGCCCAAAAATATCTAAAGAATTACAGCAAATCCAGCAAACAACAACATAAAATTCACAATGTCCAGCATTCAATAAAAAAGTACCAGCCGTACAAAAAGCAGGCAAGTATGATGCACAGCCAGGAGAAAACTCAATCAGTGGAAACATACTCTGTAATATAGATGAAGGAAATCACAGAAAATAATGTTAAAATATTAATAACTATTATAATTATACTCTATGTGGTAAAGAAGGTTGAGGAAACCATGAGCATGATAAAAAGAAAAATTGAAGATTTACAATACATCTAAATGGAACTTCCAGTGATTAAATATATAATATCTGAACTTAAAAAAAAATACACTGGATGAATTAACAGTATATTAAATACTGCAGAAGAACAGATCATTGAACCTGAATACATAGCAAGATAAATTATCCAGAATGAAGGACAGAGAGAATTAAATAAACAGAGCGTCAGTATCCTTTGAGACAATATTGAATGGTCCAGTATACCTGTAGTTGGAGTCTCAGAAAAGAGACGGTAGAAAAAATTTTGAAGAAATAATGGCCAAAACATTTAAAATTTAATGTAAAGATGTTTACCTCAAATCCAAGATATTTAATAATGCCTAAGCAGAATAATCATAAAGAAAACCACAAGCCAGGAAGAAAGTCCTCACCAGATCTGACCATGCTAGCACCCTGATCTTGGGCTTTCAGTATCCAGAACTGTAAGAAATAAATATGTGTTGCTTAAGCCACCCAGTCTATGGTATTTTGTTATGGCAGCCTGAGCAGACTAAGACACTAGGTTTATTGATAGTTAATAAAAAGCAACAAAATTTGTAAAAGTGAAAATTTAGCCACTTTTACTTATAAACCATGCTTTTTAGAAAACTATTTGTTTACTTAAGTCGTAAGATATTTATTATAGGAAATGGAAAATGCTCATTTGAGCTATAAAATGGACTCAGTAATCTCCCAGTAATTAATTTGACCCATGACAATATATTATTGATAAAGACAGATAGAGGGACAGATGACAGAGTTATTCTTGCTGGTAAGAAATCTTCAGATCCCTAGTTTTAAGTTTCCTTCTTATAAACATTCAAACATCAAGTAAATTAATTATCACCTCCAACAGATTTCAATAGAAATAAAATGGATATGCTGCATATCACACGTGGCAGCTCCTAGCAAAGGGAGATGAAGCAGACAGCTTCATCTCTGTCCCTCAGCAGGATGATACTCATCCGCTGGGATCTCTAAATAAAGTTTTCAGTGGCAGGCAGCCCATCTCGGCTGCCATCTCTGGTTCAGTGTCACTCAAATGTGTCTTTGTTTTTTTCATTTGGTATTGAATCTACTAAATGTATTCATTAATTAAGGAAATGGAAAATCATACATGGCTCTAGGTAAAATACAAGATTAAAATGTGTTGTCAAGAGTGTTTTCCCTTATGAGTGGAAATTAATAAGTGATCAGATTGAGGTGGAAAGATTGCTCTCTGCTCCAGTGCAGGTTTGATTATGGAAAAATGCCAGGTGTTTAAATGGTACAAGAGAGAAAGAAAAATTACTCTATGGGGTATCCATTAAGCAGGCTTCTCTCCTTGCAGATAACCTGGTCCATTAAGGGACAAGTTGGATGAGAATTGCCTGTAAGAATATTAAAAGCCTTATCCTAAGGTGATTCATTTTCATCAGGTTTTTATTTTCTCTGTTATTAATAGCTAATAACACTCATGTGCCGGGCATTGTTCTTAGTGTTAACATGTATTATGTCAACTCTCACTGCCTCATAAAGCAAGTACCATTATAATCCCTACTTTAGCAATACCAAAGCTAGAGCATAGAGGTTTCAGTGACTTATGTAAAGGCATGTAGCAGGTTGGTGACAAAGCTGGGATTTGAATGACCTGTAATAGTCCAGTTACGTCTCAAATTACACAAATGATCAGGAATTCAATTCCGTTTAGCTGCACTCAGCTCAGCAGTTATCTATGAACTTGTAGCCACATGCAAAGCATCACATGGTACAAACCTGTGAGATAACCTAAAGGAAAGTGCTTTACAAAAACTACACAATGCATTTAGAATAAAAGTATAACTATGTGACCAGTAAAAGGGAAAATAAAATGCTTCTAAACTAGCAGACCTGTAAAATAAATTATGGTGAACATGGAAAACTTTCTTAGAACATTACGAGGCTTGAAAATTCTCCTGTTTTCTTTATTAGTAAAGCAATCTGACTTTTCTTTCCTCAATTTAGTCAGACTAAAATAGAATGCAGTTTGAAGAGCTGACAATTGGAGAAATTTTTAGATCTAACTCATGTCACTATGTTAGCTATTTAAGAACTTCTTGTGGTATATATGCACAATGGAATACTATTCGGTGGTAAGAAAAGATGAAATAGGACCATTTGTGATAACATGGATGGATCTTGAGATTACAATGCTAAGCGAAATAAATCAGACGGAAAAAGCAGAGAACCATATGATTTCACTCATATGTGGTATATAAACCAAAAACAACAAAAGAAACAAGACAAACAAACAAGAAACAAAAACTCATAGACACAGACAATAGTTTAGTGGTTAACAGAGGGGAAGGGGAAGGGCAGTGGGAGAATAGGGTAAGGAGGATCAAATACATGGTGATGGAAGGAGAACTGACTCTGGGTGGTGAACACACAATGGGATTTATAGATGATGTAATACAGAATTGTACACCTGAAATCTATGTAATTTTACTAACAATTGTCACCCCCAATAAACTTAAAAAAATAAATACTTCTTGTGGTACCCAAATACCTGTGCACATCTGTCTTTCTTTTTGCCATCATGTATTGAAATTGTGTGCTTTCTGTCTATCCGCCTCTCAGAATAGTTAGCCTCTCGAGGGTGAGGTTTGTCTTCTGTCATCTGTGGCCCCTGTACTCAGTGCTCCTGGCACACAGAAGACATTCTTCAATAAAAGTCTGTTGACCAGCATTTTTTGGTTTGTGTGTGTGTGTGTGTGTGTGCGCGCGTGTGTGTGTTGTCTTGATATGTATAACTGAAAAATGCCAGAAAATAACTCAAAGCTTTCTGATGTTCTGCTGTAAGCAATCAGACGGAGAAACAAGGAAACAATTTACAATTGCATCAAAAATATTAAAATACCTAGGAATAAACTTAACTGAAGAGGTGAAAGACCTGCACTCTGAAAACTGTAAGCATTAAAGAAAGACATTGAAGCAGACACAAATAAATGGAAGAATATACCATGCTCATGGATTGGAAGGATTAATATTGTTAAAATGGCCATAATTGCCAAAGCAATCTACATATTCAATGCAATCGATATCAAAATACTAATGACATTCTACTCAGAACTAGAGCAAATAATCCTAAAATTTAAATGGAATCACAAAAGACCACAAACAGCCAAAGCAATCTTGAGAATGGAGAACAAAGTTGGAAGTACCATGCTCTCTAGTTTCAGACTCTACTGCAAAGCTGTGATAATCAAACAGTATGGTACTGGCACAAAAAACAGACACATAGATCAATGGAACAAAATAGAGAGCTCAAAAACAAACCTGTGTTTATATGGTCAATCTACAACAAAGGAGGCAAGAATAAACAATGGAGAAATTACATTCTCTTCAACAAGTGGTGTTGGGAAAACTAGACAGATACATGCAAAAAAAAATGAAATTGGACCACTTTCTTATACTACATACAAAAACAAACTCAAAATGAATTAAAGACTTAAATATAAGACCTGAAACCATAAAGCATCTATAAGAAAACATAGGTAGCAAACTATTTGACATCAATCTTAGTAATATCTTTATGGATATGTCCTTTCAAGCAAGGGAAACAAAAGCAAAAATAAACAAATGGGGTTTTATCAAACTAAAAAGCTTCTACACAACAAAGGAAACCATCAACAAAATGAAAACACAACCTACTAAATGGGAGAAGATATTCACAAATGATATATCCAATAAGCGGTTGATATCCAAAATATATAAGGATACATACAACTCAATAACAACAACCAAAAAAGTCCAGTTAAAAAGTGGGCAGTGGACATGAAGAGACACTTCTCCAAAGAAGACTTACAGAAGGCCAACAGACATATGAAAAGATGGTTAATATCATCAATCCTTAGAAAAATGCAAATCAAACACAACTAGATACCACCTCACACCAGTCAAAATGACTATTATCAAAAAGTCAACAAATAATGTGTGCTGGCAACAATATGGAGAAAGGGGAACCCTTTTACACTGTTGGTGAGACCGCATATTGGTGCAGCTGCTATGGAAAATAGCATGGAGAGTCCTCAAACAACTAAAAATAGATCTACCATACAACCTAGAAATTCTACCTCTGAATCCTTATCCAAAGAAAATGAAATCACTAATTTGAAAAGATATATGCACCCCTATTTCCACTGCAGCATTATTTACAATAGCCAAGATATGGAAGCAACCTAGGTGTCCATTGATAGATGAATGGGTAAAGAAGATATGGTACATATATGCAATGGTATATTACTCAGCAATAAAAAATAATGAAATCTTGCCATTTCCAACAACATAAATGACCTAGAGAGTAGTAAGCTAAGTGAAATAAGTCAGAGAACAAAAAATACCATATTCTTTCATTTGCATGGAGAATCTAAAAAAACAAATGAACTAACAAAACAAAAACAGATGTCCAGAGTTCAAACTGATCATCACAGGGGGGATGGGTAGAAAAGGTGAAAGGGAATATA
Source organism: Rhinolophus hipposideros (assembly GCF_964194185.1). NCBI lineage: Eukaryota > Metazoa > Chordata > Mammalia > Chiroptera > Rhinolophidae > Rhinolophus > Rhinolophus hipposideros. The sequence goes on along the minus strand of NC_138070.1, from coordinate 33,839,835 downwards.
GTCAATAGTATTGCGATAAGTTTGCACAGTGATAGATGATTGCTAGGTTCTGTGTGGTGATCACACTGTAAGGTATATAAATGTTGAATCACTATATTGTACACCTGAAACTACTATAATATTGTATACCAACTATATTCAATATAGTTGTATACCAACTATATTGAAGATTAGACTACAAAGAACAAAAAACTTGTCTTTAAAATTAAATGCAATGTAGCACAGAAAAGTTTCTTGCCCTCCTTAGTAAATAAATAAGCCAGAAAATCTATTTTATGGTGACAAGATACAGAGAATGTCCACAGTTGGCTTAAGCCGTACCTCCATCCCACATGGCTAATGCTCTTTGCTCTCCCTCCCTTTATGGGAACTGACACATAAACTCTCCTAACCTTCACCTTTATCTTTGTAACAAAGGAAAATACCAGCCCTGTGCTTTGCATTCTCAAGGTCACTTGGGACAATAATCATCGTCTACTCTCAACTACCTCAAATTCTGTTGTGAGTTGTAAGCTTGATTTCAACTACATTTTTTGAAAAAGATGAAACCGAAGTATTTGGAGCTTAAAATATTTAATCCTGGTGCCGCAGCAGCTACCACCACCTGCACCACATACCCTTGAGCAGTGCACCTGACTGTGCCCAACACATTCCCTTCAGTGGCAGCTGGCATCAGGACCTGTGCGGGTGCATGGATGCCCACCAGTTAGGAGCTCAGCAACCAGGATACCAGAGTCGACATTAATGAAAAGTGAGAGGAGCAGGTGTCTAAACCATCCAAAGTGGCTGCAAAGGAATTAACAACAACCTACAAGACTGTATCGTTATCCAAGGTGAACGCAATAACCATGTATTTACCATACACCCGACAAGATAAAAAGGATAAGAGTCGTGCTCCAGTTTTTGCAAAATTTGCATCCAATATGCTCTCGGTGGGTAGGGGGGAATCATACGATCATGATGGACCTGCACACAGGTCCCGTGGGGCCAACTGCTGCCCATGACCCATTGTTAATTGGCCTGCAGCAAATCAAACACAATTAGATACCACCTCACACCAGTCAAAATGACTATTATCAAAAACTCAACAAATAACGTGTGCTGGCAACAATATGGAGAAAGGGAAACCCTTGTACACTGTTGGTGAGACCGCATATTGGTGCAGCTGCTATGGAAAATAGCATGGAGAGTCCTCAAACAACTATTCCTGTGGATGATTTGTACACAGAGCCCGCAGTCCTGCAGTGGGTTGGGGAAAATTTTGCGAGGCGGAGAAGCTATGTTATCGTTTCACCTGATACAGGGGGAGCCAAAAGGGTAACATTATGGACAGGTTAAAAGTGGAATTTGCTTTGATCCACAGAGAAGAAGAAAGTGAAGGAAGTAGACTGATGGTTCTGGTGGACGACGTGATGGACCACGTGGCGGTCCTTGTGGACCACATGCCGGAGACATGGGGCACCATCTTCCACTCTCAGCCGGGGCTACCAAACTTTATGTTTTCCTAACCTATAAATCTTTTCTGGGCCAGATATTTCCAGAATTAATAATGCTAATTTTGATACTGCTGTCACAAATGCAAACAGAAGGAGGGGGAGAAGGAGAAGGAGTGGAGGGTTGTGATAGAAAAATAGGTACAAGGTTCCTGGCGATAGAAAGGCAGGAGGTGAAGACAGAGGAGACCGTCTTCTGGCCATCCCTTAACTCCAGTGCCCACCCCTCCTGCACTGGTTTAAATATACCCAGAGAAAATGAGGAAAGAGAAAACTAAAGGAGACTTAAATTTCCTAGTATTTTCTTCTCCCACCTGTACAGCAGTACTGATGGTGTGGAAGTCAAACTCTGTGGTGAGAATATCCAATATAAAATTCTAGGTTGTGTTGATAGATTACTGTAGCTGCTTTATTTCATTATTGAGCAATTACAGGGATGTTACCAAAGCTTCCTGAGGTAACAACTACAGAAAATAAAGCCCAGCAAGCCACCTGCTTTGAGAGAAATTTGGGTTGACTAAAAAGAGAGAAACAGAGTTCCCTTTAAAGCTCAAATACTACCTGAGAATACGTAACGAACTGAATAAACCTCTAGGAGACAGGAGGCACTCGAATAGTCAGCAGGCAGCTGAGAACTGAAGACAGGATACTACAAAGAAGAAAAAGTACTTTCCGGTAATCCAAAGACCAGAATTCTAGCCTCAGCTTCTCAACTGGTTAAATGCATGACTTTAGAGAATTTACTTACTTCTCTGAGCTGTTTCTCCTTGTAGTTAAATTGAATCCTATTTGTCACTTTTTCATTGTCTACTCTGTGTCAAGTACTGTGCAAACGACGAGGAAGCAGCAACACAGAGGATCTGGCATGGGTCCTCAACAAGATTATCTTTAACTAGAGAAAATAGACATGTTTTTAAAACAAATTCCTTACTTTCTGAATTATAGAATTAGAGAAGTATGTGTAAGATATAGAAATAATCTTTATTTTTTTATTTTTTCAAAAATATGTGTGTGTCTCCTTGGTGATACTGTGCACTAGACTCCGGAAATCCAAAGATTAGTGATATGTTTCCCATTCTCAGGCCCTTTCAGCCTCAAGGTCATCATCATATAAAGAGAAGTTCAAGCCACAATGCAATCAGTTAAGCGTTATAATAGAGCTCTGCACAGGCATTATGAGGAGAGATGGTCCAGTCAGGCAAAAAAGGGTTCGTTCACCTGAACAGGCTCTTAGAGGGTGAGAAATTCACCAGATGTGTCAATGGGGAAAGACGTTTAGGCCATAACAAAAAAGTGCAAAAATACAATAAATAGAAATAACAAGGAATTTTCCAGAAATTGAGAATACTTGGAATTCCTAAAGTAGCACAACAACAACAAAAAAAGATGATGAACTTAGCAGCTGATGTTGCAGAAGTAGAGTGCTCAGACTACGACTGGAGTTTAGACTTGACCCTCTAGAGCAGGGGTGTCCAAACTTTTCTCAACGGTTATCACCAAGGGCCATATGTGGTAAAATACACAGACAGCCGGGCCACTCACTCGAGGTAAAGTACGTATTACTTCACTTGGTTTATTTAGGTAAACTAAATGTGTTTTTGGAATTTGCTGCGGGCCAATTAACACTGGATCATGGGCCGCAGTTGGCCCGCGGGGCAGCAGTTTGTACACCCCTGCTCTAAGGGAAGAAGAGCCAGGAAAGGTTTGGAACATGTTCAAATTCACATTTCAGCAAGCACTTCTGTGTGGTAGATGAGAAAATGCAGTATAGGGGTCAGTAGAGATGACACTATAAAACCATTAAAACACAAAGATCCAATTATTGACATGGAAACATGTCTACAACATAGTGTTAAGTTTAAAAAGCAAGTTACAGAACAGGATGCACAGTACAGTCCCATTCGTGTGTGATATGTTTCTGGCTAACATGAGCAAAACCATTGTCACAATACCAGCTTCTAGGTATTAAGAGTTCACTGTGCTTCAGGCATTGTGGCAAACAGTAAACAAAATATTGCTGTTATCTCAGTTCCACCTCACAATAACTAACTGAAACCAGTGCACCCCATTTTTTATCTGCAGAACCCAGGCTTTGCCTAAATCACTTCCCTCAAGTAGGTGAAAGAGCCTAGAACTGCATTCACAAAGTACCAGCGGCACTTGCTCAACTCCCCCACCTGCACCAAACTGAAATCATAGAAAAGGATATTTTAACAAAATCAACCTATAGCAATTGTGGAAAATACATTAATATTTCATCAGTGCAACATCTGAACATTCACATTAAGAGAGATTAAAAACTGGCATGTCAGTTCACGACGGGTTTTGTTTCCCAATTCACTCACATTGGGTCAAGCTTAGCTGCCAAATGAGTGGGAAGAAAAAAAAACACTTAAGGTTTTACAGAGTTTTGTGGATGTCATAATGATAGATAAGGAATTGTAAATTTGTAAATTTTGATATTATTATTGGAACGTACATAGGGTTCTAGTTTCAAGTTAGCTAAATAAACATATCCAGCAATCTTCCTCCCTTGTACCAAACTGTGAACATGATCAAGAAGATAGATTTTATTTCCGATAAAGGAACAGATAACTAATGAGCAGGATTTGCATTTCCTGTACAAATTTAGATTGCTAAAAATAAAAAGGATAATGGGGAAGAGCATCCAGGTAAGCTTTTAATAGGTTACAAAAATAGTTTCGGGTTCTCCACTCCCTTCACAAACAGATTTGTGTTTCTGTGGTTAGAAGGGCAGGAAGCTTGTGGACTGAAATCTTCCCTACTTTACAAAGACCTCTGTGTGATACAGGAGAAAAGGATAGCATACTCTGTTAGTCGCCAACTTCTTCAACCTGCCCCTGGAAAAGTACCGTGCGATACATATATGCAATAAGTATTAATGGGGACAAACTTACAAGCAACAGAGTAACCGAATTTACAGAATCCCCCAGGCTCTTATCATTCACAGTGCGTAAGCCAGGTGGTTAGGGTGCAGTCGTGCTGCACCCTATCGTGCCCTACATATGTGTAAGTCGGGAGGGCAGGAAACATCTCTGTGTCTATATGATAATGGAGGATCCCTGTTTGAAGAAATAACCTTAGAAGGAAAACCTCAGCTGATATCAACCTTCTGTTGAATTAATTCAGACCTGGTGAGCCAGCTTTCTGCTAAGCTAACTAGACATGAGGAGGACAGGAACCTCCGAAGCCATGCAGGTTCATCTCCCATCAGTACATTCCCAGATCCTTGGAGTCTCATCAAATATAATTAGTGTCTCCACCAGTTCTGACTGATACCCAGCATAGTGGTTTCCACAACTCTTTCTGGGAGTGAGATATCAGTGATGTCCCATGGTCGGAGACAGATGAAAGTGACACATCCAGCATCACAAGGAGTTCAAATAATGAATCATTGCCTAGAACAGTAGTGGGGACTGTCTGGGCTACTCATTCCATTTCTGTAATAGGAAAAGAGAGTTTGGGCTCTGACCAATATGAACTGTCTGACCATCCACTGGCATCAAAGAAAGCACAATATGATCTATCATAATATATCTAGCTGCCTGCTGAGGTTGAGGAGGCATAAAAGAAAAAACAAAGAGAGAAGTGGGTACTGTACCATAACAAATGGAGAGGAATGTTATGTTCCTCCTCAAATTCTCCTAGTTCCCCATGCCCTGAGTTCTATGTACCTTGGAGCTCAACCAAGCATAAAGTGGTATGGTCATGTGCAACATGTAAATAATTAAAGATAGCCAACTGAACTGATTTCATGGAGGTCATCATTGGAGAGAATGGTGTCTTCCAATCCATGTTAGAAGAACTGTCTTTTTAGGCAACCCAGTCCTTTATAGTGCGTTTATTAAAGAGATGATGGTTGTACATGTTTGACTGGCTTTGTCCATCTAGACACCTTCCTTTAGATGGGGTTGTTTCATATGTAGGTGTGCACGTGTAACATAAAGACTGAGTACCTATTAAACTGTATCTGCTTCCATAGAGAGGTCTTTAGAAATCCAATCCTGGATTACAGTTAGTCATTTGTGTTGCTCCATTGATCTGTGTAAAGGTATTCCAGTCTGTCTGGAAATGCTGTGCTCTCTAATCAGGAACACCATTAAAAATTCAGTCAACTGTGAAAACATTCAATACTGTAGGCAACTGGCAATTCATTATCACTAGGATAGTTGGTTGCAGCATTCTATTGGATATTTCCACCTTGGGTCAAGCTCTTCCACCATCGAATCAGGCTGTCCTTTTAGGTGTTAAGATCCCAATCTTGTAATATATTAGACAAAGGCACCTTGGGGTTGGTGAGATAGCCCCCTGTGTATGAAGTGACTCTGGTCTTTAGGGCCAGCTGTGGCTCATAATAAGAGGTACCATTTTCATATCACAATGGAACTTCTTGGAGTTTTTCCCACCACACGGAAATTTAGTTACAAGAGGACCTTTTTCAAGATGAGAATTCTGGGTTAATAGTCATGGCTATTCATTCTCTCTGTGAAGCAACCTGTCTTTCATAGATTCTCAGCAAAAGGAAGAAGTTCCCAAGTCTGAAAGCAGAGAGACTGACAATACTAGTGGAGCCATATTGACAAAGTTTCCAGTAGGCTCTATGGCCACAAATACTTATAATTCTATGCAATCAGAGGAGATATGTGATTCTGGAGCAGGGAATGATTTACTGTCTCCTGGGCTACCTCCAAGGCTTCCAACTGTACATGGGTCCCATTGAAATGTGGCTGTCTGTCTAGGAACTCAGTACAGTTGCTTTAGCAAAATCCCTGGTGTGAGATGCATTGTCTATAATTTTCAGAGGCCAATCAAGTGCTGGGCTTTTTTAAAATAGTTAGTGGTTAAATGGCCAGTAGTTTAGTTTTACTTGTTTGTAGAATATCTCTTCAGGCTACAGCCCAGAGATTTCCCATGATAGTCACTTGGGAGGGGGGTCTTGGGGTTTGTCATCATTGATCAGCTGTACTTAGGTGGCACATAATACAAGGTAAGCCTTTTTCTAAGAAAAAGCCATTATCATTACAAGATAACCTCCTAACATCTCCCAATAGTTTACATTACACGTATGTAGGGTTTGTCCTGCTCATTGACGATGTGTTGCCGTTGTGCCACTCCAGGTTAAGGCAAACTGATTCTGATTTTTTTTTCTAGCAGAGTATAAGTAGGGCACTAGAAGGCCAAGAAGCAATTGTAGTGGCATCCTTAGTTATTGTCATGATATTACTACAATGGGAGTAGCAGTGGCTACTACCTTGTCCGAATTTCTGTAGTCACTACTAAAACTACAAGCAGCAGTGATTTCCACTGGCTAAAAAGGGCTGTTGAACTTGGATGCAGTGTTGTATATCATCCATTAAATCTTGTGTGAAAGGACTAAATGCACTTTCTTCTCTTGGTTTGCGACATTTCAATTGTGCAATCTTGGCCAGATTTACAGGTTATTCTTGGCCATACATTTAACTGACTTTATAGGTACAAAAGCCAGGGATCACAGCATGTAACCAATCATAAGTCCATGCAGTCCAGCACAGAGAACCACAGCAATTATACAGGTGGACAAAAGAATAGCAAGTATAGTGCAGACACACAAATACAAAAACAACAAAATAGCAGGCATGTAAGTTCTGGTATGTGGAAGGCAGAGGGTACCATGTCCTGCAACTAGTCCTAGTCCCAATTATCCCAACTGCGGTGCAAAGGCGGCCTATACAAACACCATTAGTGCTAAAAATGCAGATATAAAGTAAGGTCGTGGGGGAAGTCCAACAGAGAGGTAGTAGAGGGCACTCATCCCCTCCCCAACTCTTATCTCCTCACAGCTTAGACTGCATGCACACAGTCTGTATGTGCCAATGCTCCATAGAGAGGGGCCCCACTCTCATAACACTTTACATATTTATAGGGTCAAGGAGACAGAGTACTTCTATGTAACAATGCCAAAGTAGAAGCTCCCTGGTCCAGGAAGTAGCCTTGTTAAAGAGGGGAACCTCAGGAGCCCAACAGGTCTTGGTCTGTTCTATTGAGCTACCAAAGTTCTGCTAAGCTAGCTCTGTGCTAAGCTATCAGAAGGGGGAGAAGATCCCCAGGTCACCAGGTTTATCTCTCATCAGGTAGATGATCAATGATATCGACAAATCTTCTACCACATATCTACTCAATGGTACAAGTTTAAAAGTAGTCACATCAAATTTTGGAGCAACACAAAGCGTTCCACTACCACTGTATTTCAATATTATATTGAAGGCCTTACTCAACAAAACAACAAAAATAAAAGTGGAAAAATGATTAAAATATAAAAAGCAAAATTGTCATTGTAGACAATATGATGATCATTTTTATACAAAACTCTAGAGAATCCCCTAACAAACTATGAGAAATCCATAATTTATTGGGCTCAAGGGTGACATACAAGAATAAACACCCTACACACTAGCATAAAGGGCTCATCCAGGTAGTTCCCAATGCCCTGCTTAGCCCCCAGTTTGGAGGGAGCTCCACCCCTTCCCAAAACTGTTGAAATAAGCAGCTTTAATATGGCCACAGTCCTGTTAGACCCCATTAGGACTTGCTGCCTGATGGAGTTTTGGGCTTCTTCAGCTATCAAGAGGTCCAGGTGTCTCTTAGTGGAGGGAAACTTTGTCCTGTTGCTTGGCCTTGCCTTACCAAGGCAGTCCAGATTTATCCAATCATCCTTTCGGGGAAATGGGCAAGTTTGTAGGTGAGGCAGCTTTTAATTAGACAAATGCCTTGTTTCTCATAGATCCAGGCCCTGGAACCCTGCCTCTCCAAAGGTTTCCTGGTGCCATATCCTAGACCTGCATGGTCCACATATGTGCAATAGTTGTCCAAGGCAGCCTGGGTCGTCCAGACCTGGGGGACTCATGGGGTGGTGTTTCCCAACCCATGCCTAGCCTCCACCCCAGTGAGGAGGAGCCTCCACATCTCCCAAAAATCATTGTGAGGGGGCAGCTTTAAAGCAGCTGCAGCCCAGTCAGTCCCCAGTTGGACTTGCTTCTTGAGGGAGTCCTGGGCTTCTCCAGCCATCAAAACATCCAGATGTCTCTCATTAGAGAGAACCATATCTGACCAGACAGGCCTCACCTTGCAAGTTCAGATTTTTCCTGCTGAGCTTTAAGGAGGGGCAATGTGCATACAGGTAGATGAGGGCATTTACTTAGGCAAATGCCTTGTTCCCGATTGAGCCAGCCTCTGGAACCCTGCCTTTATGGACACCAGCCTGTCTTATGGTGCTCAGTGCCACAGAACTATGCTTCCCCTCCGCATGCATAATAGGTGCCCAAGGCAGCCAGGGTTTCCCCAGGCGTGGAAAGCTCATCAAGGTGGTGTCACCATCCTGCCCAGGCCCAGCTTGGAGGGAGCCCCCCACCTCACCTGGACATGGACTATCATAGTGAGGTGGCAGCTTTACAGTAGACAGAGCCAGTCAATCCCCATTTGGACTTGATGTTTGATGGTGTCTCAGGCTTCTTTGGCCATCAAGACATCCAGATGTCTCTCGATGGGAAGAACCTTGGCAGGGTCTCCCAGCTTCACCCTGAGAAGTCAGTCCAGATTCTTCCACGTCAGTGTTAGAAGGGAAATGTTCATTTGTGTAGGTGAGGGCTTAGCCCACGCCACTATCTACACCTCCCTGGTTCCTGGTTCCAAAGCTTCTCACCTGCATTGCCGGCATATGTACAAAATGCACCAGGAACAGACATAGGCCATTTATAACCATGTGGCTCATTGGGGCAATTCCCAACTCCTTACATAGTCCCCAGCATAAACAGAGCCCCCTACATCACCTAGAAATCATTGTAAGGTGGCAGCTTTAAAGCAGCCTCAGGCCAGTCAGTTCCTGTAGGGACAAAGGAATCAGTCAGGTTCCCTCCCTGGCCATCTGGTGACCCTGACACGGCCACCCGCCAGTCACATGAGATGGAATGTTGCACAGGCACCGTCCATCCTGAAGATGTCGCTGTTTGCATACACTTATGTAAGCACCTTGGCTGTGAGCCACTTTTGTCTCTGTACGGTATAAAAGGTCTGACCATTTTATGAGGCTGGCTGCTGAGAAATGGGGCTGCTGCTGGTTGTACCCTGAAGAGGCTGACTGCCTCCAGCGACAAGGCTGGCTGTGTCCAGAAACCCAGTGAATAAAGTATGTCTACTCTGCCTTCGGCTCCACGCACCTTCTTCCAGCTCCCAGAGTTGCGGACACCTTACCGCAGGTCCACCACCCACTTGGACATTACAGTCCCCATTTGGACTTGCTGCCCAAGGGGATTTCCAACTTGTCTAGCCATCAAGATGTCCAGGTGTCTCTCACTGTAGAGAAACTTAGCCAGTTGGCCTGGTTTCGCCCTGGCTAGGCAATCTTGATTCTCCAAAGTCAGCCTTCTGGGGGGAAAAAAAGTGCATGTTTAGGTAAGGGCTTATAATTATGCATGTCTATAACTATTATGTCTTGTCTTCCTAAGAGTCAGCTCCTGGGACCTGGTCCTTAACTCTACCTGCCTGGTTCCTGGTGCTGGTGCCCTAAGCTGCATTGCTTTAGCATACACAATGAGCTCCTGGGGCAGCAGGGGGGAGAAAAGAGGGGCCTCCAGGCCTGGGAGACTCTTCAGAAGGGTTCCCAACCTTCTTAATAGCCCAAGCATGAAGAGGGCTCCCACACCTACCAAAAAAGTCTTTGTGAGGAAGCAGCTTTAAACAGGCCACATTTCACTCAGTCCCCATTTGGACTTGCTGCCTGATGGAACTCCAGGCTTCCCCAGCCGTCATAATGTGCAGGTGTCTCTCACTGGAGGGATGTATTGCCAGGCCACCTGACCTCGCTCTGGCTAGGCATTCTAAATACCCTCAGTTCAGCCTTCAGGAGGGAAATTTGAATATGTGAAGTGGAGGGCTTTTAATTAGGCCTGTGTATTGTCCCAAGAACTAGTTCCTGGGACCTGGCCTCTCTGGTCACCAGCCTGGTTAATGGTGCTCAGTGTCGCAGGGCACGCACAATAGGTGCCTGAGGTAGCTAGGGGTGCTCCAAGCCAGGGCAGTTTCAGAATGTTCCCCACCTCCTACATAGGCCCAGGTTAGAGGGATCTTTCACTCTTGCTATAAATCTCAGTGAGGTGGCAGTTTCCAAGTGGACACATCCAGTCAGTCTCCGTTTGGATTTGCTGCCTGTCATGGTCCAAGGATTTCCCCAGCCACCAAGAAGTCCAGATGTCTTTCATTGGAGGGAACCACGGCAGGGCTGAAAGGAATTGCCCTGATGAGGCAGTATAGACTATCCCAGCATATTCTTCAGAAGGGAAATGCCTATATGTATAGGTGAAGGCTTTAATTAGGCACATGCTGTGTCCCCCCCAACAGATAGCTCCCGGGATCTGCCTCTCTCCATTCCTGCATGGCTTCTGGTGCTCAAAGCCCCAAAGCTGCATGAACCATGTTTGTTCAATAGGCACCAGGGGCATACAGGAGGACTTTAAAACTAGGGGGCTGGTCTGGGCAGTTCCCAATAGCACTATTGCCCCAGTATGGGAGAATATCTCACCCTTCCCATACATCCTAATGTGGTAGCAGCTCTAAGGCAGCCAGAGTCCAGTCTGTCCCTATTTGGACTTGTTTCTGCTTGTGGTCCCTGGCTGCTCCAGCTTTCAAAATGTCCAGGCGTCTCTCATTGGAGGGAACTGGGGCAGAGTCTCTTGGTCTTGTCCTGGCGAGCGAGTCCTGATTCTCCCACATCAGCTTCAGAAAAAAACACGATGTGCATATGTGTAAGTAAGGGCTTCTAATTAGGCATTCGTCTTGTCCCTCTGAAAGCCTGGGACGTGGCCTCTACCTATACCTCCCTGGTTTCTGGTGCCAGCACATCTGACATGCATTGCTCTCAAACAATAGACGCCTAGGGCAGCCAGGACCTTCCAGGCCTAGGGGGCTCATACAGTAGGTTCCCAATATTCTGCTTAGCTCCCAGCATAGCAGGAGCTATCACTTTGTTGTACGATAGCAGCTTTAAAGCAGACACAGTCCCGTCAGTCCACATTTGAACTTGCTGCTTGGTGGAGTCCTGAGCTGCTCTAGACTTTAAAATGTCCAAGAGTATCTTACTGGAGAGAAAACTTGTCTAGTTGCTTGGCCACACAATTCCAAGGCAGTCCAGATTTACACAGATCAGACTTCAGAGGGGGAAATGTGCGTATGTGTAGATGAGGGCTTTAGGTTAGGCAAACGTCTTGTTCCCCATAGAACCAGTCCCTGAAATCTTGCCTCTCTAGTCACCAACCTGGTTCATGGTGCACCAGTGCCACAGAGCTGCATGGCCCACGCATGCGCAATAGGTGCCCCAAGAAGCCAGACCCAACCAGGCAAGGGAAGCTCATCAGGTGGTTCTCAATACCCTGTGTAGCCCCCAGCAGGAAACGAGCCCTCAACCTTTCTTGAAAATCAAATATCTTTGGCAGCTTTAAAGTGACAATGGCCTAGTCAGTCCCCATTTCTATTGCTATTTGATGGAGTCCTGGGCTTCTTCAGCCATCAACACCTCCAGGTGTCTTTCATTGAAGGCAATCATGGATAGGCCAACAGGCTTCACTTTGGCCAGGCAGTCCAGATTAGCCCAGACCAACCTTCAGAATGGAAATACTCATATGTTTAGGTGAGGGCTTCTAATGAGGCAAATGCTTTGCTCCTCACAGTCAGCTTCTGAGACCCCACCCCTCAGGAGACCGCCTGGTTTCTCGTGTCCAGTGCCTCAGAGCTATGGGCGCCACACATGTTGTGGGGACAGAGCCCAGAGAGCAGTTTCCAGGTTCTTGGCCTCATGTAGAAAGGTGCTGGCTCGGGTAGTGAATGGCCGTCAGCTGTGACTGGTCGGCCGTCAGCTGTTGCTGGTTAGCCAATTGGCCCCGATATAACTGCCGCGGCTGTGCTGGTTGGTGAGGGAGTTGAGGGAGTCGAGAGAGTCAGTCGGTCGGTTGGCAGGCAGAGAGGCAGACAGCACGTTGCAGGTCGTGTGACTCCAGCCTCCAATGAGACTATAGTGCCACCAGTGAGACTATAGTGGTGTGACTCCCCTACCTATGGCTCCGTGGGTGTTCCTTTTTGGCCTCACCATATCCTGCGTTCTTATGTGGGGAGCGGGACTAGAGGCCCCGCAGGCTGTCTCGCACAACAAATGGCAGAGCGAGCAGGGTCTCCCACATGACCCATGTGCAATAGTCACCTGAGGCAGCCAGAGTCCTCCAGCCCCGCACCAATTATAACATGTCATAAGACAAATATACTTTCCATGATAATTACAGAATACATAAACTTTCTGGGAATAAGCCTCACAAAAAATCTGGAAGGCTGTTATGGAGGAAAATATAAACTTCAGTTGAAATACATAAAGGAGATTTTAAGAAATGGAAGTATACACCATATCTATGAAAGGGAGATTGGCATTATAAAAAAGATTAATTAAATATATTTATACTTTAATATAATTCTAACCCAAATCCCAAGAACACATGGCACTTGTCAAAGTAATTCTAAAATTCATATTGTCCAATAAGAAAGCAAGATTCACACTGGTACTTATTAAAATACGTAGCAATAATAGCAAACATTTACACAGTGTTCATTATGTGCCAGACAGTGTTCAAAGAGTTTTCCATTTATTACATTCACTAATACAACTGGCCCTCATAAATAATCGTTATGTTGTAAGTGTGCTAATTACTAACAGAGCTCAGAAGGCCATCAGCTTTGAGTGAGGCCCAGAGCAAGAGAAGGCTGTCAGACAAATGCAGGGCACCTGGTAGGTCAACAGTCTCCAGCTGAAAACAGCTCTTGATTCCTTCCGTGTAACCCTGGGACATCAAGTGACCACTACACTGAACTGCTATAGTAAAATACTACATCTGAAATTCTTCTCCTGAAATAAATACTAGATGAACAGGGCCCCATTATTTTCTTAACTCAAAAGCCAATAAGCTGCCTAAAGCAGTTGGGGAAAGAAAGCAAAGCATACGCAAGTGCTCCATCCCCCTTCTTGCCCCATCCTCAGATCCTGTTGCCTGTCTTTCTGTCCCTGGGCCGAGTCCTTCCAGACCAGGTCAGCTAATTTGGTCATCACTGGGTTTGAACACCGCTGCTTAGAGCCTCTGCATCTCTGAGGTTGGGCTGAGGACTTGCTGGTACAGGATCTTGTCAGGAACCAGAGTCAGGAAGTGCTATACTTTTCTGCATTTTAATAATTTTTTAAAATAAAAAGATGTACAAATAAAATTTTTATTTCAAAGCTTAATGCATATGTAAAAGACAAAAAAATGATTCTGTATAAAAGTGTGTGGGGACAGAGCCAGGAGAGCAGTTTCCAGGCTCTCGACCTCACATGGAAAGGTGCTGGCTCGGGTAGTAGATGGCCATCAGCTGTGACTAGTTGGCCATCAGCTGTAACCAGTTAGCAATTAGCCACTGATATAATTGCCGTGGCTGGGCTAGCAGGCGCGGACTGCAGCTAGCAAATGGGGGTTGGTTGGTTGGCAGAGAAGTGGGCGGCGGATTGCGGATCGTGTGGCTCCTGCTTCCTGTGCCTCCAACGCAGCCTCCAGAGAGAATATAGTGGTATGAACCCTCTATCCATGACTCCGTTGGTGTTACTTTTTGGCCTCACCATGTCCTGCGTTCTTGTGTAGGGAGTGGGACCAGAGATCCTGCATGACAAAAGTGTGAAAATCAAAATATTAGGAGAGAGAAATGTGTGGGGTTTTACAGTTCCAAAATAAGTGATTAACTTAGACATGTAACTGATGTTTTATACTGCGGCCCAAGATATAACATGAGAGAACCCCAGGGAAGGGCTATAAACTGAACACTTTACAGACATGCTGATGGCTGTGAAATTTATCCCAGGGCTTTATTTTTTTTCATCATGCTGAGGAGAAATTTTATTTACAAAGGATCCTAGAGGGATAGCGAATGTTGAAAAACCTAAAACCTCACAAACACAAGACATTTGTCCCTCTGCTTATGCTCCCATTTGGATTAAAATCTCTAGTATTACATTTCCCAAAAATCTATTAGGGCATCAGGAAACATAATTTTAAAAGGCTGAAAGTGAAAGGAGAGAGAACCATTTTGTGGTAGTTCAGATTTTGAGAGTGATCTTTTTTATTCTGGTCTTAAAATGAAAATGCATCCATTTTGCCTTAAGAACCCTGAGCAGAGAGGCGTTTATGCCTCTCATAAGAGCTTACAAACCTGGGACAAATACTACCCAAGAATTAAAGGATCAAAGTCATAATGATGATGCAAAACTTGTCTGAGCAGCCCACAGCAGCCCCAGGAAGTTTTGGTGCTGGGCAGTGACCCAAAACCTGTGTCTCAGCCTCTCTTGGGTAACTCTCAGGGATTTGCAAGCCCGAGGCGAGCAGTGGCTGGCTGCTGTATTCTCAAGGTGTTTTGCAAAGTAGTCACAGGCCAGGCGCTGGCACAAGAACTAAATCTGTATTAATCTTGGAAAAACCACCGGCCATACCTTATGACTCCTTGTGACCCTGCCTTGTCCTGCACAGCAAGGGCTGTGTTGCTAAAGGCACTCTCAATACAGGGTCAACCAGCCCAGCCGGCCACCTAAGAAGACTTTGTCAACAGCTGAGCTTTACAGGAAGCTGGCAGGTGGCAACAGGCCTAGGGGGTCCTAGGCCTTGGCCTTTGTCTAAGCTGCCCCAGGCACAATACTGGTGGCAGCTGGTCTTGTTCACAGTGAGACCACCCCCACATGCCTCCAGGTCCAGCACAGGCATCAGCCAAGCACATATAGCTTTGTAGCTCTTATCAGGTATCTGAAAGCCCGTCACAGGCAAGGCTGAAGCTGGCCTGCATGGTGGCCCTTCCAAAGAGACACCAGAAAGGCCAGTTTCAGACCACACCAGAGCACTATCTGGTTAGCCCCGCAAGTGGCACACTGAAAGGGTGGTCTCAACAGGCAGAAAAGCCCATGGGGGAGAATCCCTCTCTGAGGGGTTAGCCCCCACCCAGCAGCTCATACCCTGTGGGCATAGCCAATCCTAATAGTCAGTCTAGGAGTCAGTCCCACCCACTGATATGCTAAAAGTAATCAAGGCTCAATTACAACAGGAGAACACACATAATGCCCTCAAAGGGTACTCCTGGAACACACAAGAGATGAGGGAGATTGTGCCATTGGACTACACAGGACACATACTACATAAGGCCACTGAGCAAAGACTGAGAAACATAAAAGATCTACCTAATACATAGAAGCAAACACAGAGGAGCAGCCAAAATGAGGAAACAAATAAACATGTCCCAAATAAAAGAACAGGAGAAACCTCCAGAAACAGAACAAAACAAAATGGTGGCCACCAACCTACGAGAGACAGAGTTTAAAACACTGGTTATAAGAATGCTTAAGGAACTTAGTAAGAATTTCAACAAATAGATAGTAAACATAAAAAAGGATATAGAAACTATAAAAAAGAAACTCTCCGAAATTAAGAATACAATCACTGAAATAAAGAATACACTAGAAGGAATCAACAGCAGATTAGGTGAAGCAAAGGATCATATCAAAGATTTAGAAAACAAGGTAGAAGAAAACACCCAATCAAAACCAAAAAATAATTTTAAAAAAGTGAAGAGAGTTTAAGGGACCAGTGGGACAACATCAAGTGTAACAACATTCACATCATAGGAGTACCAGAAAGAGAAGAGAGGGAGCAACAAATCTAGAACGTATTTGGGGAAATAATGACTGAAAACTACCATAACCTAGCAAAGGAAATAGACATACAAGCCCAAGAAGCACAGATAGTCCCAAGCAAGATGAACCCAAATAGGACCACATCAAGACAAACCATAATTAAAACGCAAAGGTTAAAGAAAAAGAATCCTAAAAGCAGCAAGAGAAAGGCAACTATAAGAAAGCTCCCATAGGATTGTCAGCTGATTTCTCAACAGAAATTTTGCAGACCAGAAGGAATTGGCCCAAAATAATCAATGTGATAAAAAGCAAGGATCTATTAACACAACCAGGACTACTCTACCCAGCAAGGCTATCATTTAAATTTGAAGGAGAGATAAAGAGCATCCCAGACAAGAAAGAGCTAAAGGAATTCATTACTACCAGACAGTATTATAAGAAAGGTGAAAAGAACTTTAAGCAGAAGAAAGGAGAAATCAAACAAATAATAAAGGTTAATAATAAAGGCTCTCAGACATTACCGTCAGTAATATTTTTGCTGAAATATACCTCGGGCAAGGGAAACAAAAGAAAAAATAAACAAATGGGACTACATCAAACTAAAACGTTTTTGCACAGCAAAGAAAACCATCAACAAATTGAAAAGATATCTTACTGAATGAGAAAAGATACACCTGATAAGGCTAAGATACACCAAAATTTTTTTAAAAATTCATAAAACTCAACACTAAAAGAACAAACAATCCAATGAACAAAAGGGCAGAGGACTTGAATAGACATTTCTCCAAAGAGAAATGCCAACACGGATGGCCAATAGACATGAAAAGATGCTCAATGTCAGTAATCAGAGAAATGCAACTAAAAACCACAGTGAGATACCACCTCACTCCTGTCAGAATGGCTATCATCAGTACATCAACAAACAAGTGTTGGCAAGTCTGTGGAGAAAAGGGAACCCTCATGTACTGTTGGTGAGATTGCAAATTGGTATAGTCACTATGGAAAACAGTATGGAGGTTCCTCAAAAAATTAAAAACAGAACTACCTTATGACCCAGCAATTCCACTCCTGAGGATTTATCCAAAGAAATCCAAAACACTAATATGCATCCCTATATTTACTGCAATGCCATTCAAAATAGCCAAGATATGGAAACAACTGAAATGCCCATCAATAGACAATTGGTTAAAGAAATTGTGGTACATTTATACAATGGAGTATTGCTCTGCCATAAAAAAAAAATGAAATCTTACCATTTGCAACAACATGGATGGACCTAGAGAACATTATGTTAAGTGAAATAAGTCAGATAGAGAAAGACAAATACCATATGATCTCACTTATATGTGGAATCTAAAGAACAGAGAAACCAAATAAGCAAAACAGAAATAGACTCATAGATACAAAGAACAAAGCTCCTAATGGAGAACAGATACAGAGAATAAATCTAGGTTGCTAGATTGGAGGGGGTTGGGGAGATGGGTGAGAAAGGTGAAGGCATTAGGAAGTACAAGCTGGTAGTCACAAAGCAGTCATGGGAATGTAAATACAGTATGGGGAATACAATCTATAATGGTGTAAAAACTATGTATGGTGTCAGGTGGGTACTAGACTTATCAAGGGGATCACTGCATAAATTATGTAAATGCGTAACCACTGCACTTTTCACCAAAAATAATATAAAATATTATTGAATGTCAACCCAATTAAATATTGGGTTATATATATATATAATAAAATATTATTGGGTGCCAAAAAATGTATACAAGTGGACACTTTGGTCAATGTTGCTGAAGCAGTAGTTTGCCATAATCAAAAGTGTCTGGACACTTTGAGCAGCTCTTGTAATTACAAAAGTCAAATGTAACTTGTATTCATCTTTTGGTATCGGTATATATTATTACAATTTTAATAGTTTTCCTTTCTTAAAATGTGTATACATTTTTTGGCACTACATAATGTATGTATATATTCATGGGATGTGAAGTAGAGCATAGGCAATATAGTCATGGTAATAGCTATGTCCGGTGTCAGAGGGGTAGTAGACTTATTAGGGTTATCACTTTCTGAGGTGTGTAAATGTCTAATAATTATGTTGTTTTGTACACCTGAAACTAATTTTAAAAGTACTTTTAAAAGGGGGTGGGAGAAACTTTTCAAAAGCAGAAGTGGCTGGAAATGTTCCCTTGCCTAAGCAGGCCGCTCCCAAGTCTCCTTAAATAATTGGTTTTGAAGAAAATAAAAATCTTAAACCCTAGCCATCTCAATGAATAAACTTATTTCCACTGTCATAAATTAATAGATTTCTATAAGATCTCTGTTTGTATCTATATATGTGTATGTATGTCTACCTCTAGAGGACATTATTAAAATTGGTTTATAAAATGAGATTTGTTTAAATGACTTAAAGAAATTGTGCTTATGTAAAGTAAGAAATATAATAGAAACGAACCCAATTGCTTTTTAGGATTATGTGATCTGGGAAATTATTTAATATTAAAGCTAATTTAAGTTTTTTTGTTTAATTAAACAGGCATGTCTTTAGAATTATCGACATCCTACAGGACAGTCCCCATCATACAAAATTATCTGTCCCCAAAGAGTAATAATGCTGAGGTTGAGATGCTGTTCTATGACAAATGTTTTCAAAGTGGGGTCCTCACACCGGCAATATTGGCATCACCTGGAATTTGGTTGAAATGCAGATCCTCAGGCACCTCTCCAGACCTACTGAATCAGAAATTTGTGGGATGGGGCCCGGTAATCCATGTTTTCATAAGCTCTCCATGTGACTGTGCTGTACATTAAGGTGTATGCTCTATGGAAGTAAGAGTGTATGACATGGAACCACCTGATGCTTTTCAGTTCTGCAGGACAGCGGCAAGGAGGAGCAAAAGTCAGAGAAAAGGAGCCATGCTGCCATCTTGCTGCTCTCTCCTCCATGGGCTTTGACTGAGAGATGCGGCTTGTGGTGGAGCAGTGAAGGAAGTGCTGAACAGGAAGCTCTTGCCCTACAAACTCTGTGGACTGTGGAGGCTCTTGTCCACATGGGTGCTGCTGGGCCCCTGGAATTTATGGATACAAGGGATGAACTGATGATTTGGATTCTGGGGGCTGGCTGGGGACTGACTGCAGCCCACTGTATAACTGGCGTAACCCCGCTCCCACTGGAACTCACTGAACCTCTGAGGTCCGGCTGTGATTCCTTTTAGTCTTGGCTTGGAAGCTTCTTCAGTAGCCCTTGATGTAGTGCCAACTTACCCCACTGCTGACCCACCCTTCCAAGCTCCCGAGAATCCTGTCAGCTAAGCCCAAGGCCTGTTTACAAGGTGCTGGGATTTGCAGAGGCTTGAAAAAGTGAAGCGCCGTAGTTCTTCCCTCTGCCTGCTCGTGCTGTGCCACCAAGTTGATTCACTCCGAGAACTTAGATGGCTCTCTGTCCTTTGCTATGGCTCTGAAGGGTTGCAGCCACACATAGGAGGATCGGGAGTAGAACAGGGAATAAAGAAGAGCTGTGAATCAGGTGCCAAAGATGGTAACCAGGAGGTGGGTAAAGAATGGTAAAGCAATGAGAGGCACTGGATAGGGCAGTTGGTTGGCACAAGTCTCAAAGGAGCAGATTTTCACCTGAGTATCTGACAAGCATTAAGGAGTAAAAGGAAAATACTTTTTTTTTTTACACTGAAAACAAAGTACATGTGAACTGCCTGCCATTTCCTTCATTACCTGTTATATTTTATTTGATTTCTTGGAAATATCATATTTGCTTCAGGTTTACATTTGTGGGGTCAAGTACTCTGAGCATGTTCTCATTTTATTCAACATTTTATTTGGTCATCAAACAGCTTTTATTGTTGCAATATGATAAAGGTATACACTGAGTACAATTTATTTTTTTGTAAGTATCAGAAACAGACAGGTTAGCTAATTTATACAAGAAGAGGAATGTACCGGCAGGTTAGGAAGAGGATGGTGGACCCAAAGCAAGGCTTGGGATAAACAGAGAAGCCAATAGTTTCAGCGACTTAGGTGTCAGGACTGGTAGGTTACTCACAACCCCACTCTTGACATGATTCAGCTCAATCAATTTCCTACTTTGTGTCACACCACTCAAGGTTCAATATCCTGGAAAAGAAAGTCTGATCAGTCTATTACATGCCACAGTTGTAGGTGGGGAGGAAGGGCAGCTTATCAGTCCCACTAAGATTCTAAGGAAGGGAGTATGGAGCAAGAGAGGCTAGGCACATAGACACCAGACACCCACTATCCGCAGGCACAGAAAGGCTGCAACACTTCCACCTATTGGGGCTGGGTCACACATTCCCTGATTATGGCAACCTGAGAAAGGGTCCTGAAGAAAGTGCCTTGGAATTATCAAAAATGACAGTATGAGACTCAGGGGCATCACTTTGTAAATTATATAAATGCCTAACCACTACGTTCTACACCTGAAACTAATATAATATTGTATGTCACCTGTAATTGAAAAATAAAAAAAATAATAATTTTTTAAAAGAGCAGTAGGATGTGATATCTCATGGTGGTTTTCATTTGCATTTCTCTGATGATTAGCGATGTTGAGCATTTTTTCATATGTCTACTTGCCATTTGTATGTCCTCTTTGGAGAAATGTCTCTTCAGGTCCTCTGTCCATTTTTCAATTGGGTTGTTTGTTTTTTTGTTGTTGAGTTTCATGAGTTCCTTGTATATTTTGGATGTTAGCCCCTTATCGGAGGCACTGTTTGCAAAAATCTTCTCCCATTTAGTTGGTTGCCTCTTTATTTTGTCAATAGTTTCTTTTGCTGTGCAGAAGCTTTTCAGTTTCATATAATCCCATTCATTTATTTTAGTTTTTACTTCCATTGCCTTTGGAGTAAAATTCATAAAATGCTCTTTGAATCCAAGGTCCATAAGTTTAGTACCTATGTTTTCTTCTATGCAGTTTATTGTGTCAGGTCTTACGGGAGATGAGGGTAAGGGGGATCAAATATATGGTGATGGAAGGAGAACAGAATTGTACACCTGAAATCTATGTAAATTTACTAATAATTGTCACCCCAATAAATTTAATAATAATAAAAAAAGAGCAGTAGGAAATATAAGTTGCAGAAAAGTCAAGTAGTGGAAGATGTTGGGACCTTGGTTTACAATGAGACAGGAATCCAGAAAGTACAGTGGAAATGTCCAGAAGGAAGGGAGGCTGAGGGAATTGGGTTAAGGATGTTAGAGGAGTTGGCTAGTTAAGTCATCCTAAAATGGGAGGTGATGAGTGGAGCTGTGATAGGTATAAGAGAAAATCTGGCTATCATGCAAGGGCAGTGAGGAAGGGTTCAGTTCCTGGGAAATAATGTACATTCTGCCTTCTTTATCCCTATCTCAACTAGAAAGATCCAAAAAGATTGTCCCAGATGCTGCAGATTACCCCCCAGAACATCATACCTAGAAGAGAGTAGTCCGTGAACTGGATCTCTGGGCCAGCTTTATATTCCTCAAACACAATGATCTGTCAAGAAGATGGGGATCCATGAGATTCAAATTCTGCCTCTGAGACAAGGTAGAGTCCAAGCAAAGTGGACTGGGAGGTGGGAGGTGCAATGCGGGGAGTTCACCTTATTTGATCCAAGTTGAAGCCAGGGTCCTGGAAGGTAGAGCGTCTCTTGGGGACCTATATTAAAGTAGCGTCCCAGGTTTTGTCTATTGATGAATATTACTCCTTTCGTCCAGCTCTGAAAAAGATTAGAATGGGAGATTCAAGATCTGAGTTCTAGAGGCAAAGATATAAGGGGTGAAGATACACACACACACCCTTCATATACCATGAACACACCAGATCATACACCTAGCCATACTCACACAGAATGGATTACCAACTAAGGTACCAGGTGGGAAGTGATCTGGAGAGTTCTGTGCTACTGCCCAAGGCCTAGTGTTGGCTCAACATGCAGGCCTCACCAAGGAGGAAACTGTATCATCTTCCTGTATTTGTCCCAAGTCAGGGAAGGGCATTTTCATTTACCATAAGGTATCCATCAGAACACACTAGGCCCAAAACTTAGGGAGAGTTGTAGAATTTCAGGTGGGGCAGAAAGTGTGCATTGGACTCTCATCTACAACATCCCCAACACAGGTTGGGAGCTTAGGGTCTCAATATCTTGGATTATGTCTGGGGACTAGTGGATCACACTCACTAAATTCCTGTGGATTCTACAGCTGTCCATACTAGAGCACACATCTCATGTCTCTGTCACATTTGCTCATCTTCCACCCCAACACCCTAGTCAACAGGGAAGGGCCACCTCCCAGACAGCTGCAGAGTGACTGAATTCCCTGGAAGTCCAGATTTGCTTACACAGTTACACATGCACTTTGAGAAAAAGATTATTTTGGGAGGGGAGGTTGGGGGCACATGGGCAGGGGAGAAATGTCACTAACCTCCAGTTTTATGAAGGTGTCTCTTGGGGTAATTACCAATTCTCAGGATGTGCCTATGAGTGTCAAACACCAGTGGAAAGGTCAGGCCCTTCTTTATGTATCAGTTGTGACTTTTGAGGTAAGTCTCTTTTCTGCCAGAGCAAGGCATCTCTCCTGTAGCACAGGCATATGCCATTCAGGGTGCACGATGCAGTAAATAAAACAGCTTATCAGGAGTTGGGTGAATGAGGGGATGGTCACCATTCTACGCCAGACAACTACAAAACTTGGGTTCATTTCCTTCAATTTTCTGGATCTTGATCTCTTATCTGAAAACCAAAGGGGTTAGTCTGAGCTTCTTTCTATCTCTAAATAGCTACCATCTTTGGCCAATCACCTTGAGTCAATGGCCTGGTAACTACCTTCATAGGAATTTAGTGCTCATCTCCAGACTATAAATTTTAAATCTTCTTAATGGAGAATAGTTCAGATAGATATCCCCAGTTAAACCTGTAGAAGAGGGAAGAAAGGGAACATGAAAAAGCTGGAAAGGATGCAGAGATGCAAATGGGCTATGGACAGGGCTCCCCCTGAAGGAGGATGCTTTCCTGGTCTCATTAGATAGAAGGTTTCTGCAAAGACCTACACAGATTCTTCCTTCTGGGTACACATGTACCTCAGAGAGTGGTGCCCATATTCCATATTAACAGTGCATAAGTCACTGCAAGTCCTGCCCGATCTCCCCAGTAGAGTGGCTCAAGCTAAATTTAACTCTTGAATAGGTCAAAGCACTTGCAGCAGGAGAAGGAAAATGTGTGGGACTCTGTGCCCAGGAATCCAGGGGAAGACCAAGGAAATGACAGGACACAGGCACTGATCTCCAAAGAAGGAAAAATCAAAGTTCCGAGGGAGAGACTAAATATTTTATCCTTCAAGGGCATTTCCACAGCTTTCTTCAAAACCCTCCCAGAAGAGGGACGGCAGTGCGCTGGCTTGGTAATTAGATAACACACTCTGGGAACCTTAGGAAAAAGGCATCATCATCCTTTCCCATCAAAGCATGCCTTCTACACAGATGTCTCATTGGTTGGGAGGTTCTGCTCTCTTCCAAACCATATACCTGGCCATAACTTTTCTCAGCCCAGGGATAAGAGTAACAAGAATTTGGTGCCTCAAGATCTCAAGTTTCTCCCACCTCTTTCTCATTATTGATATCCTTCCCATAGGCAAGTCACCTTGATTCTCCACCAAGATCTTCAATGTCAGGGAATTCTTGAAACCCTGTCCAAAACAGACCAGCCAGAGTGGGGACCACTCAGGCACTTTTCTGTAGACCTTCTAGGTCTCCCATGAAACTGTTAGGTATAAGCAGAGTGATTGTCGGAGAGCAGGCCTATAGACCTCCAGCTCTGGGTCAAGCCAACCCTTTGGGTTCCTGGTCCCTGCCACGTCCCCTTCCTGAGCCTTTCAGAAAATAAGAGTGACTTGCATATTTTACCAGAGACTCTATCAAAGATGGTGACAATCCAGAGTTTTTTGAGCAGCAAATATCCAACGTGGAAATCCTCTGCTCACCCAAATCATATACAACTGTACCTCAGAGATAAACACAGCTCTCCCTCATCCCTGACTGGCTCCTAAGCAAGGCAATGCCAAGGGTAGTAGAAGAGAAATAGGCTATCAGGGGGCCAGACCACACATACAATTGAGCGCAGGGCCTAGGAAGGCACTAGAATTATTAGTCCATTAACACTGGATTATATACATTTTTCCTTGGAATTGTCAGCTGATTAGTGGAATGATCCAGGACTCCTATATACTTCTCATCCAAAAACACCTGCTAAAGAAAAAGGAAACTACATTTAGGTCCTCATAAGGAAAAGGGGAAGAAGGGCTTGGAAAAGCAAAGAAAATGGCAAGTTCTATGGGAATGATTAATGTGTTGTCTCCCAGAATATTACAAGCTGACCATGAGTTCACAAAAAAAGAGCATGTTAAAGCTATACAGTCATTAGGTGTATAAGGCAAAGTTCAGAGAAGAATGGACTAATACTAAATCTGGGCCCTGGCTTCACTGTAGGGCAAGAGGGAAAGAAAGAAATTTTAACCCGCAGGGAATGAGGAAAAAAGAATGGTAGAGAATGAGTGAATATTGTGAAAGAAATAATAGCAAAATGGGAGGCAGGGGAACTCTAGGTACAGCAGGTATCTGCCACTTTGCTCACATACATTCACCTCTATAATTGATCCAATCTTCCAGGTTGCCCCAGATTCTCATCTGGAAAGGCTGCTGCTACCACTATATCTGATTTTAGGGATGATCTGAATGTAAATCCATTTCTTTTCTATTACCTACTGTATCACTTCAACCACAGATTAAGCCACCCAGCAAACTCTCTGCTCTAACCAGGCAGGACCAGAGAAGGATACATAATTTTCCCCTTAGATTATTTGAGTTAGATCACAATTTTCAAATGAAGTTTGACAAGGAAACCATAAAAATTAAAATCCACAAGTATTAAAAACACATAAATGTCAATTTATGTAGCACACAGGATTCACATTTTACGCTGATTAGAGTCTAATTACAAGGTTTATATACTCTAAAATCATTGCTGAACACCTACTGACTGGCTAAATATCCCCCATTCCCCTGGGGCGAGGTCAGCTAGGTTAAGATATAACCCAGCCACTGAGCAACTCAAATAGACAGCTACACAAGGAAATTATCAGAACACTCCACAATAGCAAACATGGAGATGTGGATGGACGGCTATGAAAGCACAAAAAAGGAAATAAATCCTAACCAACAGCAGAATCCAGGCTATTTCACAGATGTGATGATAGGTGACTGGGGAAATCAATGGAAGATTTAAGTGGGGAAGTGGGATGATGAGATTTTTACCTGGGTAAGAAAACTCTGATGGCACTGTGAGGGAGGGATTTAATTTAGCAAGAAAGAGGATAAAAGTGAGCTACCTGCCATAGGGAGATGACCTATGGGGTTCTAACAATAGTAGAAGCAAGATACAAAGATGATTCAGGCAATGACAGCAAAGATTTTAAAAGAAGATCAATTGTACAATGTTGCACCATACAGGGGCCAGATGAAAGTACGGTGTGAAGGACGGATCAGGGAAGGATAGAAGCAGCATTTTCAAGTTGGGAGGCGTAGAGTCTATGAACTGATGTGAGGAATATAATATGAGGTTTATTTAGGAAGCTAATGAATTTAGTGTTGGACATGAGTTTTAAGAAGTCATGGAACGTACATCTAAGTGAAGACAAGTGCTCAGCGAAAAGCAAGAAATGTGGGTCTGCAGCTAAAGAGAAGAAGGGAAGGGCTGGAGCCATAAAGGAGTACTTGAAGCCTTAGAAGATACAAACCACATAGAGAGTATAAAGAGCAGGAAAATTTCATGAAGAACTGGAGAAAACAGCTCAGCTTGGAGTGAGATTATGAAGCCTTCAACCTTGGTTCTGCTACTTTCTAGTCAAATATCCTTTGAAAGTCATTTAACTTCTCTGAGGTTTCTTCATTTATAATAAATATTTTAGATGGATGTTTACTAGATGGGTGTTTTGAGAAATAAATGAGAAGAGTCAACTGTAATGTGCTATGTAAATGTTAGGGACTGCTGTACAGTAAGTACAAGGTCTTCTAAAGCTCTTCCCAAGTCTCCTTAAGAAACACCATCAACTCCCATAAGGGTTCAGTGAGTACCCTCCCCAGTAATGTTTACATACCTTAGACCTATGATAGCAGTAGCTGACATATAAAACATTTCACTGATAGGACAGAGGTTAAGAAATAGTGATGATTTTTTGAAGGTCAAAGAGACTTGACTATTGTTTAGACATTCACCTCAGAAATACCATTGGGTTTTATGAGCAGAGAAGAGCCACTGGGACTCATTCATTGTTCCCTACCTGGCCCCAATCTTGAACATGACCCTTTGAGATAAGGATGTCTTTACCCCAATGTAAATTCTTGCTTCCATTGTCGTAAATTAAATGGCATGGATTTATTTCTGGGCTTTCTATTCTGTTCCATTGATCTATGTGTCTGTTTTTGTGCTAGCACCATGCTTTTTGATTACTAAAGCCTTGTGTAGTCGCACAACAGCCTAGCCCACCATCCCTCCATGTCTTTCCTTAAGGAAAGAAGAGTCTGTGAGATTGTGCCTTTCTGGGACTCTGTTCCATCCTTGTGTTTACACCTTATGTCTCTCTGTCTGGTCCCCAAAAGATGGTTTGCAGCCAAAGACGGGTAAGATATCTCACGGGAGATACAACCTAAGCCAGGCAGAACCGAGTGGGGACCCCCAATGAGCTGCCTTAAACTAATATGGGAAAGGGCCTTGCCTCCCCTTCCCCCTGCTTGGGAAAGTCTGTTGCCGGCTCTGGCTTTTCCCTCACAGCTGTCAGTTAGAAAAGTAATGAGGAGAACGAAGACCAGTTATCTCTAATATCTGAGAGACTTAACACTGAGAAGATATTTGCCTTAAATAAGATATAGTGGGAACTTGTACCTCGGCTGTTTAAAGAATAAGATAAACTGGCTTGGGATGTTTATATGATGAATGAGTCTCACAGACCGTGCCATAAAACACTGTTACTCCCTTACATACTGGTCAATAAAAGCCTCCAGTCGGCTTTGTTCGGGGCTCCAGTCCTCTGAGACTGAGAGACCCCTAGACTTCTGAGAGATTTAACAGCATTAAGTCTCTGTTTGTTTCTTTCTTAAAAACTTAACCCAAACCGCCCCTTCTTGCATCCTCACTGCCCGTGTTGCGCTGGACGCGACAGCCTTGTAGTATAATTTGATGTCAGTCATCGTTATACCTCCCACTTTGTTCTTATTTCTCAAGATTGCCGTGGCTATCTGGGGTCTTTTATGGTTTCCTATAAATTTTACGATTATATGTTCTATTTCTTTGAAAAACGTCCTTGGTAGTTTGATAGGAATTGCATTGAATCTGTATATTGCCTTAGGCCGTATGGACATTTTCACTATATTAATTCTTCCTATCCATGAGCATGGTTTGTGTTTCCATCTATTTGTATCTTCTTTAATTTCTCTCTTCAGTGTCTTATAATTTTCTGAGTACAGATCTTTTACTTCTTTGGTTAAATTTATTCCTAAGTATTTTATAGTCTTTGAAGCAATTGTAAATGGGACTGTTTTCTTAATTCCTCCTTCTGATAGTTTCTTACTGGTGTATACAATGCAACTGATTTCTGAATATTAATTTTGTATCCTGCTACTTTACTAAATTCATTTATCAGTTCTAACAGTTTTTTGGTGAAGTCTTTGGGGTTCTCTATATAAAGTATCATGTCATCTGCATATAATGACAATTTTACTTCCTCCTTACCAATTTGGATGCCTTTTATTTCTTTTTCTTGTCTGATTGCTGTGGCTAGAACTTCCAGCACTATGTTGAGTAGAAGTGGAGAAAGTGGGCAAACTTGCCTTGTTCCGGATCTTAAGGGGAATGGTTTTAGCTTTTCCTAATTGAGTATGATTGTTCGCTGTGGGTTTATAATATATGGCCTTTATTATGATGAGGTATGTTCCCTCTATTCCCATTTTCTTAAGAGATTTTATCATAAATCGCTGCTGAATTTTGTCAGATGCTTTTTCTGCATCTATTGATATGATCGTATGATTTTTTTTCACTTTATTAATGTGGTGTATCACATTAATTGATTTGCGGATGTTGAACTACCCTTGCATACCAGGGATGAATCCCACTTGATCATGGTGTATGATGATCATCTTTTTAATGTATTGCTGAATTCTGTTTGCTAATATTTTGTTGAGGATTTTTGCATCTATGTTCATTAGAGATATCGGCCTGTAGTTTTCTTTTTTTGTGGCGTCTTTGTCTGATTTTGGGATGAGGATGATAGTGGCCTCGTAAAAAGTGTTTGTGAGCCTTCCCTCCTTCTGGATTTTTTGGAGTAGTTTGAGAATAGGTGGATTCTTTTTTGAATGTTTTGTAAAATTCACCTGTAAAACCATCTGGTCCAGGGCTTTTGTTTGTTGGGAGCTTGATGATTACTGATTCAATGTCCCTGGTAGTAATTAGTCTATTCAGGTTTTCCATTTTTTCTTGAGTTAGCCTTGGAAGGTTGTATGCTTCTAGAAAATTATCCATTTCTTCCTGATTGTCTAATTTGTTGGCGTATAGTTACTTATAGCAATTTCTTAAGATTTGTTGTATTTCTGTAGTGTCTGTTGTCACTTCTCCTCTTTCATTCCTGATTTTATTAATTTGGGTCCTCTCTTTTTTATTGATGAGTCTGGCAAAACGTTTGTCGATTTTATCTTCTCAAAAAACCAGCTCTTAGTTTCATTGATTTTTTGTTGTTGTTGTTGTTGCTTTTTTGGTCTCTATTTCATTTATTTCCAGTTGATCTTTATAATCTCGTTCCTCGTACTCCCTTTGGGCTTATTTTGCTCTTCTTTTTCCAGATCCCTTAAGTGTAAAGATAAACCGTTGATTTGAGATTGTTTTGTTTGTTTGTTTCTTTAGGTAGGCCTGCATTGCTATGAATTTCCCTTAGGTGTGATTTCACTGCAGCCCATAGATTTTGGGTCATTGTGTTTCCATTTTAGTTTATCTCGAGATATCTTTTGATTTCCTTCTTGGTCTCATTGTTGACCCATTCATTATTTAGTAACATGTTATTCAGCCTCCATGTATTTGTGTGTCTTCCATTTTTTTCTTGTAATTGATTTCTAATTTCATATCACTATGGTCAGAGAAGACACTTGATATGATTTCAATTTTCTTAGATTTATTGAGACTTGTTTTGTGGCCTAACATGTGATCTATCTTGGAAATGGTCCATGGTCGCTTGAGAAGAATGTGTATTCTGCAGCTTTGCAGTGAAATGCTATAAAAATATCGATTAAATCCAACTGGTCCAATGTGTCATTTAAGGCCATTGTTTCTATACTGATTTTCTGTCTGGAGGACCAAAAATTGTTGTCAATGGTGTGTTGAAGTCCCCTACTATGATAGTGTTACTGTTGATCTCTGTCTTTATGTGAGTCTATATCTGTTTCGTATATTTAGGTGTTACTATACTGGTTGCATAGATATTTACAAAGGTTATGTCCTCTTGTTGGATTGATCCCTTTATTATTATGTAGTGCCCATTTTTGTCTTCTAATGTATTCTTCATTTTAAAGTGTATTTTGTCAGATATAATTATTGTTACTCCTGTTTTTTATCATTTCCATTTGCATGAAATATCTTATTTCAGCCCTTCACTTTCAGCCTGATCTGATCTTCTGATCTGAGGTGAGTCTCTTGTATACAGCATATGCAAGGATCTTGTTTTCTTATGCACCCAGCCAACCTATGTCTTTTGAATGCAGCATTTAATCCATTTACATTTAAAGTGATTATTGATAGGTACATAGTTATAGCCATTTTGTTATTTGTATTTCTGGTCTTCATTAATTAGATTGTTTTCGTCTTTCTTCTGCTTACAGAAACCCTTTAACATTTCCTGCATTGTTGGCTTGGTGGTAATAAATTCCTTTAGCTTATCCTTTCCTGGGAAGCTTTTTATCTCTCCTTCAATGTTAAATGATAGCCTTGTTGGATAAAGCAATCTAGATTGTAGGCCTCTGTTTTTCATCACTTTGAATACCTCCTGCCACTTCCTCCTGGCCTGCAAAGTGTCTGTAGAAAAGTCATTTGATAGTCTTATGGGAGTTCCCTTGTATGTAACCTGCTGTCTTTCTCTTGCTGCTTTTAAGATTCTCTTTGTTTTTAACCTTTGCCATTTTAACTATGTTTCTTGATGTGAACCTGTTTGGGTTCATCTTAGTTGGTACTCTCTGCACTTCCCGGGCTTGTATGTCAATTTCTTTCACCAGGTTAGGGAAATTTTCTGTCATTATTACTTCAAATATGTTCTCAATCCCTTGCTTCCTCTCTTCTCCTTTTCGTATTCCTATGATGCGTATGTTGTTACGCTTAATGTTATACCACAGGTCTCTTAAACCATTTTCATTGTTTTTATTCTATTTTCTTTTTGTTGTTCGACTTGAGTGATCTCCTCTAACTTGTATTCTAAATCGCTGATTGGATCCTCTGCCTCATCTAACCTGCTGGTAATTCCTTCAAGTGTGTTCCTTATTTTAATTATTGTATTCTTTAGTCCTAACTAGTTGTTTATTACGATTTCTCTATCCTTCTTTATGTCATCACTAAGCTCCTTAACTTTCTCACCATCAGTGTTCTTAACTCTGTTTCTGATAGGTTGGTTACCTCTATTTCATTTAGTTCCAATTCTGGAGTTTTCTTCTATTCTTTTATTTGGGACATGTTTCTTTGTTTCCCCCTTCTGGCTGACTCTCTGTGTTTGCTTCGATGTATTAGGTAGATCCCCTAGGGTTCTCAGTCTTTGCTGCGTTGGTCTTATCTAGTATGTGTCCTTTATATTTCAATTGCATTGCTTCCCTATTCTCCTGTGCGTGTGCTCCAGAGGTGACCCTTGTGTTGTGTGTATTCTCCTGTTAAAGTTGAGCTTTAATTGCTTTTGGCTTGTCAGTAGACTAGGTTGACTAATTGTGAGAATTGGCTATGCTCACAGTGGATGAGCTGCTGTGTGAGGGTTGACCCCTCAGGTGAGGCTTGGCCCCTATGGCGTCTTGTGCCTGTAGAGACTTCCCTCTGGGTGTGTCACTTGTAGGTCAAACCTGGTAGTACTCTGGTTTGGTCTAGAGTTGGTGTCTGGGTGTGTTGAGTCATGCACCTCTTGTGCTGGGCCCTGGTGTGGGGCGATTTCAGAACAAATCAACAAGCACAACAATAATAACAACAAATTAAAAACCCAATACACTCACATGTAGAAACAACCGATAACCAACAGTCAACACAGGCAAACATACCAAAATACAAAAACAAAACAAAATCAATACAGAAAAATGGAAAAAGTGAGGAAAAGTAGGGCAGGGAAAAGAAAAAAGAAGAGAGACAGGGAAAAATGCATATATACATACATACATGTACATATATACATACATACATGTATATATGTATATATATTAAAAATGATAATAGCTTGTTTCCCCGAAAATAAGACCTAGCCGGACAATCAGGTCTAATGCGTCTTTTGGAGCAAAAATTAATATAAGACCCGATATTATATTATATTATAATGTTATATTATATAATATAATGTAATATAATACCCGGTGTTATTTTACTATACTATAAGACCAGGTCTTATATTAATTTTTGCTCCAAAAGGTGCATTAAAGCTGATTGTCTGGCTAGGTCTTATTTTTGGGGAAACACAGTAGCATTATTTTTATATTAATAATAATTAGTATTATCAGCACTAATTATATTAACATTTACATTAGTATTACTAAGTATATTGTGTTATATTATTTTATAATAGCATTATGACAATATATAATATTATTTTATATTAGCATTATGACTGCATTGTGGGATGAAAATATATTATTTCAGTCTGGAATATAGACAGATATTTATTAATTCTGACTTACATGGTATCTCTACTGTCAAATGGGAGGAGACTCAAGATGTCCAAAAATAAAGTATTGTTGTACAAGAAAGGACACCATAGAATACTAAAAACAAGAGGCTCAGCTATAAATAAGACATATATTAATGTAAAACTGAACATTGATTTAACCAAAAATCATGATACAACTGTACTAGGAAGATAGTTAAAGAAGAAGACTATGTGGCTGTGGAGGAGGGGTGCAAGAGCCCTAAATTCTAATTTTTTCACATCAAGAAATGAATAAATTAAAATTAAAAATCAATAAATAAGAATTTAAGCATGTTATTTTGAAATCCGGTGATGACTAGAATAGATGAAAGCTTTAAAAACGACTCTGCAGAACAATGGGGAGAGAGGGCTACAGTTTTTCATTAACAGCCTTATGAATCTATTTGACATACCTATTTACATATATGTTTGATAACATAAAAATTGTTTTAAAAAAGGAAACAAGTTGCCAAAGGCAGTTCTAAACCGTATCAGGCAGTCCTCCTTAGTGGGAACAACGCTACCCAAAACAATGGCTACTCCAGGTTTTTTCAAAGGAAAATAGGTTGGGAAATAAAAGCGGCTACCAGCACAAAGAAGGCTGAAGCTTCCCTGCTTTAGTGAACATGCTTGTGGGCACATGGGTGGCAGAAGGGAATAACAGCTATGCTCTGGGAAGTTTTGGACAGCAGGCTTACTAGGCAGATCCCACATGCCCAGGAATGTATGGAATCTGGTACCTAGAGCTCTCCACAGAAATGGGGTTGACATCAGGTTTATATGTAGTACCAAGGAACCTACCAAAGAATTGGTGGCATTGGAAAAGAACTGGCTATGGGTAGATATGAGTTGTCCATGGATAAGCTACAAAACCCTAAAACAAATTGCATTCATTTGTATGGAGGAAAAGGACTCAATTATTGCTGAGGTTCACATGCTAACATTTGAGGAGACAGAATTCCTGTTCCAAGTAGGGAAGGGGGTTCTGGGAGCCTATGGGGCTGGGGGTAGAACAAGGGGGGCTAGTTCTGTTTGGGAAGAGTTCCCAAACAGATAGTTCCCAGTCAGAAAGGGTAAGAACCCAGGACAGGTTGGAAAGGGTGGATGAGACCTAGCGGGGATGTCTCAGCTCTGGGAGGGTTTGCCACTGGAGCCCATGTCCTTCTGCCCTTCAAGCTCCTAGAACAGGTTGCCTACCAAAGCAGCCGTGTGGACCTTGTCACCCATGCACATTGGGGGCAGCACGTGGCACTCAGGACAGAGGTCTCTGATCCCAGCCAGAGCAAGTGATATGATGACTTCTTTCACGGCTGGAATCCAATGTAAGCATTTTTGTGTCCCTAACCCAGCTTCTCTCCCCACGCCATGACAAGTGCCAACATTTCCTTCAAACAGCATTTATTACACACACACACACACACGCACAAGTATTAGTTTCAGGTGAAAATGCAAGAGTTAGTCTCTCAGAACACCAGGAAATACTCTATTCCCAACCAACTTCCCCCATCCAGGAAAAATAAGTGTTTGTAAAGAAGTAATTGTCAGGTCAGAGGGTTCTATATAAAAATCTTTGTCTTTTAGTCAAAACTTCAAATTGAGTTCTTATTAATTTCCCAAGTTACTAAATTACCCAAATTCTTAATAATAAGAGGCCTATTTTAAGAGTTCACATTTGTTAGGGGAATATAAGTTGTTTCCACGAATTAGTTAAGTCTAATGGAAAAATTAATATAAATATCAAAGATAAAGTTTTTGAAAAGTTAAAAATCCAACTTGTGGCACCAGATTAGTGGCCTAGATTAGTGCCCTGGATAAATTTATTCAGTGATGTAGTGGTTACGATCCAAAAAGAGTCAACAACTCAAAATCAAATAAAACCTCAGATAAAAAGAACTCTGAAAGTGTTCATCAGGAGGGATTTAAGAACTTTGAGCCCCTCACATCATGCTTTTTATTTAAGGGTTTGTGTGTGTGTGTGTGTGTGTGTGTTTCCCTTATTAGGTTCACATCAACACTGAGACGGCACAAAGACTTCCTATACACCCTCTGCCTGCTTCCACTGACAACATACCCCAGCAGAGGCGTACGTGTTACAATTGATGAACCTACATTGACGCTTCATAATCACCCAAAGCCCATAGTTTACATTAGGATTCGCTCTTGGTGTTATGTATTCTAGTGTTGGAACAATGTTTAATGACATGTACCCATCATTACACTATCATCGAGTATTTTCACTGGCCTAAAAATCCTCTGTGCTTCACCTATTTATGCTTTCCTCACCCCTAAACCCTGGCAACTACCGATCTTTTGACTATCTCCGTAGGTTTTCCTTTACCAGGATGTCATATAATTGGCCTCATATAGTACGTAGCCTTTTCAGATTGGCTTCTTTCATATAGTGAAATGCATTTCTTCCATGTCTTTTCATGGCTTGATAGCTCATTTCTACCTCATTCTTTTTTTTAAAAAAAAAAAATACATTTTAACCTAGTCAATGCGCAAACAAAATCTCATCCTCTTAGTGTCTGGATTGTTTACAATCTAATGCAATTGAAGAACACAGTTTCCCAAATACTTACTTTAGCTTAATGTCCTGTGCAGCGTTGGACGTGAGTTGAAAAGTAACAGACATGCTGTGCATCCATAGCTACCACCTTGCTTCCCGGAAATAAGACCAAAGCAGACCATCAGCTCTAATCTGTCTTTTGGAGCAAACAGTAATATAAGACCCGGTCCTACATTACATTATATTATAGAAGACCGGGTCTTATATTAACTTCTGCTCCAAAAGACGCATTAGAGCTGATGGTCTGGCTAGGTCTTATTGTCAGGGAAACACAGCACTCAATAAGAAAGAAGGAAAGAAGGAAGAAAGAGATGCAATGCAGGCAGGGAGAAAGCTAGGACGGCATTTTCTCAGTTTTTCTTTTCTCTTGTTATCTATACCCCAAAATTGGAGAATCAAGCTCCCTTAAAGTGAAATATCAAAATGTAGGGAAATGAAAACTACTTTTATTCTTCCTTACCTTGATGCCTGTCCTCCTTCAGTCTATTCTCCACAAAACAGAAAGAATCTCAAAACATTGATCAAACCGTCTCACTCCTTCCTACAAGAACCTATCTGACATTTGCTCAGAGCACTGAGAATAAAAATCCAAATGCCTTGTCTGCCCCAAAAGGCCCACAGCTGGGTCTCTGCAGGACCATCAAGAGCTGATTTGGGCCTGGGTTAAAAACAAAAAATTCTGGGTGACTTGTTTGATGATCATCATAATACATCCCAGTCTGCTTTCTGGATAACCAGACTCCACTAATTTGTGTAGGCTTTGTGCCCTTATTCTCAGACCCTGGCTACTGCCTGTCTCACCCATGACTCTCATTACTTCCCTTTAGCCTTTCAAATCTGTTTTCACTTCCTCGCACACATAAGTCTTTTTTCTGGGTTGGGGGTGTTACATATGCTACATCCCAGATCTGGAACATTCTCCCCCTCTTCAAATGGCTAGCTCTTTGGGTCTCATCTCTAAGCTATTCTATTTCCAAACTAGCTCCCTCCCTGCCTCCCTCCCCCATTTTCTCTTTCCCAATCCTTTGTTTCCTTTATATCACTTATCAAAATTTAAGTGATTTTCTTTGTCTATTTACTTTTTTTACAACTGTCTCCTGACAACAGGGACAGTATCTTGTCAGCTAGCACGTTACTTGGCACATTATAGGCTCTCAATAAGTTATTTGTTGGGTGAATACATAATTTAGGCAGCCACTTAACAGAGTACTCCTAAATCAAGGGAAACAACGTCAGGAAAAGAAGGCACATTTGGGGATCAGTAAGCGGCCACGGAGTGTCTTTAATGACTCAGGGGAAAAACAGCCACTTAGAAAAATAAACTTTGATCTTTGTGAAATGATTCATCTTCCCTTAGGCTAAGGAAGCAGACTTTAATAGGATTGTGATAGAAATTGCATTAAGCTTTGCCACAAACTTTTCATACTGCTACTTTGCCCTTGAAGACATCATGCATGCTAATTTTGCTCACAAAAGATAGTAATAAAAATAGTTATCAGATCATAAAGGACTGCATGCTTAGATGCTTTAGAAGATGGGCCTATATACTTATTTCTGGCCTGTGGTTTTAGGAAATGAAGGATCTAGAGACTAACATGGACATAGTTGGATCCTCGGTACATATAAATCACGGCTATCATAACATGTATAATTTAGGTGAAGTTGAATTTTGGTTTATATAAGTGTCCAAGAAAAAAACCCATCAAAGTGTTCATATCTAAGAAAAAGCTGATGGCAAGAGAGAGGTAGTACTCTTTTCTTTTTGCCCAAAGATATCCCTTAAATATTATAAAAATGGAAGTATGAGGTTCTGGTCACATCACACTGATTCTCCTCAATTAAGGACATTTCCTGGTCAACAGCAGAGCAGAGAATCTATGGTGAAGCTGAGACATTATTCTATATTGGGACAAGTAGTTCGAGCTTAGAGAAGGACCAGAAAGCCATGTTAGGTTGGAGAATAGGAGTAAACACAATTTTTCAGCTATGTAAATACTAAATATTCAGAAGATCAACAACTCACTAACACATCAGCTATGCCTGAACCCTGCCTCAAAACGGCTGCCACTATTACTGAAGAGATGGCAGGCCCTCTAACAGCCAATACAAAATGGTGGGTAGTTAGTGCATGCCAATCAACCAAAGATGTGCCACAAATGCATAGAGTGGATAAGATAAACTGCAGATAATTCTTGGGAAAAGCAATTCTGGAACACAGCTTTCTCATCGGAAAGAAGATATGCTGGATTTTTCCCTCAAGAGGGAACCTGGAAGTTGAACCAGAGTGCCCTCTGAGTGAGCAATCACCTGGCATGGCGTCTAGAGAGCTCTTCTGAGTAACAGGTGGTTATTTGACACAGAAGGAAGAAGCAGAGAACGGGGGCGGGGGGAGGGGGTATTCAGAGCATCAAACAAGTGCAAGTGGACTTTGGTTTCAATTCCAAATGGTCATAAACTGGCAAGACATTGGAAACGAGTTTAGTGGGAACAACAGAAGGAGCAAAGGGACAGTGACTAAGGCCATTTCCAGAAACAGACATGAACGTTATGGGGAATATGGTTGACAGTGTGGGGATTAGATGTTGTTAACATTCTCTTTGGCCACACTTAACTCCAAAGATTCTAAACTTAACAATTCCACAAAGTATGAAAAAAATTAACAAGAAAAATTATTCTATTTTCTTTATAATAAAAGTAATCAAGCAATTGATCCAAATTTCAGAATAATGCTGATACTAGAGAAAGTCTGACACAGTGTTATGGGAGAATTAGCAAAACTTATAAAACTAAATTAAATGAGACTAAATTGATAGATTTCTGCAAATAGTTAATTACATATAATTACAGGATTTGGTCAAGGCTCTCTAATGTATCAATGTAAATGAAGCTTTGAAAGCAGTTCTCTTTGAAAATTAATTGGGTGGCTTAAAGAAAGAAAAAGAAATTGTCTTTAAAACAAGAAAGTCACAGTATTTGGTAAATCTGACAAAGATATAAGAAATGTCTTATTAAAACGTCATTTGAACTGTCAAAGTATAAAGGCAGCCAAGAAAAATAATCAGGATGCCAGAAAGCAGGCCAATTACTAGGAGACCTTCATGTTCCACAGTGGACATTCTAAGCACGGGTCTATTTTTGCTCACATCTACTCTTTCCTTTTACCTTCCGAGTTCTAATTGACTCATACCTTAATTACTTCAAGAACCTATTGATTGGGTATGTCTTTCCCACTCATATTCATCCCACATATGCATTCCAGAATGTTCTTATGAATAGATTAATCTCATCATATCTTCCTCATTAAACACTTTCTGTTTCTTTAAGTAGCTCTCCACTACTTGCGAAATAAAAACCCAAACCTTGGCTTTCATGACTTGCCCTACAGATTCAACTTACATTTTCTTTCTTTCCCTCACCAACCCCCAAAGCACAATTAAACAAGTATAAACAGCTCCCACATAGATTCTATACTTTTCCTGCTCCTGGTTTTTTCCTGTCTGAAACTGACATTCTTGGTTCTTTTTAAATATTATACATTTTCATAAAAGCTTAATTTGAATTCCTACAATTTCCCTGAATCCCTTTCTATTTTATCACTCTTTCCAGCTCATTCTCTCTTCTGCAGACCTATCATTACCTTGCACTACATCTATTAAATAAGGCCTTTGAAGGCAGAAACACATTTTACACTTTACAGTATACCCACACCCTGTCGCAGTGCCCAGCACAGTTCCTTGCAGAAAGTATGCATTTAAAAAATAAAATATTTGTCATAGCTAAAGATGCACACATTGGTCTCTCTAAACACTGACTTGTAGTTAACAAAATATCTTGGATATTTTTTCTATAGAGGAGAGAGGACAGAGTAATGTAATGATCACTTATAACAGGGTTCTCTGAAAAGTCTCCATCTTTCAATATTTAAATATACTTTTATAAATCATATACAATGCTTGGTTTGCAAAGCTATTAGTAATTTAAGGGGCCTATTTTTGAAAAGCTATTTTGGTCAACGAGAGGTTTTTCATTATTATTCCAAAATCTAGTTAAATGTTTAATTAAATATAATAAAAAAGTTTTAAATAGTTGTAAAGGCTTAATTAGAAAGATAAAAACTTTAGTAGAACTTGAGATGGTATAGAAAGGGGTAGTTTTTATCAATGCAGTGATTAAAAACATTTAAAAAGAGGAGTAACTTCAAAAAAGAAAAAACACAGGTAGAAAAAAATATATACTCAAAGTATTTACCAGGAAGGGTTATAAAAAACGTTGAATACCATTCCAGACCACATGCTTCTAAAAAAGAAAACAACAACAAATATTTAAAGTTCCAGATAACCCCAGCCCTTGATATTCAGGTAGTCCAGAAGTGCAGATACACTTTAAATTACAGCTTAGGAGCAAAGTTTTCCTAATACTCATTTGATCATGATCTACATTCTGAGGTGTGCTACAAAGGAAGCATGGCCCCCAGAACCTTCTGCATCTTCAGCTGAGGTGCAGAGGACAGAAAAAAATAAGAGGACATTTTCTCTCCACTGCTCTTTTCCCACGCCTTTGCTTCATAATGAGGAAAAACCCTCCATGGAAGTACCCAGACGCCTGGAAGAGGATCTGGTGAACCAGCAAAATGCAGATAAATCAAAATGACGTGGATTTGAGAGAAGATTGTGGTTTGGTGGTGCATCTTCATTGGTCACCTTTCTCCATCAGGAAAACAAGATAGTACGTCCTCTTGTGACACCCCAATCACAGCAGCTCCTCCAGTTCTCCAGGACTCTGCCCCGGTCCTACAGTTGCCTCTGCTGCCAGCACACAGAGTGAAGGGTCCACCTGGAAGACTGCCATCCTTAGATCTAATCCATGACTCATTTGTAACAGAATCGTCCACACGGAGCCATCCAATACAATTCGAGGGGCACACTAAACATCACACCAGGACACCGAGTCTGGGTGCTACTCCTGAAGCAGGCTACGTGAGATCAGCATCCTCATCACTTCATTGCTACCTGAAAGAAGGAGCAAGACGGAAGGATTTAGTGCGCAGTCTGAGAGCTCAGTAAAGCTCTGACCAGGGTGCTCCAGGCCTAGCTCATGGATGCAAATTACAACTGGTGCTTTTAGCCTTGCGAGGGATGGGATTATCACAGACTTCTCTTCAAAGCACAGAAGAATGTCCCAAAGTGAGCAATAAACTTACTTAAAACAAAACAAAACAAAATTCTCCTGATGGTAAAAACGCTTATTTTAGGTAAACGAAACAAACAAAAAACCAAAAAGCAATATAAAATGGTATATAGTATAATTCTATTTTTAAAAAACATACTTACAAAAGCATAAAGACTAAAAGGAGGTATTTTCGGACTTAAACATAAAAGGAGACCAACCTTTCTGTCATGGACACCGCCGAGTAAGCATAGCTAAATCTCCCCTTACACAGTTGTCGTGTCTCAGTCAGAGTCTCCCAAAGAGCCTGAACAGCTACGGAAGCTCTTCATCGGGGGTTTGAGCTTTGAAACAACCGATGAGAGTCTGAGGAGCCATCTTGAGCATGGGGAACGCTCACAGACTGTGTGGTGATGAGAGACCCAAACACCAAGCACTCCAGAGGCTTTGGGTTTGTCACCTATGCCACTGTGGCGGGAGTGCATGCAGCCATGAATGCAAGGCCACACAAGGTGGATGGAAGAGTTGTGGGACCAAAGAGGGCTGTCTCAAGAGAAGATTTGTAAAGACCTGGTGCCCACTTAACAGTGAAAAAGATTTTTGCTGATGGTATTAAAGAAGACACTGCAGAACATCACCTAAGAGATGATTTTGAACACTGTGGGAAAATTGAAGTGATTGAAATCGTGACTGACCAAGACAGTGGCGAGAAGAGAGGCTTTGCTTTTGCAACCTTTGATGACCATGCCTCTGTAGACAAAATTGTCATTCAGAAGAAATACCAATCCCTCACATTGATGTGCAATTATCAACCAAGGCTCAACTACAAGAGGAGGGCACACACATCCCACACAGGGGACACACCTGGAGCATGTGGCTCAGGTGACCGGAAAGACTGCCCCACTGAACCCCACAGCACACCTACTACATAAGGCCACTCTACTAAGACCAGAAGACATAACAGCCCTACCTAATACACAGAAACAAACACAGCGAGGCAGCCCAAATGGGGAGACAAAGAAACATGTTCCAAGTAAAAGAACAGAACAAAGCTCCAGAAAAAGAACTAAGTAAAATGAGATAAACAATCTATCAGACACAGAGTTCCAAATACTGGTTATAACAGTGCTCAGTGATCTCAGGAAGAACTTCAACAGAGAGATGAAAACCATAAAAAAGAACCAGTCAGAAATAAAGGATACAATAAAAGAAACGAAGAATATAGGAAATCAACAGTAGATGAGATGAAGCAAAGGATCCAGCCAGCGATGTAGAAGATAAGGTAGCAGAAAACACCCAACCAGAACAGCAAAAAAATAAAAAGAATCCAAAAAATTGAGGTGAGTTTAAGGGGCCTCTGGGACAATATCAAGCACACCGACATTCGCATTATTGGGGTACCAGAAGGAGAAGAGAGATAGCAAGGAATTGAAAACCTATTTGAAGAAATAATCTTCAAATGATAGAAATCTTCCCTAACCTGGTGAAGAAAATAGACATGCAAGCACAGACAGCACAGAGAATCCCAAACAAGATAAACCCAAGGAGGCCAACACCAAGACACATCATAATTAAAATGCCAAAGGTTAAATACAAAGAGAATCTTAAAAGCAGCAAGAGCAAAGCAGTTAGTTGCCTACAAGGAAGCACCCACAAAACTGTCAGCTGATTTCTCAACAGAAGCATTGCAGGCAAGAAGGGCGTGGCAGGAAATATTCCAAGTGATGAAAAGCAACGACATACAACCAAGATTGCTCTACCCAGCAAGGCTGTCATTTAGAATTGAAGGACAGATAGGAG
The DNA here is from genome assembly GCF_964194185.1 of Rhinolophus hipposideros. NCBI lineage: Eukaryota > Metazoa > Chordata > Mammalia > Chiroptera > Rhinolophidae > Rhinolophus > Rhinolophus hipposideros. The sequence goes on along the minus strand of NC_138070.1, from coordinate 33,798,113 downwards.
CTTCCCAGACAAGTAAAAGCTGAAGGAGTTCATCACCACCAAACCAGTATTACAAGTCTTAGAGAGACATTTTTAAGATGGGAGGAGGTAAAGGATGGGCCAAAGGGAAGGGATTAAGAAGACAAACTGGTTGTTATATAATAGTCATGGGGTTGCAGGGTATAGCATAAGGAATATAGTCAATAATATTGTAATAACTAGTTATGGTGCCAGATAGGTACTAGGTGTGTCAGGGTGATAGATGGGAATGGGTTTGGGGACGGAGAAAAAGATGAAGGCATTAAGAAATATAAATTGGTAGTTAATACAGTCTGGGGAATATAATCAACAATGTTGTAAAGATCATGTAAGGTGCCAGATGGGCACTGGACTTATCAGGGGGACCACGTCATAGACTGTAGATGCCTGACCAATGAGCTATATATCTAAATCTGAAGTAGAATAATATTGAATGTCAACTATAACTAAATATATAGGTATATATAGTCACGGGATGTGGAGTATAGCATAGGGAAGATAGTCGATGGTATTTTAACAGCTATATAAGATGTCAGAGAGGTAGTAGCTTGGGGGTGGGCTATCTCTTTATGAGAGGTTTAAATGTTTAACTGTTAAATTGCTTTGTACGCCTGAAACTAATAAAACAAAACAAACAAACCAAAAAAAAAAAAAAAAGAAGAAGAAATACCATACTGTGAATGGCCACAACTGTGAAGTAAGGAAAGCCCTGTCTAAGCAGAAGATGGCTGGTGCTTCATCCAGCCAAAGAGGTCAAAGTGGTTCTGGAAACTTCAGTGGTTGTCAGGAAGTGGTTTTGGTGGGGATGACAACTTTGGTTGAGGAGGACACTTCAGTGGTCGAGGTGGCTTTGGTAGCAGTTGCAATCGTAGAGTATATGGTGGCAGTGGGGATGGCTATGGCAGATTTGGTAATGATGGAAGCGATATTGGAGGTGGTGGAAGCTACAACAATTTTGGCAATTACAACGATCAATTTTCAAATTTTGATCCCATGAAATAAGGAAACTTTGGAGGCAGACGTTTTGGCCCTATGGTGGTGGAAGCCAATATTTTGCCAAACCACGAAACCAAGGTGGCTATGGCAGTTCCAGCAGCCATAGCCAGTTGCTATGGCAGTGGCAGAAGGTTTTAATTACTGCCAGGAAACAAGGCTTAGCAGGAGGGGAGAGCCAGAGACGTGATAGGGAAGCTACAGGTTACAACAGATTTGTGAACTCAGCCAAGCACAGTGGTGACAGCACCTAGCTGCTACAAAGAAGACATGTTTTAGACAATACTCATGTGTATAGACAAAAAACTCAAGGACTGTATTTATGACTAATTGTATAACAGATTATTTTAGTTTCTGTTCTGTGGAAAGTAGAAAGCATTCCAACAAAGGGTTTCAATGTAGATTTTTTTTTTTTTTTGCACCCATGCTGCTGTTGATTGCTAAATGTAATAATCTGATCATGACACTGAATAAATGTGTCTTTTAAAAAAAAGGAGTTGAAAGTATTAATTCTTGATGTGGAATCATGAATAATTGTTTTTTTTTCTTTTCCTATATTTTATAATTTTCAACAATAAACCAATTTATTTAGTAGCCAGAAAACTCAATTTTAAAAGAAAAAACAAAAATATTTTCCCTGAAAAGAGGGGGTCAATTGCTTGCTTCATTTTGACAACGGCCTTTAATGCAAAGCGAAATATGAACTCCCATGAGGGATGAGTAATCACACATCTCAAATAAAATCAAATCTAAAATTTCAGATTTATTTAATAATAAAGTCCATGATGAAACAAAGTGATAAAAACCAGTGCCTAAATTTTTCCACGAGATGATGGTGTAGCCTGACATACAAGGTGTTATAAAAAACTATGGTGAATGTTCAAATAAGAAAAAATTATTACGGTAAAAAACACATTGCCATTAATTCCCCTCAAAATACTCCCCCTCACTTTGCACACACTTATCCCATTGCTCTTGCCACTTTTTGAAGCAGTTCTGGAAGTCCTCTTGTGAGTGTCTTTAGTTGTGTTGTTGTGGCTGCCTTGATGTCCTGAATCATTTTGACTTTGGGAAAGAGCCAGAAGTCGCACAGTGCCAGATCCGGTAAATGAGGTGAATGAGGACACACTGTAATGTTCTTATTTGACAGAACTCGCCATACCAGAAGCAATGTCTGATACAGAGCGTTGTCATGATGGAGGATGATTTACGGCACACTTTAAAACACATCTTTTCTCAGCCGTTGCTCACACTTGCCTGACTGCACCAAACAAGTTGCAACTTGTCACACACTGTTACTAAGGTTCGATGGGCCACTTCCCGTACTAAAGATCCCTGCCTTTCCGTTGGATGGCACTTGGCAGAAGCATTCACTGTATTTTGTGATCACAAAGGAAAGGCTTCGTGTCACAAATTGCATCTGACGTGGCAAGTTCTGTCAAATAAAAACATTACGGTGTGTCCTCATCCACCTTATTGACTGGATCTGGCACCCTGCGACTTCCCCAAAGTCAAAATGATTCAGGACATGGAGGCAGCCATGACAGACAGCACAACTAAAGATACTCACTTTCTGCTTCAGAAAGTGGCAAGAATGATGGGATAAGTGTGTTCGAAGCGAGGGGGGAGTATTTGGAGGGGGATTAACAGCAATGTGTCTTTTACTATAGTAAGTTTTTTTTAATTTAAACATTCACCATAGTTTCTGATCAGGCCTCATAAACGTAGCTAGCTTTTCTCATTTGTTCTAACAGGGTTAAAAGACAGAGAGGTACAATGAAGGTGAAGTTCCTTACACTCATAATACTGGGTGAAAAAGCAATTGCAAGAGTAGTAAAAGGAGTAAGACTATAGGGAATTAATTTGAGCACTAGCACTTGAGCTTAGAAACATACTTTAGGTTTGCAGCACAAAGCAGAGACTAAGCTTTAGAAGCCTGTGGTTTGGATATAACACCAGAGCAGTGAGTCTCAGAGTGTGGTTCTCAGACAAACAGCAGCAGCCTCACTTGAACACTTGTTAGAGATGCAAATCCTCAGGCCCACCCAAGAGCCAGTGAGTCAGAAACTCTGGGAATGTGGCCCAGCAATGTTTTCACAAGCCTTCCAGGTGGTTCTGATGTGTGCTCAGTTTTGAGAAGGAAGCTTTGAAAGCAGCAGGGAGGCCCGTGCTCACAGGCTTCGCCAACTATGCCCCATTAAAGCTGCCCCCCATTATTTTACTGAAAATCACTTAGATGAGCCTTTGCCCTATCTGCTTTTCTTCTAGCATAACAACCCCAGCTACTTATGCTAGCTGGAACATCAGACATGTAATGTCGAGACTTACACACTGGCGTGGAGAGTGGAGAAAGCCATGTTCTGAGCGTGACTCCAACAGCTTATACTTTTCCCAGCCCGAATGTCTGTGATTACCAACAAAATACCCACATACTGATTTATTTTACTGAAAAACCCATTAGCAATCCAACATCGACAGAGGTATCTTTTAGACCACCTGGCTGTGATAACCAATTTGCAGAGGCAGCTGGTGCTCAAATTGGCTCACATTTGCCCTATAAATTACTGTATACAGAAGTTTTGGGATTCCTGAGGACCAAGTACTTCAAAACAGTAAAGAATCATCACTGCTGTAGTTTTCGAAATTTTTCTCATGTATCATCTCAGTCTGAGCCTTCTCTGAAATTTACAAAGAAAAAGAGCAGAAGTGGAGGGAATCAATGACTTCTTACTCCCGTGACAAAGCAGAGCCTCCTGACTCCCAGGCTAGTGCTCTGCATATGGCACCAACAGTTCCTTCCAGAACAGGGTCAGGAGGGCAAAGGACAGAGGAAGAAGATACCAAGGACAGACGGGGCCCGGTGGAACCCTGGAAACACATCAGCAAGGGGACAGACAGGCTAAGGGTTCTGAAAGCAAGAGAATGACGTTCACCTTCCAGGATTTGATGGACCCTGGAGTCCCGCACGTACTGCTGAACCGCATAGTCCTTCAGGTAGCCATAGCCTCCGTGCATCTGTAGGGCCTGGTTGCAGATCTGCAGGGAAACAGGGATTAGGAACCTCTGAGTTCAGGAAGACGGGAACAAGTAGCTTTGCTCTTCCTACCCTAGCTCCCAGTCTGGCCGCCTGCTATAACCCACTATGAGAAAGAACAATCTACAGATGACCAGCCAAGCCAAAGAGGGGCCTCGTGTTCTCCGTGGTCAGAGTCAACGAGAGAAGTTCACCACCTTAACTCGTCAGTTCCCATCAGAAAGGCGAAACACACTGCTGCCTTTCTGGCTCATTGTCTGCAGGGAAAAGCTCCCCGCAATCACCTTGGCTGGGATTCTATGAAGCTAAGGTGCCATCTAGTGGCAACACAGCCTCAATGTGGAAATGCAGAGGGCGCCAAAAAAATGTATACACATTTTAAGAAAGGGAAAAAACTATTAAACTTGTAATACTCACTATATACCGAAAACAAAAGATTAATACAAGTCACGTGTATACATTTTTTTGGCACCCGCAGTAGTTTTGCCACTGACATTCACTGTAAGAGTCATTGGGTTGCTCTGAACCTTCTTTCAAAGGTAGGGCTCATATAGAACACAACCAAAGGACAGGGACAGAATGAAATGTGTAATGGCATGGAATAGGTAAAAGGCCAGCTACGAGAGCGCAATGGCGGCTCTCAGGAGTTAACTTACATCCTCAGGCCCCAAGGCCATCCCTCCAGCATCTCGGCAGTTGACTTAAGGCTCTCGACACCCCTGGCCCTAACAGCTGCTCCCTGTTCACCCAGGAGAAACAGGGCATCGTCACTTACAGCAAAACATTCATCGGTGGCAAAGAGCTTGGCCATGGAGCACAGGGCCACTGCGTCTTCCCGCTCTTCCTGCAGAGCCATCGCCGCACTGCGGATCAGCAGTCGTGAGGCCACCAGCCTTGTCGCCATATCGGCCAGTTTGAATTGCAGGTACTGCAGCAAAAGGGGAGAAGAGAGTCAGACAAGATAGGGAGGCTTAAAGCAGCACATGATCTGGGGCTTCTCTGAGGTCCCTTTTCTCAGTAATCCTAAGCTTCAAAGCCTCCTGCCTCTTCTACAAGAAAAATGTACCGCCTTATAAGTTCTAAGTCTACTTCACTTGCCGTGCACTTCACTATTACCTCTGGAAAAAGGTTACTGATGGAAACAGAGCATGAGTTCTGGCTAAGATGGGGGTAGAACTCCCCACTCTCCCGAAGAATGTGGGCCACAGAGCAGGTCTTATGCAAGTGGGAAGCAAATGCAGAGATACCTGGACAGTTACCTGCTTACTGGCCAGAGGCTCTCCAAACTGCTTCCGGACATTGAGGTGGTCTCGGGTGAGGATAACTGAAGCATGAGCAGCCCCTAGAGAGCAGGAAGCTAGAAAGGAAGAGTGTCGACACTTCAACTGAGCCGGAAGGAATGTGCTGCTTGCCCCAGCCCACTGCCCTCCCTGCCCTATCATTTTATGTTCTCACCAACATTGATCCTCCCTCCGTTCAGTCCTTTCATGGCGATGAGGAAACCCTGCCCCTCCTTTCCAATTCTGTTAGCCGCAGGGACAGCACAGTCTTCAAAGATCACAGCTCGGGTTGGCTGTGAGTTCCACCCCACCTGGTAAAAATCAGGGACTGTATGCCTGCTCAACCATTCACCACTCAGGGCAGTGTTCTCTTTTGACAAAAGTCTGTGAAGTATAGGTTCCATTATCCTGAGATTTAGACCCTTGAGAACTTAAAATGAGGGGAAAAATAAAAGTTCAGAGTTAAATATCTGTCAACTCTGACAGATTATTTTTTTTCAGCTAAACATTTTTTAACAGAGTAAGAGCATCTACTTTCTAATGTTTACTCTAGCAGATTAACCTACTCATAAAGATTTCTCACACTTTCTTGTAGGATTGGGACAGGACTGTCCTCATTTTTGGTGCCTCTATGAGTACATTGTTTTATTAAAAAACATAGAAAACATAAGAATTATCTGGATTATTTGTCCTTACATAAGAACAATATAAAAACTATTACAAACAATAGCCACATTTCTTCTTTCAAAAGCTTCTAAGATGTTATGAATAACATTCACCATGTTGTAATATCTAGACAAGCAGGAATCTGCAGGGAGATCCAGTGCTGGCATCAGGTCGTAAGAGACAATTATGTGCATCTTTTCCTAACTTGGCTTTCAGTGACATCCCATTGGCTACCTGAAATCAGCCATGATGGGAGCATTTATACCACAGAAATTGGCAAACACTACTGGTAAACTATGAGGGGTTTTAGGTTTTTGTTTTTTCTACTAGAGACCTGATTTACCGGGACATCCTGAAATACATCAGTCACAAGCCCAGAGAAAATTTTGAATACCTAAGATGTAGTCCATGTCATCCAACCAACTAGCTGTATTTATTTTCAATCTTTGGCCAAATCACTTGGCTTTTTTGTGGCCTTGGTTTTCCCTTACATAAGGGAGTTGTACTAGAAAACCAGCAGAGCCACTTTCTTCAAATAAAATCTTCCAGATTTTCATGTATAAATAGATTAAGGCTCTCAATACTTGATACTTTCACCTCCTCTTCCAGGTACTTTCCAAGGCTTCAAAGAACTCTGAGAGTTGGTGATGCAGATTTTCAAACCGCAAGACTGTATAAAATCTCCCAGTTCCTTTAGAGCCCTGTAAACACTACTGCCTTCACATAGCCATCACTTCCTCATATAAAAACACTCCATAGCTCCCTTTTGTTGGGAAGATAAACTTTATTCCTCAGCCTTTTATTTAAGGTCTTCTAAATGTGGCCCAATCTTTCTTTACCAGCCTTCTCTTCTATAGGTCACCTATAAGTATTCTCCACCCCAGTCAAGCTGGTCTATACACTGTGCTACTGGGTTTTTACACCCATACTTTTGTTTTTTCTGCTCCCTCCACCACGAATATCCCCCATCCCCAAACTCCATCAGTCTAGCTTAAATGAAGCCTCCTGAGGCCTTCCCAGTCACTTGAGCCAGCAGTGACCTTGTTCTCTTTCAGGCTCTCATAGTCTCACCATAAGTCTGAAACCTTCCAATACTGGCCTGTATTTTCACTGGCCTATAAATTCACCGGTGTTTACCTGTGAATTATCTTCCCAACTAGAACATAAGCACCCGAAAGCAAGAATGGAACAGAAAGTTCTGACCTTAATAGTATTTAACTACAAAAGAACCAAATACAAATAGCTGCCACCTCAGACCTTTTGCCTTTTAACCCCTTACTGTGAAAACACCTTCTTCCCTATGCAGAGAGAACTACTCCATCCCTAATCCAAGCAGAGCCCCTGAGAAGCTGAAGCCAGCGAGAACAGATGGCCACTCTTCCTTTGGAAGCCCCTACAACCCTGGACCACTACCACTAGAGCCCATTCCTTTTGTCAGTCTTGTCTTTGGTTCCACATATTATTTTCATATTCTCTTCTAAGAGGCCTCACTTTCACCCCTCCCAGGAGAAAACTCATTCTTGTATACAAAACCTTTGATTAAATTGTCACATAATTTTAGAGGATCCAGTTATACTGATTGTGGTTCTAATGTGATGATTGTTTCAACGATAATATTGAAGACAAAGCAAGTCCTCGTTACTTTCCCATAAAGTCAATGCACAGCTGGTGGTAAAACTCTCAGCTGTATAATGCGTTGTGCCAAGTCAAAGCACATGCTTACAGGAAAAAGGCCATGGAGCAGGGACAGAGAAAAGCCAGTTGCTCAGGTTATCAGAACAGCCAAATCAACCATGAGGATCAGTGGGTGACTCCTCACTCGGACCTGTAAGGCTCTACCTACCGCTCCACCTTCATCCCACACCTTTCTCTTCTTTGCTCACTACCCTTGGGTCATACTGAACTATTTTTGGTTGCTCAGATAGGCTAATCTTATTCCCATCTCAGGCCCTTAGTTTCTGCTGTTGTCTCTGCCCAGAATTTTTCTCACAGTTGGCTCCTTTTAATACTTTAGATCTCATTTCAAATGTCCTGGCCTCACTGAGTGATCCCTATCTAAAGAAGCTCTCCTCAATCAGTGTCATATCATGCTGTTTTATTTCCTTCCTACATAGCACTGAGCACTAATGGAAGGTACCTTTTTTCTTCACGTCTCTTGTCTGTCCCTGCTTACTAAAATGTAAATTCCACGATGGCAGAGCAAGTCTGTGTCGTCCACTGCTCTATCACTGTTACTGAGAAGAGTGCTAGGCACACAGGGGGCACGCACCAGCTGTAGAATGAATGAAGAGACGTCCCTCCAAATTTCTCTCATGTTAAAAAATGTATAAAGGAAAACTAATTAAAAAAGAAAATAAATGAAAGAAAATATATATGCTTAAAAGCGAGAGGAGAGAAATAGAAAATGAAGGGAAGAAAAGATACACTTCTGTTAATGGAACTTATTTGCAATTTTTCTTCAGGCACCAAACTTGTTAGCTTTGGTATTCTGTTAACAGATACCACAAATATTTAGGTGGATACTGCCTATGTGTGTTGAAGCAATCATCACATTCAAACCTGAATCAGTATAACTGGATCCTGTAAAGAGTACATAAGTCAGTCTGTGTCTTAGAATCCAAAACAGACATTCCTCAGATCAAGAAATCCTATAGCTAAATATCTTATATATCATACCTAGGCCATACGTCTTACATACATAAAATGGCATTAAGTCTTACAATCCTAAACAAGGCTGGTAGTGACTTTTGTATTGCTCCCGGAGTCAGCATGGACTTTGCACGCAATAGATATCCAGTAAATACCTGCTATGCTACAAGAGGTATTAAAACTAATCATAACTCCTTAGCAGTTACAAGTGATCATGAAGGGTCATGCAGAGAAATCTGGAAATCCTAGGAGTCATGACAGAAGTACATTTAGGGGTTATTTCATTACCGGACGTCTCCCCCAAAGTCCTCACTGTAAAAGTGCACATTGGAGGTAGGTGACTGTTCTGTTCATCTAGCCTAACAAATCTTAACAGATCTCACCCTCATCACCAGCTAGTCACACAATCACAGTTCTGCTGTTCATGGTCTGGCTATGAGATGTCTTAGTCCTAGAAATGTCTTCTCAAAGCACCCATGGAAACACTCTCCCCCTTACATCACTGAAATATCCACAATTATCAATGAGTTTTCCTTCATTTTTATTTAAAGAAAAAAAGTTGGCCACATTCCTATCATTCCTAAGACATCTAGTCAACAGCAGATCTTCTATAAGTATTTCTTCCTAGGATAACTAAAATAAGACTTTGGATAAGAAATATCAGGACAAAGGTGGAGGCAGGAGAGATGACAGAGAAATCACTCACACTGAAACAACAGGCAGCTTGTAGAAATGACTGGCACTTTTGCTAGTGGTCTAGGGTTTCGTTAATGATCCTCTATTCTATTTTATATGTTCTTGTCAAAATTCTACTAGAAGAAATTGCCACCAAACAAGTTAGATAGTATGCGAGCCTATTTCCTGAAACAGAGCAGACCATGGTCTGGCAGGTGGGAGAGTCTTATAACTTGAATTACTTCCCGTCAACAGCCACTTACCTTCTTTTCCTTTTTGCCAAAGCTCAGGCCAGGGGTCCCCTTCTCAACAACTATGCATGAGATGCCTTTGGGGCCTGGTCCTCCTGTTCGGCACATGACTACATAGATGTCTGATTCACCTCCACCGCTGATGAAGGCCTGTAAGGGTGGAGGGGTGGTGAACAGGGATTCAGGGACTGCACCAGTTCTCTGACCCTAGCATCTGAGAAAATACTTGAGGTCCTCCCGACAAAATGACACTAAGAGATAGAATGGCACAGAGAAACTAAGAAGGGGTAAAACGAGTCTGCACTGACTGAGGAATCAGTGATCTAGTTGACGAGACCACAAAAGGGATAGACAAATGAACAAAATTATCTGGAATCAGATCAAAAGAGACAGAAACAGTGAAGGTAAATAAAGGGAAATTGGTCAGAGGTTCTCTGCCCAACACATAAAAACTCTATGGAAATATTAACTCGCAGATAGCAAGGATCCAGGCGATGTTATCAGGAAGACAGAAACAGTCTCCAAGCTATTCTGGGAGGAGAGCTCTCTGGTACCTTGGAACCATTGAGGATGTAATGATCTCCTTGTCGTTTAGCTGAGGTCAAAAGGGAGGCAGCATCGCTCCCACTTCCTAAAGCAGGGATCAGAGAGGAAACAGAGGGTGGGGGAGAACGTCAGTGAAGTTAGGGGAGCCCCAGCGCAGTCCCTTATAACATACAGCTCAGTTTGATACTTTAAAATCCAGACAGCCAAAGTAACTCTGTACTTGGTAAAAACTGCACATCGCAATCAGACCATCTTCAATCTCTCATCACACTAACTTGCAGTTAGCTTCCTGCAAAGAGCCTGGAGAGACTGCCCTAGAGATCTCTTAGTCTTGTGACATCAAATCATAAGAATCTGTTACTCCACAACTAAACTTCAGGGCAAACAATGGTTACACGTATCAATGGGCTAAGGAGTGCTCAGTGACTTCAATCGGGTACCATCTCACCTGCAGTGTGGCAAACCCACCTGGCTCAGTGAGGCAGTAGGAAGCAAACTTCTGCATGGTACAGAGTGGCGGGCAAAATTTGTGCCTCTGTTCCTCATTTCCAAAGGTATCGATCATCCAGGCACACATGCTGACAGGGACAGCAAGAACAAAAGTCATTCACAGAGATTAACATGGGAAAGAAAAGGACATTTGACGGGGGAGGGGATGGGGAAAGAGAACAAAGGCAGAAAAGTAGAGAGAAGCAGAATAGAGAATGGGAAGGGAAAAGTCACCACTGAGAAGATTCAACTTTAAAGAAAAAGCCTGGATTAAAACATATTCCTGGAACACGTACCCCCTAGAGATAACCAGAGCCAGGGGATTTCTCACTTGGATGTTCATGCTACTTCTAGTGACGTTAACTGAGCTCCCTAAAAGTCAAAGAGTTTTTTGTACTTTCCCAGTTCCTGGAGGTTTCACCTCTGGGTTAAGGAAAAGGGAAACTGGGTGCTGACCACTACTGGGGAAGTCTGGTACCACTCAATCTAGAATTTGGAAGAAGGCAGGCAGACATATAAGATTCTCTGGGCAACATACAAGATTCAAGTGCAACAGGCAGCAGCAGACTTAGACTGAACTTTTAAATGTGTAGTTCTTCAAAGGCACTCAATCTGAAAGATAAATCTTTTCCCTATTTATCTGAAACTTCCCAGTCAACCCGTGGAAGCACTTCACGGTGCTTCCCAGCTTGGGCACTCACTTGTGGATGCTTATATAGGCTGTAGTGCTGGTGCAGCCGGTAGCCAAGGCTTCAAAGATGACAGAGGTATCAAGCCGTGACAGTCCAGACCCACCTACATCTGTTCGTACGTAGACCCCACCAAAGCCTAGCTGGGCTGCCTTCCGCATCACGTCCACTGGAAACAGTTCCTATGTACAAGAGAACAGGGTGACCAGTGAGTGATTCTTAGATGGACTTTTCTAGAGGGCACAGTGAGGGATTAAGATGTTTGCATTTGGGAGTGTAGGGATTCTCTTACCTTAATATGCCCATCTGTCATCATACAGTGGTATCACTTAAAATGCATTCTATAAGGACTGATTTTCTGGCATTAAAGTTTCTTTTTATTACCAATACTCCTGCTTTGGTTTTAGGAGTGATCCAAATCTTTGTACAATTAAAAAATATATACAGGTATCTTCAAAATGATAAGGATGCCTTTCAAGAAAGGAATCACACTATCACCAGTACTCTCATTTGTAAGTGGAGAATAAACACTGACCAATTAGGATCATAAGGAGATGAAGATGAAGCATTTGTTGGAACATCTAGTCACAAGCAAAACTCCTACCTGCTGGTCCCACTCTGCCATATTTGGAGCCATCTCCTGGGCAGCAAAGTCGAAGGCCACTTTTTGAAATTCTTTCTGTTCTTCATTTAGTCCCATGGAAGCTATGGACAAGATTGCATACATTCAGTTTCAGAACAGGGATCTGGGCAGAGTACCACAAACAAGAATCTCCATGAAGCTGGGACAGTGGACCTACCACAGCATTTCCCATACCCAGTACTACCTTTAGCATCCAGAGAATGACATCACCCACCATCAATCAGTTTCTTTGATACATCATCACCTTTTGTCTTCTTCCTTTACTCCCAAGGGGACTGGCTGACTTTATTTACATCCTACTTATTCTTTCAATACTCTTCTTTATCTCTTCCTCCTCATAAACCCACATTTAAAAAAATAATAAACACACACTGACCCTCAAATTATGATAAACATTTTTCTTTTTTCCTTTAGGCTCTCCTACCTTTTCTGTATTTCTATCCTGGGAAAATCCTATCTACGTATATCTGTCTATAGCTGTCTACCCGTACCAACATTCATTTTTAAAAGATCAACTGGGAAAGAAAGGTACACATACGACGTGTGATCATGTTTAAATATATATATATATATTTATAAATATATAATAATATATTTATATAATAATAAATATATATTATACATAATATATAACATAATATATATACATATAAATACATATATATATTTAAATATATATACATATAAATATATAAATAATATATAAATATATTTATATATATATATTACAGTAAAAGACACATTGCCATAATCTCCCTGAAAATACTCCTCCTCTCTTCGAACCAACCTATCTCATTGTTCTTGCCAGTTTCTGACGCAGTTCTGGAAGTCCTCTTTCATGAGTGCCTTTAGTTGTGCTGTTGTGGCTTTCCTCGATGTCCTGAATCATTTCACTTTGGGGAAGAGCAGAAGTCGCATGGTGACAGATCCGGTGAATAAGGTGGATGAGGACACACTGTGATGTTTTTATTTGACAGAAGTTGCTATACCAAAAGCGATGTGTGATACGGAGCGTTGTCATGATGGAGGATGATTTATGGCACATTTTAATACACATCTTCTCTTAACTGTAGTCACACCCAACTGACTGCACCGAACAAGTTGAAACTCGTCACACAGTGTTAACTAAGGTTCGACACTGTTTCCTGTATTGAAGATCCCTGCCTTTCCCTTGGTTGGCACTCGGCAGCAATATTCACTGTATTTTGTGATTATAATGGAAAGGGTCCATGTCACACATTGCTTCTAGTAGGGCAATTTCTGTCAAGTAGAAACATGGTGTGTTCTAATCCACCTTATTCACGGGATCTGGCACTGTGTGAATTCTAGCTCTTCCCCAAAGTCAAAATGACCATGAAAGGTAAACATTTTGAATGAATTCAGGGCATCCAGGCAGCCACAACAGTGCAACTAAAGACACCCACTAAAGAGGACTTCCAGAGCTGCTTCAGAAAGTGGTTAAGAACGATGGGATAAGTGTGTTTGAAGCAGGGGGAGTATTTTTAGGGGCGTTAATAGCAATGTGTCTTTTATTGCAATAAATGTTTTTTAATTTAAACATTCACCGTATTTTTTAATCATACCTCATACTTTGTTTTACTTCCAAATTAAGGAAAAAGGCCTGTAATAAGGCCATGCATTTGGCAAGTCTCAGACATTCATTGAGAACAATGAATGAAAATCTTCCAGTGTTAAAAATATGGTTAAGGCCTCACTAAATATGTTTTCACCTCATGGACTCAGAATTCTTAGAAAATTTTCGATCCTGACTATCAGTGCTGTGACTTTGGGTAATTCCTTCCTTTCTAGGTCGAAGACACTTAAAAGCTAAGGAAAATGGATTAACTGAGCGATACCAACAGGTAGTATAGCTTCATTGGGAGAAGTTTCCCTCGAGCCTTAAACATCTTGTAAAAGACTACACTATAAGAGTATTTCATCAGACTCTTTAGGAGGACGATATCTATGTCTACCTACATAAAACAGAGTGACTACTCCAGTTACAATATTGCTTTACAAATTAATCAGTTTCCCTAATGACATGAACACTTTATTTTTTTACATATTTTTCAAAAATTGCATACAGTTAAGATAGTACTGAATTGGGAAGCAGAGCTGCAACACAACTAGCTAGTTAAGTAAGGCCTAAAATATGTTTCCTGTTTTGCAGTCTTCTACATAGCTAGAGGGAGCAAAAAGCAGCCTTAGGCAACGCTCCTGTGAGAAACCACCTCGTGGAGACAGTGCAGGGAATTTAGAAAAGACAGGACCACAAATCCTGGGCGCTGGCACAACACAGTAGGATCAGCAACCGGCACAGTTGACTTGTATTGTTCACAATTATTTCTCTTGTTGTTTCTTAGTACTGCCATTTTGAAAAGATGCCTCAGGTGTGCTAAGGAAAAACACAGGAGTGTATACCTATACTTGGGGGCACGGTGAAGCCCTGAGGTACAGAGGTGGCTGTAAAAATGTAAGGGGAAAAGAGAAAATGTAGGGCTCTGTATTACCTAAGGTTTCATCCAATAGTGCTAAAAATTTAGTCATTCTTGGGTCCTGCTAAAGAGCCCTAAAGGAAGACCATGGAGTCTTAGCAGAAAAACAGACACATAGACCAGTGGAATAGAATTAAGAACCCAGAAATAAAACCACATAAGTATGGAAAGATAATTTTTGACAAAGAAGCTAAAAACACACAATGGAGAAAAGACAGCCTCTTCAATAAATGGTGCTGGGAGAATTGGTTAGCCACGTGCAAAAGAATGAAACTAGACTGTTATCTGTCACCATGTACCAAAATTAATTCAAAATGGATCAAAGACTTAAGCAGAAGACCTGACACAATAAACTGCATAGAAGAAAACATAGGTACTAAACTTATGGACCTTGGGTTCAAAGAGCATTTTATGAATTTGACTCCAAAGGCAATGGAAGTAAAAGCTAAAATAAACGAATGGGACTATATGAAACTTAAAAGCTTCTGCACAGCAAAAGAAACCATCGACAAAATAAAGAGGCAACCAACTGAATGGGAGAAGATTTTTGCAAACAGTGCCTCCAATAAGGGGTAATATCCAAAATATACGAGGAACTCATGAAGCTCAACAAAAGAAAACAAAGAACGCAATTGAAAAATGGGCAGAGGACAGGAAGAGACATTTCTCCAAAAGGACATACAAATGGCAAATAGACATGTGAAAAAATGCTCAACATCACCAATCATCAGAGAAATGCAAACAAAAACCACAATGAGTTATCACCTCAACCCAGTCAGAATGGCTATCATCAACAAGACAAATAGTAACAAGTGTTGGAGAGGCTGTGGAGAAAAAGGAACCCTCATACACTGTTGGTGGGAATGCAGACTGATGCAGCCGCTATGGAAGGCAGTGTGGAGGTTCCTCAAAAAATTACGAATAGAATTACCATATGACCCAGCAATCCCTCTCCTAGGTATCTACCAAAAAAATCTGAAAACATTTATATATAAAGACACGTGTGCTCCAATGTTCATTGCAGCTTTATTTACGGTGGCCAAGACATGGAAACAACCAAAATGTCCTTCGATAAATGAATGGATAAAGAAGTTGTGGTATATATACACAATGGAATACTATTAGGTGGTAAGAAAACATGAAATAGGACCATTTGTGACAACATGAATGGATCTTGAGAATATAATGCTAAGCGAAATAAGTCAGACAGAAAAAGCAGAGAACCATATGATTTTACTGATATGTGGTATATAAACCAAAAACAACAAGAGAACAAGACAAACAAATGAGAAAGAAAAACTCATAGACACAGACAATAGTTTAGTAGTTACCAGAGGGTAAGGGAGGGTAAGGGGGGTAGGGGGTGGGAGATGAGGGTAAGGGGGATCAAATATATGGTGATGGAAAGAGAACTGACTCTGGGTGGTGAACACACAATGGGATTTATAGATGATGTAATACAGAATTGTACATCTGAAATCTATGTAATTTTACTAACAATTGTCACCCCAATAAATTAAAAAAAAAAAAAAAGAGGAAGACCATGGGGCCACAGTCGACAATAATTTATTTCAGTACCTAACACTGACACACAGCCCTTCCAACAGAGAGTAAGTTCAGGTGGCAGCGTCTGTTTCTCTGGGGCAGACCTGGGGCATCTCCTGTGAGAGGCAGGAGAAAGCAGTCTGTTTGTATCAGAACTCTCATTAAAATGGGAAACTCAGAAATGAATGGTGGTGATGATTAAAGATTTGGCTACCTTGAGAAGCCGCAATAGAAACCTACATTGGGTGCTACTCTCAGGAATATCGTTAGGGATAAACAATTGAGGGTTCCCTGACTAGGAGTCATGTCATTTATTTGTACTAACTTGCAGAAATGCTCCTGTAGATCATAGTTCAAAGACCATTTACAAAAGAATGTCTACTGCAGAGCAGTGCTGAAGTTACAAAGATGAATATGGTCTTTGTATTCACACATAGGATGGCATAAATGGTACTAATGCAAACATCTTACTGTGTAAAGAGAAGTGTTACACAATTTCAGTCCCAGCAAGAGTTCAATAAATGTTTAAAATTATTAATTGACATAGGAAAACAGTTTAAGGGAAAGGTAGATTTGAATTGCATCCTAAGTAAATAACAGGTAATAGATGTATGCAAATCATATGTATAAGTAAATACAATATAATTACATTTTTAAAGATACAATTAATTAGATACAAACAAGTA
Source organism: Rhinolophus hipposideros (assembly GCF_964194185.1). Taxonomy (NCBI): domain Eukaryota; kingdom Metazoa; phylum Chordata; class Mammalia; order Chiroptera; family Rhinolophidae; genus Rhinolophus; species Rhinolophus hipposideros. The sequence goes on along the minus strand of NC_138070.1, from coordinate 33,781,454 downwards.
ATTTTAGCAAAGGGAATGGTAACAAAAGGAGAGCACTACTTGGAGAAAAACAAAAGTGGAAAAGCCAAGTTGAAAAGCAAATTATACATGAGAAAGCATAGTTACTAAGTAAAAATACCTAAGCTCCCAGAAACATACCCTCTAAAAACAAAACAAACAAAAACCAGGCCACCTGAAGTTTGGAGTTACTAGCAGAGTTCAAGAAGCCAACACACACACACACACACACACACACACACACACACACACACACACACACGTATTCTCTCTCTGTCTCTCTCTCCAAATAATATAAGAATTTTTAAATGCATCCAAGTAGAAACCTAACTAGAGAATCAATAGTTCTAGTATTTGAGATTCTTTGTGTTCAAGGAATGCTTGGGAAGTTGCAGCAAATTATAATGAAAGAGCACTGGGCAAGGAATTAGTCATTTGAGCTTTGGTTCTGAAATTATTAACTGTACAACTTTCAGTAAGTCAAGTACATTTGTAAACCTTATTCCATTGTAAAATGAAGGGGCTCCACTAGACAGTGAGTAAATTTCCTCATCTGTAAAATGATAATAACACCTGTAAAATGTGGAAATTATATATAATAAATATGTAATCTATTAAAATATAATAAAATCACAATTCTCTTAAAAATTATTTTCACATTAAAATATGCAATGAAACAATGAGAAATATTTGTTGACCACTTCCATTAATTTGATATTTTAATGTGTTGGATAATTTATTGAAAGGACAATTTCCTTTCATTTTACTGTTTAAAAGATATTTCTTTTAAATACATGAAAAAGAACCTCATCAGCTGAAGTTATACCACTTAGCTGCTGGAAATAGGAAATACTCATATTTAATGTATTTGTTACCAGAACAACTCCTTATCTACTTTGGTATCAACAAGGGTGATCCTGTTTACCAAATTCTAAGTGCTAGAACAGGGCAGCACCTTGTGAAGGTGACACTGAGGAAACAAAACAAAAAGCAGTATTCTATATCTTAGTATACTTTATAGATCTACGTGTCAATCTAAAAAATTCATAGTCTATTCTGCTGTAAAGAAAAGTTTATTTAAAATTTTAAATTTATTTAATTTAAAATTTATTTAAAATAAATTTAAAATTTATTTAAAATTTAAAAAATAATATTTCAGAAGAAAAAAGTGGTTAGGTGCTTAATAGAGTTTCAAAGTGACTGGGTATCCCTTAATCAGCATAGGTCCTCACCACTCCATTATTCACATCTAAATTACCGTGTTTCCACAAAAATAAGACGTAGCCTGACAATCAGCTCTAATGCGTCTTTTGGAGCAAAAATTAACGTAAGCCCCAATATTATATTATATTATATTATATTATATTATATTATATTATATTATATTATATTATATTATACTACACTACATTACATTACATTGTATTATATGACATGACTGGATCTTATGGTAAAATAAGACCGGGTCTTATATTAATTTTGCTCCAAAAGATGCATTAGAGCTGATTGTCCGGCTAGGTCTTATTTTCGGGGAAACAGTATCTGCCTGGTCCCCGAAGACATTCAGGTCTGTAAACTCTGGTAGTTTCCCATTTGCAATGATACATATTTTTTCCTTTAGAAATTTAAACAGTAAAAGTGTTTTATAGCTATAGATGGTAAGTTATCAAATCTAAACGTAAGCAAATCTGGTACTTCCTGGAGCTTTTGCTCGTCTATGACTACCAACAGCAGGCTTTTCACCTTCTTACGGTCTTTGTTGTTGATTATGTTTTTAAAGCCACGAATCTCTGTAGTGTCTAATCACCCACGCCTCATCTGAACGCCGGGATAACCACAGCACGTGTCCCACAGTAGTGAGGATAAATGTCAGACCCTAGTTACTGCAGCTGTAAGTAAAGCTATGAAACACGGTGTGTAGAGGTTGGCACGACCGAGGCCGCGCCGCGCCGGGCCGCCCGCGCTCAGGCGTCCGGGATGCCCTCCCCCAGGCGGGCGGCTTCACTTTCTCCTCAGCCCGCGGTCCGCGTCAATCACAGCCTCGGTGGCCGCGCGAACACTGCCTCCTGGAGGCCCTGCCCGGCTCCCGACCCACAGCCTCATATTAGAGGACCGCTAATTACGCACTCTGCCCTTCGCGTTTTCCCAGGGTGCTGCCCCACGTTCCCGAATCACGGGGGCCACAAGCGCTACGATGACGAGGGGACAGCGGGGACAGAGCGGGGCGTCACGGAAGGAGGACAGGCCTGCGGCCTCGGGGGGAGCGCGCTGGGCCCCCCGAGAACACGCGCCGCAGGTCTGAGGGCGTCGGGGCAGCCGTCGGAGGTGCCGGCGCGGCTGCCTCCTCAGACCCCGGGCGGCCGGTGCTCCGGTAACAGACTCTTATCCTGTGACCCGACTCCCGGGTCCCACCGGAGCCGCGCCGGCAGCGCCGCCGGTCTCGCGTGGCCTCGGGTGCAGGACACACTACGGGAGGGAAGATTTTAGCAACAAACGAACGGCACCCACAACAAGGACTGAGCTGCATCGGCCGCAAACATTTTCACAGCTCAGTTGAACGTCAGAGGCCCGGCGGTCGGAGTCTGCCTCTCCGACGGGCACTCCAGGTCCCTCGGCCGGTGCGGGTGCGGCGGGGAGGCGTGGGCTCGGGCTCCGGGCCCGGGGCCAGGGCCGGGCCCCGTGTCAGACGCCTGGCTTCGCTCCACGGCGAGCGGAGGCGTGGGCGAGCGGCAAACCAGGCCCGGGGCGGCACACACACTGAGATCGGAGATGGTGAGGGCGGCAGGGAAGCCTCCCAGACGGACAGCACAGGTGATCGATCGCCCGGGGCTCACGACCGTGCCGACCGCCTGAGGAGGACGGGCCGCGCGGGACACCGGGCCGGGGCGGCCGCCCGAGGGGAGCCGGGCCGGGGAAGACGCGGTGCACACCTCCCGGGCTGACAGCGCGCTCCGTGGCCCCTCCCGGCTCCGGGACACCTGCACCCGGGGAGAGCCTTACGATCGATGCAGGAGACCAAGTTCCGATGGCCGCTCTCGGAAGCCCGGAGACCACTGCGCGGGCAGCAGAGCTGCGCTCCGAGTCGCTGGCAGCCTCTCCGCCACATCGCTGCCGCTCCTGCCACAGCCAGCGCCGGAGAGGACTTGACCTCGGCCGTCCTTCCTCTGTCCGGGCCTGGAGACCGGAGACCCCATCGCGCACCCCGCCCCACACAGCATTCTGGGAGCTGTAGTGCAGATCCTCACGACCCGGATTCCAGCGGGTTTGCGCCAGGGGCGGGGACTACAACTCCCAGAGATCTCCGGATCTGGGGGCCGGAGAGACACGCCCTGACAGCGCCGCGGGGCGCCTGTGCATCGCCGTGTGGTGCCTGGGAAAGCGTGGTGTCTGCAGAAAGGTTGGGACTGGTTCGGTGAGAGAAGGATCGACGACACAACCGAGCAGAATTTAGGGGTAGGTCATGCGAGATGGAAATGGGGGCGTAGATAACTGGGGGAAGTATTCGGAGGGCTCAAACCCAGTTGTGTGTGTTCTTCGGAAAAGACCGTTGGGGGCTGAAACCCTCTAAGTTTCCTCTCATTGTCTCCATCTACGCAGGTTTCTGGGGGAGATACAGAGTTGCCTCTAGAATCTCTGGGTAGATTCCAGAATCTTCTGCTCTTCAGCCCGGTGCAGGGAAACCATGCCGAGACCCAGGAAGAGGCTGGCTGGGGCTGCTAAGCCAGGTGAGCTGTACCTGGGCTGCAGAAAGGCCACCCCGTAAGCACGTTTCTCTAGGTCTGTTTAATACTGTTCGCTTTTGACTCCCAGATTGTGGGGAGAATCCTATGTGGATTATTTTCCGTTTGTTATTCCTAATCGCCCTCCATCTACTTTGCTCTTTCCACCAAGCTTGGACCCAGAGTCCCTTCTGCTTGTTTGTTCGTTCAAACAATAGCCGTTTGGTAAGCACAGACATCTGCAATACAGGGTGGCATGCACTACTAAGGTCAGTCATATACAGTTCCTACGCTCGAAAAATGCACGGACGTGAGTCCAGGAAACTGGATTGCTAGATGTGTGAGAACAGGGATCACTTGAGCAGGAAGTGGAATTGAAGTCTAGCCTTGAAGAATGGGAAGGTTTTTCCACAGGCAAAGACAACAGGGTATCATTTTTATATTCACAAGGATAAAATGGCATCTAAGTGGATGAAGAGCAGGACAAAGCAATTAAAGGTAGAGGGAGTACCTCTTTGGGGAATGGCAAGGGTTCCAAATTGACTACAACACAGTGTTTACAATGTGCCTATTGACCCTAAAGGGACCACTAGGCACTAGGCTAGGAAGGGTCAGAGTATTAGACATCCATAAATGATATTTAATGACTGATGTAGGAGCTTTGACTTAATTCAGAGGATGTGTGGTAGTCACTAAGTGCGGATTCAGGTTTTGATTCTGGATGTGTAACCTGGGAAACATTTTCCAGATGAATAGAACATCTCATAGATTATACAGATTAACTGAGTTACAGTTAGGGTAACAGAGATTAGGGTTTTCATATAGTAAGAATTTAACAACTGTTAGCTGTTGAGTGCTGTTATGTTCTAGGCACATTTTCTCTAATTATCTTAAGATAAAATCTAATCTTTACCATATCTACGAAGTCCTGAATGAGCTGTTTTGTCCAACTTCTCTTGGCACTGCCAAAGAGCAAAGAGCAGAGAGGAGACGGGCCACTAAAGCACAGTAAGCAAGAAAAGAAGTATGAGGTGATGATGGTAATAATAGCAAGTATTTATTGAGTATTTATTATTATGCCAGGCATTGTCTAAGCCCATTGTTTCTATTGTCTTATTTAATCTTCAAAACAAATCTATGGAGTAGGGCTTCACTTTCCTCATTGCAGAGAATAGCCTCAGCAAAGGCACAAAAGAGAGTGAGGGAAAGAAAAACATTCACTGACTAAACATAAGCCAGGTACTGTTAGGACCTCTAATCTTAAACCACAATCATGTAAATTATTCTTACTCTACTGACTGGATAATCCAGAAGATAATCCTGTCACATAGGCTTTCTTGTCCCATTTTTATAGGTTAAGAAACTAAAGTTAAGCAATTTACTTGCTACTTCTAGTAACTGACAGATCAGGAATTTAATCTAGGAGGTCTGACTCCAAAGTATATGCTCTTTCCACAATGGAACCCTACCTCTCAGCAAGCATGATAGTTCTCTTCTTTTTGCGTCTATTGCAGACAGGAAGGGGCCAGCAGGAAAACGTACCAAGACTAAGAACCCTGGTGAGGCATCAACTAAAGTGAAGAACTCCAGCCCTCAGACTTCAACCTCTAAAAATTGTGGGAAGAATCTAAGCAAATACTGGTTGATGAAGTCAGAGCCAGAAAGCCGACTAGAGAAAGGTGTAGATATCAAGGTGAGATCATGTACCTGTTTCCAACCTTTTTTTTTTTTTCCAATAAATGAATATGGAACACCATAGGGTTCCATCACCACCTTCTTATCTTCGAAGGGTAGGGAAAAGGTAATAAGGAATAAAATCAGGATTTATTATTGTCAACTGTATTTTTTGTGAATCCTCTAAGATGGGTGGCAAACCTTTTCTGTAAAGGGCCAGATAGGAAATATTTTAGTCTCTTGGGTCTTATAGTTGCTGTTGTTGCAAGAAACTGGCCACAGACAAGTAAACAAATGGTATAGTTGTGTTCCACTAAAACTACAGAGGAGGCCAAAAACACACCTACACCTTTTTTTTCTTTTTTTTTAAAGAGGGCGTAGCTCACAGTGGCCCATGCAGGGATCAAACCGGCAACCCTGGTGTTATTAGCACCATGTTCAAACCAACTGAGCTAACTGGTCATCCATAGACATTTTAAGAAAAGAAAAAAACTGTATTAAAATTGTAATAATATATACATACTGGTAACAAAAGATGAATGCAAGTCATGTGTATACATTTTTTTGGCACCCTTGGTATTTACAAAATCAGGCATGGGGCAAGATTTGGCCTAACGGCTGTAGTTTACCAACCCCTAATCTAGACAACATTTCAATCTTAGGATGCCCTTCTCTTGCCTTTGCCATGTTCCTAGGTATTTCCCTGATTCAGGGAATTAATGTAAACCAATTTTAAAAATAGCCCAGAGAAAATATAATTAGAAACATTATAGAGTAGATAATATTTAATAAGTGAAATACAAATAACTAGACTATGTTATCCTCTGGACTGTCCATTCAACTAATCCTCTTAATTAGCAAGCATAAGGTAACCCAAGGCTTATCGTGTTTCCCCGAAAATAAGACCAAGACTTACATTAAGTTGTGCTCCATAAGACACATTAGGGCTTATGTTTGGGGGATGTCATCCTGAAAAACCATGCTAGGGCTTATTTTCCGGTTAGGTCTTATTTTCGGAGGAAACACGGTACTTACATTTGCCCAACACAAGTGCCTCTGTGGAGCTACTTCCCGTTAAAGAACTACACTCTCACTATAGCCAGGAGCACCCTCACTGTAGTGGAAGGAGTGGTCTGCTTCCATATATTCTTACCAATTGGCCCAGGATTATTTAATGAATGGCTTGATTTCCTGTCGCCTAGTTCAGCATTGAGGACCTCAAAGCACAGCCCAAGCAGATAGCAAGTTGGGATGGCGTTCGCAACTATCAGGTAAGAGGGTATAGGCAGGACCTTGAGACCCAGAGTGGGATAAATGCCTGCATCCATGCGACATATTCAGTGGCAAAATCTCTTGGCCAAGTTTGCTTTTTCCGAGAACTGAAAGCTAAAAATGTACTCAAAAATACCTTAATTTCTGTGACTGCATGCAATTTGCAAATGACTTGTATTCTAGCCAATGTCCTGATACAAATTTGAGTATCTTGGCAAAGGCAAGAATTGAATTGAATTGGGGGAGATTGGAATAAAGAAAAACTCATCTAATAAAAGCAGACTTGATTTTTACTAATAGCTAGTGTTTTCCAGCTGGTGGGAAGGATAGTTCTTATTTCTTCTGCCTTGGGACAGGCCCGGAACTTCCTTAGAGCCATGAAGTTGGAGGAAAAAGCCTTCTTCTACCATAGCAACTGCAAAGAGCCAGGCATCGCGGGGCTTGTGAAGGTTAGTTGTACAGGCTTTGGTCTGAATCCCTCTCCCCTGAGGAAGACTTACTCACGTAGACACAGAGGGATACAGCTTAAATAAGTAGTAAAAAAGAAGTACCTTCTTCCCCATCCCTACTTTCACTGGAATATGGAAAAACTGCCCTAGTCTCTTCCTGTGTGACAAGGACTATAAAAAGGCAGGCTTCATTTCAGGTCCCATTGGCACGGACTTCTCTCCATTTCTACACTTTGGTCTTTCATTTAAATACAAGCCTAATGGTATAGCTCTTCTAAGCCACGAGTTATCAGGATAAAATTATTGACTACAGGTGGAAAAACAGTGACACCAGTAACCTTTAATATTTAGTTTTAGAACATACTTTTAAGATTTTTGTCAAAACAGAGTTAGTTTCCTGTTTTCCCTAGTGTATTATTTCCAGATATGTGAGCCTCATTGGCTTTGCAGAATGGCAAATGGGGTAAGAAAGTTGTTGGAGCTAACTATCCAGGCAAATGACTGGAGACTTGGTTTGGTTTCAGATTGTGAAGGAGGCTTACCCAGACCACACACAATTTGAAAAAAGCAATCCTTATTATGATCCATCCAGCAAAGAAGACAACCCTAAATGGTCCATGGTAAAGACTGCTATTTTTCCTATTTCATGAGGGAAAGGATGGACAAGGAGAGGGAGGAAGGTCTGGGGTGTCTTTAGGTCAAGGTACAGAGCCCAGCTCTTAACTCATATGAGGTTACCCTGACTTTGGAGATAGAACACTGGCAACCCTGCTCATAGCAACCTCCTGCAAGCAGCTAAAACGCAGTGGATCGAGGCCAGCTGGACATGTCTTCCTGTCTCATACACTGTTACCATGTAGGTGGATGTACAGTTTGTTCGAATGATGAAGCGTTTCATTCCCCTGGCTGAGCTCAAGACCCATCACCAAGCTCACAAAGCCACTGGTGGCCCTTTAAAAAATATGGCGCTCTTCACTCACCAGAGACTCTCAGTTCAACCCCTGACCCAAGGTAAGCGTGGGCCCTATACCTATTACCCACACGCCAGAATGACGGTAGGAATTCCCATTTACTGATCAAACTTGGGCACTATAGTTAAACTCTCTGAGTCGGTCTGCTCACCTGTAACATCCTTATGGAAGGAAGGATGTCCTGAGTTACTCTTTATTATGGACCTAGTAGCCAACAGTATGGCACATAGTAAGGCACTCCATAACGGTTTTGAATGAAAGACTACCTGCCTCAGTAACATGAGCTATGCCTAGCATAACTTCCCTGTTCAAGAGGAAACACAAGACTTAATTCTTCCTTTCTTTTTCCCTTTTTGGAAGAGGAGTTTGATTTTGTTTTGAGCCTGGAGGAAAAGGAACCGAGTTAACTGAGACACTAGCTGGAAGGGGCAAGACATCACTCCAAAGAAGTGAAGCTTCTATTAAGACACAAGGGAGGTGTAAGGGAGCTTGCTTGCTATACTCATCTGGGGCTGTGTACATGGGGTTTTGTGTACTTTTCTCAATAAAAGTGTTACCAAGAAAAGTGTGAAGCTTTTCTTTTACAACAGCATCGGGTGTAGGAGACTACGCCACTACAGGTCTTTTACCTCCAGGCTGGCTCCTTTTGCCCCGACAAGCTGCAGGGCTGCCTCTACTGTCTTCCTTTACTATAGCACGTATCAGGTGTAGGGCTCAGCCCGTTAACACCTACTGAAGGAGACTTTGTCTTTCTACACATCTTCCTGACCTGCCTCTGGAGTCATATGGGTCACACAGGAGTTTAAACCATCAGCAGTTTCAGGACAAGTTGCTAGAGGTAAAGCCGGAATCCTTTCTCAGCCATGTGCTCGTGTAAAACAGGTGTTTGATAAAGCGCCGGTCATTGTTCACCAGGGGCCACAGACGGAGGGCAGACGTGCTGGTCAGGGTGAGAGTGTGTCTTCCCTTGTATGTGAGGTGGGACAGTGTAAGATAAGAGACCACAGACCCTGGTGGAACACGGCCATGATGCCTCCACGCCACAGGGGCTTCCTTTAATCCGAAACCACTGAAACAAGTTCGCTTTTTAAAATACAGCCATTGAAAAGACGACACATTAAGAAACATGTAAACACTGCAGCTGCTTAATTACAAGTTGCACTGCTTGGTTTAGTACCTATACACTGCCAGGTACGGGAAACTTTACAGAGGGGAACAGGAGCCTCCCCTCACTTCCACAGTTGGACAGAGAAATAGAGAATGGCGGCAGAGTAAGAAAAAACAGAAGACCTGGCTTGTGCACAGCTCCTGAGAGACTAAAAGCAAATTCTATCTTCTCCTTCTCCCAGAACAAAGGTTTAAGATGTTAGGAAAGTTGGAAAATAAATCTGTGTTGTTGGGAGGCAGAGGAATTGGCAGATGCTCTCTAGTTAGAATGCCGTTTATTACGGGAGGCACACCAGAGTCTAATCCCATGCTCTGAAAAAGGCAAGGAACACAGAACCTGCCTCCCCCATACACTTAAGTCCTAACCTTGACAAATCCAGGGGCAGCTAGATGGATGATCCTGTTCCCATGGGGATTGTCCGTCGCACCTGAACTCGGTCCAGCATGGGGGAAACCACCTCACCTTCCTTGGTTCTGCTGCCCGCAGTCATCCTCAAGTGTTATCCCAAATGCCTTTCCAGGTTTCACTTCTGATCCATGAGCCCTGCTCAAAGGCCCACAATTACACTGATTTTTTGAGGAAACATTTTCCATACTAACTGAAAGATGATACAGGAACCAACCTCTCTGCTTTCCAAATTACAGAGTACTCAAACCGCCAAATATTGTACTTATTGGCCAGTGGGGTCTGCTTGGTCATTCTAGAAGGGAAGGGAGGCCAATAGGAGTAATTCCTGGTCATTTCCAGATGAGGCAGAAAAGGACGCCAACATCTTCAATAGGACCAAGCACAGCACAACAGAGGGAGAAATCCCTCTACTGTTAACAAGAATATCCACGAGAGTTTCTGTATATGTTTTTAAACAAAAATACTAATGGTCCTAAACTCTGGTCAGTCAACTGGTGAAGATGAAGACATAATTTGGCAAGCAGAATTATTCTGAAGTTATATAGCGGAGTCTTCTCATGAGGCCCCTCATCACTTTCCCTTAACTCTTAGGTTTAGGCAGGGAGTGAAGGGGCTTGGGTGATAGTAGTAACAAAACTTCCAAGGGTTTGAAATCCACGCCCCAATTCTCAGAAATTAAATGGAGAGCAAGGAGTGATGAGGACTCATCCTTAGAGATGGAAGCAAAGAGATGAAGGCCCCTCCCCGGGATCTGTTCTTGAGGGAAACAGATGCCTTTGTTTAGGCTTACTGGGGCACATGGAACAAAACCCTAAAACCACCCAGCCCTCAGGGCTGATGAGTGGAGTCACATGGTGAAGGCAGACAGCTATCACACAGTTTACACCTTCCAGCTCAGCCTCCTGTGTTTGACACTGCTGCCATCCATGCATGACACTGACCCCTGGGTGTCTCTGCCAGGATTTCTCACAGGTGAGGGGACAATCAGCCAAAGGGCCTTCTACAGGCTTCTAGTCTAGGATGTTACTGAAAAGAATCCGTAGAAGATGGAGAATGGAAGTTCCTGGGTCCCAGCAGGGAGAGAAAGGCCAGAAAGGTGGCGTGTGGAAACTTCAAAGCACCACATCCAAGACTCCCTAAGAGGTAGCTTCCTGGTCTTGAGTCTGCCCTGGCCAGTTAGGACGGGGCAGGCCCAACTCCTGCCACTACCTCAGGAACATAGAGGGGAGGACAGGACGTGACTACCTGGGGCCCTGATGGCAGTTCAGAATCCCCAGGGACGTGGTCAGACACTGGATCAGGAAGCCCCAGAGCCAGAGCCAAGGATGCTGGCACTCTGCTGCTCTCCTGTACAGTGTGAGGCAGCCCACGCGCAAAGCCTCAACAGAAGGCTCTTTACCAGACAGAGACTAGCTTCCGGGATGTTACCTGTTGCTGTTCCCACACAAGCCTCAAAATCCCAAGGAGACCGCTTCCCAGCCCAAGCCCCTCAGGTTGTTCAGAAAAAAGAATTTAGTAAGTCAAAAACATGATTTGTTTTCAGGTTGCAAGAAATTGGTCAGCTGAGCATCGCACTGTCGGCCACCTCCCCTAACCGCTGATGTCTGGTAGACGGGGGTGCTGGGTGGAAGCCCAGCAGCTTCTTGGCCCTGGGGGCCTACTGCCTACAGTTGTCAGACAGCTGGCTGGGGGTCCGCGCTTCACCCAGGGAGGTCGTGCCCTCAAAGCGCTGTGAGGCAATGGCTGCCTGGTGGGACATGCTCTTCCGTACGATGTCACCCTTCCGCCACAACACCACTTCCTGCAGATTTGAGAGAGGGGGCAACGTGACACCATGAGCAGAAGTCATGGGGATGGATTTCCTAGAGGCTTTAACTTTCTCCTGGGGAATCTTAGGCAAAATCCTCCTTGCTTATCTCTCACCAAAGATAGCAGCTGTCCATACCTCCATATCCCCAGGGCTGCTTTGGATGGTGTGGGTTGCAAGGGCAGAGTGGTAGCTGGGGCTGGGCCTGAGAAAGCAGACTCCAGGTATCAAGTGGGAACCTTCATTCTTGCTGTGGAACTCTGGGTAATCCATGGTTTCCAACTCTTGGCAAACCAACAAGTGGCATGGAGACTAATATTGTGTGTCCCCAAAGATAAGACCTAGCCGGACAATCAGCTCTAATGTGTCTTTTGGAGCAAAATGTCTTTTGGAGACCAATAAGACTGGGGAAACATGGTACCATTCTCCTTAACCTGTCAGAAACGGAGCTTTATCCTCACAGAAATGATGCCCTTCCTGTTCTGTCACTAGGGGCACCAGGGGTTTGAAAGAGGTGCTCAGGCCCTCACCTGCTGTTTGAAGTAGCGCCGTTCCTCCTCGTCTATAAGCACCAGGTTGAGGTAATAGCGCACCGAGAACTTCTTGTTGATGTCCCGCATGGTGGGGGTGAGCTCGTAGCCAGCCAAGAAGAGCCGGATTGGGATGGACTCTCCTATAAGGACCAGGCAGGAATCATAGCAAGGGACAAAGTGACCACTTTACCTTATACCAAGTCACTGACCAGAGCGGGGAGATGCCACCTGAGCATGGCATGGAACACTCAAACAAATGCCGTTTGGGAAGTTGCATTCCGCTGCCCAACGACTTGCTGAAGCAAAAATATGACTGCGATTCCATTCCAGGTCTGGTTGTACCTTCTGAACATCCTTCTCTCACCACCTCCACATAGAGACCAGTGAGTGGCAGTGGGGATGAACAGCACAGGGATATAGTCCTGTCAAGCATCCTTTGATCACATGTAATGTGTCTAGTTGCTGGGTTTTCAAGAGCCAACTGTCAGGCTCCAGCTAACTCATCATGTTACCCAGCAAGTTCGATGCCATCTCCCTTCACCCTAATTGGTGCGTGCCCTCCAAAATACATCTCAACTCGAAGATGGATTGGCAAGATGGTATAGTGGTCTGGGTAACAGAAAATCCTCATTCTGGTCCCAGTTCTCCATTAACCAGTTGTATGACTTTTGAGTAAGTGTGTTCCTTTCTCTGGACCTTAATTTTCTCATGTGGAAAATTATGGAAACAGACTACATAATATTTTAGATCTCCAGCTCCAACACTGCACCTTTTAGTATAAGTGGAACAAAATTAGGGCAATAATTCTACTGAGAAAGGCCAAACCTATAATGTAGTCTAAAGCTAAATATAAATGATCTTTTAATTATCTGCTGTTTCATTTGTACACGGAAAATGACAATTGGCTCTACTTGCACAACTGGTGAAAAAAATGGAACACAGAGTTAGAGTTCGAGCCTATCCCCCCCAAGGACCTGGCATGGTGACACTCAAGGATGTGCTGTCATTGTCCCCAGTGTTCCAGGCTGCTTAATCTATGACACCCCTCCTTCTGCTTGGAACAGACTGTGGAAATACACTGAATAAAACCTTGGCATCACCAAGCACTTCTACATGAAAAAATACATTCTCCATCATCAGTTTCGGCAGAGCCAATGAAGAACGTAAAATGATGGGTACTCCCAAATAATCACACAGATTCCCCAAATAATAAAGCTCTCAACTCTCCCCATCCCAGATGTAATGTTAGCTCTGTGCAGGGTGCGGAGAGGACCCTTTCCGTCCAGTTCCCAGCGCTGTCTGTAGGCCCTGAAAGTGTTGGCCAGAGTAGCTACACTTGATGAAGGAATGCAGAGAATGCATCATTTTACCAGAGCTAGAACTAAGTAACAAAAATGACTATTCTGTATCAGTCTCTTGCCCCCTAGCAGCAAAGAATGTCAGAATGTCAACAGGAAAAAGTAATAAAATATTCAAAGTATCTGCTTCTGCAAACTTTTTTTTTTAAAAAAACAAAACACTGGCATTACTCTTGAGAGTTCACTATATAAAGGAGCCCTTCTGGGTGAAGGTGGGGTAGGAGCCCTCCCTTTCCTCCTTATTGTGACCCCAGTATATAATTAGAGAGTAAGAAATTATAGGTTAATAGAAATCTAACTTGAACAGTATAATCCCTCAAGCCCTTCCAAAACTGTGCAGAGCCTAGGAGAAAAGGTATGGTGGCTCAGGGCTGTCGGGGCCATGAGGCTCACCTCTCACTGGCGCTCCATCCATGATCTCATACTTGGCTATCGTGTCGTTCTCGTGATACACGTTGGGGCCGGTGCCTGTCGTTTCCCGCTTGATGATGTCTATCTCCATGTGCTTGATTTTGATTCTCACCAGCAGGAAGTATATCTTCCCCACAATGACGTCTTTCAAGTGGTATCTGGGGAAAAGAAAGAAAACAAGATGTGTGTACAGCATCCACCGCTTTGCACATTTACAGACCTTTATGGTCTCAGGACATGGAGTCACAGTGCACACTCGCCCGTATTCCCACCCATACTGCCATTGCAACCTGATTTCTCAACACGTTCTTTACTTATATCAAAGTAATTTCTGTCCCTTCCATTCCTCCAGATACAACTCAAAGGATGTTTTTCCTGAATGTTACATCAGCCATTCATGCTTGCTCATCTGATCTATTTGCTCAGGTCCTATAACTTCTTTTACATGTTTTGTATTTGTGTGCAATTTTTTTAGATATCCTAATGTGTGAGAGACCATACCCACAAATGCAGAAACCAGGTCTTGCTCTTCCTCTCTGAGCTCTACAAAATGTCTTTTGAGAACTGGGCCTTGATAGACCACCACGAACAGTTTTGCGTGGTGTGGACCCGCAGAGCAAGAAGCAGCAGAGCAAGATACATGCATCAAACTCCATCCACATCTCTCTGGGCTCTGCTCACATGGCTTATGCTCTGAGCCATCAGGAATCCAGCCGTGGTGTATATTGCTTTTCTTGGGGTCAGGCAGAAAGGATGATGGTCTGTACGTGCAGAGCCCTGTATCAGGCATGGCAGGCAGAGAGCAAAATCTCCAAACCTGAAGCTCAGAATCGTAGGACCTGAGGGTTGGCAGGGACTTTAGAATTTAAGCTCCTTATATTGCAGGTGAAGAAAAGGAAGTTCAAAGAAAAAAAGTATAATTGTTCAACCAGGATTTGAGTAGAGAGGATAGACATGGGATATGAACCCAAGTTCCTAATTCCTAGGCTTGTGTTCTCCCCATTATTTCATGCCATCTTTCTGCTAATAATCTAATTGGGAAGACTGCAGATACTCTGAGTAGATAACCTCAGAACACTTCCAAAAGCAGAATGTAGGCCAACTCACAGCATTTTAGAAGGAATGCTTAGAGATCATAGATTCTATGAGTTTTCCAACTTTTATAAATGGAACGTCCCTGTGTACTACATGAAATCTCATACAGAAGCATTACTTATGTAAGAACATAGAAGAGCTATTCTTGTGGAGGGCCTAGAGCCCTGACTCCCAGCTCCTCTTTGACTTCATCCTTCCTGTATGTTTGAAACCCACGAAGCTGATCCAAGCCCTCATTTTTCAGAAACCCAAGGTACAAAAATTTAAGTACCTGTTAACCTTAGTTCAACTCCTTAATGGCAAAACAGGGTGTGATTCTAAGTGCTGGGCTCTTCCTGTTACGTCATATAGACCATGCACTCTCTGGGAGGATCCAGTCCTTGGCGTCATGTAACTAACTCTCTAAAGTGCCTTTCACACACTAAATTTGTTCCTGAGCACACTGTTGACTGAGCACTATTCTGAGCTCCTACAAGTGGCACTGCCGGCCAGCCACCCCCTTTGTCAGGTGGCTGGGGTGTTGGTGGGCAGCTACTTTCAATGGCTCCTTTCCAGGAAGGCCCACAGAGCCCCGAGACTGTGAGGAGAAAGCAGCAGCAGCCTGTGCCTTCACACGTCCCTGCCAGACCTAGATCAACCTGCCTCCCAGCTCACCCTGCCCCACTCCACAGGTGGGCCCCAGACCGTGCAGGGCCCAGACCATTCTGGGTCATACTGTCATTTTACTGACACCCCATTTTGTTCCAGGGCAGGAGCGAAAACACACCTTTCCCCTCACCCCTGTGCTAGAAAGCACATTTGTTCTTGGTTTTAAAAAACTCTGTTCCCAACCCCTTCACAGGAGAGCCATGTGGCTCAGCTCCCTCCACCCCAAGCTTCTGGATGACAGTGGGTCTGAGGTAAGGGTCTCTCCACCACAAGAACCCTAGTTACATACTTGGTGATTTTTCTCCCCCCCCCACCTTTTTTTTTTTAGCTCTCTGTGACTAGAATACACTTTTACTTTCACACATTTGATTTTCATTTTCAAGAATGTATTATAATGAGAAGATGCTGTGGTGCATTTTAAACTGTACATGTTGTGATTTACAAGCAGGTAAATATTTTCCCGTTCTAACAGTAAACCTAATTTAAAACATATATGGCTCCCCAACTTGCTAGTTAAAATAAAATTACTTAAAGACCTTTATGAAAAGGCATCAGGTATTCTTTGCTATCATTCATTTCAGTTCAAGGAAGAAGCAGCGAACTGTGGCCGGTGTTTGATTTCCTTACTTTGCCGTCTTAAGACATACTGTATATAGGAGACAGATGATAATGGAATGGTGTTCTGAGATTATTCTCAGCAATAAAAGGAAACAGCTGTACGTGGAATCCAAAACAAATAGCCTTAAAGCTAGTTTATCTGGACTTTGAAAGACATCATAGGCTGTTTAACCTAAATTTACTTTCTTAAGTTAATATAGTTTAATTTACGTCAAATGAGGTTTTATTTCCTGGTCAGTCTACCTTAGTTAGTCTGGCACATACATTCCCCGTAATTTTTGTGATCTGCCCCCCAGCATGTCACCACGGACTAGCCAAGGCAAGGGGCTGCCGTCACTTTGCATTTTCATTAGGTCTCAGGTTAACCTGCCTAAATAGTTCTTCCACAACGTAGGGCCCTGGGCACTTACTTGGACTTGTTGTACTCAAACTCAATGTGCAGACAGTCCTCGATCCCAACCTCCATCTTGATGGAAGAGTTCAGCTCTGGGTATGTGCTGAGTGTGTGCACTACAATGTCCATCTCTTTGACAACATCGTTGAGGCGACGGCTGATGGTGGCTCGAAGGAAATACCTGGAGGACATGGAGGCGTCGTGAAGGAATACTCCCAGTCTCCAGATGCTACGCAGGTTTACTAGGTTTATGCATCAGATTGACCCACTTGAGAGAACACCTTACAACGGTTAATCTTTGGTGTCTTGTATTCCTTTGAGAATTTATATCTGTTGACCCTCCTCCCAGAAAAAAATGCACATATGCACTTACACACAACATTCTGCAGTTACGCTTCCAGGGAGTTCAAAGACCCTTCCCCCAAATCTGTTTTGGAGCCCATGCTCTGGGTTATGAAAGCTGTTCTAAGTAAAAGTGATTTCTCTACTCTGTATTCCAGTAGGGCCCTCACTACTATCTACATTGTATCTGTGTGCAGGTTTTTTTCTTTAACTCCTGTCATCTGCCTTATACCCATCTATGCATGCCTATTCATTTAAAAATATTCAATCAATAAGTATTTTTCAAGTCACTCACAGTTATGTGAGAAGAACAGAGAATGGAGAAATTAAGTCAGCTATTTATTCAGCAAACATTCATTGCTAGGTATAACATAAGTAAGACATATAGTCTCATAATCCCCTGGGGAAGATGGGCAACTAAACAGAAAAATTAGATCACATACGTGCTAATTCAGGTACAAGAGTCAGGTACTGGGGGGAGAGAGAAAAGGCATTCAGGAGAGCAAACCTTATAAGTAAAGCAACAGAGGTGGGAGAGGTGGTGTGTTTAAACAAAGAAAATCTCTGGCTTAACTAGGATCCTAGGGGAGGGGGTTGCTGTGATAGTGGGCAAGTTAGAAAGAAGACAAAGACACAGCCCCTGAAGGCTCTAGTGTGCCAAGCCTAACCTCTATGGCCACTTTAGTGTAACCTTCCCCAGCATGCCTGTCCCCTTGACTTAACTCTATGCTAATACCCAAGGAGGGAAGAAATACCCCTTTGATTATGTATTTTTTCTAAGTAAAACTTAGATAATCCCTACCGCCTGTCAAGCATGCCTGGACAAAATTGCTAACCAGATCAACTACACATTAGACTACTGTCTTCTGTTTGGCACTCTTTTTTATTCATCTCAGTAACTTCTGTCCCACTCCCCACGACATGTGTTCCTAACTCTTCTCTAATTGCTCAGGCTCCCAAGCCTCCTCTCTCTCCTCTCCTCCTCTCTGTGGAAGGCACTACTTTTACTATACTAAGATGAAGGCCTTCCAAGTCAAGATTTATAATTCTCTGCTTTCTCTGGCTGTGCTGTTTCTAGCTTAGAACCTAAACATATGTGTCTGTATCGCTGCCCATCCTTTTTTCCTTCCAATAGCACCTCTGTCTCTCAAGACCTTTCCTCCTTCTCCCTCTGGCAGAAGGACTCTCAATCTGGATGGACATCGGAATCACTGGGTGGAGGGGCATTAAAAATCCTGATGCCCAGAAGCACCTGACATTTAATTGCTCTGGAAAGGCACCGAGGCATCAACATTTTTTAAAGCCTCCCAAGTAATTCTAATAAGGGAGCCTTGGTAGAAAACTACTGTCAGTCATCTTGTCCTTCAAAGTTTCCAATTTTCTTAACATATCCAATCTCTCACCAGCTAAAGGCTTCTTCCTTTGAGTTTATAAGAAGTCCCAACTCATCAATCCCCCAAACACTCTCCAGGCCTTATACTCTTGACCTTCCTTGAGAGACAGCTGTCATAGAGAGGTCCTGTTCTAACTACTGGAGCTTCTTCCCCAGTCACTACTCCTCACCCCTTGCTTCAGTTGCCACCACCGAACAAAAACTGCCCTCAAGGTAACACCCAGCCTCCCAGTTACCAAATCCAGTCCTTTTTTTTCACCATCAGTATTATGTTAGTGTAAAACACTTCCTCTTCCTTGAAATGCTCTTCCCATGGTTCCACAGGAGGGCATTACGCTGCTTCACCTCCTACTATCCCCCAACAGCCCCAATAGGCCTTGAGCTCTGTGGGGACAGAGTTTCCAGGCTCTTGGCCTCGTGGAAAAGTGCTGACTCGGGTAGTAGATGGCCATCAACTGTGGCTAACTGACTATCAGCTCTAGCCAGTTAGCTAATTAGCCACCGATATAACTGCCGCAGCTGCGCTGGTTGGAGACGGAGTTGAGGGAGGTTGAGAGTCCAGTCAGTAGGTTGGCAGGCAGAGAAGCAGACAGCAGGTTGCAGGTCATGTGGCTCCAGCCTCCAGTGAGACTATAGTGGTATGACGCCCCTACCTATGGCTCCCTGGGTGTTCCTTTTTGGCCTAGCCATATCCTGTGTTCTTGTGTAGGGAGCGGAACTAGAGGCCCCGCAGACCACCCCGCATGACAAATGGTGCAGCGAGCAGGGTATGGCGCCAGCCAAAACTTTCCGAGGGATGGTGGAACAGTTTGTACATGTGAAAACTCAGTCTTGGGAAGCCCATGAGGAGCAGCAACAGAGACGGGGAGCACAGTCTGCCTGGGAGAGATGTAACCCCTCAGTGAACTGGTGGTCCTCTCGAGCCTCAGGATGGCATGCCACCCTGTTGACCATAGCAGGCATCACTGGCTTTTTGGTAGACTGCTGCTGTAGGCTCTGAGGGTTGCAGACACCGAAGCCTCCACCCAATCGGATGCCTGGCGCGGCAAGCAAGATTCTGACCTGGTAGGAATAGTCTGACTCTGGGCAGGAGGACAGGTGGCCCCCACACAGTACGTGGTGTCCAGTGGCCACTGTTTTCAGGACTTGGACCCCCAAGGAGGGGTGGGAGGACATGGATGGCTCTCCGGCCAGCGTGGAGAGGGCCCTGCAGGCTCTGGCTGAGCGGTTGCCGGAGGAGGCAAAAGCTACAGCCGGCCATGTGGGCGGGATGTTCCTTAGGGCCTTGAGTCTCAATATGGAAAATGTGCTTAAGGAAATGGCCCAGGTGCTGGACCAGGTGTCCCAGTTGGAAGCACTGGAAGCTCTTAGTCCGCCTGTTAGAAGAGGGGCCCCACAGTGCAGACTCTGAGGCAGAGGCAAAGGAAGTGAGTGGAGACAATGTAGCTCTTAACCCCCAAGCCCGGCCAAATTTGAAGCAAAAGGTAAAAGTGAGCAACCTTTGGGCCCCTGGGGCATTGCTGCCGGCAACCCAGCTGTGACTGTGTTCACAACCTACACCCCTTACACTCCCACTGAGTTGCAGAAGCTGGGGAGGCAGTGCTGACAGCGCCCTGGAGAGCCAGTCTCGGCTTGGCTATTACGTTTATGGGATGAGGAAGCAGACAACATTCTCTGCTCCCCAGGCAAGATGGAAAAGCTAGCTTTTGTGACAGTGCATCGTCCCTGCGACAAAGGTTACAGAACTGCCATAGGTTGGCCCACGACCAGGGCAACCATTCTCTAATGGAGTGGCTCACTGCTGCGGTACACAGAGTATGGGGACAGGCTGGAGAGCTGCCAGACTCTGTCAGTCAATGGCAGTCATATACGGAACTTACTCAAATCATCCGTGAAATAGGTATGAGACGTGCTATTTTCAACCCTAACATGCAGGGGCTGGATGAGGAGTTTTTTACAGCCAGCAGGAGAGATCTGGTTTTGGATACTGCACCTGCGAGTGCTTTTGGATCCTTGGTCGCCATTCTTACGCCCTATGTGGGACGGCGGATCTATGAAGTTACAACTGCCATGGCCACCCTAGGGGATGTTGAAAGCCGGAGGCAAAGGAAGTTAAGACAGGAGGTCTGTGCAGTTGAGACCTGAAAGCCTAACGCCTCAGAGAGTAACACGCGCACAGATGTGGCGTGATCTCGTGGCAGCAGGGGTCGATCGGAAGAAAACAGACCGACAACCCAATGCACTGTTGTTGGAACTTTGGAAACAGCTGCGTCTGGAACAGAAATTCCGGAGAAGCCTAAAGGAGAAGTCTGGGAAAGCGCGACCCGTGTCCCTCCAGGACTTCATGCGGCCACTTGAGGCTGAATCCGTTCAGCTTGATTAGGGCTGGGGCCAAGGTACCCGGTCAGAGGGGAAGAGCAGGGATCGGAGGCCCCACGTGGAAATGTCCATACATTGGTCCCCTTCTAACGTGCAGAGGGTTTTAATCCTTAGTTGACGCTGGTGCAGACTGCAGTCTTGTTTATGGGAACCCAGAACTGTTTCCCGGACCAGCAATCTGCATTGATGGCTACGGGGGAAAGACTGTGACTGTGAACGCTGTGTCCTTACACTGAGTATAGGAAGGCTTCCCCCTCGTACCTACAAGGTTTATGTCTCCCCTGTTCTGGAGTATATTCTAGGGGTGGACGTGCTACATGGCCTCAGCTTACAGACGTCGGTGGAAGAGTTCCGTCTCCTCCGGATCCGAGTGGTGAAAACAGTGACACACGGGCATGCTCACCATCCTCCTCACGTGTTGCCACAGCCATGACACTTGGTTACAGTGCGATAGTACCACCTGCCAGGAGGGCAGGAGGAGATTTGTGGTACCCTAAGAAGCCCAGGAAGTCTGGCTGTGCCCAGAAGGACTGGTGGTGCCCTGTGAAACCCTGGCTCTGCCCAGAGAGCCTGGCTGTGTCCAAGATACTGCATTCACCTCCAGGCTCCTCGCACAGGGTCCCTCGCGGAAGATGCTTGTTGCATAGATTGTGAGGTAAGACCCTGTAGGGGTGGAGTGTGGGGACACAGCCACAGAAAGCAGGTTCCAGGCTCTCGACCTCACGTGGAAAAATGCTGGCTCGGGTAGTAGATGGCCGTCAGCTGTGGCTAGTTGGCTGTCAGCTGTAACCAGTTAGCCAATAAGCCACTGATATAACTGCCGTGGTTGCAGTGGTTGGAGAGGGAGTCGAGGGGGGTCGAGAGTCAAGTTGGTTGGTTGGCAGGCAGAGAAGTGGACAGCAGGTTGCAGGTCGTGTGACTCCAGTGAGAGTACAGTGCCACTAGTGAGACTATAGTGGTATGACTCCTGTACCTATGTATGGCTCCATGGGTGTTCCTTTTGGGCCTAGCCATATCCTGCGTTCTTATGTGGGGAGTGGGACTAGAGGCCCCGCAGGATGCCCCGCACGACAAGCTCTTCTCTCCATTAGCTCTCCTGCTTGAAAAACCTGTGAGGTATTATCACTGAGCAGATGATTCCAACAGTGCATTTCTCTGTCCTGAGTGCCAGGCTTGCATTTCCAATTGTCCAAGTTTTACACCTCTCTCTTCTGCCAGTGCTCCAGACTTTAAAATTGGATGAATCATCTTATCTACAAATAATGTCTTCCTCCCTACAGCCCTCTGTCTTCATCTTCACTGATTAGTAAATTCTGTTGACATCTATTAAATTGGTTTTCTGCCTGTTCACATTGTGTCCATGACAGCCAATCTCTTAGGACCTCCTACCGTGTTTCTCCGAAAATAAGCCCTCACATGATTTTTTCAGGATGACATCCCCTAAACATAAGCCCTAATGTGTCTTTTGGAGCAAAACTTAATATAAGACCCAGTCTTATTTTCGGGGAAACACGGTACTAGCCTTCTAACAGTTTTGTCTCCACACTCTACCCATCCATCAAATACTACACATTGACTTTAAAGTCATCCTCCATAAGAACCACTCCTCTGGCTGAAAACAAAGAAAAATAAACCCAAAACAACTTTTCATGTTTCCCCTCTACCTACATCATAAGATGCAAGCTGGAATTTACATCTTCTATAAACTGTCCTTATTCTTATCAACCCAGAGACTGCACCAGACAAATCTATGTAACAAACCTTGCATATACAACTCTGGTCTTCCATTTATTTTCCCCATGTTTACCTTCCCACAATTTGTTGCCCTGGAAGCTCAAAGTACCAGACTTTCCTTCGCCTTGCCATTTCTTGGTAAAATTCTTGGTTTTTTGTTAAGATGCTTACATAAACCCAACTTCAAACCACCCCTTTGAGTTACTCATCATTGAGTTCCACGTGTATGCAATGCACATGTGAATAAGCTTCTTTCTTTTTCTCTTACTAATCTGTCTCTTGTCAGTCTAATTTGCAGGGCCCTGCCAAGGAAACGTTTTTTTTTTCTTCCTCTACAATATATATAACACAAAATTTACCATTTTAACCAATATTAAGTGTACAGATCAGTGGCACTAAGTACATTCACACTGTTGTACAACCATCACCATCATACATCTCCAGAACTTGAACTTCCCCAACGGAAACTCTGTCCCTGTTAAACACTCACTCCCTATTCCCCCTCCCCCCAGCCCCTGGCAACCATCATTCTACTTTCTGTCTCTATGAGTCTGACTATTCTAAGTGCCTCATATAAATGAAATCACATAGTATTTGTCTTCTAATGAGTGGCTTATTTCACTTAGCATAATGTTTTTAAGATTCATCCATACTGTCACACATGACAGGATTTCCTTCCTTTTCAAGGCTGAATAACATTCCATTGTATGTATATACAGTTTATTTACCCATTCATCTGTCTATGGACACTCAGGTGGCTATTGTGAATATGCTGTTATGTGACTACGAATGTGGGTATACATAGGTATACATATATCTGCTTGAGCCCTTGCTTTCACTTCTTTTAGATATGTATCCAGAAGTGAAATTCCTGGATCATATGGTAATTCTATTTTTAATATTTTAAGAAATGTCATACTGTTTTCAACACCTTTTTTTTCTGTCATAGAAATATTTAAGAGAAATCTACTGCAAAAAATAAAGTTAAATCACAATAAATCCCACAGCCAAGTTTTGGTGCTGCCTTCTCTGAGTGCAGTTATGAAATGTTGTCTTTAGTGGGGTTTAGATGTCAGTGTTTAGATCTCTATAAAGATTGAAAAAGAGCCTACAATCACTCTTTTGATGGCAGAGGGGTGCCCAGGGAGAAAGAAGGGGAGGAAAAGTCTTGCTCTATTTGTAAAAACATGGATGTACTTGGAAGGTTCTATGCTGAGTGAAGTAAGTCAGACAGAGAAAGACAAATACCAGATGATCTCACTTATATATGAAATCTAAAAAACAAAATAAACAAACAAAATAGAAACAGATTCATTAGTATACAAAAGAAATTGATAGTTGCCAGATGGGAGGGGTGTTGGGGAGCTAGGTGGAAAAGGTGAAGGGATTAAAACATACAAATTATAAAAAGTCATAGGGATGTAAAGTATAGCATAGCATAGAGAATACAGTCAATAATTCTGTAATTACTATGTATGGTGTCAGGTGGGTACTAGACTTATCGGGATGATCACTTTCTAAGTTATATAAATGTCTAATCACTATGATCTACACCTGAAACTAATGTAATATTGTATGTCAATGGTAATTGAAAAATAAAATAAAATGAAAAAAAAAGTCCTGCTTTATTCTGCACCATGCTAAACCCAGGCCTTCAGGTGATTAGAATAAGCTGAGCTTGAGAGAGTATCAAGACCTGGAACCAGGTGTCCAGAGTGATGCAGGAAGTCTGCTTTATCCCAATGACATCACAGAATCTTGGGTTATATCCAAGAGAATATAGCTATGCTGGAATTTTTTTTTTTTTCAAACCCCAGAGTCTCTGGAATCAGTCCCTATCCTGAAGGGTTTCCCAGATTGGAACAATAAAAACAACTCCATGTACTTAAATTGTGTTTATTAATCTTTTAAAAACTTTTTACGTTCTATTACATTTTATTCTCTCATCACCCCCAAAAGATGTAGAGGACAGATCTGGAATTAGAAGCTAAATCTATTACCGACTTTTCTACTGAGAGAGCTGAGTGACAGAACTCAGGATCACATTGCTGTGGTGTGGCAGAGCTGGACTAAGGATCAGTACGTCCTGACGCCCAGCCAGTGGTGTCCTGGAGGTGGCTTATACCAATGTGCAAAAGTATATGTGACTGTTGAGTTTTCAGGCATTTTATCAATAGGTTATTAAACACAGCAATTATTTAAAATTAAATTATATAAACTTACAATTCAATGAATTATATTAAAAACAAAGTTAATAAGTACTAAAAACTCATTGCTCACTAATTATTTTGCTACATTTTAAAATTCTCTGCTCCTGGGGGAATTTATATTTATTGTCTCCATATGAGAGTTATGCTCTGTAAAGGTGGCTGCTGTACATCTCTTCCCAAGTTTGCATTGAAGGACGTCAGGTTGGAAGCATGAAATTGGCCATGTTGGGAATATTTACACTGCAGAATTGACCAATGCTATAAACCAAAGGTTTATAAACCAAAGAGAGGCTGTTGCTAAACATTTACCAGCATACCACTGCTCCCAGCGCTCTTCCTTTTCGAAACCCTAATAAAGATCCTCAGAAATGTGGACAGCTTCAGGTTATGGTTCATGTGGGGTAGCTTCTGGGGCAAGGTGGGGCACAACTTACCGGAGCTTCACATTTTGCCCAGTGTAGGACTCGTACGGCTTCTCCACGTGGGTGAATTCAAAGTCGAAGGCCTGCGACTGGGTAATTTCTCCAGGCCGGGCCAAGTCCTTCACCAGGGACACAAATTCATGGTGGTTCCCACGGTCATAGTAGAGTTCTGGAGAGAGAGCATCAGCCTCCTCTACCAGACCCCAAACTACACGGGGCCAAGCGAGGGGCCCCAGGCTGCAGGAGCCCCTTTTCTGAAAGACCTTCCCCCCAGAGACCTTGTTTTTGACTCCCTCTCTTTTGCTCCTTCACTGCATTCCTCATATACTGGTCTCCCTCCACCTCCCTCCTTTCCAAACACTCTTCTGTTTTATAGAGAAATCCTGTGGCCCAGTATAATCCTGCTGCAGGACATCAGGAGAACACCTTAATATGGGATGTATCAGGGAAACCGCTATCAAAAACACCACACTTCTTTAAATACGTTTTTAAAAATATTTCTAACTTTTAAAGCATATTCCTAGGTATTTAATCATAGCATCCTTATAATAATCTTGTGAGATAGCTAAGACAGGCCTTCTCACCCATATCAGAGATAAGGAAACTGAGGCACAGCATGGTTAAATGACTGGCTGGCTTAGAGTCACGGGGTTGGCTGCAGAGCTGAGATTAGAGCAGGTACTCCCACTGGACGGCATCTATTTCTATGACCTGGTAAAACTAAACCCACTTCAGAAAGTTTTGTGAGAAGTAAAGGCAATGAAGACACAGGATTTAGAATAGTACCTAATAAATAGTAGATAGCAAACAAAGAATATTAGCCGTTAGCTGCTACTATCCCTCAGAAAGGATTCCATGTGGCCAACATGACACACAAGTTTTAGTGTTACTCCCTCCATCTAAAGCAGTGGTTCTCAAACTACAGTGTACATCAGAATCACTTGGAGGGCTTGTGAAAACACAGATCGCTGGGCCCCACCCCTTGCATTTGGGGTGGGGAGCTGAGAATTTACATTTCTAACAAGCTCCCAGGGGATGCTGGTCCTACTTGTCCAGGGACCACACTTTGAGGGGCATAGCTTTCAATTTATCCTATCCTGGAAATAGTTTTAGTATTTCTTTATCTTAAGTTCATGCCATCTATTATCCTATATTATTTTATGCCTGTGTGTACTCTGCTATTTAAGTGTTAACTTTTGCTATATGCATGGTGTTTAGATTTAAGGCCTATATGCCCAGCTTCCTGGCATTCTCCTCCTCACCCTCTTCCCCTGCTGCACAGTGGGGGCATTTAATACTGACTGTGACTATACATGGCCACATTACAGTCAAGGTTCCACCCCCTGGCATTTCTGGGCTCCAGTGCCATACTAGGCTGCAACCTGAAGTAGGATAGACCTGCTGAGAAAATGGAGCAGGCAGAGTGCACTTGCCGCTTTTGCTGTTGGCTGCTTGGGAATAAAGAGACAGGTCCACAGAGATGAGTATCTGGGACAACAGCCCACTAGTCCTGGTCCCAGATCTTCAGAGCACAGCAGGCGACCTCTCTTAGGGATACCTAAGCATCAGGGATTACAGGTCGGAGGTGTGTTTGCTCTGGGTCCACCCCAGACAGAACAAGGTCGGAGCCCCAATCAGGATCAAAGTCATCTTGGGCTGAAGAAACCAGTTCTCTGTCCCCACCAGAGCCAGTATCGTGTCCAGCTCTGCCCTGGAGGAGAATCATGTCCAGAAGGAGAAAATGGTTTCAACAGTGCTTTTAGTCGGAGTGCAAAACTCAACCCCTTGCTGTTCTGGGAACTGGCCCTGCCAAACCTATTCCACAGGGCACTGTTTTCCACCAGACGGGGAGGTATTCTAAAGCAGAGTGGCCTCTGTCCTATGATTTATCCAACTCTTAAAGGTGGCAGCAGTGTGGTTAATCCCAAACTAGTACTGCTACATCTGTGTGAGTTTACATTGTATTCTGTGCTTACAGTTGTTGCTGATTTCCTATGTAGTCATACCTTGATCCACCTTACATTACAAACAACCCACCTTCTGTTCCAAACACTAAATGGAATCAGCAGTGGGTAGGATTCTAGGTAGTGAGTGATAATCCACAAAGCCACTAACGGGAGACAACAGCTGGGGAAAAGGACAGCGAAAGGTGAGCAACTCCTAGCTCATTTTGAAATCCAGTAGTTGTGCCCCTCAATAAAAGGACGTGCAGTGATTGGGTAGGAGCAGAGCCACTGGCCAGCCTATGACAAGGGCTCTTCTCTACTCACTCTTGCTGGTCCACTGTTACATGTGCCCTTGTTGATGGGCCTGGCTTCTACGTGGCACTACTCCTCAACTGGGGAAGCTGGTGCCTCAGTTTCCAATAACTGGATTCTGGCCATATGTTTCAGGGGACAAAAGCAGGCAGAGCAAGGCCCCAGCATCCATGATCTTTAAGTGGGAAATCCCAGAGTCAAAAGAAAGATGGGAAAAGCAGGATGGAAAAATACACAAATGTGATCGCACAGCCCAAAGGCAACATGAGAAACAAAACAGAGAACGATCCGGAAGGGCTCAGAGAGCACTCAGGCTGCCAGCATCCGAGGATCCTAGCAACGGTCCGCCTGACCCAGCAGGGGAACCTGGCTTCAGCCAGGATGTCTGGCAGGAGAGGTCCTTCCCTGCATAGCGTCACGTTCCCCCTCAGACTTCTCCTCCTGGACTCGTTAATAAAAGCTCCTGCACCACATGTCATGGAAGAGTGGCCAGTATGTAGTCTGAGTCAGGCTGGACCAGGCTTTTTCATTTATAATTTAAGCCGTTTGCAATGCTTTTGCAAACACTGTGAGGCAACGGGGCAGAAATAGCAGCCATACTTTGCTATTTGCCAAGAAAGTTTGGTTTCCTCTTGTAAGCTAAAACAGAAAATCCAAGGCTGTTCTTGCAGGAGGTTTGGATCCTAAAGAGATGGTAAAATGCCTCTATTCTATCCTCTACATGCAGCCACAAGTCATGCCTACTTCTTCCCGACCTCCAAGCCCTCAGGGACTGCCCATTTCAAGCTAAAAGTTAGAACTGACCAAGTGTGTTGGTTAAGGTAACTTTCCTGTCTTCAGCCTCCTACCACAGAAACAAATGAGTTTTGTAGTCAGGATGTTTTCATGGTGAAACGTGCCACCAACGGTTGAGGAGTGAATTGGCCACTTTGGAAGGAAATTGAGCCAGCTGTGAAGCATATGGTCATCGTGTGAAAGATGCAGTGAGACTTGCTGTTTGGTTCTGGCTCCAGGGCAGTTTTGAAAGAAACTAAGTTAGTAAGGGCAAAAAGACCTCAAAAGACCTCCTCTTTACCCTGACTTTCCCAGACACTGTTTGCCGACCGGCAACCTAGTCGAGACTCGTGCTGCCTACATCCACTCCGATCTCCTGGACCCTGGTAAACCTGCGTGGGGAGTCACAGCCCTGGGCTGCCCATAGCCAGCCAGGTGCAGCTCTGTTCCAAGCCCCCAAAACAACTTGTTAATAGGCTAGAATCTATCTATTTAATCTCAATGTGCCTTTTACTTAGCATTTCATGGATGAATGAATTAAAATACAGAAAGCCTCTGAAGTTTTTAGAAGTACAGGCTTGATTGGTGCTAACAGGTTCAGATACATCCAGAGGCATTACTTTAAACATTTTTTTTTAAAAACCCAGACATGTATTATCTATTTGGCTTTGTAATGCAAGGGTGCTCATGTCTGTTCTTCTCTGCAAGTCCAACTCTCTAATTATCTTTGGTTTATTTAACCCCATTAGTCACCAAGGTGGCCCAGCTGTGCCTTACATACACCAACAGTGTTCTCCAGGGATTCCAGCTGAAAAACGGTCTCTCCTCCTTCTAACAATGGCAGAACTACCCGCAAGGCTCCTTACATACCACCTTTCATTCTTCTAAAAATGTGGTCCATTAGCTGCTAGAAGGACACAGGAGATGCCCTCACCACACCTTTGTTGGCATTGATAGGACACAGACCAAGCCATCGGAAAAAGTACACAAGGTGCAAGCAGAATCTCAATGCAGCTCAGAAACTTACTGAGGATGAAAGAAAAAAACATATATAACACTAGTGAATAAATATGACCTTATTATACTCTCAGGGGGCAACGCTCAAAATGCAACACCTGAGCAATTGGGGCAGAACTGAATGGATCACACCTCTGACAACTCTTAGTTTTTATATACCGGGAAAAATCAGCCTCAACTTGACACAAGAAGGTGTGATGAAAGAGAAATGCAAAAGCATGTGAACCGACATCCAGCTTTAACATTTCTTTACCCTAGTTCCCTCAGTGAAGATACTGCAACAGTGGGTGAGGCCAGTGAGTCATTTTACTTCTCAGTGGTCTGGACTAAGATCTGCACCCCGCTCATCATGCCTCCACCAAAAGCAGGGTGCCCACCCTCTTAGCAGTAACCAGCAAAGCAAACCTGCACTCTTCTTTCATTAAAATAACTCTGGTTTATCTAGGAGGAGATAAAAAAAATATCTAGAGAATAGTTTCTGTAAATTCTTAGCTCTGACAAATTTATCCAGTTGGCAAATATTTATTGAACACCTACTATGTGCCACCCACTGAGACTAGAAATTAGCCATGAGACTGATGATGGACTGAAGGCAGTCCCTGGCTTTCAGGGGCTCAGAATTTAGTGAGGGAGATAGACAAGTTAGAACAAAAACCAACAAGCTTGTCACATCCTGCCTGAAAAGAGGTACCAGTGAGGCCTCTAGCAGAATACTGGAAGAAGTTCTTAAGTCAGCCTAGGGAAGTCAGGGAAGGCTTTCTGATGGATGTCATGTTTGCTGAGCTTTAAGAATGAGTAAGAGCTTGGGTGGAAGGTCAGACCTTGCAGAAAGATGTTCACATACAAAGGGAAGATGCCAAGATCCTAGAAGGAATATAATATTTTGAGGAAACTACAAGTGATGAGGGTGAAGGGTAAGGGAGAGATTAAGCTGGAGAGAAAGGCAGGGGCTAGCTCAGGAAAGAGTTAGATATGTATCTCCCCCTTTAAGCAGTAGGGAATTGATGAGAAGAATTTTAAGGAGGGGACTGACAATGTTAGAACTGCCTTTTAGACAGTTCACTCTCACAGAAGATGAACTGACAGAAGAGGAAAACAAAGGTAGGAAGACAATTTAGGAGACTGCTTGCTACAAGTAGAAATAATAAAGGCAGTAGCATTAGGAATGAAAAGGAAGCACAAACTTAAGATATGTTAGAGTTGTTGGAGAAGACCCAAACTTAGAAGCCAACTGGATATATGGAAAAAGGAATAAAGAGTCTAAGATAACTCCCAAATATCTGAGGCTGAATGGACCCAAGTGACATAAGCCAAAATGAAGGGAAATAAACAAACAAACCAGGAGAAGCAGCTAAGCTGGGCTGGAGCGGAAAGAGAAAGGGGTTTCTGTTTTGGATCCAGGTGGAGATGTCTAGCAGGCAGTGGGAAACACAGGCACTGAACTCAGAAGACAGTTTAGGTCAAAACAAAGAATTTGGGAGTCATCAGAATATAAGACGACACTGATGTCATGGGTGCAGAGAAGATTTCCAGAGCAGGTTATAGAGTAAGAAGGAACCAGAGACAAAAGATACCCCTCTTCCTGTCTACCTCCAAAACCAAGGTCAAGATAGGAGCTTTTTGGAGCAGGCCCTGCGTCACTATGAGGGTCCGCAAGGATCCTGTGCAGGGTCTCTTCCATAAGGTTTTTCTTGGGCTATTGTACCTTCCACATGAAGACACTGAGAAGGCAACATGGGGAGGTAAACAGGCAGGTCAAAGGGGAAGCTGATGGGAACATTCTCCATGGAGCAATCAAGGATGACTGCAAGGTGAAGTGTTTTAAGAGTCTAGCCCCTGGAAACATCTTGATGGATCCAGCTTAGCAGGGAAAAAGAAAATGACAATGATCAACGTAACTCCCTTTTACTGAGTGCCTACTACGTGTGCCAAGCCCTGCACTTCATGTATAGTCCTCAAAAAACACTAGCAAAGTCTGTATTATTATAATCTGAGCCTTATTTAATTTAATGTAACCCAGTCTGCTTGATCCTCAAACATATACCAGGCTGTCCCTCTAATGAATACACAAGGTGGGACAAATACACTTTCATCAGGAGAAAAAGTAATTTAGTCACAAGCATAAGAAGGTTAATTACATAAACCACTTTATTTTCAAGCTAAGGAACTCTTCCCAGGAAGGAAGGAAGCAAGGAGGTAAGGAAAGAAGGAAGGAAGGAAGGAAGGAAAGAAGGAAGGAAGGAAGGAAGGAAGGACCAAATCCAAGAGACAATGGTTTATAAGAAAAATTGACTTAAATTGGCAATCAGTGAGGAAGGTGGGCAGAACACCATGCTATGAAGTTTCTTACTCCCAGAGAGGAAGTCCCATACTGTATGTCACCCATACATCTAGACCTTAGAACCTCACCAAAGCTCCTCTCACTTCATGCACAGTCAAGAAGTGCAATAAAGGAAAAAACCACAAGACCACAACTTTAGCAAAATTACTCGCTAGCCTCGCTCTGGTGCCCTGAGGTCAGCTGACACACTGTCTTAAGTACATGACACAGATACACCATACTCTGAATGAAGCATGATCCCTTGACATCGCAACATTCTCTCTAGGTAATTTTGTTACCCTTACCTTTCAGGAAAGAAAGCTGACGCCCAGAGAAGGGCACAGCTTCCCTAAAGTCACAAGGTCAATTTAGCCCAGAGTGCTCAGACTCAAGGAAGAGTTTTCAATGGAAGCAATAAGAAGTTCTGAACTCAGCAGGAATGCTGTTCTGGAATTCCAGTAGTTACACAAGAAACCAGGCAGGGCAGGTACAGCAAGCAGCCTCCTTAACTCCCTTTTATTTAGACTAGAAAAAGGGCTTAACACCATTCCCCCTGAACAGCTCACAGCAGACATTCTGGTTACCTTTCACATGCTGATAAAGTACTGCCATCTGGAACGATGGTATAGAAACAGACTAAACCTGCCTGTCTACACTCATATTACAGAGTCAAAGAATCCATGCAACGATGTTAAAACTACCACTTGAAAATACTAATTCTAAGTCGGCAATGACTTCTTGACTATCTCATATGTTATACTTAGCATAAAACGCTTTGGATTCATCCCATCTACTCAGTGGCTCTCTCCATGGGATTTTACCCCGCAGGGGACGTAAGGCAATATCTCAAGACATTTTTGAGGTTACAACTGGGGGCAGGGGGGTGCTTCTGGTATCGGGTGGGTAGAGACCGGGGACAATGCTTAAACATTGTAGACCAACAAAAAATTATCAGGTCCAAGGTGTCAACAGAGTGCTGCTGAGAAACCCTATCTAAGCTAGAAGCAGGAGAGCAGAGGGTACGAAACTCACTCTTCAGACCCCCTTCTGGTACATAAAAGGCCACTCATATTCTGGATTTGAAATAACAACAAAAAGTTTCCTGTAGGATCAGCCAGTCTTCAACCTGATTTCATTGTCTTAAATGCCAGATTCAAATAGAGCCAGGCCGCAGGTTTCCAGCCTCTGTAAAAGGGGGGAGAATAGATTCTTTGCTGAACTCTGAGGAAGTGAGAGAGCATTAACAAGCTTTCCCGGGAAGACCCTAAAAACAGCATGTGGAAGACTCTAAAAACACATACATGCAGCATGTGGTATAGGGTATGACTTCTGTCAGAGGTTTCTCAGCCCATACAGGTATTTCTTGTGAGTCTATTCCGGACCTAATGACAAAAACAATTTATTTCAGAAGTACCAGAGGGTTTTAACAAACAAGAGTCCAATAGTGTTAGAATTGGAGACACCTGTGTCTCGACTGGCTTCCAAAATCTTCTGTATTGTTACTGTCTCTTACTATCTAGTTCTAACTATTAATAACCATGTTTAAAGGCCATTGGAACATTAAGAAATTTTGATCATTTAATTTTTGTTTTAGGAGCCTCATTTCCTTGTCTTTAAGAACAAAATAAGCCCGCTGAAAACTAACATTGTAATAAAGAAGTCTTAGTAACACAGGCTGTAGAAGGAAAGACTGGGTCTACCGACAGCCGCGCTTCTTTCTCAAAACATGGGTAAGGACAGGCAAGTTCAGAGATAAGGTGAGACCTGAGCCTCTGGTGAGCCATTTCTCCCACATCCCATCTAAAAGAAACGGGGTGGGGAAAAGGGCGCCTTAAGCAAGGCACAGAGGACCAGCCTGACTTGGGCCAGAGGGAGGCACAAGCAGGACTGCAAGAATGGCCTCCTGAGACACGCACCTGCAGACTAAGGCAGGCGCGCCTCGCTCCGAAATCCCGGGGGGCGGAGGCCGGGCGCCGCGCCACGCGGGAAGGAAGCCGGGCGCGCGGGAGCACGGCCCCACCGACGGGGAGCAGCGGGCCGCCCCCGGGCCCTCGGCGCCTCCGCCCCGCGCCGCGCGCCGTCCGTGGGGGCGCGCAGGCCGGAGCGCCACGGGGCCACGGCGGCCGCAGGCCCGGGGCCGCAGGGGGCGAGGGACGCGCGGGGAGGGCGGCCGGGCGCCGACTCACCGATCTGCCCGATGAACTCGATCTTGATGCCCTGATGCTCCAGCCGCTTGTTGGGGTGCTTGAGGGCAAGGCTCACCTTCCCGGAGACCGTCTCTCCGTCGTAGAAGAGGAAATACTTCTCCTTCTTGCCGTCCTCCGTCTTGTGCTCGGCCCGCTTCCTACTCTCCGCATCGCCGAGGACGATCTCCACCTCCACGCTCTGCCCAAAGCCGAAGAAGCTCATGTCGCCGCCGGCCGGGCAGGCCGGGCTCTCCGGCGCCGCGACTGCCCCCAGGGAAGCTCAGCCGGCTGGAGCGCGGGCCGGGCCGGGCCGGCGGGGCGCCGGGAGCGCGGATGCACCGCGGCCCACCTTTCCAGACACTACGCGAGGGGCCGGCCGCGGGGAGGGACGAGGGCTGCAAAATGCACCTCAGAGGGGGCGCTGCAGAGCGGAGGCCCACGGGCCGCCGCCGCCCACCGGGTGCGGTGCAGAGCGCAGCGGCCGAGGAAGCCTGCCCAGCCCGCGGCGGTGCGACGCCCCGACACGCTCCGGTGGCTCGGGGCGGGGGCGGGGGCGGGGGCGGGGGCGGGGGCGGGGCGGCCCCCAGCGCGGCGCGCGGAAGACGCCGCGCGCATGCGCCTGCCTCGGCTCGGCACCTTCTGCCCCCAGACCCCCGGGAGGCTGCTCACTGCGCATGTGCAGTGGAAGAAGGGCGGCCAGTCTTTCCCTTAGTTGACGTGGTAGTGACGGCTTCTTTCCAGAGTCAGGGCCCACGCATCCCGTGAGATTAAACAATCTGCATATGTTCTTTCTGAATGCTCCCCCCCTGCTTTTCCTTTATTGTTTGAGTTCAATAAACGTTAGTCTACCATTCACATTCGGATGTGTACAACGTTCGATTGCTGTTTGACGGAGTAAAGGTAACCTTTTGACACGCACGCGAAATGTCACTTGACAAGGGGCAAAGGTGACAATTATTACAGGAAGTCTGTCTCAAATTCCCTTTACAGAATCCTCCTATTTAAGAAACACGAGACGGCGACGGCGCTATTACAATTTAACTTACTACTTAACCCCGACTTTAAACGGAAAGCTAAAAACAATCCACCTCATGGAACCTTGGCTTGGTCTACAGCCTTTAGCCCGCCCCATTCTTTGCGCATGCGGCAGAAGACCCTGCCGATTGGTTAATGGAATGAAACCGGCTGGGTGCGATGATTGGTCGGTGGGAAGTTGTACATGTTGTGACTGGTTCGCAGGCGCGACTCGGTGCGCGCGCGGGAGCGAGCTTTGAAAGTTGACCACAGCGGAGGCGAGCAGGTTTCTGTGTGATCATGGTGGCGCTGCCGGGCCTGGGGAGCGGCCTGCAGCCCTGGTGCCCGTTGGATCTCAGGCCGGGTGAGGAAACGAGGCCTCGAGTCTCGGGGAGGCAGGGCTGCGGCGCTTTTGCGCCTGCGATGCTCTGAAGCCTGGGCCTGGGGCGGGGATGGCGATGGGGGTGGGGTGCTCGACTCTCAGCGAGGTCTGTGCACCCCAGGACGTTGGCGAGCCGGGTCTGGAATGAGGGCTCAACCCAGGAAAGTAACGTTAAAAAAAGACCTTGTGTTGCCCGATATCTTTCACTTCTTTTGCATGTTTTCTTCGCCTTCCTCTTATTCTGCAAATCTACACACCTTTACCAGCATCACTTGAAAACACAAATGGGACCTGTCAGGTCTTTAAACCTTTAACGTTTCCCCCTTTGTTTCCTTAATAAATGACCAAATCGTTGGCCCGCTGTATAAGAGCCTTCACCATTCTCGGCAGTCTTTTCCATGAGCATAATCGTTGGGGTCAGAGATAGTGGGATTGGCCTCTAAACTCCAGCGCTTAGCACCCAAGGCAAGTTGCTCAGTCTTGCCAAACCTTCGTTTCCTTATCTGTCAAATGAGGACTGTAATGCCTACCTCACGGGGGTTTGTGAACATCGATACAGTACCTGGTATATCGTAACTGCTATGTAAACACAAATAGTAACTCTCACCCTTCACGTTTAATCTCTGCTGTCACTGTTTTGTTAGTTTCCAAACAGGTTACACTTTCTTAACCTTGGTGCTTTGTCATGCAGTTTTCTCTGTCTGGGATGCACTTCTCTGCATTTTTTTCCCCTGGTAAACTACCACGTTTAAGTCAAAATGAAGAATTATCGTTCCCACCTTTGTCGTCCTTCCCACCTCTGTCCCTACTGCTTCCCAAGTAATATTTTCTATTATGCTTTCTAGTGTTTTACATACCTATTACTGTTTTAACAATCATCCATTGTAAAAATAGTAATAGCTATTGTTTATAGAATTTGTTGATTTCCTGACAGCAGGTCTTTTCTTTTTTTCATTGGGACTTGGTAGTTGTGATCCAGAAATGAGATCAGAAGTACTGGTGTGCATTTAAAATATGTGTATAAAATAAGTGGGAGAATGTAGGAGAGGCAGGAAAAGATACAAGAACATTTTTAGGATGAAGATTGTTAGGAGAATGAGTAGGAAAGAGAGTGAATGGTTAACTAAAGTATGTTAAACAGTCAGTTCCATGGAAAGATTTCTTCCAAGCTATGTTGTCCTGTACCCTGTCCCTTTGAGTCCCAAGACCTACCATCCTTAATCTGAGTCCTTTTTTTTACGTTTTTGAGTTGAGAACCACCTGTTGCTTTCTTCTACTTAAAATAATGTGCAGTTCTCTCTGTTCCTAGGATTTTAACGGACTTGCAAAATTATATCTCATGGGCTTCTTTCTCTTCTTTCAGTCTTGCAAAGGCAGGTAAAATTAACCAAAGAGTGCTGAAAGAAGGGCATAGGAGTGTCACAAAGGGGTGGAAATGAGTATCTTGGGCATCTGGAGAGTTAATTTGTAAGAGAAAGGAGCTATTTTACACAATTGTTTTGTAGCCACAGCAAGTACAGTGGCTTTTTTTGAGCACTTCCTCTCCCAGAATTGATCGATTTTTTTTCTGCAGGGAGAACTCCCACGTATCTTTGGGATTTTCACTGTCTTGAATTAAACGTTTATTTAATAAGAATTTATTTCATTACCACAAGATATTAAACCTGGTATTTGGATAGTCTGTGGTCCTCAAACTATGTTACCACTGAACAATTGTGATTGTGACCTGGTCTGCTGCTCAAAGGTTGGCAGTCTTTCCAGTTCACAGAAATAATGACATTAGTGTATAGAATTTCTCATCTTTAAGCTTTTATTCCACAAGTTTTAGGACCAGGATGCTAAGTACTTTCATAAAGAGTGAAATAGAAGTACCTGTTTCTTTTCCCTTTTTGTTTTCTCTGCCAATGCCCTTCATTCTAACCCATCTCCTATGTCCTAGTAAATCTTTTTTTTTTTTTTTTTTTAAGGAGGGTGCAGCTCACAGTGGCCCGTGCAGGGATTGAACCAGCAACCTTGGTGTTATTAGCGCCATGCTCTAACCAACGGAGCAATCCGGCACCCACTAGTATATCTTTCCCGTAGAACACTCTCCTTGTGATATTGATAGGTGTTTCCTATTATCTACATCTTATAAATGAGGTAGTAAGGCTCACAAATGTTAGAAGTGATATGACTAAAGATATACAGATGATTTTAGAAAGAGGATTAGAAATCACGGCATTACTGCCTTCCAAATTAAATTTGATAGTACTGACAGTACTGGAACTATTGTAAGCAAAGCCAAGATAAGGAGTGAGATGCCTTGGCTGCATCTATAATAGGCATTAAAACATTACTGGAAATAATAGAGAGACACAATTTTATTTTTCAGATCTTCTTTCAGACAGCATATTTTATATCTTTGGAAGGAATGCTCTGGAAAGCCACTTGAGATACAGAGTGAGACTCTCTCCTACCAGGTCAAGTTCAAGTGCAAAAGATGACAGGCAACTTGTATTCTAAGGAAGATGGATCTAGTTAACTGCAGGCTTTTCATTTGCTGAGTACAGTGTAATGTCCAGAACCGTGAAAGAAAGGTTGAAGCCTACCATCTCTGGATATTCTTTATCCATACCCTGCCCGTGTTTTCTAAATCAGTGCTGAACAAAATTTAAAGAGTATTAATTTAAAAGAGCACCTGATTAATAATGTCTGAGATATCCACACATTTTCAGCTGGTCCTACTTTTAGATTTTAGAGATAGCAACAAAAATATTGAGGAAAAATAGGTAAAAATGTGTGAGAAGGTTTAGAGCCAAGAGAGATTGGCAAGGAATCCAGCTAGAATGCTGCATTAATAATATCACATTCTCTTAACATACATGTTTCACCCCCTGTGGAGAATTTTTATAAAAATTTATTGAACGAAACTGATGACATATACCATGGAGTAAGATCTCAAATGCTCCTGAGAGTCTTAACATGCATTCTTTCCATCAGTGTATTTTGAAATCACTGAGTATTTCTGTGAATGTGAATCTGGCTGGTCTCCTCTAGTTTAAACTTCTTGGGATAATTGTGTCTTTTTTTTTTTTTTTTTTACATGTTGCATTATTCTCCAAGGGCCCAGTAAAGTATTTTATTTGGGTTTATTAACTTAATTATGAGATTTTCACAAAGGGACATCTGGGGCAATCTTTGATTAACCTGTTTCTTCAAATTGCTCATTAAGTGTTTTGAAGTATCATTCCCCAAAACTGTTTTATGTAAAAAGTGTTTTCCTTCTTGATATTTTTAGATGACCAACTTAATAACCAGATGTCAGTTATAATTTTTTTAAAATGGTTTTTTAACCTTTTCTGCTTTCCTTTAATTATGCTTCACCTGTATTATATCATTAAATGTGAGTTGTGACCAATAAACTTTTCTCTTGAATGTACCTAGAGTCTAAAGATTATTGGTTTTATACTTGTTATAGAGCACTTATTGATTTAATTCCATTTTCCCACTAGAATGGGTGGACACAGTTTGGGAACTGGACTTCACAGAGACTGAACCTTTGGATCCCAGCATAGAAGCAGAAATTGTAGAGACTGGATTGGATGCATTCACAAAACTCTATGAAAGTCTTTTCTGCTTTGCTGTTGAAGAACATGGATCTACAGAGGTAAAAAAAAAGGAAAAAATAAATAAAAGAAAATCAAGCTAGCCATCTTTAGGTGTTAGAAGTAGATTAAAGTCATTAACATGTAAAGCTTAGCCTTTTTAGTACACAGTTCATAAAGAGTACAAGAAGAGTAGCATAAAGAATGTGGTTCATTTATTGGAATATCCTAATAGCTTTCCTCCGGAAGATTTCAAGTATTAATCTGTAATTTTTTTCAAGGCATGCCAATTTTTTACAACAGCAAATTAGAGGAAAAGAGTAAAGGCCAAAACAAAACCAGATAAACAAAATATGAAAGAAGGCCAAAGAAAATGCAGTAGTAATTCATGCATGCCTTAACTTGAGAAAATCTGGTATTATTACACTGAGAAGTGGTTAGTTGAATTAAAATTGGAACAAAGGGTTCCTTTAAATATTGATTTCTATCTTGCGTGCTTATTAATATTTAGATCATTAACTGCTTTTCAACAAAAACTGAAGAGCTAGGTACCAGAATAAAAATACTTAGGTATTAACATCTCTGAAATATTTCAATTATAAATTGCACATAGATGTTCAAAAATTAAATCATCTAGTTAAAACATTCATTAAGCATTATGCTAAATACTGCATTAAGTACCTTAGAAGATAAAGTGATGATTAAAATACAGAGCCTCTCCCTATGTCAGGGACCATCCCAGTGAGGGAGAGTGAAGAATTAAGCATGTGCTCTTACAGCTCCTACTCCCATTTCACTGGTCAAAATAGGTCCAGAGACCACATTCAGCTGCAG
Organism: Rhinolophus hipposideros; assembly: GCF_964194185.1. Taxonomy (NCBI): domain Eukaryota; kingdom Metazoa; phylum Chordata; class Mammalia; order Chiroptera; family Rhinolophidae; genus Rhinolophus; species Rhinolophus hipposideros. The sequence continues at coordinate 33,742,083 of NC_138070.1, read as the reverse complement.
GGGGCTGGAGAAGCTGAGGGCCACCATGACTCTAGGAGGAGAGCTGGAAATACTTGGTGAACCGCATTGTAAAAACTGCTGTAAGAGAAGTGTAGTACCATCTGATAGGGGTATGGAAAAGGGAGCATGGTAAGATTGGGAAGGTTCCAGAAAGAAAGTAGCCTCTGGCAAGTCTTCACAAATGGTAGAATCTTGACCAGCAGAAATTAGGGTCTGAGGGCATTCCTAGGGAAGAAACAACAGGGGCTATGTAGAGAAGGCTGAGAGAATCGTGAGTGATGTAGCGTAAACGGCATATAGAATTTTAAGAATGTGTTGGAACACTGAACAAATCTGTAAGCTAAATCTGTAAAGTGCTCAATTGATTGGGTGCAGGGTGTAAGAGAAAGGAAAATGTGAACGGTCAAATTTCAAAGCTAGGAGGAGGATATTTTTAGAAGAAGTGTAGGGAATAAGAGAGAAAGCAAGGTCAAGTAGAAAAAGGAGGAGTTCAGCTTTAGGCTTTTGAATGTGAGTGTCTGCGCAGAGATCCTTAGGAAGCTGTAACTGGTGGTTGGAAACATGGATTGAAAGACCAGGAGAGAAGTTACAATCAACCAACTAGCTGGGAGAGTCCTCTGAATCAAGGTGATGGTCGAATTGCAGAGATGCCTGAGATCTGTGAGGGGGAGGAGACACAGGACAATTCAGAAAGCTGGTTGAAGGACACCTGAGGAGAAGCGATCAGAAGTGTGGGGAGTGCTGACACAAAGGCTAGGAAGTGGCCCAGGGATCCAATGCAGTAGAGGTGATAAGCAGGTGTCCTGAGACAGGACAGCCCTGAGACCAAGGCATTTGGGGCAGAGGTGATTGGATTGTCATTGGCAACTTCCTGGGTTACAGTTACAGGCAATTATAGGAGCTGAAGTGGTGTTAGGAATGAGGATGTTAGGAATGAGGATGTATTAAGGCAGGGGGTGATTTCTTCCAGAAGTCTCACGGTAAAGGAAAAGAGTGCTTAATGATTCTAAATGGTCCCTTCCGTAAGTGGCTTGTGCTAGGGAGTGTGGCTAACCCAAGGCATTACCTATGCTTTGCCTGTCCATTACCATTCCCTGTCCCTTACCATTACTTTCCCTGTCTTTTCAGCGGATCAGGAAGTACAAGGTCTGATTGTTTCTCTAAAGTACACCAGGGTAAACCATATTTAATTCCTGCTATGTTTGGTTTATAGAAATAAGCCATTTCTTCTTCATGTGTTTAATAGGAGAAAGCATGGAACAACTACAAAAGTAATAAAATTGTGGTTTATATTCTAGGGTTTATTTCCTTTCTCACCTAGGCTACTTCTGAAATCAATTGAGGGAGAAACAGTCAGGTATTTTCCTTTCCTGCTTCCATTGCTCATAGAACATTTAAATTTAAATAAATTGCTCTGATTTCCTCAACTAGGAATTAGAGCGACTGATGAATTTGGGTACATTTAACGTAGATGGAGGGGTAACTTGTCTGAGTAGTCACTCATATAGGGTATCCAAAAGTCTTAGTGTAATTTTTAGCTATAATAATTTCAGAAATATATATGCTTGAAACTTACCAAAAATGTTTTTAAGTTTAATTATTTAAATGTCTTATATACTTATTTATCTTTGTAATTTTGAATAATACACGTTTAATTTTTTGTTTTAGTCCCTTTGGAGTTGGCAGACATTTATAATTAGGTGTCAAGCTGGTCTATTCCCTTTTTATAAGGCACTAAGTACTTACCAAAATCAAATAATCGGAGATTTTTCCATTTCTGTAATCATTGGCTTTTGTGATTTACCCCCTCCCCCAGAGCATTTGGACCTTCTTCGCTGAGAACAATATTTCTCACAGTGCACTGGTGGCATTGTTCTATCATTTTGTTCAAACAGTCCATAAGAAAAACGTCAGTGTACAATATCGAGAATATGGCCTTCATGCTGCTGGGCTTTATTTTCTGCTATTAGAAATTCCAGGTATGTGGATTTGATAGGATAGAACACATCTTTTGTCATTTAATAATTGTGTACATTGTTTTGAGCTCTTATACTTTGTTTCCTCACTTATGAAATGGAGCAGTGGTAACCCCTCTCATAGAGTTGCTCTGACTTTAAATGAGAATAAGTCTATGAAGTACACACAAAAGTGTTCCAGAATTGTCTTTCCCGTTTTTAAGTGTGTTTGTTTTCTGATATGCTGTGTTGATAACCTAGTGCAAATAATCGGAGAGGGTCAATGCTGGAGGGGGAATGTTCCCAAGCTAACAAGAGTTCCACTCCCACCCAACCCCACCTAGTATAAAATTCTAATATTCCCCTCTCTTCTGACTCCCCGTTCAGACTGAGAACAATTGCTATGGGGAGTCATTGTGTTACAGCTCTCCTACTATATGGTGTGGAAAAACAGGTTGAAACCGTTCCCATCAGGAAAGCATGAGAGTAGCATGAGAAAGTAATGCCTGATGAAGGAAAGCATGGGAAAGGAATCTATTTGTGAGCACTTCCACTTCCCTTATTATCAGAGCACTTAAGTGGCTGTTCCTCCTGTGAGCAGTGAAGGAGTTCCTTCTTCTTCCTACCCTAACCCAAGGCAAAAGAGAGCTGAATACAGGGGGGGATGTAGGTGGAGAGCCCAAAGGTCATATGGAAAAGAAAATCAACAGGGTTAATCAGCTTTGTTGCTTGTCATTGTGTACATAAATGCTTTTGCAATAAATGTTAAGGATTTATTCCCTATGATTTGGGAATTGGAAAAAGTATACATGAAGCCTTGAACATTCATTTGTATTATTGTTAATGCTCCCATAATGACTTTTGAAATAAATTCCCAAAAAACTTAGTTGCTAAGCAACATCTCAGTTGTCACTGGGCTCTCTCAGAAAAGTGGCGATTTTAGATCTTCTGTTGTTAGAGTCCATTCCTTCTGATTAAGGTTGAGATTCATGCCAGAGTGAAGAGGTGGCTGTCATGGAGCTTTCCAGCAAGTCATGTTCTTCCCAATTACCTTCTGTTTTTAAATGTTTCTGGATTATGATTGGGATGCCATGGATACTTAATATTTATCATAGTATATTCTTTTTTGTCTAGATTATTTTGGTTATTCTGGGTCCCTTGCATTTCCATATGACTTTTAGGATTTACATGTCAATTTCTGGGGGGGAAATGCTGGTATTTTGATAGGGATTGCTTTGAATCTGTATTTCAGTTTGGAGAATATTGACATTTTAACAACATTTTTTCCAATCTATGAACATAGGATGTCTTTCCATTTATTTAGGTTTTTAATTTGTTTCGATGATATTTTGTAGTTTTCAGTGTACAACTCTTATACTTCTTTGGTTAAATGTATTCCTAAGTATTTCATTCTTCTTGATACTATTGTAGATGAAATTGTTTTCCTAATTTCATTTTCAGATTATTTACTTTTAGTGTATAGAAGAACTACAATTGATATTTGATTATTGATCTTGTACTCTGCAAATGAGTACCCTTACTGAACTCATGTATTTCTAGTAGGATTTTCTGTATGTAACATCATGTCATCTGTGAATAGATATAATTTTACTTCTTCTTTTCCAATCTGGGTGCCTTTTATTTCTTTTTTGTGCCTAATTGCCTCCAGTACAATGCTGAATAGAGGCAGGGAGGTGGGCATCTGTTCCTGATCTCAGGAGGAAAGCTTTGACTTCTTTTGTTAAGTATAATGTTCGCTGTGGATGTTTGAATATGGTCTTTATCAGGGTTATTATTACTAGTTTGTTGCATGTTTTATTATGAAAGGGTGTTGAATTTTGTCATTTGCTTTTCTGCATCTATGAGGTGATCATGTGGTTTTTGTTCTATATTCTCATAATATTGATTGATTTTCATATGTTACACCAATTTTGCATGACCTTGGTTAGGTGTATAGTGTTGCAGGTGTTAGTTTCCTAATATTTTATTGAAGATTTTTGCATTTATCATCGTATGGGATATTTATAAGGGGTATTCTTTTTTTGAGATGTCTATCTGGTTTTGGTTTCAGGGTAATTAATACCAGTTTCATAGAATGAGTTGGGTAGTGTTTTTGCCTCTTCTATATTTGGAAGTTTGTGAAGAATTGATTGTTTTTCTTCCTTAAGTTTTTAGTAGTAAAGGGGACCAAAGTTTTGCCACCCTGAAACTGCCTTTTGGGATATTGGTTTTAAGCTGATTATTAGGAGACAAAAAACTCAGAAAGAACCCTTGACTCTCCCTCTTCTTACCTTAGAGATACAGTTGGAAAGGCCTACCCCAAGAAGGCAATCTTAGAAGCTCACCTTAGCAGCCTAATTTGAATTAAGTATGGTAAATAGGAGGGCTTCAGGCAGGGGCCTGTTAGCTATTAGCTAGATACCCCATGTACCATTGTTTCTGAGTTGCCTAGCAAGAATTTGCCTGCCCTTTGTGTTCCCCTCTTCCTTAGCGACCTATAAAGCGCCCATTGTCACTCTTGAAATCTAAGTCGGTCCCCCCTTTTTTCCTTTGTCCATAATATCATATAAGCAAGGCAACTGTCTTTGGAATTTTCATGCATATGTGAATCTAATACATGTGTACATGTATTAAAATTTTATTTTTTCCTGTTAATCTGTCTCTGTTAATTTGATTATTCGCCCAGCTAGAAGAACTTGGAGGCGGGAGGGAAAGTACAAATTTTTTTTAGCCTCCACAGTAGAATTCACTAGTGAAGCCAGTGAAAACTGGAGTTTTTTTTGAAAGAAGTTTTTTGTTTATACAATCTGTAGTGATATGTCCTGATTAGTGCCTCATGTTGGTAATTTATATTTCTTTTTTCCCCCTTCATCAGTCTACATAGAGGTTTATTAATTTTATTGATCATTTCAAAGAACCCACTTTTGATATTAATTATACTCTATTGTTAGTCCATTTCTTTTTTTTTTTTTAAGATTTTATTGGGGAAGGAGAACAGGACTTTATTGGGGAACAGTGTGTGCTTCCAGGGCTTTTTTCCAAGTCAAGTTGTCCTTTCAATCTTAGTTGTGGAGGGCACAGTTCAGCTCCAGGTCCAGTTGCTGTTGTTAGTTGCAGGGAGCGCAGCCCACCATCCCTTGTAGGAGTCGAACCGGCAACCTTCTATTTGAGAGCCCGCACTCAACCAACTGAGCCATCTGGCACTGGACTATGTGGGTATCGAACTGGCAGCTTTCAGCATTAGGAGCACGGGGCTCCAACCGCCTGAGCCACTGGGCCCGCCCCCTGTTTGCCCATTTCTTATGTCAAAGATTTTGATCTTATCACTATTATTGTCTTCTTTCTTACTTTGAGTTTAATGTTCTAACTTCCTGAGGCGGATGCATAGATCTCTGTTCTTACATACTTTTCTTTGTTTCTAATATAAGTAATCTTACAAATTTCCCTCTATGTACTGCTTATCTGCATCCCACAAATTTTGATGATTTGTTTTCATTATCATTCAAGCCAAAGCAATTTTCTAATTTTTCTTGTTATTTCTTCTTATACTTGAGTTATTTAGTATAGGTTGGTACAAAAGTAATTTCAGTTTTCGCAATTTTTAACCTTTCATACCACATGTACTTTTGCACCAACCCAATAGTACATTTAATTTTGAAATATTTGAGAACTTTTGTGAAATCTTATTGTGATTGATTTCTATCTTAATTATGTTGAGATTAGAGCACATACTTTCAAATTACTGAGGGTTTTGTTTGTTTCTTAATGGCTCAGCATAGAGCCTGACTGTGTAAATCTTCTATTTGTATTCTGCCTTTGGTGGATCTAGTATTCTGTATATGTCAGTTATTTCAAGTTGGTTACTGGGGTTGTTCAAGTCTTTTATATCCTTCAGAATATTGTTTATTCTATCAGATAGAGAGGAATGTTGAGATCTCCAAGTATAATTGTGAATTTGTCTATTTTTCCTTTCTATTCTCTTAGTTTTAACTTAAGGTATTTTGAAAATCTGAGAGATACAAACATTTATAATTGCATGTCTTCTTGATGGATTGACCTTTTGGTATCATGTTCCTCTATATCTGGTTGTATTCCTTGCCCTGAAGTCTACTTTGATATTAAGATAGCCATTCTAGTTATCTTATGATTTGTCCTTGGTTGGTATATCCTTTCCCATGCTTTTATTTTTAACTTATGTACGTGTTTACGTTTAAAGAATATGTTTTAGACTTCTTATCATTAGGTCATTCTTTTCATCCACTGTGATAATATCCACTGTGTACCTTTTTATTAGGATGTTTATACAGTTCAGATTACACTAAATGTAATTATCAATATGGTTGGGTTTCTGCCATCTTGCTATTTATTTTCTATTTGTCCTATCTTTTTTTTGTTTTGTCCTATTTTTTACCTCTTTTGCCTATTTTCGGATTGTGTATTTTTTTTAGTATCTCATGTTATCTCCTCTTTTGGCTTATTAAGTACACTTCTTTGCATGCACATGTGTATATGTGTATGTTTTAAGAGCTTGCCTTCGATATAAAATAAGCAGTCTATCTTCAGATAATGTTCTACAATTTGTAGATAATATAAGAACCTTAAAACAATATACTTTCTCCCTCTTCTTCTTTGTAGTATTGTAGTTATACATGTTATAAACCCCATAATTCACTGTCAATATTTATCTTTGAGTTATCTTTTAAAGAATTTTTTAAAAAACAAAACAAAAAGAACCACATTTTTTTTATATTTAAAAGATTTCATTTCACATAGTTTTCCTAAAGTCCGAAGCACTTTTTTTGACATTCTTGTGGTGCAGGTCTGCTGGCCATTAACTCTCTTGGATTTTGAGTGTATGAACATGTCTTTATTATGCCTTCAAGACAGTGTTATTTCATTGTCTTCTGGTTTACATCAATTTCTACTGAGAGGTCTGCATGATTCTTCTTACTGTTCGTCTGTTTTGTGTCTTTTTGGGGGGAAGGAAGAGTCTGGCTACTTTAAAGAATTTCACTATTACTTTGTTTCCGCCATTTGATTAGATTATCTACACCTCCGTGTGATTTTCTTTGTGTTTCTCTTGGTTGGCTTCCTTGAGCTTCGGGGATCAGTGGATTTAATGGGTTTTAACAAATTTGGAGTTTTTTTCAGTTACTATTACTTCAAATATTTTCTTCCCTTCCTTTTTTCTGGGACTCCAATTACTCATGGTAGATTGCTTAATATTTTCCCGTAGGTCACTGAGTCTTAATTTCTTTGTTTATGTGTTTCTACTGTTTGTTCATTTACCTTTGTTTCTATAATTTCTAATCCGCTGTTAAGCCCATCCAATAAAATTTTCTTTTTCAGATCAAGAAGTTATATTTGGTTCTTTAAAAATAAATGTTCATTTCTCTTTTTGTTTTCTCTTAATTTGCTTATTTTGCTTTTAATTCTTGAACTTATAATATGTGCCCTAGGGTTGTTTCCTGCTAGTTCCATTACCTCTGTGTTTCTCAGACTGTTTCAATTGATTGATTCTTCTTCTCATGATGGGGCACATTTTCCTATTTCTTAGCATGTTCAGTACTTTTTTATTGGATGGTGGACATTTTGAAGGTTAAGTCATTGAGTGTCTTGATTTTGTTATTTTCCTTTAAATGGTGTTTAAGTATGTTTTAATAGTCAACTATTGGTGGATTAACTTGATCCTTTTGTGGCTTGTTTTAGTGCATGTTTAAAGTAGCTTTTACCATAGAGCTAGTTTAGCCCTGATACTAAGGTGTGTTTCTTTTGGAAGTCTCTACTGAATGCTTCAGGTAGTTAACAAGTTCTCTCCACTCTGGCTGGTCAGAACTCAAATGTCTCAGGCCTGTGTGAGTTCTAAAAATTATTCATCTTGTAATTCCTTGGAAATTGTTCTTTTCCCACCTTTATGGAGTTTTACCCCATGCATGGCATAGCTTATAATTAACCATATGCAGATTTCTGGCGCTCTTTTTCTATTTAGCTTCCTGTTCTCCAGTACTCTGCTTCCTATATTGCAGATACCCCTGCCTTCCAACTCTCATTTCTGTAGTCTCAACTTAGTAAGACCATACATAATAATGTGGTTGGGTTCACTGTTTTTCTGCTGCTGTCCAGAAATTGCCTCAAAACACAAAAATTGGGGCAATTTTAGGGCTTTCTTCATTTGTTTCCCTATCTCAGGGATTTTATTTCTATGCCTCTTGGTCCATATCTTAAAATGATTGTTTTGTAAATATTTGTCCAGTTTTATACTTGTTTACCATAGGAAACCATAGGAAAACAAGTATAAAACCAGTTACTTCCTCGTGGCCAAATACGGAAATCTTGTGTTTATTTTGATCAGCACTATTGTTCACCTCCTAAGGTAAAGTTGAATGATCATTTTTTGCGAAGGGTCATTGTTATTTAAAGTTAATGGAAAGCTTGTTTTCTCTTTTTTAATTTTTTATCTGTTGTTATTGACATATTTCAAAACAATTAAATCTAACCTGTTTACTCTTTATTCTTTATGAACAGGCAGTGTAGCCAATCAAGTATTCCACCCAGTGATGTTTGACAAATGTATACAGATTCTAAAAAAGAGCTGGCCTCAAGAATCTAACTTGAGTCGGAAAAGAAAGAAAGAACAGCCTAAGAACTCACAGGCTGATTCAAGAGGGCATAGAAAAAGAGGAAAGCCACGCAGGAAAGAGGATATTGAGGTAAGAAGTAGGTGGAATAATAAAGCATATCTGTACTAACGTGTGATTTTGATTTAGGAATTCACTTTATATTAAAATATAAAGTTACGGTTTATATATAAACTATAAAATAATGGTTTCAGGCATAATGATGATACCAAAAGGTCCCAAAGTATCATCAATTCTCAGGTAGGACTAGGTTGCCTCTTGGCCTTTACATACTATCGAGATCTTTCCAACCTCCCCATCATTTCTCCTTAGGTGTGTTTGACAACTTGCTAATGGTATGTTTGCCACATTATCTCATTGTCATTAGAGAGAGTCGTTGAAGTGTCCTCAGGACTCACGTCCATAAGAGTGTAAGAATAACATTAATTCCAAATTCTTTTGTGACTAGATAGGATGGTAGAGGTTCATTGATGTGAAAATGTCTAAGAAACGTAAGAATTCCCACTGACATGAAAATACAGAGCTAGAAACTTGTACCAGTCATCTAGTCCAATGATTTACCGTTGTGTCAGGGAGACCTAGAGCAGTTAAGGGACCTGGTCAGAGTCATGTCACTTCATCAACTCAGCAACTCCCTGGTGTTTCACTGGACATCATTTGAGTAAATTGAAAGCCATATGGAACAAAGTGTTAGGCATTATTGTGCAGTCACCTATGCATTTCTTCATAATCTAGATGGATGAAATTATAGAAGAACAAGAAGATGAAGAAAGTATTTGTTTTTCTGCCTGGGACCTTTGTCAAATTCGAAATGCCATCTTTCACCTTTTGAAGAATTTTTTAAGGCTTCTGTCCAAGTTTTCCCTGAAAGAAAAACCACAGTGTATACAGAATTGTATAGAGGTAAGTAAAAATTCCAAGAAACTTGGGGCAACCTTAAAAGGCACAGATGATGGCTGGTACTTAATGAGTAGGAAAAAATCAGGCCTATTCTTGGTATCTTTTTTCTAGGTCTTTGTGGCATTAACTAATTTTGAGCCAGTTCTTCATGAATTTCATGTTACACAAGCCAGGTGAGCCATTAACTTTTCCAATGCTAAAATTTAAATATAGTACAATACATTTTGCTCCAGCAGAAGTATAAGTGCCATTTTATCTTAATTGGTACACAGATAGAATTTATTCATTTAATTATGGCTTACACGGTTAAGGGAATATTTTAAGTAAAATCATATCCATTAACTAATCTTTGGCTTTTTTCTTTAGAAACCTTAACCAAGCAAAGTACATACCAGAACTGGCCTATTATGGATTGTATTTGCTATGCTCTCCAATTCATGGAGAAGGAGACAAGGTAAAGGAGACAAGGATCTAATTTAGTTAACTAATTGAATCGAAAGCATGCAATCATATAAAGGAAAAACACTGAAAGCGTTTGATATAATGCCATTTTAGTTTGCTAGGTTATTTTCATGACCTTACATCATTTGTATAATAAAAAGCATCACCATTTCTATTTGTTGCCTACTCTTCATAACCAGATTTATATCCAAATACTTGGTGGCCACACCAAATTATTATGTTAGGTTTCATATATAAAAAATGGTTCTAGTATGAATTAGATAGGAAGAACAGAAAAGCTACTGAACAGATTGTTACTTTTATAGAAATATTCACCAAATTTCTCTAAAAAGAATGACAGGCAGAATTTTCAAGTTTCCTTTGGAAATTCATGCATGCCTCAGTAATTCAATTAGTATGTGTATTATTTTAGTTGGTAATTCTATGGAAATATTACTGGTTATCATTCCTGTTAGCATTCATATATGGATTCTGCCCCCTAAGTTACCTTAACAGTATCACTACTCTAAACATTTGAGTTAGGGTTTTTCGAGCATTATGATGTTACTAAACTTAGATGTCATTCATAAAACAAGATTTTGCAAAAACATTTGATAGACCATGGTCAGGTGGCTTTTAGGGGCTGTGATGCACTTAGTTTCCAGGGGCAGTAACATGGTGGATAAGAAGGTTTGGGGTACTTGGGTAATGCATATCTGTTCAAATTCTGATACCACCACTTACTGTCCATGTATCCTATCTGTATAACTATCTGTTACTCAACTTTGCAAAAGCCTCAGTTTTCTCATCTGAACAAAAAGGAATAAAAGGCTTATCTTCCTCAGATTTGTCAGGTGGATTAAATGAAAGAATGCCTGTGAAATGTTAAACACAATTCCAGTTTAGAAAACACTCCGTATTTTATTATTTATTATGTCATTATCATTTCTATGTGCTTGAAATAATGGATATGATAGAATTTACAGTAATGCTTTTAATTTCCACTTTAAAAGATAAGATGGATGGAAAAGTTAATCTTTTTTAGGTCCACTGTGTCTCTTAAGATGTAGTATTTTTTAATCATGGAAATGTTGACTTGATGTGAGACTATATTGGTTTTAGCCAGACCTGACTTTGGACAACTCACCTTTGGAGTCTCTTTCATTATATATAAACTGGAAATAATAATGATAATAATAATAATATGCATAAAATGAAAATGCCTTGCTTACCTCATGGAGTTATGAGGTTTTAGATAAATATAGTAAAATTTAGTAATATATATGAATGTGCTTAATGTAATACCTGCCACATATTTGGTTTTTAGTAAATGTTTTATTTGGATGAGTGAATGAATTAACTGAGTAAATTCAATGCTTTATTAGAAGGTGCTTTGTAAACTTCAGGTAAAATACAAGTATGAAGTATTTTTCTGCTTTTTCTTTAAGGGATTATCAATAGCATTCTTTGCCATTACAAGTGACAACTAATTATTTTTTTGTCCTAACTGGTGAGCTACAATATGAGAGGGTGGGGAGAGAAGCTGGATGATAGTCCTATCATTATCTCTAAGGAATGTTTTCAGTTTACATTGTGTATTTATTGAATACGTGGGAATTGTCAAAGAAATATATCCCCAGTGTTCAGCTCAAAACTGCTGTCAACCTGACTTATCTTTAGATTCTTGAAATGGTTTTCTATGGTTTTTGAGGATTCTCTGTTTTGCCTTAAACTGAATTTTTTTTTCTCTTCTAGGTTATCGGTTGTGTTTTCCATCAAATGCTAAATGTAATATTAATGTTAGAAGTAGGTGAAGGATCCCATCGTGTCCCCCTTGCTATTACTTCACCAGTCATCAATAGTAGAAACCAGGCAGTCCGGTTTATCAGGTGAAGCACACACAGCTTGGATTTTTACTCTCTTCATCACTTTCCCTTAGTCTTCTCGGCCCTGTACTAACCAAGATTTCTGACACCTGTGGAAACTAACAAATTTCTGGCCTCTTTGTGGTTTGGGGACTCAAAATAAAGCACTTCTTAGCTCATCTGGTTCGTGTGTTCTGGGTCTCTGCATTGGAGCCTTGTGGAAGGGATAAGGAATCTGTAGTTCATGGGCCAGCACCAGTCTCCAGCTTGATTTTCGCCAGCCTGGAAGGTCAGCCTCTGAGAAATGACAGTTGCTTCTCTATTTTATCATCGTCATCTACTTCAGTGTTGACCACTCTAGCAAGTCTGCCTCTTCCTGTTCTTTTTTCTATTTCTCTCTTCTCTAAGTCTCTTTCCTTTTGTTCCTTGCCACTTCTCCCTCTTTCTTTTCACTTTTCTATTCCCCTCCCGCTACAGAAAATATTTCCTTGAGGAAAGAATTAAGTTGATTTTTTATTTCTTTTGCAATAATCGATAGACTGATTTTTTTCCCTCATGAGTCACTTGGCTTCACCTAAAAAGTTCCATGTTTTAGCTTTATTGGGGAAGACATGTTTGCTGTCATTGGCTTTTTTCTTTCCCTCCTTTATTGACTATTTGGCATGCAGTGTAGAAGTGGTGGAGAAATGTGGTCTGTACGTAGATGAGAGTATGTACATACCTGCTGTTATACACAGCATATAGTGTAGTTGGAGATTTAAGAATGGTGAAATCCAGGTATAGACTGTCACCTGATCATTGAGTAGACGTCTTTTGCTAAGGATTTTTTGAAACATTAAATAACTAAAATCTCTTTCTAAAGACTGTTTTAAACTTTAAATAGCTGAAGTCTTTTAACCATTTGCTTTGGTTTTTCCATCAGAGTTCATGATGTCCAGTTGGAGTAGTATTCATATCATGGTACAAATATACTTGACACTAAAAATGAGTCAAATCTGGGCAATCTAATAATTTGTTCCTGAGTTAAAGTTTGGAGAGGTAGTGTTACAGATGCATTGAAGTTGTCACATTTCGCTGAGCTACCATGAGGTGGTAGTGTGTCTTAGTCTATTATTTACCCCAAAAAAGGGTGAATATAGACTAATAATAGACTAATTTAGAATCTGAATATGCAATTTAGTAGGTAGTCAGAAGAGTCATGAAGATTGCACATTTGCTCCTCCCTGACTGTAGATCTCTACTTGGCAATAGCTCTCTGACACTATGCGTGAGAAATAGGGGATAGTTTTCTGCTATGACACTTTGTCTTTACCCTTTATTCATTGAAACAATGCTTCCATTATGGGGATAGGTTGTTTTTAACATTTAGGATTTCTAAAACAGTATAGTGGTTTTTGAGAAGAGTCAAGGAAAATGACTATTTTATTATAATTATAGTTACATTGTCAACAACAGATGTGCTTTTTGTTTTTTAATAGCTCACTTGTGGATGAACTAAAGGAAAGTATATTTCCAGTTCTTCGTATCTTACTCCAGCACATCTGTGCCAAGGTACTATTTGCTATAATAATAATAATTTTAAAAGTATATATAATATATATAAAGGTAAGTTGTGTGTTTTTGTTCTTGGGAATGAGTCTGTATCATTACTAAATATAGTTTTATTTAATATATGCACTAGATATTCCCCTAGATGGTGTTCTTTTGGGAATAAAAAAACCTTTCACACTTTGGAAACTTGGCAAATATATAAAGAAATAGAATAGGGTGTGGAGCACCCATCTTCAACAATTTTGTGTCACTTATACCCCTAAAAGGTATAACTCCCCCAACACTTACATACACTGGATATTTTTTGAAGCAAATTCCATCATATTCTTTCATACATAAATATTTATGTGTATCTCTAAAGGATAAGAACTCTTTAAAACCATAACCACAAAATATTAACACACCTAAAAAAATGTGGAGTAATTCCTTTAATATCACCAAATCTCCAGTTGATGTTCAAATGTCTGTGATTAGCTCTTAAATTTTTATAGGTTGGACAGTTGATTCTTAACTTGAACTCTATGGAGCTTGGGGGCCCCATAACCTGTCTGTAATTATATGTTAAACTTGTATTTCTCAGGAAAAGGCTTACGGATTTCTTACACATTAATTTTCAAAGGGGTCTGAAACCTGAAATTTGTTAGTCATTTCTGTGACATTTAAAGATCACACTGAACTAGTTATAATTACATTTACTAATTTGCCACTTGCATTATATGTCTCAGTTGTCCGGGTAGAAATCAGCTCGACAGCTTCTCACTGTTTATGTTTCAGGTGATAGATAAATCAGAGTATCGCACCTATGCAGCTCAGTCCCTGGTCCAACTTCTCAGCAAACTTCCTTGTAGGGAATACGCTACATTCATTGCCTGGCTTTACAGATATTCACGAAGTTCCAAGGTAAGAGATAATATCTGCATAAAGTCTTTGTTCCTGGCTCTGTAACCTTCTAATGACAGCCAGGTCTGAATACATAAGGGATCCTTTGGTTGTTAATTCCTGCCTGATGGAGATTCTTTTGATTTTGCTTTACCAGATCCCACACAGGGTTTTTACTCTTGATGTTGCCTTAGCTCTGTTGGAGCTGCCGGAAAGAGAGGTGGATAACACACTCTCTTTGGAGCATCAGAAGTTCTTAAAGCATAAGTTCTTGGTGCAGAACATTATGTTTGACCGTTGTTTAGACAAGGCACCAACTGTCCGCAGCAAGGCATTGTCCAGTTTTGCACATTGCCTGGAGTTGTCTGTTAGCAGTGCATCGGAGAGCATACTGGAGTTTCTCGTTAACAGTAAGTTTGGTGACTGTCATGTAATGGACCTGGTCTTGTATTTGTCAAGAAATTGAACTGCAGGGATATCATTCTTTGTTGTGGCAAAAAAATTAGATACTGGTATGGTATATTTTAACCCGTATAAACTTATTTCAGTATATTTTATTGCTGAATAAGTTTTTAGACAAGACTGATAGATTTGAAAGGACTTTTTAAGTATTTCACATATTCATGTTGTAGAGGTAAAATTGTTGGCTGCTTTCACTATTACTTTGCATTGTTGGGTATTCGCTGTTTAGGCCTAATATACATTTCAAATGCATACCCAAGGAGAACATTATTAATTGTCAGCAGTTTAGACACTGCCTTTTCTTTAAGCATAATTATTGTGATTTTTTTTTTAATTTATTGGGGTGACCAATTGTTAGTAAAATTACATAGATTTCAGGTGTACAATTCTGTATTACATCATCTATAAATCCCATTGTGTGTTCACCACCCAGAGTCAATTCTCCTTCCATCACCATATATTTGATCCCCCTTACCCTCATCTCCTACCCCTCACCCCCCTATAATTATTGTGATTTTGATTCCTCTGAATATTTACTCAGGGTTTATGATACTATGACTTTTTTCCTCTTATCTATCTGCTTACTTTTAGGTTCTACAATTTCAGGAGTAGAGAGCCACCCTGGTACTTTACTAAAAGATTCGTCAGGTAATGGGCTGTTACATTTTTGAAAATTGAATAATTGTCTTTTTATTTAAAGGACTTGCTAGATATTTGAAATATGTTTTTCTATATCCATATTTACCTATTTTAATATTAAACTTTTTTTCACCAAAGAAATTAAAATTCATTTCAATAATGACATGGTACCTTAAATGTATAATATGCTATGCTTATATTATTAAAACGTATAACAAATTCTTACCTTAATGACTGAACCTTTTTATTTATTTATTATTTTTAAGCCTTTTCCTGTCAGAAGCAGACACTTAACCCTTCTGGAAGCTCAGGGTTGATAAATACAGACAGCAGTGGTGACACAGTTGGATATAGGGGTATGTCAGATTTTATCACAGTCAGATGAGTAATAACTGTTGGTTTTGGACAACTGTAAGTAGTCTAAAATCCTTGGATTTTTTTTTTTTCTGATTTATTCACGTTTAAAAATTGGATTAACTTTTCTCTTAAAAGTGGAGTTATTTATATTTTAATATATCTTTAATTGATGTCCTTGCACTATACTATATTTCAAGTGTTACAGAAATACTGGGGTTCAGTACATGATAAGTGGAATGTCACTTAAACATGGAAGTCAGCAAACTTCCTAATTGTCACTTTCTGATCCTAACACCTTCCCTCTCTTTCACAGAGGACTCTTGTCAGAATCTATAATATAGAAATAATGGTTAGATAAGTGATTTTAAAAGATGGATAAGTGGATAAGAGAAAAAAAGAATATGTGTTTAGAGATTAATTATGTAATTAGATTTATTAATTTATTCTGTAAACTTATCTGGTTCCTCCTAATCTGTGCTAGGCATTGTAGATACAGACTTTAATAAAATATAGTTTCGTCTCTTAAGGCATATGTGTATATATATATATATATATATATATATATATATATATATACACACACATACAGAGAGAGAGAGAGAGAGAGAGAGAGAGAGAGAGAGGTGTTAATTTTTGTCGCAACATGTGGTAGAATTCTTCAGGAAAGCCTGGGCTTTTGTGCATGTGCAGGAAGTTTTTGACTACTAATTCAATATCTTTACTTATAGGTATATTCAGACTTTTTATTTCTTCTTGAGTCAGTACCTGTAGTTTATGTCTTTGTAGAAATTTGTCCATTTCATCTTTGTTACTTATTTGTTAACAGAATTGTTCATGTTTTTTTTTTGCAATTCTTTTTATTTCTGTAAGGTTGGTAGTAATGTTCCCTTGTTCATTCCTGATTTTAGCAATTTGAATCTTCTCTCTTATTTTCTTAGTCAATCTAGCTAAAAGTTTCTTAATTCTGTTATCTTTTTCAAGGAACCTACTTTTAAATTTCATTTATTTTCTCTATTGTTTCCCATCCTCCAGTTCATTTTTTAACCTGCTTTCTTGTAGATCAGCAGTTCTCAAAGTGTATTTTGGAGTCCCTAAGCCTCCTTTAGCGGGTCCTTGAAGTTAATATGGTTTACATAATAATATTAAGATATCATTTGCCTTCTACACATTGATTTTTCTCACAAGTATAATTGAAGTTTCCCAGGGATCCCATGAAATGAAATTGCGACAGATCTTAGGCAGAAGCAGAGATGAGAATCCAACTGTCTTTTATTAAACCAGACATTGAAGACTTTACAAAAATGTAAAACAGTGCCATTCTTTTCACTAATTTTTGTTTTGGAAAATATATTTTTTGTTAAAAAAATATACTGTTTATAGTGACATGTCCTTTTTCAAATCAGTCATTAAATCTTTTTACGATTTTCAGTTTAAATTTTCTAATTTAGATTAAAACATATAATTCACATTTAAAAAAGCTCTTAGGAATCTTCAATAATTTTTAATAGTGTAAAGAGGCCTGTGATTGAAAGTTTTAAAGCTGCTGTTATATATTTATATTATTTCATTTATTCTTTAAAAAACCCTATGGTTTATATATTCCTATTTGTAGCTAAGCAAAATAGAAGATCCAAATAATTCATTCAAAGTTTTAGACATAGGAGCCAGGATTTAAAACTGAATTTTTAATATTGCAGAATTTATGCCTTTTTTCTTTTTACACTAATTCTGGCTTTTGCGTTACTGTGAATAGCTAATTATTTGGATTTTCTTCTATTTCTACATCATTTTATGCTCTGATTTCTTAGGATTCAAGCAACCTAATTAGTCAGTCTTTTAGATTAGAGTATTTTTCTCGGTATTATATGGTGGGATATCAGATACTATATAGTCTTTTTCAGACTTTAATGACTGGCATTTCCTCAACAGAAAGATGTGTCATGGCAATGCTGAGAAAGAGAATCAGGGATGAGAAGATCAATGTTAGAAAGTCTGCGCTCCAGGTATGAGTTTTTCTAGACATTCTTTAATGCACTCTTTTTAAGCACTAAAAACTTGAAAATACAAGAGAATATTTTAAAAACTCTCCAGTTTTTAAAACTCTCATAACTTAACTTGCTTTTTATATAACATTAGTTTATCTTGATCCTGTTATATCTAAGTAACATAGATGAAGTGTAGGATTGTCTGTTTTTAAGCTTTCCTACTGGGATGCTGGCTTTTTAAGAATCACAAATTTATAACCTTAATTTCTTTTTTTAGAGTTGGGATTCTTTGGGGACCGTGGACAGATTTTGATAGGGTTTGTGAAACCCCTCAAATGGTTTTTAAATACTTGTTTATGTAAAATGTATGTGAAATTTTCTCAGGAGAGAGACCTTAGCTTTCATCAGATTCTGAAAGGTGGGATGTTACTTAGAGGAGGGATAGTTCCTTGACCTCAAAAATGTTAAGAACCACAAACTTGAAGAAGTATTTTTGTCTATAGTTTGTGTTTTTTTTTTGTATTTATGCCATGCATGTCATCACTTCATGTTGCATATGCACCTTCTAGGTATTAGTGAGTATTTTGAAACACTGCAGTGTCTCGGGTATGAAAGAAGAGCTATCAATTCTGCAGGACCAATGTCGGGACCCTGCAGTGTCTGTGCGGAAGCAGGCCCTGCAATCTCTCACTGAGCTTCTTATGGTGAGGAACAAGGTGTTCTGTATCGAATGTATGGTCTTTTACATTAAAAATAATTCAACATAATAATTGCTTGTCGCTGAATATTAAGTTGACCATTAGAAATTCTACAAAGTCTATTGTAGTATTATATAGCATAAAAGAAAGGAAGAAGTATCTTTTTATTACATTTGATAGATTAATTATAAACTAATGCTAAAGAATGCTAATGTTAGCTTTTCTTGACTACAACTCACATCTCACATAGAAATACGAATTTTTAAATTAATTTGGTGAGGTCAGAAGGCTAGATTAATTTTTATTAATTAAGACGTATATAGATAATATTGCCAAAAGAGCAGAACACTAATCCTACGTATAATTTTATTTCCTCCAAATTATTAGCTTTTGAAGATTTTATTTAAAAGAGTATTTATTTCTTTGTTTCATGATAGATGGCATTAAGCAATGCATAATTTGACTTTCTCTGGCAGCATTCTAATTACTCCTTGGGATAAACATTTATTTGCTCTCGATCTTGAATTACCAAAAAGTGCTGATTTCCTACTAATAGTAAAATAATGATTATAAGTTTGAAATTTCAATATGCATTAATTTGCGATAACTGGAGATTGAACTTTGTCTTCACATAGATTTTTATTTTCTTTTTTTATGGTCTAATTGTGTGTGCAACTATTTTTAACATATCTCAAAATATTGATCACAACTTCACTGATTTGTATTTAAATTTCTGATAGCATTAGACTTCTTTATGACTTCATAATTTTTTACTCCTAAGGCCCACCCTAGATGTATCCAGATACAGAAAGCCTGGCTGATGGGGATCATCCCAGTTGTGATGGACTGTGAGAGCACTGTGCAGGAAAAGGCCCTGGAATGCCTTGACCAGCTCTTGTTGCAGAACATTAAGCATTACAATAAATTTCATAGTGGAGATGACAGCCAGGTGCTAGCTTGGGCGCTTCTTGATCTCCTCAGCACAGAAAGCCAAGAATTGAGGTATGTTAATTCTATGACTTGTTTTTCTTATAGAAGGCTATAAAGGTTTTTATTAATAAATTTTTGTATTCATCTTGAAAATTTAGCTTTCTAAATTAGTTAGTATATATGAAGACTCAATTTTGGTCTGGTTTTTTTTTTGACTTAATTCAAATCTTGTAGCATTTTTGTGGTGACTTTTTTACGAAGCCTCTGATCTATGGTACATGCATACAGTGGGATGTTATTTTAGCCTTAAAAAGGAATGAAATTCTGATACATGCTATAACATGGATGAACCTTGTAAACATCCCAAGTGAAATAAGCCAGACACAAAAGGTCAAATATTGTATGATTCCATTTATATGAGGTACCTAGAATAGTCAAATTCATAGAGACATAAAGTAAAATAGTGCTTACCAGGGGTTGTGGAGAGGCAATGGGGAGTTAGTGTTTAACGGGTACAAAGTTTCAGTATGGGATGTTAAAAAAGTTCTAGAAATGGATGATTGCACAACAATGTGAATGTAGTTAGTGCCACTAAACTATACATTTAAAAATGGTTAAAATGGTAAATTTTGTGTTATATATTTTACCACAATTGAGGAAGAAAATTATTTGCCCAAAGTTTGGAAGGAGAGGGTAGAATGAGGGCCTTAAGTGTAAAGAAGTTTTGGAATAGCCATCGTAGGAAATGATCTAGGGCAGCAGTTCTCAGAGTGTGATGGATTCATGAGCTCAGACTGTTTTTGTCATAATATTAAGATGTTTGTGATGCAGGGTGTCATGTGGAGTCTCTGGTCCCACTCCCCGCATAAGAATGCAGGATATGGTGAGGCCAAAAAGGAACACCCACGGAGCTGTAGATAGGGAAGTCATACCACTATAGTCTCGCTGGCGGCTGCGTTGGAGACACAGGAAGCAGGAGCCACACGATCCACAACCTGCCATCCACTTCTGTCTGCCAACCAACCTCACTTGCTAGCTGCAGTCCACCATGCTAACTGCAGTCTGCTCTTGCTAGCTCAGCCATCATCTTCTTGCTAGCCCCCATTTTCTGCCACCGTAGCCACAGCAGTTATATTAGTGGCCAATGGCTCACTGGTTATAGCTGATGGCCAACTGGCCACAGCTGATGGCCATCCAATCACAGTTGATGGCCATTTACTACCTGAGCCAGCCAGCACCTTTCCACTTGAGGCTGAGAGCCTGGAAACTGCACTCCTGGCTCTGTCCCCACAATGTTATATGCATTTTTCACTTTCATTCTTTCATAGTAGTTCAGTAGAATTTTCCAGAAGCTATATAATGGTACTGAAACAGATTGAATGCAGAGACAGAAATGAGAATCCATCTGTCTTCTGTTTAAGCCAGACCTTAAAGAGATTTATAGAAGTATAAACAATACCATTCTTCTGACCAAGTTTATTTTGTTTTGAGAAAGATAGTTATTTTCTGTAAAATAATGCATTATTTATATTAACATGTAATTGGCTTGTTTTTTTAGAGGAATTATAGATTAATATTCTCAAATTTCTCAGTTTTAATTTCAAGCATGGCAAACATTGATAGATATAACCCACATAAACAACAGCACTTGAAAGTAGTCAGTAATTTTTAAAAGTTTAGATGAAAAAGTGTGAGTGCCACTGAACTAGGTTAGGGCAATAGAGTTCTATAAACATTTGTAAATAAAATCTTGTGATAAGTTCTTTATTAAACAGAAAGTAACTAGAATATCAAGAAATGTTCAGGACAAAATACTTCACAGAATAGACAACATTTGGGTTGAATCTTGAAGGTTAATAAATAAGGGGGCAAAAGGAGGAAGGCCAGTGCAAAGCCATGCATGAAGTAAAGTGTACTGTGGAGGAGCCACAGGATTGCAGTATAGCTGGGGGAATGGTGCTTATTGGGCTGTGCATAAGATGAAACTGAAGAAGTACACCAGGCCCAGAGACTGGAGAGTTGTAATATAGCAGAAGTTTGACTGTAGACAAAAAACAGTGGACAGGCGAGGTGGGGAGGCCACTGATAAATTTAAAGTGGAAGACTAATAAAGGATTTTATATTTTAGGAAGTGTAGTAAATGGACTTCTGTTTGGTGACCAAGAGACAGGACTAGAGTCTGAGGAAACGGGCTGCCACTGAATTGATTCAAGTTAAAGATGATGAGAACCCGAGTCAAGGTGAAGGCAGTAGAAATGGGAAGAATGGGACATATTCAGAGCTGTGTAACAAGTGGAAGTGTAGAGTTGGTGAACATTTAGTTTGAAGGTTGAAGGAAATCAGGGCACTTCCTCTACTCAAGTTGCTCACAGTCTAGTGGAAAGAGACAAAATAAATACACAATTTTAGTAGGAAGTGAGTTATAGATGCAGAGAGGGAGTGCATGTAGCACTCAGTGATTTGGGTTTGTTTTTTTTCGTTTGCTTTTTCAGCTCAGGATGGCTTCCTAGAGATGGTGGCGTGAGGTAAATCATTCCCAGAGGTGGAATAAGTAGAAATTAACCAGGCAGCCATGATAGCTAGGGTTTCCAGTCAGGAAACAGCAGTGCAAATGCTTAAAGGACTGAAGGCTACAAGAATTCTAACTACAATGACTGGTCAGTGGGATTGCCGTTGGCTGAGGTATACAAGCAGAGGTAGGGACAGTTGGGGAACAGAGGGACAGCTGGAGATAGAAGTCCAATTATAAATGTATACTCACGATGCTTTGTCGCAGGTCTGAGTGGAGAGCTCTTTGGTAATGAATGAGGTCACCCAGGGTTAGGTTGGGTGGATAAGAGGACTAAGAATAGAATTTTTCAAAATCCACAATTAAAGGTATTAGAATAAAAGAAATAAGGGGAAAGAAAAGAGACCAAATAGGTAGACCAGAGTTAAGGGCAGAAAGAGTGGTCAATAATGTCTAGCAGAGGTGACAAAAAATGGGGACTGAAGGTTGTTTTGAATTAGGATAGAGGTCAACAGTGCTTTTCAAGGGAACCAGGATAGGTTTTGTTGAAAGACATTCTGACTTGTTAGGGAATGGCTTGTGATCACCTGTGGAGCTAATTGAGGGTCAAGTTGGCAGGCCTTTTGGGAACTGCTCAACTGATATGGAAGAGTATGAGTTGTCAGAGAGGAGCCAAATATGAGTTTTCAAAACTGGAAGTACAGAGATTTTTTCCCCCCATTCTGTTGGCTTCCTATAGTAAACATCACTTAATATTTTGTGTGATTCTTGTTAATAAACTTTATCAGATAAAAATTACGTTGTGAGATATCTACAGTAGAACTCGAGACATATATGCATAGATTTTGAATCCATAACTAATTTATTTATAAAACCATTCATTTATATTCACATGCTTATTGTAGGTAGATATGTTTATTTTGTTACGGTTGCCTTTTGCGTGCTTTGAGAATTTTTTTTATTGTTTTTCATTTAATGAGAAAGTCTTGTTAATGAGTGTGTATGCTCGCACGTGCACATGCACACTCCTATCAGTCTGAAGAAAAATTAATTGGGGGAAGGAGTATTTTATTTCTCTTCATTTAAATACATAATGTTGTATTTTTTTCATGTGTATTTGAGTCATGTGATCTCATTCAGTGCCACGGGGCGAAGGGAAATAAATGGCATAACACAACATTTAGGTTAATACATCAGAAGCATTTTTTGTTTTATTTTTTAAAAGTTTGAAATATGTATTTCCGAGTGGTATTGGCAGGTCATAGCAAATTTTAGCTTGTTTAATGTCACTATTTAAATGCTAGGGTGTTATTTCTCTCCCACCCTTCCATTGAAATAAAGATAATGTCTGCATTTTTGTCACTAAAACTCTACAAAATTTGGATGTGTTGGTTATTGGTAACATAACCCATATGTTTGTATATAAATTTTGGAAGGGATAAGGATGACAAGGTTCTCAAAGGAATTATGAAATTTTGTTCTTTGCTTTATAAATAAATACTTTATGATGGCAGAAAAAAGTATACCTTATTCTGTATAATAAAAAGGTACGTAGTTTGGTATCGAATGTTCCACTAGCTAAGAGCCTCTGCGTGGATGTTTTATTATTAATATATGCCGAAGGAATCCTGGAGCAGCAGAAGTTGATCCCCTTTCACTGAAGGGGCTGAGCTCAAGTTTTGTTTATTTATAGTTACAATTCTGCTTTTCCATCTTTTTTTTTTTATTCTAGCCGCTATTTAAATAAGGCTTTTCATATCTGGTCCAAGAAAGATAAATTCTCATCTACTTTTATAAACAATATGATATCCCACACTGGCACGGAACATTCTGCACCAGCCTGGATGCTGCTCTCCAGGATTGCTTGCTCATCACCCAAGCTGGACTACACCAAAGTCATAGAGTCCTGGGAGAAAATCAGCAGGTTTGAATGCTTATGCTTTAGCTACTGGTGGACACTGAAAGTCTTGGAAATAAAGCTCATGTCTTTAAGGAAATGTGCTCTTTTATAGCTTCTCTTATACACAGATTTTTTTTTTAATTCAGGCTCGAAAATAAACATGAAAAGTAAGAATCGCTTTTAAGTTTTCAATTTACTCTTTGTCCAAGTACTTTAAGTGCCTTTACGCTCCTACAACGTGACTCCCAAACCATGCTATCCTTCTTTCCCTGGTATTACTAATCCAAAAGAAAATTATTTTGTTGATAGCAATGTTTACTTTGGTTCTATACTGGGTTCTAAATTTATGTTTCTTCTGCCCTTTTCTTAGTCAACAGAATCCCAATTCAAACACCTTAGGACATATTCTCTGTGTTATTGGACATATTGCAAAGCATCTTCCAAAGAGTACCCGAGACAAGGTGACTGGTGAGTGTCTATTAGAGAATCTATTTTTATTTTTTTTATTGGGGAATATTGGGGAACAATGTGTTTTTCCAGGACCCATTAGCTCCTTGTCAAGTCGTTGTTTTCAATCTAGTTGTGGAGGGTGCAGCTCACTGGCCCATGTGGGAATCGAACCAGCAACCTTGATGTTATGAGCACTGCACTCTAACCACTGAGCCAACCGGCCGCCCTATTGGAGAATTTTGAAAAGACATTGCCTCTCACTTTTCAGTATATTTTTGAGTAGTTAAACGTGAAGGATTTTGATTTCCTTTTATTTATTTTATTTTATTTTTTGAGCCATTATTTCTTTCAGTACTTCTTTTTCTTTAACTGGGACAGGGGAACAGGATTTTATTGGGGAACAGTGTGTACTTCCGGGACTTTTTTTTTTTTCCAAGTCAGGTTGTTTTCCTTTTCAATCTTAGTTGTAGAGGGAGCCGTTCAGCTCCAGGTCCAGTTGCCGTTGTTAGTTGCACGGGACACAGCCCACCATCCGTTGTGGGAGTGGAACCAGCAACCTTGTGGTGGAGAGCCCACGCTCCAACCAACTGAGCCATCTGGCCACCCGGAACTGAGCGGCAGCCCATTGACTCCATTCCATTTGCAGAGGGCGCAGCTCGCTGGCCCATGTGGGACTCGAACCGGCAGCCCCACTGCCCAGAGGTCGCGCTCTAACCAACTGAGCCACCCATCCGCCCCTTGATTTCCTTTTTAGATGTTGTCAAATGTAAGCTGAATGGATTCCAGTGGTCTCTAGAGTTGATCAGCTCAGCTGTTGATACTTTGCAAAGACTCTGTAGAGCATCTGCAGAGACACCTGTGGAGGAACAGGTACGCTACAAACCCTCCTGGATATGTCTGCATTTATTTGTACTTAGTAGATGTATTATTCTGTTTTGAAGTTTGAGAAGTGTTCTCTATAGAGAACCTGTAAGGATGGATAGTCCCCAGCAGCTATTACTACAACAAAAGGAAACGCTTACAGTGACAAGTCGTTGACATTCCCCAAAAAGATCTTTGCTGCTAAAGACATACAATTTCCTTAGAAAGCCACCACCTTGGTTCTAGGTACAAGTGAGAACTCTGCAAGGTTAACCTTTAATAAGCTATAGCCTGGGCGCTTGTGATAGCTTTGCATGTCCTCCTCCTTCACGTGTACCCTCAGTTCAAGAATGCTTCATAGACGATTTTCTACTTAGTGAGGGGGTTCCCTCCAGACCAAAAGATTTCTGATCATTTGATTAAGTCATAATCCTATCGTTACTCTAAGACTACATTACTCTAATATCTCTTGTGTATCATGTCCACAAAGCCGCTCAGAGCCTACAGCTAATATTTTATGTGGAAGCATTAACCCAAGTCCAAACCAGTGTTTTATGTGAGATAAAGAATTACTTTGACTCACTAAAATGTATCCATATCAGTATCTCCAATAAATTATTACCACGTGTTCTGTTTTTATCATGAAATACACTCCTAGACAGTGCTAATCATTATCAAAAATTTTAGGGCTGAGGGTTATTATTCTAGAAGTCAAAAATTAATTTAAATAATAGCCAGAATATATTTACGTTTTTCTAGAATAAAAAAATTATTGCTTCATCTGAGCTTCTTACCTACCTTCCTAGGCTTCCTTTTGTTGTATAAGTTTTTTAAAGCCCTTCTTTGATAAGTGGCATTTTCTGTTTGCAGTAACAGACATAATAAATAATATGTTGTCACTTTTTTGCTTAGGACTTAAAACAGGTTGAAATTTACTTAACTAAAAATGCCCTGCTCTTTCCATATAAATGGTATCTGGTTTTCCTGTCGTATACCTTTTGGCACTTTTTAGTGAAAGGGATACTTGCTTTATTTGATTTTTCTAACCATCTTTGGTTCCAAGAAAGTGTATGAAAAACTTTTAAATAAGGAACATTACCTAAGTAGAGAGAATATTTGAATAGCAAAAAACAGGTAAAGACAAAACAAAACAAAAAGCTGGTAACAAGGAAAGAATAATGTAAGAAAAAAATGAAGAAAAAATGATATGGCAGATTATGAAACTGTGGTCCTGCAAGTTTCATTGGCATATAGCTTACTAATAGCAGACCTATGCCTGGAACTAAGGTCACTGAATCCCTTCCCAGTGTTTTTTTCTCCAGCCTTGGCGGAGAACGATCTGTACTATGAGCAGTCAGGGTCATAAGTCACTGTCTGCTTGCCAATGGCCCACAGTCATTATAACATTAAGTTATATCATTGTTAGAATCTGTGAGGAAAACAGAGTTGTGTTTAAATTTAGAAAGAACTAGATGAGCAGTAGAACTTACTGCTGTGTTAGAAAAGGGCCAGGGTTTTAGCTCTAACACCATCTTTCTTGGTGGTAGACAGTAGACTAAGGTCCTGAGGTTTTCCAGCATCTTAGGATGTTGGAAATGATGTGTTTCCAACAAACACATGCTGTATTTGTTTCCCTTGAACATCGCTTTTAGTCTTCTTCGTAAATGAATATTCTGTATTTTACTGGTAAAAATTATAGGTGAGTGTTTAGAATAAGAGGGGTGATGGTCCTGCTCTTTGTACTGGTTAAATCTAAGTTGACATGTTCTATAATTCAATTTCAATGACAACTCTTCAGAGAAATGTTGATAAAACTAAATATATTCATAGGAGAGCAATTAGATGGGATTACAAGCAGGTTGTATAGGAAGCGGCTGATGGACCTCGGGTGTTTAGCTGGAGAAGAGAAGAATTAATGTGGGATAGGCTTTCTAGCTAAATTCACATATATGAAGTACTTTCAAAAGAAAGAAGAATTGGGTTTATTTGTCATCAAGACTACCAATTTAGACCAGTGGGTGGGAATTACAAGGCCACAAATTTTGGCCAACTGAAGAAAAACCATATTGAGGTCTGCCTATAATAGAGAGACTTGCCTGAGAACACGTCTCTGGTCATTGGAGGTGTTCAGGAAGAAGCTGGACATCTTGTCATGAGTCCATATGTGGAGACAATCTCACAATTGGACTGCCTTGACAGTTCTCTCCCAGATACCATGATTCTAAAAGTTATTAGTTTTACTTCCCAGCCAAATTCTAGGCTTGAGGTCTCAAACAAGTTAGCCTTTGTGTTCTCATCAGGATAGAGTACATGGATTCCAGAAGCTCTCTTGGACAGCATTATAGCCCAAGTGGTACAATTTATTGAAATCTTAAGTTCAATAATTCTTTAAAAGGTAACAAAGACAGTAGTTTTGAAACATTAGGCCCAAGTCAGACTAAAAAACACTTGGGTCATAATGATGGTTGGCCAACTTTGAGTACCATTTTGTGGTAGTGCTGCTGGGTACTGGGGTGATAGTTAAGACAGGCCATTCCTCAGGCCCCTCCAGCTTAGTAGGGGAGATAGACATCTGAACAGTTGATTTCAATGTGATATAACAAGTCCTGAAATAAAAGAAAGTGTGCATCGGGTAACATGGAAGTACTGGGGTGGAGCCACTTAGCCCAACCTGGGTGTTTTGGAACGGGCTCCTAGAGAAATTGAAGTCAAAGAGTTGTAGAATGTGATCAACTTCCCTTCCCTTGCTTGATATGTAAGTATAGTTAGATGTTGTGGGCTAGAGGTGATGACCCTCTGAGGTTATTTTAACTAATAAGAGGCGCTGAAAACTTGTCTCTAATGAATAAATTTCAGAAGAATAGCAACTGTTCTTTTTTCTTCTATGTCTTTTAAAAATATGGTATTTATTACAGTAGATAATTCACCGTCTGCTTATGCCAGAAGAATTACAATGTTTTTATTATTGGAGGAGCTTAGCTATTACAGATATCACATAAATTAGGGCACTTGATCTTCCAAAATATATGCCCTTTTTATTTATAAGGTAAATGTAGAAAGAAAGATTTCACATATATATATCCCTATGACGGCTTGGTTTTTCATGGCTTATGGTTTCTACATTTGAAGATCATAGAGTTTCTAGAGAAGATTGTGTTTCCTGAATAGTTTGATAGACATATGGGATTCTTCAGAGATGACCTTTAACTTGACATAGGAATTACTGAAGGAAGTGTGCGGGGGTGTCCTGTCCACCTGTGTACACTGCCTCTCCAACATCGTTCTGAAGGAAGATGGAGCTGGGAACATGGATGAAGACCTGTTGGTAAGTAACTATCCTCTTCTCTTCCTCTATATCTGTTGGGGTTTTTTAAAGATGACTTTGTCATGTGCATTTCTAATACTATTAGCAAGAAAAGGATTTTCCTAGACTAGAGTTTATTCTTTTTATAGAAGAAAGTTATTATTTTTTTTAATTTTATTGGAGAATACTGGAGAACAGTGTGTTTCTTCAGGGCCCATCAGCTCCAAGTCGTTGTCCTTCAGTCTAGCTGTAGAGGGCGCAGCTCAGCTCCAAGTCCAGTTGCCATTTTCAATCTTTAGTTTCTGGGGATGCAGCCCAGCATCCCACCACCATCCCATGTGGGAATTGAACCGGCAACCTTGTTGTTGAGAGCTCGCGTTCTAACCAACTGAGCCATCCGACCCCCCAAAAAAATTTTTATTGATGACCTGTTCATTTTTTTCTCATGTACTTCTTATCTAGGGGGAAAAACAGATATTCATTATATTCTGATTCACTTCCTCCAGGTAGATCCTATGAGATACTTGATCCAACAGGGAAAACAATATGTGTTGTGAGCTTGGTAAAGTCAGGCTTAGAAATAATAAAGCAAGAAAGTAAAGTGAGTGTACTCTTTGTTCTTTTTGAATCTTTGATTTTTTAAATTATAATGTCTGCTGAACTTTCTGAGTATCAGACTATAGAACTAGGGCAGGGGCGTCCAAACTTTTTTCAATGTTTTCACCAAGGGCCATATGCGGTAAAATACACAAACAGCTGGGCCATTCACTCAAGGTGAAGTACGTATTGCCTCATCTGGTTTATTTAAGTAAACTAAATATATTTTTGGAATTTGCTGCAAGCCAATTAACACTAGATCATGGGCCGCAGTTTTCCCGCGGGCCCCAGTTTGGACACCCCTGAACTAGGGAATAGTGCTGAGAGTTTCTAAACTCCTGTACGAAATATAATGAGATATTTGAACATTGAAAACACAAATGACTTTGGAGCAGCAAGTGTCTGACGTGGCATCCTTGCTTTAGAACTTGTCAGTACCAGAGATTACAGTGAGCCAATAAATATGGAGTTGGTATTCTGATTCAAGTGGCAGACCGTCAACAAAATATGATGTGGTAATTCTGATTCCAACATCTGAGACTGTTCAATAAAGAAAATAGTGACATCATCAAAATGGCGGCGTGAGGTGAGCCTCTGTAAAGCTCCCCTGGAAATTACAACTAATCGAACAACTATAACTCCACAAAGGACTCCCTGCACAGCAGACAGGCAAGATGAAGAGGCCCACTACTGAATTCACCTAAATGTGGGCGAATCACTTGAACTGGGGAGACGGGAAGGGAGAAGTGCGGAGAGGGAGACGCATGGGTGCAGGATACAGACCTAGCTCAGTGCTCCGAGCTCACTGCATCCCGAATTACCACACCTGCGGGAGAAGGAAGAACTCGGACTGCTAGGGCTCCATTTATGGACCACAGGGCTGAAGGGACAGCATATAACAGGGCTGAAACCAACGCTCACGGCAGACACCTTGGAGAAAAGACTGAGGGAAAAAGGCTGAAAACCGTGGTTTAAGCCCTCACTGCGGAGCAGAGAATGGAAGCCTTAGGCACTGAGACTAGCCGACCCCGCCCTACCCTCCAAGAGCTCACACCGCCCACACCAGCCCGGTGCTAGAAGCGGAACAGTAGCAGTGTCAGATCAAAAGAACAGAATATTTGCTGTTCTGAGAACTGTGGACCTCAGACACAGATTCGCAGCCCAACTAGTTCCGGCAAAGGGGAGAGAGCTGTGGAAGCAGGACCGGCTGTGGTGGTTGTCGCTGCCATTGCTCTGGGCCACCTCTCACAACTCACCCCGCCCCTGGCCCCACCTATCTGGGCAGATCCTTGCAGGAGTAAACACAACTGCTGAAACATACGGGCTCTGAATCTGGGGCAGGAAGAGCTTTGGAACTTAAAAGCTCTCTGCATACCCACACAGACACTGCACACTGTGACCCAGGCGAACTATTAACAGAGGAGAAGCCCATCTTTCAGGGACCCCCACCCCCATTGTGTGACAAGCTGGAATAGTGCAGAGAAAACATAAAACTATAAAACTACAGTGTGAGAGACAAAAAAGGCTGCATCCGAGAGAAAATAAAACATTCTACCAACACGTACTGGAAAACAAAAGAAAGACCTCTTCCTGTCAACCTGTTGCAGAACCCACTCCTCTAGATGTCTAGGAAGAGAAATAATAAATCAGTAATTGCCATGAATAACCAAAGCAACAAGACAGCTCTGAAAGAAAGTGAAAAGTCTCCAGAAAAGGAACTTAAATATATGGAAATATGTGACTTAAATGACAGAGAATTCAAGATTGCAGTTCTGAACTCAACGAGATGCAAGAAAACACAGAAATGCAGTTTAATGAACTCAGAAACACAATCAAGGAACAACATAAGCATTTTACGAAAGAGATTGAAATTTTAAAAAAGAACCAAATGGAATTTCTGGAGATTAAGAACTCAATAGAAGAAATTAAGAATGAAATAGCCAGCTTAGGTAGTAGAGTTGACCAGATGGAGCAAAGAATCAGTGACATCGAAGATAGAAACCTGGAAATTACACAGATGGAAGAAGAAAGAGACTTCACAATTAAAAGAAATGAAAGAATTCTACAAGAACTTTCTGAGTCCATCAGAAAGAGCAATATAAGAATAATGGGCATACCAGAAGGGGGGAAAAGAGAAGAGAACAGAGAATATATTCAAACAAATTGTTGATGAGAACTTCCCAAACTTGTGGAAAGAACTGGATCCTCTAATCCAAGAAGCAAATAGAACATCTAATTACCTCAATCCCAACAGGCCTTTTCCAAGGCACATTGTATTGAAGCTGTCAAAAATCAATGACAAAGAAAGAATCCTCAAGACAGCCAGGGAAAAGAAGACGGTAACGTACAAAGGAAAGCCCATTAGATTATCATCAGATTTTTCAGCAGAAATTCTACAAGACAGGAAGGAGTGGAATCAAATATTCAAACTATTGAAAGAGAGAAATTATGAGCCAAGAATAATATATCCAGCAAAGATATCCTTTATATCTAAAGGATGAATAAAGACCTTTCCAGACATACAGAAGCTGAGGGAATTTTCCAATACACGACGTGCACTACAAGAAATACTAAAGGAGGCTATTCAACAAGCATCAACAGGGATTTGTGGCAACCAAAACATAAAAAGGGAGAGAGTAAAGGCCTGAACCGGAATATGGCAATGGAGAAAGTAAGCATGCTGAAGAAAATAGAATACTCTAAATATCAGTAAAATATGTAAAGTTACGTAAAATAACTTTCTTTTACATAAACTGAAGGATAACCACTCAAAAATAATCCAGAACTGAAATATATGTTGTAATAAAAGAAGAAACTGAAGGAAACAAAATACCACCACACAGAAATAACAGACAACAACAAAAAGGCAAAGAAACAATGGAGACACAGTCGTACCAGAAAACTAAAGATACAATGACAGGAAATCCTCACGTATCAATAATCACTCTAAATGTAAATGGACTGAACTCATCAATGAAAAGGCACAAAGTAGCAGATTGGATCAAAAAACTAAACTCAACCATATGTTGTCTCCAAGAGACATATCTCTGCTACAAGGACAAAAATAGACTCAAAGTAAAAGGGTGGAAATTGACACTCCAAGCCGATGGCATCCAGAGAAAATCAGGTGTAGCCATACTGATATCAGATGAAACAGACTTCTGGGTGAAAAAGGTAACTAGAGACAAAGATGGACATTTCACAATGGTAAAAGGGACTACACAAGAAGACATAACAGTCATCAATATTTAAGCTCCCAATCAGGGAGCACCAAAATATACCAAGCAACTACTAACAGAACTAAAGGGAGAAATTGACCAAAACACAATTATACTAGGGGACTTAAATACATCATTGACAGCTATGGATAGATCATCCAAACAGAAAATAAATAACGAAATAGCAGCCCTAAATGACACATATAGATGAAATGGACATAATTGACATATATAGAGCACTTCATCCTAAAACATCAGACTATACATTTTTTTCTAGTGTACATGGTACATTCTCAAGGATAGACCATATATTGGGACATAAAATCAGCTTCAGGAAATTTAAGAAGATTGAAATCATACCAAGCCTATTCTCTGATCACAAGGTTTTGAAATTGGATATCAACTGCAAAAAGAATGCAGGAAAAAACACAAATACATGCAGATTAAACAGCATACTTTTAAAAAAAAAGACCGGGTCAAAGAAGAAATTAGAGGTGAGATCAAAAGATACATAAAAACAAATGACAATGAAAAATACATCCTACCAAAATTTTTGGGACGCTGCGAAACCAGTTATAAGAGGGAAATTTATATCACTACAGGCCTATCTCAAGAAACAAAAAAAATCCCAAATAAGTAACCTCATGTTACACCTTAATGAACTAGAAAGACAAGAACAAATGAACACCCAGGGTCAGCAGAAGAAAGGAAATAACAAAAATCAGAGCAGAACTAAATGAAATAGAGAACAAAAGGACAATAGAAAAAATTAATGTGACAAAGAGATGGTTCTTTGAAAAGATTAACAAAATCGACAAACCCTTGGCTAGACTCACTAAGATAAAAAGAGAGAAGACACTAATTAATAAAATCAGAAATGAAAAAGGGGAAGTTATCATGGACACCACAGAAATACAAAGGATCATTCAAGCATGGTATTGGCGGAAAAACAGACACATAGACCAATGGAATAGAATTGAGAACCCAGAAATAAAACCACATAAATATGGACAGATAATTTTTGACAATGAAGCTAAAACATACAATGGAGGAAAGACAGCCTCTTCAATAAATGGTGCTGGGAGAATTGGATAGCCACGTGCAAAAGAATGAAACTGGACTGCTATCTGTCGCCATGTACCAAAATTAATTCAAAATGGATCAAAGACTTAAGCATAAGACCTGACACAATAAATTGCATAGAAGAAAACATAGGTACTAAACTTAATGGACCTTGGGTTCAAAGAGCATTTTATGAATTTGACTCCAAAGGCAATGGAAGTAAAAGCTAAACTAAACGAATGGTACTATATGAAACTTAACAGCTTCTGCACAGCAAAAGAAACCATCGACAAAATAAAGAGGCAACCCACTGAATGGGAGAAGAGTTTTGCAAACAGTGCTTCCGATAAAGGGTTAATTTCTAAAATATACAAGGAACTCATGAAACTCAACAACAACAAAAACCAAACAACCCAATTGAAAAATGGGTAGAGGACTTGAGGAGACATTTTTCCAAAGAGGACATAAAAATGGCAAATAGACATATGAAAAAATGCTCAAACTCACTAATCATCAGAGATGTGCAAATAAAAACCATAATGAGATATCACCTCACCCCAGTTAGATTCGCTATCATCAACAAGACAAATAGTAACAAGTGTCCGAGAGGCTGTGGAGAAAAAGGAACCCTCATACACTGTTGGTGGAAATGCAGACTGGTGCAGCCGCTATGGAAGGCAGTGTAGAGGTTCCTCAAATAATTACAAATTGAGTTACCATATGACCCAGCAATCCCTCTCCTGGGTATCTACCAAAAAATCTGAAAACATTTATCCATAAAGTCACGTGTGCAGTGTTCATTGCAGCTTTCTTTTCAGTGGCCAAGACATGGAAGAAGCAAAATGTCCTTCGATAGATGAATGGATAAAGAAGTTGTGGTATATATACTCAATGGAATACTATTAGGCAGTAAGAAAAGATGAAATAGGACCATTTGTGACAACATGGTTGGATCTTGAGATTATAATGCTAAGCGAAATAAGTCAGATAGAAAAAGCAGAGAACCATATGATTTCACTGATATGTGTTATATAAACCAAAAACAACAAAAGAACAAGACAAACAAATGAGAAACAAAAACTCATAGACATGGACAATAGTTTAGTGGTTACCAGAGGGCAAGGGGGAAGAGGGTGGGAGATGATCATAAAGGGGATCAAATATATGGTGATGGAAGGAGAACTGACTCTGGGTGGTGAACACACAATGTGATTTATAGATGATGTAATACAGACTTGTACACCTGAAATTTATGTAATTTTACTAACAATTGTCACCCCAATAATTAAAAAAAAAATACCGAAAAGAAAGAATAGTGAGCTTAATTTTTATTCCCTTCAGTATAGGCCATTATTTAATCAAAATTGGGCATATCCCTTATCTATGTAAAAATTAGTAGGGAACCTCTCTCTGTCTTCAGTTCCTGCTTTGTTACCTGGCACTTGTACATAGTGATGGAAGAAAATGTTTAGATATGTTAGAAGAGAAGATTACTTGTGCCTGAGGCATTAATAAGCACATGGTTCAGTAATACAAATATCATTATTATCAATCAGAATACAGACGTTTTAGATCAGAGGGCCATGATGTGTGGAATAGCCCTGACTCCAGGGTTTCCACAGAATCTTGCTTTTCTAATTTGTCTGGGCAGTCACTTCCCAAACAAAGAAAAATGCTTATTATGATCAGTGAGTATTTCCCCCTACGATTTTTAAATATGTCACCGAAATCTACCCTTTAGTCAAAATATATATGGAGATTTACCTTATGTATATTGTTTACTTCACTCTTCTTTAAGTAGAATTTAAATATTGCTTTAATCCACTAGCATATTGAGTATATTCAAGATTTTTAAAATATACGTACACTTCCTATTGGCTTTCTTACTTTAAAATAAGCCTTTATTTAACATTTTACTATTTGGCATCACCCCTGCATTTTGGGAATTAAAAAACATAGTGTTACTTACCTGTTCAGCAGTATGCTCTTGATAAACACACAGTCGTGGCAGCTGTGAGGAATCAGCACTTTTAAGTTTTGGTGGGAGTCTAAATAGTAAATTAATGTGGAGGACAATTTGGAAATAATGTTTTAAAAGGTGCAACAGTTTATGTGCCCTTTTACCTTGATGTCATTTCTAAGGAAGTAGAACTTATCCAAAGGTACAAAGGGGGTGCGTGAGC
This sequence comes from Rhinolophus hipposideros, assembly GCF_964194185.1. Lineage (NCBI taxonomy): Eukaryota > Metazoa > Chordata > Mammalia > Chiroptera > Rhinolophidae > Rhinolophus > Rhinolophus hipposideros. Next base: position 33,706,699 of record NC_138070.1, on the reverse strand, counting down.
ACTAATGCAAACAATAGCAAAGAATTAAACACAATGTAAATGTTCATTAATAGTGAAATAATGCAGTGAATTATGATGATATCCCTAGTTTTTAACATACTTTAGTAGTCATTAAGCATAGTTATTGTATATATTGACACAAAAGGATGCCTAATATTGGAAGTAATAATTGCAAACTTCAAAATAACATGATTGGTAAGTGTATAAGAAAAGCAAACATAAAGGCACATGATTATAAAAATACTTTGAAAAGAAAGTCATATAGAAAAACAATAATGATACTTTTGCATGGTGGGATTATAAGGTAATTCTGTATCCCCCTTTACCCACAATAATCATGGTTTATACCTGTTATCGCAGAATAATTACTGCAAGCACCCTTTTTTACTTGTAGAAGTATCTAGATGTAGGTGATAAAATCACCCAGTCACCCTAATTTTAGATGAATTGTGTTAAGTAGTGACTGAATTTTTACAATGGCTCTGTATTTTTGTGAAAAAAATATAGATCTTAAATTGAGGGGACAAAAAACAGCACTCCATTGATGTGTCCTTAATCTAGCTAGAGTTGATTTTTCTTTTGCCTTATTTTTACTGCAAAACCGATTTTCTTTGCAGGTGAAGTATATTTTCACCTTAGGAGATATAGCCCAACTCTGTCCGGCCAGCGTGGAGAAGCGAGCCTTCCTTCTGATTCAGTCCATTCTAGCTTCTTCTGCTGATGCAGATCATTGTAAGGCACTTAAAATTATCCTCTGCACATTCCGTCTTAATGCTTGGTTAGTCCCTGAAGTACTGTAAATATGCAATTTTTCCTTTTCCTATAGTAACATCCTCTCAAGGTAAGAGTGAAGCCCCAGCCTCTCAACCAGTTCCCCAGGTCAGAGGCTCTGTCATGCCTTCTGCGATTAGAGCACATGCCATCATTACCTTGGGTAAGTAAGAACCATGTGTGGGGAGAGTAGTGCTTGTGCAATCTAGTTCTGTGGTTAAATAAGCCAGCTTTGTATACTGCTGAGCTTATGTTTACTCTAGCTCTTGTGAGTTTTGGATGCAGATCTCGTAGGAGCACCCAACTCTTCTGGCACACCCGAGTGCTGATAATGAGAGCCTTTTGGTTGGCAATTGCCCAAGATGATCAGACTCGAGACACTCCCTGTAGGGAGCTTTTGTTTTTTGATGTTAATTTGTTACAATTATACCTGTTTCTGTGATTTTTTTTTTTTTTATACTCAATGTATCACCATGAAGTCTATTCATCAAGAACTATATGCCAGGTACTACACTGAGTTCTGGGAATGAAAAAATAAATTTGCAGTCCAGTTTATAAAAGGAGATGGTTTACTTAATACTTTCCAGAACTGGTAGATGAGCTTATTAAGCATATTTCTTCATGAACTCAAATTGGTGTTAATCTTGAAAACGACCTCTATATTATAATTTGATTTTTTTTCTTTTTAGTGTGATTGTGTATTTTATGCTGGATAAGAGTTATGAATGTTTTTTGTATTAATAATAACTTATTTTTTTAAACCTAAGAACTGTAAATAAGAGCAAAACATTCTCCAGGGCACTCACACTCACACACATACATACATGCACACCGCACAAACAAAACTCAACAACAGACTTCTTTCTCCTATAAACAAGAAATAAAATAAAGGAGATGATCATTCTTTTCTAATTACCTAGCTCTGATTTCAAGTTCATTATTAGTTTTATTGGTCATTTTCCAGGTAAGTAGACAACTCCAAAATTCAAATGTTGACTTTAAAAAGAAGATAATTTTACTGCAGTGAAGGAAGATCTCATAGTATATATCTCACGAAACCCTGGAGGGTGGGGGAGGCATTTTTCCTTAAGCTCTTTTGAACTTTCTAATACTTAATGTGGGTTTGTTTGCCTTTGATTTTTTGTGATTATTGACGTGATGTTTTAACTTTGATTAAATAAAATCCGTAGCAACATATCTCCGGAGAAAAGGTAGGCACAGAATTAGAATGGAACAGAATCAAGACATCTTACTGCCTTCTGTAACAGGTAAGCTGTGCTTACAGCATGAGGATCTTGCAAAGAAGAGCATCCCGGCCCTTGTACGAGAGCTTGAGGTGTGCGATGACATGGCTGTTCGCAACAATGTTGTAATTGTTATGTGTGACCTTTGTATCCGGTACACTGTCATGGTGGATAAGTACATTCCCAATATCTCCATGTGTCTGAAGGATTCAGATCCATTCATCCGAAAGCAAACACTCATCTTGCTTACCAATCTCTTACAGGTTTGTATGAGAATTAGACCTGTCGTTTTTTTTTCCCCCTCCAACATTGTTTCTGGTTTAAGGAAATAATTTGAGTAATTTAGGAAATGTGATGCTTTGCAGTAGAATCTGAAAATAATTAGCCTCGTCTCTGGTTTAAAATAATCTCTCTAACAATGTTCTTTCTGTACAGCCTTTTGAACAGATCATTACTTCCTAATATTTGTTTTGGGTGTTTGTTCAGATATCCTGTCAAACAGTGTAAAGTTTCATTTTTGCAAATAAACACCATGTAGAGAAAAGCACACTCAGTAGATGAGTAGTTCTAGTTCTGGTTCTCTTTCTCCTTGACTTTGAACAGGTCAGTATTTCTCACACGTAACTGCTTCATTTGTATTAGGTTGGTGCAAAAGTAATTGTAGTTTAAAAGGTTAAATAATTGCAAAAACTGCAATTACTTTTGCACCAACCTAATAAAATGAGGACCATAATATTTTCCCTGGCTATCTCACAGAGTTGCTCTGAGAGTCCAATGAGACATTTTAATGTGTGAAAGACCTTAGTGAACTGTGGAGCTCTGCAGAACATTAGACACTTTTATTAACAGTAAGAGCAAATGTTTAGCCTATAATGAGGGGGGAATAATATTTGATGTTTAAAAAGAGGGCATTTAACGAAGATGTACATCTATTCTAGTATGTTCCATGTACTCGTTTTTTCGTACATTATGTACCTAATGAAGGAACCAGTGGTACTCTTCCTTTAAAGCCATCTGCTCTGAGTCATTTCCTAATTCAGTAGAAGATCTGATGCTGTTCTACCCACATATTCCTCCACTTCTCTTTGTGACTAACACTTGTTACGTGCTTTCAAGATGGTTGGGAATCGAGTGCTAACAAACTGCTAATGTGCCACAGACAGACTTGAACGGCTCTCAGGTGTGACACAACAAAAGAAAGTTAGCAGTTGGTTATATGACTGAATACCTTTAAGCTTTAAATATTAAAAGTACTCCTTAACCATTTCTCTTTGTACAGGAAGAGTTTGTGAAGTGGAAGGGCTCTCTGTTCTTTCGGTTTGTCAGCACTCTGATCGATTCCCACCCAGACGTTGCCAGGTAAATCTTTTCCCTCACATGTCAAGCAGCTGAATGATTTACCTAATTTCTAGTCTACGTTAGATCTCTCTTCTTTAAAAAGGTTTGGAGCTGAGTCACTTAGGATTCAGTGAGCTTTTGGCAGTTGCCAGAAAATTAGCAGATTTTAAAATACTCAGCTATTTAAAATACTAATACCATTAAAATACTAAGCTATATAACAAAGCTTTATTTTGCGTATAAGTTAAGAAAGATACACTCATTCAGATTCACCATTAAATAATCTCAGCATTGGCCACATTCGCTAACAGTGTTCACTCTTCCTACAGCAATAATAAAGAGCAGTATATGCCTTTGTCATTGTAAACTACAGAATAGTAGCCATTAGCCGTTGACTTAACTATGTTGATTTCTAAACCAATAAAATGTGAGTTTTGATAGAGTTCAGACTTTCTTTTAAGTGCAGAAGTTGTAGGAAAAAATGCTTGGAATTAAGACAGAATCACACAGTATGAAATAGAGTATACACATTACAAGGATCTTTGGAAATGGCTGTTTCTTAAAAATTGGAAGGGAATTGCTTTGCCACATCTTAATTCCTGTTATTCAGTAATTTTTTTTAAAGATTTCTTTTCAAGGCATTGAAAAATGACCTCACAGAATTTGCCAAACTAGATTATGCTGTATGAATAATTCTTTTTAAAGCAAATCTGCAGTTGGAAAATAGAATATTGAATGCCATGGCAAAAGCTACCACGATTGGGAAAAGGTCTTTATAGAGTTCATTAACTATAAATAGCTTATAATAATGGGCCCCTCTGGTTCTAAATATAATCACCAGTGACTTACTGTGAGTTCCATGGAAGGCGTTTTGTGCGGTTTCCTTTGGGTATAATTTTCCAAGGAGGAACATTTTACATAATAAACTAGTAGAGGTAAGAATCCCAGTTAATACCTTCTAGTGTCAGAAGTAAAAAGCTAAGGCTATTCCTTGTTCTTTGTTTATATCATTGGGAAAGGGACCAAGATACTGTGCAGCGCCCTCTTACCTTTACACTGTTGCCATTAAGACTGGCTCTCATAGCTTTTTATGTGTGTAGCCCAGGAGCAGGCACAATTAGAAGTGCTTGGAAAGCTTTCAGATGATGAGCCTGGGTGGCAAGATTGGTTATTTCACTTGAAGTTCTGTGTTTTCCCGCTTTTGTCAGCTCCTGTACAAGTATGTTAAAAAGAGTATTGATTCGTATATAAAATATACACCGAACCTGTTGTACAGGTGATCAGAGTATGAATCAAAGAAATTAGAAGGACACGTGTGTTTACACTATAAGATTATCAGTGCCTCTTGTAGCATTTTAATACTCTCCCCTTCAATCGTTCCATTTTTATCTCTGCAATCTGAGTGTGTTTAAACCATGATTCAAATGTAGATCATGATTTTCAGTTTTGCTGTCATTTAAATTAGTGTGTTCCCCTATTTTTAGGCCAGTGGTCAGGCCTGTCTGCTTACATTAGACACATTAATTTTCCACATGTATCTGCTAATACAGATTTTCCAAAGAGGCTACAGTGGCAAAACTTACTGAATTTATTTTTGGTCCAAGTGGATTTCCTGAAGATTCTGGCACGAGCAAATTTGCATGATATTTTTAAATGGTCATAGGGTGATAAACCCAAAACTTGGGGCTACAAAATTGTATGATGTATTTTCCTCTCTGCCCACTAGGTGGTGTCCTTGCAGTACAGTAGTCACAGGGTAAAAGCCAGACAACCAGTGGATTATTTCCGTTTAACTGGGCAAATGCTGCAGAAGTGTAAGGAGGCAGGGGCCAGAGAGGTTCATGGCAAGAAAGTGACTAAAATAATAGACCATTGAGATAGAGAAGGAAGTAAAGACAGAGATGGCTTGGTTTGGAAGAAGAGGAAGTAGCTGAGGACCTAGAGGGCCGAGTGAAGTTGTAGAACAAGTCAGAAAGCTGGAAGGATAGGTGGGTATGGTCATAGAGTGGGTTGTTGATATGGGATAGGGACGTGGTCCAGGATGTGCCAGCAGAGTGGCAACGCAGTGTGAATACGAGGGCCACTGGCGTCAAGGAAGTCAAGAAAATAGAAAGCTAGGGGCTAACTGAGCTCATCTGTGTGGACGTTGAAGATGCTCTGAGAGATTCTGTTAGTCCGTTCAGGCGGGTAACAGAATACCACAGACTGGGTGGCTTATAAACAAATCTATTGCTCACAGACTGGAGGCTGGGAGTCTGAGATCAGGGTGCCAGAATGGCTGGGTCCTGGGGAAAGCCCTCTTCCAGACAGCAGACTTCTCATGAAACCTATATATGGCAGAAGCGACAAGGGATCTCTCTGGGGCTTCTTTATAAGGCACTGATCCCATTCAGCAGGGCTTTCTGTCCTCATGACCTAATTACCTCCCAAAGGCCCCATCTCCTTGGGGGTTAGGTTTTCAACATAGAAATTTAGGGGCAGGGGACACAAACATTCAGATCATAGCAGTGATGTTAGCGTTTGAATGGAGAAAATTGGGAAGCAATTTTCTAAACAGTCGAGGACAAAATAGATGGCTGGAGCCTCAAGAAAAATAAGTATTATCATATGAACCAGGTGGAGAAATTGTGTGTTTTTTTTAACCAGTACATAACCGTCCCTCCCCTCTTCCCTGCATCCTCCCCAAACTGTCTTTTTCTTCAGAGCACTTTTGGCAACATTTTATATGTACATCTGTCTACCCAGTAGCATACAAGCTTCCTGAGGGTCAGAGATTTTGCTTACCGCTATCCCCAGCACCTGAGAGAGCTCAGTGAACATTTGGTAAACGAAAAATGTAAGGGGGAAAAACATGGTCTTCATACCCCTGCTATGGGATTTGAGAGAAGAGCAGCCTGCCCTGAGGGGGCTGTAAGGGCAGTGGTGTCCTTGGAGGAAAGCCAGCTCTCATTTATGAAGAAGAAGAGGTGTAGAGAGCGTGGAAGCCTGACTCATCACAGAATGTGGAATACAGAAGACACAGCAGAAAGCTACCAGGCAGGGCAAAGGAGAGCTGGGAAGTGAGATCGGGAAGAAAGAGGCAGGGAACATACAGGGACGTGATAGAGGTGAGGAGGGCCAGTAGTAACAAGAGGGGCCTGGATTTGGGTGGCACCCGAGGATAACAGATATAAGAAGTAACTTGCCTCAAGTTTCAAAGAGACTTCTGGTTTCAAATAGAATTCTGGGGTAGATGGGTCTGAGGCCTCAGTCCTAATCTGAGGTAGACCAGATTAGGAGTATACATCCATTACCAGCGGCCTTTATTGAGCAATTACCTACTTCAGAATAGCACTTGGCTTGGGATGACGTCTGAAATAAGTCAGGTTTTTATGTTTCCTACTAAGTCTGAAAACAAGTGAACAGACTGCTCTTCGCCAGTGGCCTCGTAGGGCTGTTTGAAACCTGGATTTAGATTCTTAGTAAGAGAGTAATGATTTTTTTTCTACAAAATTATTCTTACTCAGATTTAGCTGTTCTTCCTTTTCTTTTCCATATAATGCAATTAATGCTGTGTAAACTCTGTAGACAGTATCCGTGAGTTGGTGTGACTATGTATGATTTGTATTAATTGTCCTGAGGGATAAGGGGCGGTGAGAAAGGCTACTGAGTTCTTAATAAGATTGCTTTAGAACTATTGAAGTTTTCTATTCCAGGTACCTGAAAAGTGCTGTCTTCTGTCACTCTAAAGGACTGCTCCAGGAGGCGTTACTTGGAGCATTAACTTCTTTTAACTTTGCAGCTGACAAACAAAAACAATAGTCCCTCTTCCTCAGTTTATCAAGCTAGTAGAATATATGGGCCTTGATCCAATCAAAGCTGAAACTTGGCCTGGTAAGCCCAGCAGAGGCCACAGCAAGGTTGGTACTACATAGTATTACCCATGGACTGTGGTTTCTGGCTTCTCGTGATACAAAAAAGCTCTTTGACTCTGCTTTCAGCCCTGAACATATGACTTACTTGCATTTTTTATGTTACCATTGAATTTATTTCTGTAGTTGGTTAAGCCTGTTGTTATTCACCAAGGATAGACTGAAGTATCTTGCCCATTAGTTACTTCTTCCTATACGTATTCTCAACACAAGTCTGAGTGGATGAGCATTTGACATCAAGTCCAAGCTCAAAGCAGCCCCTCTTCTAGCAGAAGAATTGTTGGATTCTATTTAATTTTACATTTTCCTATGAACAACTTCAAATCTGAGGAGAAAATTCAGGTAGCTATGAAAACTGCTATGCCGTGGTAGGTTAACTATAATAAAATACCACAGAAGGTAGTCTTGTTGTTTCCTTTGGGGATGTTTTTTGTTTATTCAGTGGTTTCCTTCATTCTTTGTCACAGATGGTGTACCAAAGTAACCCTTATTCAAAAGGAACTTCATCTGATGCTGTGACCTTCTTTACCTTTCTAACCTGAGTTACTAAAAAGCACTGTGTAGAATATACTGAGGACTCTCATATCCGGCAGATGCTTCTAGCTGGCCTTAAGTGAATTTCTCCTGAGGGAATTCCCTTTATTATGCATAGTTTATTTGTTTTGTTTTCATAATTATGTCAGGCTGCTCCCTTATTTCCTAGGTTAATGGAGTGTCATTATTTGCCATGGAATTTTTCTCTAGAATTCTTTCAACGTCATGATTTCTGAGCTACCTTCTGACCTTTGATTGATGTGTGTGGTGTGAATACAAACTGATTTGAATATTAGCCTAAGGGGAAACAGTAGGGAAGGTATACCTCCCGCAAGTCCGAATGCATTCCAAAGGTAGAATGAAATATTTGCCTCCTTGTCGCTGCTCTTCTCCAGGTGAGAGTTGAGTGGTGCTCCTGTGTAGGTGGAAACTGCATTTATCTCGGAAAGGAAATGAAAACATTGGTGTGGGCAGTGTGAATGGGTCAAAGCCAGCCCTGCACCACCTTAGGTTGACCCCTGACCAAAAACCAGTGCCTTGGTGTTCTCTTGAGAACTTAGTGTCCTGATGAAACAGAAGCTGTTAGGGAGCCTGAGGTTGACCAGTCTGGCTTTTGTCCGTGTTCACTTGGCTTAGGACACCATTAGATTTTGCCCTTCAGCTTGGCATGGTGCTAGTGAGATCTCTGTCCCACTGTGTAGGTGCCTGTTAGATGCCTCTTCTAGGTTTGGGGCACAGGAGGAAGGAGCATGCCCAGGGTTGGCTGAGGAGTCCAGAGCTCGGTGAGTCAGTTGCTGTCTGTGGGGGTGCTTGCCCTGCCGACCCAGACTATGAAGCTCTGGTAATTAATCCCAATTCTTGAAAAAGTTCCAGTTACTAAAACTAGTGTTTGTTCATTGTTGTGGGCAAACGTGACGTTGGGGGAGAGGGGTGAAATCCAAGTGTTCATTTTCAGGTGGTCCTTTTCACAGCCTCAACTTTAAAGACCACGGGCCTCTGCTCGAAGAAGCGGTTTGGGGTAGGTTGGTTGTTTTCCTTCATTTGAAGTGTAGCTGAATAACGACACCTTGTTAGAATTTTGAAAGGAAACCTGGTAGAGAAAGCCTTCACACTGACCTTGGATTCAAAAAGGAGGCTGTTTAGCAAGGACAGACAAAAGAAGCTGAACTCGTATTTTGCTTTTGATGTGAATGAAGCTGTTTATTGGGATAGATTTAGTATCCCTTACCCTAATTCACAGTTCCCTCTGCATTGCAGAGTTCTTGGTATTATTTTTATTGGCTGTCTGCAGATAGCCAATAGGTCTCCTTCTTTTGCAGTTTCGGGGAGTTTTGCCTGGCTCACCTGTTGCTGAAGAGAAATCCTGCCATGTTCTTCCAGCACTTCATTGAGTGTATTTTCCACTTCAATAATTATGAGAAGCATGAGAAGTATAACAAGTTCCCCCAGTCAGAGAGGTCAGTGAGACTCCAGGGAGAGCTGGGGGAGCAATGGGAGATGGTCAGCTGCTTTGTACGGTGGTCAGGCCCAGACCCCAGCCCACATGTTCCTTGTGGGATTGTTACTTCTCTTGGCAGGGCCATGCAAGAAAATTCAATCGTGCCAGCAGAGTGCTAAGGAGAAAATGCCTTTGACAAGCACTGGTAGACTGCTTTTAGGATGCTGGGAAATGCTATTAAAATTAAAGCCCTTTCACCCTCGCTCACATGATGTGGTAAAATTGTCCTGTTTCGCCATAGAGAGAAGCGACTCTTTTCACTGAAGGGAAAGACAAACAAGGAGAAACGAATGAAAATCTACAAGTTTCTTCTAGAGCACTTCACAGATGACCAGAGATTCAATATCACTTCCAAAATCTGCTTTAGTATTTTGGGTAAGCCTGTTGTGTTTGGGATCAAATGTGTATTTAAAAATTAAATGTGTTGCTAATAGTCCAGCAGATACTGAGCAAATGGGACCCCTTTTGGTCCTTTTTGGACATCATCTGTGCCCATGCAGACCCCTTGCAGCTCAGATATGCCCTCCTATGCAGCTCTATGAGGGACACCTCCCCTCTGGGGCCAGACTGTTTTTCAGAAGCCGATCTTTTGTACTCTCTCTCAGCGTGCTTCGCCGACGGCATCCTGCCCATGGATATGGAAGCCAGTGAGTTACTCTCAGATACCTTTGAGGTCCTCAGCTCAAAGGAAATCAAACTTTTGGCAATGAGATCGAAACCAGATAAGGACCTCCTTGTGGAAGAAGACGACATGGCCCTGGCAAATGTAGTCATGCAGGAAGCTCAGAAAAAGCTCATCTCACAAGTGAGTGTGTTTTCCTCCAAGGAGGCCTGGCCACACCCGTAAATACTAGCCGAGATCCCGATTTCATTCTTAACAGTGGCCTTCACTCACCCAGGTGGTGGTTACTCTCCATGTGTGTTTCCAGCTCCAGCTTCTCTCGTGAGCCTGAACCAGTCCCACTTGCCTGCCGAGTTGTGCCACAGGCATTTCAAACTTCCTCTGTGTCAAAGCCGAATTACTCATCCTTTCTTCCTCCTGTTCGTCGCTTTCTTCTGCACAGTCTTCTATTGTGGAGAAGATAGCCCAGTGCTACCCAAGTCCGGAGTCTGGCGTTCCAGGCACACGTTTCCCTTTGGCCAGTGAGTGTGGAAATTGGGATTTGAATGACTTTAGGGGCAGGCCCGAGGCTCTTACACCTAGCCAGGGCTGCTCATTCTTATTTCCCACCTGAGTCCTGAAGGCTTTTGAACCCAAAGAAGTAGACAGATCACATTCCACATGTCCATCTTACCTTACAAACCCATCTCTCTCACATTTTTACTGGTTCTGTGTTCATATAAGCCATTTTTGTGCCATGTAAGCCATTCTGTGCCATTTCTGGCAATTTCCTCAGCACCCTTTCTGTCTCCAGTTTCTTTTTGTTCCAGGCTGAGCACCACCTTGCTGCCAGAAAACTCTTTCTTAAGTACAGATTTAATGATTTTATTTTCCTGGTTAAAATAGACGAGAAATAGATTGACTGCAGAGGGGCAGCAGGGAACTTTTGGGGTGATGGATTGTGGATGACGAGTTAGATTGTGGTGTTGGTTACTCAGTTTATACTTGTGTTAACTCATCAAACTGTTGACTTAACATGGGCAAATTTTATCATATAGAAGTTGTACCTCTAACAATATCTTTAATAAATAGGTTGGTGGCTTCCACTCATCTTCTGAGTAAAATCCTGAGTCTTCTTCAAGGCATACAGAACTCTAATGTGTGTTGTGCCATCCCTACCCCATCCCTTCTCTGCCTGCTCCCCTCTCTAAACTCTTCATTCCGGACTACTGTTCATCCCTCAGATGAGAGGTGTCTCTCGTGCCTCTGTACCTTTGCATGCCGCTCATCCTGTGCACAGTGTCTGCTCTCACCCTGTCCACCCCTTTCTGCAACCTAATTTCTTCACATCCTAAGTGTCATCTTTTCAAATAAGCCTTCCCTGGTTTATGCTATTTACCCCTTCCTTCCTAGGTATCCCTCCTCCATAAGTTCCTTAATACCCTGCTAATTGTCCCAGCGTACTACACATCATAACACAGACTGCTAGTCTGGTCTAGAAATAACTTGAAGGCAAGAATTCTTGGCTTCCTTTCTTATCCCCAGAGGTTGGCTTTGTGTCTGGTGCAGAGAAGGTGTTTGGTAATACGTGCTGAGTGAATACATTTAAGCCATTTTTCAAGACTATCCCGATATGTACCATCTACTTAGACTCATATTTATTAAATTGTTTACTTCTTTACCTGTTGCCGTCCTAATTCAGGAAATCTGATAAGACTTTTTAGAAATGAGTGGTTTACAAGCAAGGAAAATATACTCGTGACTTTACATGAGAAGAAAAAGAATACTTTTCAGAATGATAAATCTTGCATATGTGTGCTACTGTAATGGATTGGTTTTAATTCTAAGAGATTTATTGCAAAACATTTGTGGTTAGTGATCATTCATGGTAAAGAATATGAAAGCTTGGCCAAATCAGGGACTCTATAAATACATAGCACTTTCCTAAATGTATATACAAAGTTACGTGAGAGAGAGAGAAGAGAGAGAGAGAGAGAGAGAGAGAGAGAGAGAGAGAGAGAGAGAGAGAGAGAGAGAGAGAGAGAACTGACTACCTTCATGCTTAGCCATTTTTGACTATTGTCATTTCACCAGTAGGAATTAAAAATGTCTCTTTGGGTAGCCAGAATTGAACTCATTTTCATTCCAAAGAGAAGATGTTGAATGGAGGGACTGAATGTGTAGCCAAGAGTCGTGATGGGTTTGTGTGAAGGTTTCAAGCTTTTTGTCAAGTTATTCAATGTATCTCTACTTCTTTTTTTTGTTTGTTTAGAAAATAAGAATAGTATTCATCTGTGTACTACTTTACAGAGTTTTCCTGGTGTTTTGGCGTAATGCTTATAAAGTCTCCAGGACAAAGGTGATGCGTCCTATACAATTCCCAGGACTGTAATCAAAAACAAAAAATAAACTTACATAGTGACTAGATCTGCTAGACAAAAGAACTAGAACAAGGTGAAGTCTTTGTCTTTCAGAACTTCATGCATCTAAAACATGCCTTTGTGTTACTACAGGTTCAGAAGAGGAATTTCATAGAAAACATTATTCCAATTATCATCTCCCTGAAGGCTGTGCTAGAGAAGAATAAGATCCCAGCTTTGCGGGAGCTCATGAACTATCTCAGGGTAAAAGATGAATTTGACTTTGTTGTTGGTGTCTCCCTACCCACGGTTCATTACTCAGGATCTTCTGGCCATTATGATGGTGTGGTTTTCGGTGAATGACTAGAACTCAGAATGCCTCAAAACCAGTATTACACTTTTTTAGAACTGAACCAGCCAGACAGGCACTTTGACTGTTGGGGAGAAGACAGAGACCTTGACCGTAGGTTCCACAGAAGCTGGTCCTTGAGTTTTTTGTGCAATTGAGTTTGTGAAGTGCTGAGAATGTGTGTCCTTGATTGCCAATTATTAATAGATTCAATTTTAAAGACTTTCTCAACCAGAGTCAAGAGCAAAGTCATCACCTAAGTTTATTCTGGTGAAGAATAAAGTGAATATTAGTCATTATGTTTAATTCGGGGGTATTTACCTTTAACACTGTCTCTGATTTATAAGTCGGGACATAACTGCCGTATAGCAGTAGACCTTGGGGAATACCTATCAGAGGCTGGCCTGCCATCACTGTGGGGTCCTAGGCCATGAAAAATCTCAGTCTAGGCAGCCAGGGTATGTATACTTGCAGTGCAGACATAAGGCCTCTGACCTTTGTTGCAAAATCTTTCAATCAGAAATAAATGCAACAGTTTTTTCCTTTCTCTGTTTACAATAGGCTATTTTCTTCCTCAAAAAATGCTAAGGATTTTTATTTTTTCCAAAAAGAGCTACAACAGAATTATATTAAACATAAGTTTTCAAATAGCTCTTTATCCTAAGGAAGTTAAGGTGGGAAAAATAGACTCACCGTCTTGTGGGGGGAGGAGACTGAGAACTTCCAGTTACTCTTATATTTTTATTGCCCTGTTTTAAACCTCAGAAAGGAAAAAACTAGCTTCACTCCTAAGTAGACTACTTAAACACTTAAGAAAAATGAGTCTCGCTCCCGTTTCTGAGCGCAAGTCCGGAGGATAGTCACACTTGAGTCATTGCTTGGTTTGCATAACTTAATCATTTGGAACCTTCTCTTAAAGACCCTCCAGCAGTTCTCTCCTTTGACCTGTGGAACCTTTTCTTAGCGGCAGTTGGTAGAGTTGATGGATTTCCTTTCCTTTATTGGGACTTCCCTCATAGTTGGACTGCTGTATATTTGCTTGTCCTCTAATACTGTCAGGTGATATGGTTTCTTTCTCTCAACAAAGATGCTTGGTCCCTAGCAGCCTTCTTTGAGACCTGAGAATGTTCTGACCATAATAGAATGAAAGGTTTTCTGTCACATCTTCACAAGAGGACACAAAGATGGGATTAAGAGCCATAGCCGCAATCCTCTGAGAAAGATAGCATGTGCAACTTTTAGACTGCACTGCTTCCTGTAAGTTGCTCCAGAGACCCTGTCTGAGTCAGGACCAGGCCATGTCACCTACCCACCTAACTTCCAACTGGATTTCCTGAGGGGCCTGCGTTAGTGACAGTACAAGATCCTTTGAACTGGTGGTGACCCAGAACCAAGCCAGACCACCCAGATACATCATTCTCCCCATGCCAGCCTCTAAGAATGGAAAGGAGGTAGTTATTGGTGGCTGTTCTGTGCCCTTTTCAAGTTCTGCTCTAGGCTAAGATTTTGTGATTCCATGTCCCCTTCTCCCATCAGGAAGCTGGGAAATTGCCTGCCAATTGGCAGATAGACAGGAAGCTTTCTAAGAGAGCAGAACTCTTAGTTACTTTCTCACGTCATACTCACCTGCTTGTGTGGTCAGTCGAGTGCAATTGGTGTTTCCTAGGAAAATAACCATTGTGTTAATTGACTTGGTCAATGTAATAGAAACAGTCCGCTCTCAGCAAAATAAGTCTTACTGTTCTTGTTATTTATCAAGTAGTGTTGGAGAGCTTATTTATTTATTCAAGAAAACATTAAAGGATGCCTCTGGGTCTGTTTTAGGAGGTGATGCAGGATTACCGAGATGAAATCAAGGATTTCTTTGCAGTTGACAAACAGCTGGCATCAGAACTAGAGTATGACATGAAGAAGTACCACGAACAGCTGGCCCAGGAGCAAGAGCTGGCGAAACAAACAGATGTGAACGAGGAGGAGGCAAGTACCACGCAGGTAGATGAGCAGACCCCTCCGTCTGACACTCCTCTCCAAGCTGCTGTACTGTACACAGAACAGGGCTTGGTCTGACTTAGACCTCAGGACTGCCACTTAGGCCACTGCGTTTGTTACATGGACACACAGGTAGATGGATCGCGGAGGCTTCCCTCCCCCAAAGGCCACGTCACTTGAACTTGTGGAAAGCCATTGGAATACTAGTTGGGGGAAATGTGTGAATGCCCAGAAAGCAAGCTGGCCACGGGGTTATCTGATCTTCAATTACAGTGATCAGTACATAACCCTGTCTCCCTAGGTTGCTTAGTTTGTTTTCAGTGCTTTTCCCACCATGCCTCTCTTGAGAACATACTGTCACTTGGGGGTATTTCTAGGTGAGCAGTTGGCTCATGTTCAGAGGCAGTGTGCTCACTTCCCTGAGACATCCAGACAGATCTCCTGCCTTGAAAAATGATGAGGACAACCTACCTTTCCCCTTTTTCTCTTTAACACCTCAACATCTCTGTGTGGTAGTCTGCTAACAGTGCTGTTTCTGAAGAGAAAATTCTACTTGCTCATGTAAAGCCAGGCTGACATGGCTTTAAAATGGATGACTTACGGACTTCCTCATAGCATGTAAAGATTCTTCTTCTTTTTTTTTAAGTGTCACAAAGTAATTACTCTTTATTTATCTTCTCTGACAGGTTGCTCCAAGTTTAGAAATAATGCCAGCTCCTGCTGGTCAAGAAAATGCCACTGTACCCCATGCCGCAAACCAGCCCTCAACACCCACATCAAGCACTAGCCAAGCACCTCCTTTGCCTCTTTCACTTGAAACTGGGCCATTGAAGAGGTTAATGCCCAAAGCCAGGTATGGAGCCCACAGAGTCAGTCACAGGCTGACTCCCTGTCACCATATACTCAGAGACACCTTTGCCATGCCCCGTGTGGCGTTTTCAATACGAGTGTTACCGGGTTTTCACTGATACCTCACTCTAGGCTCTTCCCTTTCAGATTTGAAATGAGTGTGGATGAGGGGTGCATTTGAAAGAAAATGGGGAGTGACATCTGTGTTTTCACTCTTGCTTTCTGCGTGTCTGGCATGTTCCCCTTCCCAGGTCCATGTCCCTGAGTACCATTGCAATCCTGAACTCTGTCAAGAAAGCTGTGGAGTCGAATAGCAGGCGTCGGAATCGGAGCATAGGAGTGTTGCCCTTCACTTTAAATCCTGAAAGCCTGGACAAAATGCACAATCATGGTAAGTCTTACGGCGGCTCCATAAGGCACAGAACTACTCGGTTTTTCCATCTCAGCATAGTGAATTTGCAGATTGAAACACAGTAGAAGCCTTTTCATTCCTTTTAAAATGGTTTCTATTTTAAAAAATAGAACAAATAACCTTGATTGGAGACTAAACAATGCGTATTTATGATAAAAGATTTGCAAAGGATTGTGAAATAGAATACTCACCCATAGGAGTGAGGTGTTTATTCTTCTAGTCTTTACTCCTCACACACGTGTGCTTGGTAATACGTATAAAACTGATCTTAGTGTGCGTTGTTTCATAACCTGCTTCCCTACATATAGTTCTAATAATATATAGTGAAAAGTTTCCCATGAATTTTTCTTTCAAAACCTTTCTCCCAATGGCTGTGCAGCATTGTGTCTTGAGTAACTGCCATCACTTATTTATTATTACCACCCTATTTTGGGAAATGTAGGTGTTTTTCAATTTTAGAAATGTCGCAGTAAACATCCTTGTACATATATCCTTATATGTGTGTAATCATTAGGATTAATTCCTATCACTTAGAGGCCATGAATATTTTTAAGACTTTTGATAGTGTCAAACTGCCCTCTATAATTCACTGTACATATTCCTGCTGATGACACACGGGTGTCCATTTTCCTACTTAGAAACACTGGGTTTATAATTTTCCATTTTCTTTGCTAAGCTTTATAGGCTAAAAATAGTTATGGTTTTAATTTCCATTTCTTTGAATCCTAGTGAGAATGGACATTCTCTTTTATGTTTGTCATTTTTTTTGTGTCTTTCTGAATTAACCTAAGAACACTTTGGGATATTAACTTTATTGTATATCTTGCAAATATTTTTTCTCATATGGTTGTTTTGCTCTTTGATATTGTTTTGGGAATTTTGGACAGATAAAAACTTTCCCGTTTTATCCTAGCATCTTCATACTGCTTGGAGCAAGAGTCCAGTGGAGCCATTGACCATGTAACTAAACGAGCAGTCAGTACTCCTGAGAGTAAGTAGCTCATGTGAGTGAGCCGGCTTCTCCTCACTCCCCTGCAGTCACTGTGTGTCTGCTAAACTTGCAGTAAAACTCCCCCTGTTGCAAGAGAGTCCTTTTTACTGGATGAAAGCTCTCCTGAGGTTCAACAGCATCGTAGGGCATTATGGCAATCAGACTGAATGTTTTGGAATGATTATAACAACTCAACTGAGCACAAGGTGAGCATTCAGCACTCTTCCAAGTGCTTTTAGATATGTAACTCAGTTACACTGCTCACAGCCCTGGGAGGTATCCTCACTTGACAGACAATGAAGCTGAGGCACATATCCCTTCAGTAACTTCTCTAGGCAGCGCCATTCTTGCCATTCTGCAGCCGACATTTCCCCACTTTTGCCTGACTCCCCGGGTTACTTGATTTGCTCAGCCAGCCCTGCTTTTCAGCTCTCAGATGTCAGCACTCGGTGCCTGCACCTTGTATGTCACCAAGTTCAGCTCTGGAGCAAACAGACTTGAGATTCGGTGGCAGATTAAGGATTTCACTGCTAGCTGTGCTGAGAGCCTATGTCTTCTCACTCCCATTGGGTGTGTTTTTCTAATGTCCTATTCTTTCCTTTTATTTCAAAAGAGGTTGAGTTAGAAGTATGGTATATTTTTCCCCATTGTTTTATAGCTTCTTATTGTCTCAAAACCCTTAAAAATCATTATCTTGAGAAAATTTACAGTGTGAAGAAATTCTCTTTTCTGAAATCTGTAGTGTAGTTTGCACGTGTCTCCGCTTCTCTTCCACCTGGTCTCGCGCCACCTTCCCCCTTACTCTGCACCCAGCCCTGGGCGGTCTTCTCTGAGTGCCTGCGCAAGCCTCATTCTACCCTGATGCGAGGCTGTCACATGACGTGTCCTCATTGTAGAACACCCCCTTCCTAGTGACCACCTCTATACCCTTCAGAAGAAGCCTTTCCTGACCCTTCAGACTAGATTAGGGTCCCTTCCTAGCATTCTGATCGTCTCAGCTGTACTCAACACACTTCTAAATAATTAATTGTCTGTCCTTGATGTTCCTTTAAGCTGCTTTCCTCCTTGCTGTGTCCACCAGGCCCACCACAGTGCTGGGAGCATGATAGGTGTGAACAGAAATTTGTTAAATGATTACTTGAATGTCAGAGCCAGGACTTGAATTCAGGTGTTCTGATTCCAATTCCTGTGTACCTTCTCAGCCTTATTCCTCTCACAGTGCTAACCTGGCATTATTATAAGATGAGAAGAGTGCTAAGATGTTCTTTATGATAATGGAACAGCAAAGCATCAAGCCATTCATTCAGTCATGCGTTCAGTAAACACAAAGTCACTGGGCACCTACTGTGCTCTAGCTACTTGCTTAGTGGTCCCGACTACCTGCGAGGCTGTGGTCTCTTAGAATGTTTACCAGGTTATAGGTAATTTTTATCCAAGTTCACCTTTTAAGGGAGGTTAACGGCTGAACACAACTCCTCAGATGACAGCTGAACTATGACAGCTTTTTGTCATTATAAGCAATGGGTAATTTTGGGTTCGTGTATACTGAACAGGTGTAATGCATAATAATATATGTAAAAAACTCAACCTGTTTAACAAAGAGTTTTCTATATGTTCTGTGTTCCCAGCTCAGGGGCACTAAGTGCTTCTGTTTTAGCAGTTAGCTGCCATATGCTACAGAAACAGGGAGGACAAATCTCATTTTAGCTTTGCTCATCCCCACGAAGCCCAGATTTCAGTCTTCGGTTGGTTTCCTGGCAGCATGTATTCCTCAGCAGTGAAGCCTGACATGCTGCTTGAATTTGTACATGTGGAGCCATCTTTGCATTGAAAGGAAGACTCTCAGGTTGTCCCCAGATCAATGGAGGACTTGTTCTTTCTCTGGGCTCTTGAATGTAAAATTCTTGGGGATCTCTTCCTTTTCTGAAGCAGGAAGAAAGGCTTGAAGAAGGGTCTCCGATTAGCTCTCCTTTCTGGGAGAGTTCTTAGGTAATTAAAAAACACTCCGTTCTTTTTTTCTCTGTGGTTTATACAAATTCTACTGACTACTCTGAGGTGGGGTGACTGTCACAAGGTGGTCTCAGCTCTACGAAACCAAAAGGAAACATGCTAAACAAAGTGGTTTTGCTAAATGGAAATGAGTAATTTTCAGAGCTAGATTTTAACAAAATCTGTGCGGGGTTTAGCAAGCCCCTCTTACTGCTGTAACTCGGGCAGCAAAGATGCTTCTGCCTTTAATTCTAAGCACCTACAAAGTATATAGGGGATCTAAGAACTACTGCCTTGATGTTTGTGAAGGTGGGAGACTTATTAGCTGGATGTGCAGAGACTTCCAAACAGGAAAAGGAATGTGTGTGGAAGGAAGAGGATTTCAACTCTAACACAGGAAGAGACCTCCCAGTAATGAGAAATAGCAAAACTGAGTTATTTGGATGGCATTGCTGAGGATACCGTTCTGAGAAGTCTGTTAACAGAAGTTCTGTCTGTTAACATAGCTTGAGTAGCTCAGACATGTAGCACTGCAGATGCATTGGCGGACTTTAAAATATAGACTAGAAAGATCTAATCAGTACCCTAAGGTTCCAGTGTACGGGAGAAAGGTAAAAACGATGCAGCTTACTTCCCAAGTGTCCTTGCAGAAAGGATGGCATGCTCTTGACAGGACAGCTGGCACCCAGCCATTGAGCCTGTGCTCTGTTCAGACAAGTGTGCTAGCTGCTCGTGTAAAAAGGCACAGGACACAAAGGAGGAGCAAGTCACTGGGAGAGGCGTCACCCCCCAGGTCTCAGAAGGAGTGCTATGCTGTAGTTGGCTCAGGGAGAACACTCCAGAAACCAAGAGCTGCCTGTGTAGACCGTGGTGTGACAGACCAGAGCCTGCTTGGAGAACCATGATAATTGGATGGCCCTAGAGCCAGCTTGCACAAAGGATGTTGCCCAGCTCAGACGGAGCTGGGATTTGGGGCCCTTCTCTACACACTGAGCCATAAGGGTATTAAAGCAGGCTCTTACGAAATCTTTAAACAAATTTACCTCTAAGTCACATAAGGGATAATAGCTAATAAATTACAACAGTGGCTAACATTTCTTTGGCACTTACTTTGTACCAAGTATTGTATTAAGGACTTTACATAAATGATCTCATTTAATCCTGACAACTTCTCTGAGGTTGGTACATTTGTATCCCATTTTTGAGGTAAAGAAACTTGAGCTTCTTAGAATAATTCCCAAGCTAGAAAGACAGAGCCCGAATTCAAACCCAGAGTCTGATTCAGTCTGTTCCTATGCTCTGCTCTCCTGCCTCCTAAGGGGAAATCTGGAAATGGGAGACCATAGATTGTCTCCTGTCACAGTGAGACAAGAGACAGTGCGGATAGTAGAAAGAGAGTGGTGATGGGACTCAGTTACTGATTAGGTGTGGAGAAGCTAATGATGCCTGGCACATCCAGATTGCCTAGATCACTGATAAGGGATATGGAAGGAACATGTTGAGCGAAGGGAATGAGTTGGTGAAGCATCTTCAGGGAATTCAGGTGGAGTAGGAAATGTAGGAGGGAGGTCTGAGCTGGAGTTGGGGGTCACTGACATATAGGCAGTAACTAAGGACACCGGGTGGGTGAGAAGCCACAGCCAGTGAGCACTGGGTGCTCGTGGGCCAGCGTAGCAGTTTAAGATGAGGAGCGGCCAGAGAAAGCAAGTCAGGAGACCACGGACATGAAGGAAGGATTGAGTCTTCCAACAATGTCAAGTCCTACAAAAAGATCAAATAAATTGAAGCCTGACTTAGTGGGCTGCTGAATTTGACAGTCACTTTGGTACTGACATAAGAAACTGAATGAACCGAAGCAGAAACTCCATTAACACTACTCAGGTGACTTTATTTCATGTTTGTTTCTTGCCGGCTTTTCACTAACCATGTTGTTTCCCCCTTTTACCCAGAGACGATCAGCGACGTGACGTTTGAAGCAGGAGTCAGCTACATAGGCACACCACGGACGTCTTTGTCAGTCAAAGGCAAGTCCCTTCTTCTCAGATACTTTAGCTGCTCTGGAGTTCTGGGAAATCTGAATTTGTTTGTTTGACTCCCTTTCAGAGAAAATGGAACCCCCGAGTCAAGGAAATGACATTTTATGTTTATCATTGCCTGATAAACCGTAAGTTCACCAAGAGTTCCTTTGAGGGGGTTTTGTTAGTTGTTCCTCAGTTCCAGAATTCTGTCGTTTCTTTCTGTAGGACTCCACAGCCTCAGCAGTGGAATGTGAAGTCTCCGGCCAGAAATAAAGACAACCCAGCCCCCTGTAGGAGGTCGCTCCGAAAGGCCCCCCTGAAAACGGCCAACTAAATAAAACAGCGCGCTCTAGTGTCCGAGAAGCAGGAGCTCAGAAGGACACCCTTTTCTGCATGTGAAGGACACACATTCGGCTTTCCTTACAACCCTAAGGACGCTGTCACTACGTCCTACTTGTCCTTATGATTCCAGCCTCTCTGATTCTGTATAGTTCGTCTTTGTAGCTGGCCATCTTTTCTTTTTATGAAGCATGTGGTCAAAAATTATAAAATAATACGGAAAGGGCTTAGCTATTTATTATAACTTGACTCCATTTGAAAGTATCAAGTCCATCCATTCTGATAAAGCTATATTCTGGTCCTTGAGGAACACAACACATTAGCTTTCTTTTATATAAATCCAGCCTCTGTTAGCTGATATCAGTTCCTTATAGTAGATAGTTTCGCATTATCCAATGACAAGATTTCAATTGTAATATTTTTTCTATTTATGAATTGCAGATTTTTAAAAAAAAAATGTATGGCTTTCTAAAATGGAATAATAAAGGTTAAGCATAAATGTAGCCCTCTAGTAGTCAATAGAATTTTTCTGTTTTTAGAACAGGGCTTTTATTGGTAGTCATTTTAATTTACATAAAGTGTTCAAGAATAATAAAACCAAGTTTTTCCTGTTAGGTAAAAAAAATGACTCGGTTTGTCTTTAAGGTTCAGTTTGTCTGTCCCACTGTCTTTGTCCCCAGACAGCTAGCTGTCTACCTCCTAACAACGGATGTCCCTCTTAGTGGATAAATACCGCCCTGCTTATGAAAACCTGCTTCATGCCCCTTATCCCAAGTGATACTAACACCAATTTGTGTGATTTGTGTTGATTGTCCGCTAAGGACAGTTCCCACAGCGGGGACGGGGGCGTTCACTTTAGTCTCCTTTGGCGGCACCATTAGGTAACCCTCAAACATGTATGTCTATGCTTCGTCCAAGGATGACCAGAAAGAGATTCAGCTGGGCACTTTCCTGGGGGGCCACTGGGTTGAGAGGCGTGTGGCCATCTCTCCCTACCCTGGCATGTGCTCGTTCTAGAGCCCACTGGAGTGCTGGAAGCAGGGCCTGACGGAACCTGATTTCCAGGCATTGGCTCAGCCAAAGACAGTGAGGGCAGAGACGGTCCTGATGTCAAGCAGGAGATGTAGAAACCATTTATATGCTGAAGTAGGGGAAGGGTGACCACAGGATTGAAGGAAGATGAGCTGAAACCATGCAAACTGTCATACAGAAGTAAAAGGATAGGCTTACTGTGCCTGTGTTTTTAATATAAACGTGGTAGTTGGCTGGAGGGGTGGAATGGCACTGTGATCCACCCCGCAGCTCTCCCTTATGTGGACACACTGGTGGAGGGCATCACAGCTGCTGCTGAGTGAACACTTATCTCCAATTCATGGAGACAGTGATGGCAATCTCTTTAAACCTGGGTCTATATTGTTTTAATTGTATTTACCTAATAAAATGCTAGGAAGAAGAGATAAACCCAACGTGAGAGCAAATAAGAGAAATAATGAGGCAAAGTTGATTTTTTTTGTTAAGCTTTTATAGAGGTTTAACAAATACAACTTACAGGTGTGTTAGTACAAGTCTATAACATCTATGTACAACAACAGCCACACCAAAGGCCGCAACAGCCTTGTAGAGGCTGTGAGGCTTTAGTCACATTCACATCTGAAAAAACACGAATGTTCCTTTTCTGTCTACATTTTTACAGTAAAGGCAACTACTTCCCAGACTCCACGTTTCACTTCTGACCCCTCTGTGAGACCCGGTTCCCATGGCACTAGGGTAGGAGGTTTTAGGGCATAAGAAGGAGGCATAAGGCCACCATATCACTGTGACAACCAAGATGGAGGCTAGTGTTAATCCCCAACAATTAGAGAAGGGGGAAGCCATCCTTTTCTACCAAGAGTAGGTGAAGATGGAAGGATAGTCTGATTCTAAGCATTCAAGACACAAATGCAAAGATAGGTATCATTAAGCAATTACGAAGAGCTGTCAACTGCCTCTGCCAAGTAGCCCATGGAAAAGTGTTTCACCTAACTTTAAAAAGAAATGTCAACATAAGTCTCAAGTATTTAATTTAAAAAAACCCTCAAAGTATACAAAAAGTAAGACTGAAAGTTTAATCCCAAGATGACTATGTTCGTCTACATAAAAACCGCCCTATAAGCACACAGTGGAATCAGAGGCATTCCTCTGAGAAGCTCTGCTTCACATCATGAGCTAACACAGCAACGCATCTGAGGCTGAGAACATCTGCTCTGGAAGAACAAAGGCTTTTGAATGATGTTTCCAACGTCCCCCACAAAGTGAGCCGTGTCTTGGGTAGATAAAGACTCTAAAATCAAAATGAGAACACCGCCTTTAATCAGCACCCTCCTCTCACCATCAGGCTTATCTCCCTGATAGTCTCCAAAAGGGTGGC
The DNA here is from genome assembly GCF_964194185.1 of Rhinolophus hipposideros. NCBI lineage: Eukaryota > Metazoa > Chordata > Mammalia > Chiroptera > Rhinolophidae > Rhinolophus > Rhinolophus hipposideros. The sequence continues at coordinate 33,683,099 of NC_138070.1, read as the reverse complement.
CTGGCTGCCGCCACATACGGTTTATTGGGAAGTGAGAACCTGCGGTGTCTCATTGCTTTCTCCATGCCAGAGAGGAATAGTGGAATTCATTTCCTTTAAAAAAATATCACGGTTGACAGATTTTATTTCAAACCTGCCTTCAGGCCTGGACAGTCTTATGAACTACACAAGTAAAAGGAACTGCAAAACCCAACAGCAGTAGCTGCTTTATTTCAGGAGCTATCTGCAACCGGTAAGAGCTGTGTCTTGGGCACCACATGGAGAAGACCCACCTTTCCCGAAGTGCTCGCCTTACAACTGTCCTGGGCTGAGCCAAATGCCTGTGGCACGTGAACATATTAAAGCTAATGGCACAAAGCCACAGAGCATTAAAGGTGGAAAGGGACTTGCTGGCTAGCCTTAGAAGTTAGTCGCTAGTACCCACTCAGACGGGCATATGACTCAATCGCGGGAGTTGAGTAACATGGTTTGCACAGGTATGTGTAAGAGCTTCTGGGTGGTCTCTGGGCACAGGTCGTTTTAGTAATCTAAGGAAGAGGTAGTTCAAAGCTGACCTAAGCTTATGTTTCTTTTGGAGTGATGCAAACAGATTTTGACATTACTCAACTGGAATTTTTAAAAGTTTCTTAAGCAACAATGGTCTGATATATAAAGGGCGTAAGTTTTCTTGTGAAAAATGCTAAAACTGTGGAAAAAAGACTGTTCCAGTAAGCCTCCTTGATAGGATTCCTTGGGATAAGATACTCCTAGTCATTGACATTTTCAAATTTAACACAAGTAGCTTGGAACACCTAAAGTTGATTTTTTTTGTAAAAAATAGATTATTTAACATTGTATGACAACATATTTACAGTTTAAATAGAAATTTTCAATAATCAAAATACATCTTTAGCAAAAATTTAGAATGTAAAATTTTATAAAATAAACACCCATAGAAAAGCAGAATGTTATTTTAGTACCATTTCAGATTTAGCCTAAGCTGGAGGTTTTCCTTAAATACTGAAACCCTCCATGGACAAGCAGGGTTCCTCCAGGTAAGAAAGAAGGCCTCTTCTTCCAACAAGTAATTGACCTTTTGGATTTTGGCTGTTTTTATAAAATGCTGATCTAAAAAGATTCTCTAAGATGGGTACTACAACACTGACGGACAATGCCTTGAAGAAGAAATGGTGCAGGGCTGTCTGTGGGCCACTGTGAGTGAGACAAGGTCATTGCATAAAAAGCCTCTGTTCTATAGTCAGTGATTCAAACTTTGCAGCTGCAGGGTTTCATGCTGGGATTCACATTTCCAAGCCCTACGCTGCTGGTGTGACACAGCTGCCTCGTCACCCCTCGCGTGGGGCTCACCCTGGCTGAGGACAGCGAGTGGCAAATCAAATGGCTTCCCAGGGCCACAGTGCCCATCCCAGCAGAGTCTGTGAGCAAGAGCTTCCAAATCCCCCCAACACTCAGGTGGGAGCCAGGTCCGAGACTGGAATCCACCTCCCGGAACCCACTCAGTTTCTTTCTCTTGTGATGAATGTGCCCATCTTGAGGAAAATTCATTTATTTACGTGGCTTGTTAAAAAAGTAAGAAGTAGCAGTCAACTTTGGCCAAAACAAAAAGCTTTTGCACAGGTGTCTAGCTCTGTCCAAGTGCACTTTGCTCCAGGCTGCTCTCGATAGAAGTTTCCAGTAGAGGTATCGCATGTGTTCTCAGCCACACTGTCAGATTTCAGATCACAAATGAGGATTTGTGTCTGAAGTCGCCCTGCAAGGCCAACACAAAGTTAGAACATGACCATCCTCTACCAATCAAGGGGAACAGTGGGCAAGGGAAAATGGTGGTCAAATCAAAGGCACCACTTCCCTGAAGAAGAAACTGGCAAAACAAACCCAATTAAATAATCATTCTTAACAAGTAACATCAAGAGCTCGCAACTGTAAATGTCATTGGCATGTACATGTCATTGTGAAAGGCTAAAGAGCTCAGGGTCTGCAATATCATTGGCAAACCTTTTTTCCTATAGGACCCACTTGGTCTCCAAGGAGAAATGTCCTTTTCCCTGCTAGGAACACCTTGACTTCTAGGTTTCCTAAGTGATGTCTGCTCTGTCCCCTCATTCCATACCTCCTCATCTGTCCTGATATAGTTAACTCCATCTGGCTTCCCTGGATTCTTGTAACTGAAATAGAAGAAGAGAGTAGTCCCGTGACTACTGGTGATTATATTAATGCCAAAGTCAACTTTTTTTTTCTTTTCCCACTTAAGACACGCTCACCTTTCCCCATTCTGTTTATTGTTGATGAAGTAACCACGTCTGTACGCACAGCAGATGCCCACTGTTATCAGGACCAGTACAGCAAGGACAACCAGAACCCCGCCAACAATTCCGCCAATGTTCAGGTCATCTGGATGAAAAGGGGTTTCAGGGAGGAGATGATACACACATCTGTTCTTACAAAAGACCCCGAGCCCCTGCCTGTCCTTCCACTTCCCCCCTTCTGCCCCTCATGACTCCTCCAGCTACAAGAACAAAGTGAGAACACGTAACCTTCTCTCCTAGAACAAACAGGACACAGTAACCCCTGATCTAACATAAAAAATACTGAGCCCTCTACAGTTCAAATGCTGTTCAATACTGTATTAAAAGGGGGTTATCATTGTTAAAAAAAAAAAAAAAGGCTTAAAAATCCCCTAGCTAAATCCCTGAGAATATTATTAAAAGAGGAAATGAATACACTATAAAGACAGAATTAGGAGCCAGGAGTCCTGAGGAAGAAGAAAAATTCCTAATTTGCAGGGTTTCCCTTTGCTGTGGATTATTTGGGAAAAGAGAGCTAGTTTCAAGTAGTAGAAAATACGAGGTGGGAACATGACCTTTCACTCTACTGGCTGCTTGACCTCATGGGTACAAACCCTCTGGCAGAAACCCCTGATTTCCTTTTCTCATTTCTGTATACAAAGGTACTCAGTCACCTTCGGTGTGAGGGCACTGGGGACTGTTTCTTTCATGCAAGCAAAAATGCAATGGAAAATGTGTAGGGGATATATCAACAAAAGCCAACTAACTTGGAAGTTGTTAAAATTCTCCCTTACCCTACTATAGTGGTTCTCAAATGTGAGTGTACGTTTAAAAGGCAACTTGAAATTTTGATTTTAAAATCTCAATTCTCAAGAGATTCAAAGATCCCTAGAGATTCATAGCCTGGAAATCTTCCTCCTACTCTAAAGCTGAGTTTCCCAAATGACAGATGAGATGAATCTGTGGAATGCTGTTTTACGCAAAGAATTTCCTGACAGCCCCCTAGAGATTGATTCCATATGTGTGGGGTGGGGCCCAGGAATCTGAATGTGAAACAGTGGTCCCAAATGATTCTTCTGATGGGGCAAATTAGAGAAACACTGCTTTATGGGGAAGGTGCACATAGGGAGGAGGGAGGAGAGTTCCTCCTCAGAGTTCCCAAGTGTTTCTGACATACCCCATCCACCCCCATCCTGGCTTGACACGCCCTTTAAAAGCACTACCCTACAGACGGCATCATCCCAGAACAGGGTAAATTACTGGGGCTAAAACTTTCTGTTTCAGCTTACTGCAAAATGATTATACCTGGATAAATGTCTGAAGACCTTTACACAATCTTATGTTTTTATAAATTGCAAAGGAATAAAGTTTATTAAACTCAGTTAAAAGTTACAAGGTTAGCCATGTTTCCAACATCAGAAGGCTCTAGAAAGTCTATTTTTGAGGAGATAGCATATTGCAAGGACCACTTATTAGTCATTTAGCTGTTACTCAGAATTTTCTCATCATTTCTTTCAATGTACCCACATGGATTTTGGTGGATCCAGTCATCCCCAGAAGGAAGCAGAACAGTTGTCTAAACTGATGGTCTAATACTAAATTTAACATGTTTTATTCACTTGCCAGTCTTCAGAGGAAATCTTTTCAAAAAGGAACTCACAGACTTCCATCACCTGCTCCTCACACCTGGCTGAACCTGCGTCGTTAGAAGCGATGCAGTAATACTGCCCAGAGTCCTCCTTCTGAACAGCGCTGAAAACCTGGTTTGGGAAATAACAAGGAGACCAATCAACAGGACAGAGCTCTACAGGGTCTACGAGGTGGCCCCCGCCTGCCAACCTACTAAGTCCACAACACGGTAAGATGACTGCTCGTCTGCTCTTGGTTTCCCTTCAGCTTTGGGGTCACTGTTCAGGTTATTTCCTGATATTCTTTCCTGACACTCTTGCCTAACTGCTTCTGAACAGATCCCCTTTGGTATATGGAGATATCAAAGCCCAGCAACATCCAGAATAAGATGCTGAGCTTAACTTTTATTCAGGAAAAGGGACCCTGGTAATGACTGTTCCTCAAGCAACACTTTGGCAATACAAATAGAGGATCCTACAGTGAGCTGCGTCGTTACTCCACATAGGTGGTTAGACAGCAGATAAGGAAAGCCTGCTGTGATACACCGCCACGGCAGTTAGTCCACATGCATGACCTATCTGGTTTCATTTTTTCCCCACCTCTTTCCACCAAGACTCCTGGGTTATTTTGAAGCTAATTCCAGACATATTTTATCCACAAATACTTCAGTATGTAACCCTAGAAGCTATGCATTTTAAAATCATAACTACAATACCATTATCATGTTAAAGCAACAAAGAATTCCTTAATATCAAATATGCAGCCAGTGGTCAAATTTCCCTGATTGTCTCATGAGTTTTTCAGTCAGTTATTCCAAGCAGGACCCTTTTCCTGTAGAACCTCTGATACAGATTTTTAGCTCCTGCCATAGAACATTTCATTGTCTCTCCTAATAATAGCTCTTTCCACAATAGGTTTCCCTTGTCCCAACAAAGACGTTTCCATCCCTACCTCTCAGAAGAGACCTTACCAGAGTGCCTGTTTTAGAGTTTAAGAGAAAAGAGGAATTTCGAAATCGGGGGTTGGCTCTTGAATCTGTGGGCAGCAATACGTCATTGCGGTACCAGCTGTAGTGAGGCAGTGGGTAGCCCTCCTTCTCCTGGCAGTGCAGCGTTGCGGACTTGCCCACAGGCACAGCCTTTGGTACTCTGCACACAGGAGGTACTGGCTTCACTGCAGGAGAGATACAGGTTGATGCTTACAATCAACAACCGGGCTCTATTCTTATTGAAGCCCACAGGAAATCTGCTCCCCAGACAAGAAAGCCAGCCAAAGGACTCTGCACCACTGCCATCCCCATGGTCATGCCTGCAGGCTCTGTATGATCTGCCACCGAAATCAGAGCCTATAGCTCATCCCCCCCGCCCCAGTATAGTGTCACAGAATGTTTCTAAGGCCTCCACCTCCCCGACGACCACCTCCTACAGCTGGTGGAGGGAAGTGGCAGAAGCTCCACTTCCCCTCTCACCTTCCACCCAACTCAAGCAGTCTCAGGTCTCAAAGTTCTCCCTCCCTAAGTGGTGTGATGCCCTCAGGGATGTAACTCTAGAAGGAAAGAAAGTAAGAGTTGATATGTTTTTATTCTATAGACAGATTCACGAGGCCTAAAAGGGGGACGTGTTTTAACTTCACATGAGTTCCTACCTTGCACAGTTAGGTCAATGACAATCTCATCAATGGCCTTGCGATCATTTCGAGCAACCACCTCACAGCGATAGCGGGCTGAGTCTTTCCGGGTCACGTTCCAGATCTTTAGGGAGGTTTTCCCCAATAGTTCTGCACGACCTACCAAGTCTCCTACAGAAAAGAAGACACAGGCACACTAAAAAATGCTTTAAAGGTACCTTTGCCACCCAAAGAAGGTGGTTTCTGGGGCCAGCATTTTATGCCTCAGTAAGATGACTGCAAATGGGTTACTGTTTCTGTTCCTTTATAACAGAGGTGAACTCTCTGAGGACACCAAGCACCAAAATAGTACCTGATGTGTAAGAGGAGTCACTACATGTCTGTTTTTAAAGCATGGACCTCGTTTACTTTTCATCATTCCCAGGAGGGATTCCCCCACTAAAAGAGAAAATCAAACAAATGACATTAAATAATCCACCAGCATTCCACAAACAGTGCTGGTACCACAGGATATCCACATGTAAAAGAATGAAGGTGGATTCTTATCTCACACCATATATACAACAAAGACCTTACTATAAGAGCTAAAACTATGAAACTCTTAGGAAAAAACATAGGCATAAATTGTCATGACCTTGGATTAGGCAACCAAAGGATATGACACCAAAGGAACAAGCGTACACACACAAAGAGTTATATTGACCTTCAGCGGACTTTCATAAAAAATAAAAAAACTTGTGCTTCAAAGGACATAAGCAAGTGAAAACACAATCCACTGAATGGGAGAAAATATTTGTAAATCATATATCTAACAAAGGACTAGTACCCAGAATACAGGCATACCTCAAGAATATTGCATGTTCAGTTCTAGACCACCACAAGAAAGCAAGTAACACAAAAAGCAAGTCATGCTATTTTCATGGTGGAAAGTCTAGCCTTCAGTTTGTAAAAACACGCAACATCTATAAAGCGCAATAAGACAAAGCAAAACAAAACGAGGTATGCCTGTATATAAAGAATTTGCAACTCAACAATAACTAGACAAATAACCTAATTAAAAATGGACAAGGGATTTAAATAGACATTTCTCTCAAGAGGATTTACGAATGGCCAATAAGCACATGAAAAGATGTTCAACATCTTCCGGCATCAGGGAAATACAAATTAAAACCACAAAGAGATACTACTTCAAATCCACTAGGATGGCCAGAATAAAAAAGATGGACAATCACAAGTATTAGTCAGGATGTGGGGAAATACATTACTAAGGAATGTAAAATGGTGCAGCCACTTTGGAAAACAGTTTGGCAGTTTCTTTAAAAAACTACATATGCAACTACCCTATGACCTAGCTAGCAATTGTACTCTTGGTCATTTGTCCCCAAGAAATGAAAACTTACGTTCACACAAAAACCTGTATATAAATGTTCATAGCAGCATTATTGATAACAGTCAAAGAGTGGAAATAACCCAAATATACATCAACTGATGAATGGAATAAAAAGTGTCATATCCATAATGGAGTATTATTATTCATCCGTATTTTTAAAAAATGAAGTAGACACATGCTACAACATGGATGACCTTGAAAGCAACATACTAAGTGAAAGATGTCAGTCACAAAGGACCACACGTTGTATAATTCCATTTATATGAAGTGTCCAGAATAGTCAACTCCAAAGAGACAAAGTAGATTAGTGCTAGACGGGGTGGAGGTAGAGGAGATGGGGAGGGACTGCTAGAGGGTATGGGGTTTCTTTGGGGGGCTGATGAAAATGTTTTGGAATTTGCTAGTAAACTCACTTTAGTATATGTGCTGCCCAAGCGAGCACAATAAACTCACTTTAAAATAGAGTTTTACGTTGTATGAATTATATCTCAGTTTTTAAAATTTTTACACAGTAACTTTTAAAGAAGCATGAAGAACCTGAAGAACGACAAATAAGGGAATGAGTTAGGAAAAATTACACAAAAAGGTAGAAACTAATTATTACCAAGCCTGCTATTTAGTGACAAGTGTCAGAAGGATTTACCTTAATATAATAAAACAGCAAAATGCTTACGATAGAAGATGAACATGTTCAGACATTTTCTGGGGAAGGTTTATTACCCAGTGGTCAATAGTAGAGGATTAGAATCTATACCACGTAAGAAAACGGAAAATAAAAGTCTGTCAAGGTGCCTTTGGTATAGTCCCGGGCTGAGGAAGGAGAAAAGACCAAGTAGATTGAAGTTTTCCTCCAGCCCTTACATTTTGTGTGGTAAAGACTCTCCCCGTCCCTCCAACTAACAGTGAGGTGTTTAATTCCCAGAAACAGAAAGTTCTTTGAAGAAATTCCCATTTGGTTTCTCTGACGATCAACCTGCATGTACAGAGTTTATCAGGAGCAGCCCAAGTTCATAGAGGAAAACGGATTTGTTTCTGAGAATAATATTTCTATCTCTTCAAAAATAAGAGGTGGGGGCGGCCGGTTAGCTCAGTTGGTTAGAGCACTGCGCTGTGAACAACAAAGTTGCCGGTTCGATCCCGACATGGGCCACTGTGAGCTGTGCCCTTCACAACCAGATTGAAGCAACTACTTGACTTGGAGCTGATGGGTCCTGGAAAAACACACTTAAATAAATAAAAGTTTAAATAAATAAATAAATAAATAAATAAATAAATGAATAAATAAGAGGTGGAGGAAGATACGAGTGGGAAAACAAAAGTATTTTTAAGAGCCAAAAATGAATGTCAACTATAATTTTATATATAGATATAGTTACATATACATATAGTTTTATATATGTGTGTGTGTGTGTGTGTGTATAATTACAAGAAGCGGAGTACAGCATTAGGAATAGAGACAGTGGAAATGTAATGGCTCTGTGCGATGTCAGAGGGGTAGGCGGGGTAGGTGGTTATCAGTGTGTGAGGGATATAAATGATAAATGTCTATTACATTGTTTTGTACACCTGAAACTAATATATATAAATAAATAAATAAATAATAAATAAATAAATAAATAATAAATAAATAAAATATGTTGTAAAAACAAAAAAGAGCCTGTGACAATACTGAGGATAATACTGAGGATCCAAAGCAGAAAGATCATGAGCTTAGGTTGTTTCCACAAAATCTCTTTCCCGTCTCTGAAACCTCAGCTGTCAACTTCTCTGAGAACTGAAGCCGCCCACTTACAACTGACCTTCGTTTGCACCTCATGTTTACTCCTTCCCTCCTGTCAGAATGAAGGTCATGTCCCACTTCATGTCATCTGCAATCCCTTCCTCTCCCTCCCGTATCACAGCCGACTCCTCGCAATTCCTCCTCCTTAACCTTTCTCTACACTGCCTCGACTTTAGCTCAGGCCACCAGCAGCTCCCTCCTGGATGCTACAAAAGAATTCTGACGCGGTGCCCCTGCTCCACGTTTTGCCCTCTTCCAATCTCGTCTCTACAAAGCAGCCAATTCAGTCATTCTACAGCCTAAGTGTAATCACATCACTTCCCTCTTAAAATCTTTCAGTGGACTCTCAAGACACTATCCATTCTCATGTGGCATGCGCTGCTCCTAGCTGGCGCTGGCATACCTCATCAGCTTCATCTGGAGTTCCTTCTCCCTCCCCCTTCCTCTCTGAGCCTCAGCTATGGTGGAACACTTGCAGCTTCTCTAAGAGGCCAAGCTACCTTTTACTTCTACATCTGTGTACATAACATTCTTTCTTGCCTAACAGCATTTTCACCCTATGCCTTACCATCTTGCCTGGCTACCTGGCCTTTCTTCACATCTCTCCCTAGATGTCACTCATGGGAAGCCTTCCAGGACCATCTGTCCTGCCCCTACTTCATGTAACCCGAGAGTATCCTAAGCTTACCTCTGTTCTAGCATGGGGATAATATCCTGCTAACCGGTCTGGTAAGTGCTCTCCATGCGGTACGTTTGCTCCCAGTCAATGCCCATCAAATACCTGTCGTCTTCTTGCTGCTCCACGAGATCCTTCTGATTAATTCAACTTATGTCACGGATCATGATAAGAAGATGACCTAGAAAAATGTTCGCTTTGATACCTCATAAAGATGGGTTGCAGAGAGAATAAAGTCCTAACTAATGAACTGATATTTGTTGAAGCTGGGTGACAGGTACAGGGAGGTTCAATAGGCTGTTCTCATTACCTTTCCATGTCTGAATTTTCCATAAGTAAAACAAAACAAAACAAAAAAACAGTTCTGTCTACAGACATAGGACCAGTCAGAGTAAAGTCTCTGGCCACAAGTGCACGCCTGGGCCTTATGCACAAAGGAGAAGACAACAGGATCGTACCCTGTATTTTGTTGTCAAAAAACACATATGTAGTTTGAGCATCTTGAATTTTCTTCCATTCAATCCTGGGGTCACTTGTCTGTGAATCCGTAATGATACAAGACAGCTCCACACCTAATGAGCAAGGGGGGAAAAAAAGGAACTCTTAGTGAAAGTGGAACAATTTTAGGTTCATCTGTATACCCAAACCCTGCAAGCTATCTCTAGTTTTGGAGCCGTCTTTCATGCAGATGAAAAACCTAGCTGTCTCCAGGCTGCAAGAGACTTTGAGAAAAGATGAATTTTAGAAAGAAAAGGAATAAAGATGATCAGCAAGAACTTTTACTCAACAGAGTACACATTCCTCTTAACATTCCACTTGTATGTAAGAAGTTTCTTTGTTGTGTTGAGCCAGGACAGGAGTCAGATCTGAGCCAATACAGAACCTGCAGCGTTCCCGGCTGGCCTGCAGCAGTGAGGCTTCAGACACACTTGTACATCAAATGCGCTGTTGAGTAGCTGCCCGCCAGAACACCTCTGTGGCACTGTGTGTATGCATATGTTTGTCCTGAGTTGGCTGCAAGACCAGTGAATGTCCATAGGATGGTGCCCATTCTCCTAATACATTGTCTCCCTTGTACTTACTTTCAAATTCCTGTACCACTGGGATTCGGTTGCTGGATTTGAGATTCACAGCCCCTATCAAGCAGTCTGAAGGAAAAAAGAAAGGTAAAATCAGAGAATTGTGACCCCAAGACAGCAAAGAACCCTCGGACTGAGGTCAGATTTTTCCCTCTTATGTAGGCTACAATCACTAACCACAAAGGATGGAAACATGTTATATTCCAAAACAAAGTCTCTTAGATACAGCAAGTTAACTGCTTTCTCTCCCAGCCTGACCTTTACTGGAAGGAACCAAGAAGAGACAACTTCTGAGAATCCACTTTCCATCGTAGTCCAAGAGTAAAGCCACCTAGAGCTTTAAAGACTTTTCCTCTAAGAATTTCCTTCTTGCTTAGAATTATTAATCCTTTCAGCATCTATCATCCAGACCCCCAGGAGTCTTATTCTTGTCAGCCCTCCCTCCTGCCTCTCCCCTCTCCTCTAGGCTTCAAATCCCGCAAAGGCACTCATGGTGGATTTAATATGGACCAAACTCTTGTCCTGGCACTTTCCCCTTTGAGGACAGCGTCAACGCTCTCTGGGTACAGTAATTATCAACCGAAAGACCGTCTCCTATATTAGCCATGTATCTAACCCAATGACTCCCATCCATTAAGAAGTGTTCGCCAGCCTTCAGTAAAATGAGAAATATAGTAACTTGGTGATTTTCATAAAGCTAAGTTGAATGAAGCTATCGATGAAATCAAGGTGTGTTATTTGCATGGCATTCCCTTTCACAACTAACATGTGACTCTGTCTCCACAAACATTAGAAACCAGTTTATCATGCTCTTAAAATGTCTTAACTGATTTTCTTGGAGAGAAAAATCAAGTCGGTACATTGATCACCTACAAAATGTCGTTCTTCAGCTACTTGGCCCCTAGGAAAATATGCCATCCCCAAAGAAGGCCTGCACACATGAAACCGTGAAAAAGATCTGTGGATCTTAGCTGACTATACCAGGTAAAGAAAATGTGCAGAAACACTGATACTTTAAGCTCCTTGTACATTACATGGACTGTAGGTCACAACAATCCATTTTTTCCTTTTTTAATTGCATTTAATGGTTCAGCTAGATGTATACATTCCAAAATACATTTGGATCCTCTTTTTTATTTAGTTAAGATTTAACTGTAACAAAAGGCTTGAAGAATCTAATAAAAGGGATGAAAATCAGAGCATAATGTACCTGAGTTCCTATTAGTTTCTAAACCACTCACTGCTACAAAAGATTGTAGAACTAGAACAAGTAAAGATAATGTTCTTTTGTTTGGGTTAACCATGGGCTATTCCTTTTGGAGGCCAGAAATCCCATGCATTTATAGCACTTTCTATTTCACCTTCAATCTGTAAGCTCCCAGTGATCCATTAATAGAGAGTAAGTAATATACGCTGTTTGACAATTAAGTTAGCGATCTTGCTGCAAAGATGTTGCTAACCTTTTTTGATATCAGAGGGATTATTCATTATAAATTTGTACAAACTGGACAAACAGTTAACTAAGTTTACTATTTGGAAGTGCTGAAAAAACTGCATGAAAAAGTTAGACGACCTGAACTTTCCGCCAACAATTCATGGCTCTTGCATCACGACAATGCACCAGCTCACACGGCACTGTCTGTGAGGGAGTTTTTAGCCAGTAAACAAGTAACTATTGGGACACTCTCCCTACTCACTTGATGTGGCCCCCAATGACTTCTTTCGTTCCCCAAAGATAAAGGAAATATTGAAAGGAAGACATTTTGATGACATTCAGGACATCAATGGTAATACAATGACAACTCTGATGGCCATTCCAGAAAAAGAGTTCCAAAATTGCTTTGAATTGACTAGGCATGGGCATCAGTGCATAGCTTCCCAAGGGGAGTACTTCAAAGGTGACCGTAGTGATATTCAGCAATGAGGGATGTAGCACCTTTTCTAGGATGAGTTGCAAACTTAATTGTCTGACCTCTTATGATGCTCTGAAAATCTACCAAGTCCACACAGGTTCCTTCTGAGGAAAGTGGCCACTGTAATTTAGATGATGAGATACCGAAGGTTACAAATGACCATAACAAGTGATGAGCTTCCGACCCAAAGGCCATCAAAGAGGCCTTGAAGTAACTCATGAGAACTTTGCCCAACTGGATAATGACTACGCAACCCAATCTGATTCTTTCTTTTACAAAGTATGAAGCTGAGAGAAATTAGAGAAAGAATTAGAGTTTGCATAGTCACCAGAGGAAGAGTTGGAGTATAAAAAGAGAGAAGCTAACTCATCAAAATGGTGGAAACACTAGAGTTGGTAACAGATGAACTAAAGGACAAAAAAGATAACACTAAAGTTACTCTAATGTCTGCAACAATGTTGAATCTTCATCAAGATTCAACTAAGATATACTCTTTACAATAAAACCTCTACAGTAAACTAAGCCAATTTGTTTCTTTTATGTATTTATTTATTTTTAATTTTGGGGGGAGGAGGGAATATTGGGGAACAGTGTGTTTCTCCAGGGCCCATCAGCTCCAAGTCGTTGTCCTTCAATTGTCCTTCAATCCAGTTATGGATGGCGCAGCTCAGCTCCAAATCCAGTCGCCATTTTCAATCTTTAGTTGCAGGGGGTGCAGCCCACCATCCCATGTGGGAATTGAACCAGCAATCTTGAGAGCTTGCGCTCTAACCAACTGAGCCATCTGGCTGCCCCTCCGGAAATTCAGCGGCAGCTCATTGTCTTCAATCTAGTTGTGGAGGGCAGGCTCACTGTCCCAGTTGAAAATCGAACTGGCAACCCTGTTGTTCAGAGCTCGTGCTCTAACCAACTGAGCCATCCAGCCGCCTGCCAATTTGTTTCTTAAAAGAAGCTAACATAACAGCCCCAGACAATGGAAATAATCACCTCTTTTATCTCTCTACTCTGCAGCCAAGGTCAATGCTCTATACTTCTTAATGAAGGCTTGCCCTGACCTCTTTCCTACCCAACTACCCTAGATAAATTTCACTGGCAGATGCTCATGCCAGTCCTAGAAGACAGTATGTCCCAAGACGACTCAAGAATAGAGGACCACAACAAGCAAGTAAGGTTTTAGCTTAATTGATTATTTAGAACAGCTGGGCCCTAGGTCTGATATGGTCCCAAGCTGAGAGTGCTTCCTCAGAATTCTCATTCTATTCTTAAATAATTCTTAAATTTATAAATAGTCTATGTGGGGACAAAGCCCCAGAAAGCAGTTTCCAGGCTCTCGGCCTCACATAGAAAGGTGCTGGCTCGGGTAGTAAATGGCCGTCAACTGTGATCAGATGGCCAGCAGCTGTGGCTAGTTGGCCGTCAGCTGTAATCCGTAAGCCATTGGCCACTAATATAACGGCTGTGGCTACGCTAGCAGAAAGGAATGGGGGCTAGCAAGAAGATGGTGGCTGGCAAGCGCAGACTGCTGTTAGGCAGATTATGTAGATCCTGCTTCCTGTGTCTCCAGCCCAGCCGCCAGCGAGAATATATTGGTTTGACTCCCCTATCTATGGCTCTGTGGGTGTTCCTTTTTGGCCTTACTGTGTCCTGCGTTCTTATGTGGGGAGCGGGAGCAGAGACCCCGCCGGACGCCCCGCATGACAAATGGCGCGGCGAGCAGAATCCCCTGTGTGACAGTCTATAAAGGCAGACCTTAGAGATATTGCAGGTTTAGTTCCAGACCACTACAATTAAAGTCAACATCGCAATAAAGCAAGTCACATGGATTTTGTGGTTTCCCAGTGCATATAAAACGTATGTTTATATTACACTACAGTCTATTAAGTGTACAATAGCATTGTGTTTAAACAATGTGCATATCTTAATAAATACTTTATTACTAAAAAATGCTATCATCTGAGCCTTCCACAAGTCATAATCTTTTTGTTGGTGCTGGGTCTTGCCTCGATGTTGATGGTTGTTGACCTTTCAGGGTGGTGGTTGCTGAAGGTTGGGGTGGCTGTGACAATTTCTTAAAATAAAACAATGAAGTTTGTTGCATTGACTGTTCCTTTCACAAACAATTTCTCTGTAGCAAGCATATCTTTTTTGTGGTTGAGTTATAGAAATTCTCTATATTCTGGGTATCAGTCCCTTTTATATATATATATATATATATATATATATATATATATATATATATATATACATATATGTATATATGTATATATGCTTTGCAAATATTTCCTCCCATTCTGAGTTGTATTTTCATTCCCTTAATAACGTACTTTAAAGTACAAAGGTTTCTAATTTTGATGAAGTCCAATGTATCTATATTTTCTTTTGTTGCCTGTGCTTTGGTGTCATATCCAATAAATTACTGCCAAATCCAAAGTCAGAAAGATTTTCCCCTATATTTTCTTCTAAGAATTTCATATGTTTAGGTCTTTAATTCCATTTTAAGTTAATTTTTGTATAAGATAAGGGTCCAAGTTATTTAAATGTTGTATATCCACTTTTCCCAGTAGAATTTTTTGAAAAGACTGTTTTCCCGATTCAATGGTCTTGGCACCCTTGTCAAATCTTATTTGACCATATACACAAGGGTTTCTTTATTTCAGGTCTCTAGTCTGTCCATTGGTCCATGTGTGCCTTTATGCCAGTACCACACTGTTTTGAGTACTATAGCTTCATAGTAAGTTTTTTGTTGTTGTTTTGTAAAGGGCTGTTTTGATATTAAATACCCAAATCTTTTTTTTTTTAATTGGGAATATATTGGGGAACAGTGTGTTTTTTCCAGGACCCAGCAGCTCCATGTCAAGTCATTGTTTTTCAGTCTAGTGGTGGAGGGTGCAGCTCACTGGTCCATGTGGGAATCAAACCAGCAACCTTGGTGTTATGAGCACCGCACTCTAACCACTGAACAACTGGCCACCCCTTCATAGTCAGTTTTGAAATCAGGAAATTTGAGTCCTCCAACTTTGTTTTTTTTTTCCAAGATGACTTTGGCTAATTAGGGTCTCCTGTGATTCCATATAAATTTATAAGGTGTGTTTTTCTATTTGTGAAAAGAACACCATTGGGATTTTGATAAATGCATTAAATCTGCAAATAGCTTTGGATAGTATTGCCAACATTAATTTTTCTAATCCATAAATATGAGATGTCTTCCATTTATTTGTATCTTTAATTTCTTTCAGCAATGTTTTGTAGTTTTCAGTATACAAATCTTTCACTTCCTTGATTAAATTTATTCCTAAGTAGGGACCTGCCTGGTGGCTCAGGCGGTTCGAACTCTGTGCTCCTAACGCCGAAGGCTGCTGGTTTGATTCCCACATGGCCAGTGGGTTCTCAATCACAAGGTTGCCGGTTCGACTCCTCGACTCCCGCAAGGGATGGTGGGCTGCGCCCCCTACAACTAACAACGGCAACTGGACCTGGAGCTGAACGGCTCCCTCCACAACTAAGATTGAAAGGACAACAACCTGACTTGGAAAAAGTCCTGGAAATACACACTGTTCCCCAATAAAGTCCTGTTCCCCTTTCCCAATAAAATCTTTTAAAAAAAGAAAAAATTATTCCTAAGGTTTTTTATTATATTCAATGCTATTGTAAATGGGATTGTTTTCTTAATTTCATTTTCTGATTGTTCATTTTAGTGTGTAGAAACACAATTGATTTTTTTTATGTTGGTTTTGTTTTCCGTTTTCCTGTTAATAGCTCTAACAGGTCTTTTTTGTTTTGTTTTTTGTTGTAATCTTAAGGGTTTTCTACATATAAGATCATGTCATCTATGAATAGGGATAATTTTACTTCTTCCTTTCCAATTTGGATGGCTTTTATTTCTTTTTGTTGACTAACTGCTCTGGCTAGAAATACCAATACTATGGAGAATAGAAGTGGTGATTGTGGGTGGATATTCTTGTCTTGCTACTGATCTTAGGGGAAAAGTTTTCACTATTAGTAATGACATTACAGTCACACACGACAGGGTTATGTTCTGAGAAATATTTCATCATCAAACATAGAGTGTATTTACACAAATCTAGATGGTATAGCCTATTACATACCTAGGCTACATGGTACAGCCTATTGCTCCTAGGCTACAAACTTGTACAGCGTGTTACTATACTGAATACTGTAGGCATTTGTAACACAATGGTAAATATTTGTGTATCTAAACATATCTAAACATAGGAAAGGTACAGTAAAAACAGGGTATATAAGATAAAAAAAGGTACACCTGTATAGGGCATTTACCATGAATGGAGCCTGCATAAATTGCTCTGGGTGAGTCAGTGAGTGGTGAGTAAATGTGATGTCCTAGGACATTACTGTACACTACTGTAGACTTTATAAACACTGTCCCCTTAAACTACTAAATTTATAACATGAGATTAAATCAAGCACAAGAGAAAATAATGTAATTAAAAGACAAAATAAACACAACATCATAAGGCTGCTGGTGGTATAACATGGCATACTGTTTTACAACAAACTTTTTCTTTTATAAGTAGAAAGAGCATACTCTAAAATAACAAGTATATACAGTAAACTGTGCTTTTTATTTATTACAATTAGCAAGTAATATATATTGTACATAATTATATACTGTATACATAATACATACATAATATGTACATATATACTGTACATAATAAGTATACATAATTGTGTATACTATACTTTTATACAACTGGCAGCACAATAAGTTTATTTACACAAGCATTACTGCAGATACTTGAATAATGTGTTATGCTACGATGTTATGACTGCTATGACATACTAGGCAATAGGAATTTTTCAGCTTCATTATAATCTTATGGAACCACCATCGTATATGTGGTCCGTTGTTGACCAAAATGTCATCATGTAGCACATGACTGACTACAGTAGTGGGTTGTTCATATATGGCCTTTATCATGTTGATGAAGTTCTCTTCTACTCCTAATCTATTCAGTGTTTTTATTATGAAAGGGTGTAGATTTTGTCAAATGGTTTTCCTGTATCAATTGAGATCACGAGTTTCTTCGCTTTCATTCTATTAATGAGGTATATTACCTTAATTGATTTTCATGTTAAACTATGCTTCCATTCTGGGAATAAATCCCACTTTTTCATGGTGTATAATCTTCTTAGTATGTTGTGGAATTCAGTTTGCTAATATTTTTTGGAAGATTTTTGCATCAATATTAAGGAATATTGGTCTGCAGTTTTCTTTTCTTGTAGTGCCTTTTTTGTTAGTATCAGTGTAATGCTGGTCTTATTGAATGAGTTAGGAAGTACTCCCTCCTCTTCAATTTTTTGGAAGTTTGGGAATGATTGGTGTTAATTCTTTAAATGTTTGGTAGAATTCACCAGTGAAATGAAACCATGTGACGCAAACTTTTCTGTTTTTGATTACTGATTCAATCTCCTTACTAGTAGTTATAGGTATATACAGATTTCCTATTTCTTAATGATTAAGTATTGGTAGATTGCATGTTTCTAGGAATTTGTCCATTTCATCTAGGTTATACAATTCGCTGATGTACACTTTTTCACAGCATTCGCTTATAATCCTATTTCTTTCCTTAAAATCGGTAGTTATATCCCAAATTTCTTTTCTGATTTTAGTAATTCAAATCTTCTTTTTTCTTAGTCAGTCTAAAGGTTTGTCAATTCTGTTGATCTTTTTCAAGAAACAACTTATGTTTTCATGGATTTTCTCTATTGTTTTTCTATTTCATTAATTTCTGCTCTAATCTTTATTATTTCCTTCCTTTAATAGTTTGGTGTTTAGTTTGTTCTTCTTTTTCCAGTTCCTTAAGGCGTATGTTGTTACTGATTTTCTTTTCTGAAATGTGCTTCAACCCTTACTGTGTTTCCCCAAAAGTAAGACCTAGCCAGACAATCAACTCAAATGTGTCTTTTGGAGCAAAACTTAATATAAGACCCGGTCTTATTTTACTATAAGACCGGGTATAACATAACATAATATAACATAACATAACATAACATAACATAACATAACATAACATAACATAACAACATAACATAACATAACATAACACCGGGTCTTATATTCTTTGTTTCTTGTAACAATTTTTTACTTAGTCTATTTTGTCTGATATATTAATACAGCTATTTCAGGTCTCTTTTGATTACTATTTGCATGGGATATCTTTTTCCATCCTTTTACTTTCCCAACCTATTTGTGTTTAGATCTAAAGTGAGTGTCTTTTGACAGCATGTAGTTAGATCATGACATTTTATACATTCTGTCAATCTCTGCCTTTTAACTGGAGAGTTCAATCATTTATGCTTAATTAATGAACTGATGAAAAATGTTACTGCTATTTTGCTACTTGTTCTCTATATGTATTATTTTTTGTGTCCCTCATTTCCTCCATTTCTGCCTTGCTTTGTGTTTTGTTGACTTTTTTTGTAGTGACACTTGATTCTCTTCTCATTCCCTTTAGTGTATACCATATATATATATATACATATATATATATATATATATATATATATATATTTGTGGTTATCATGAGAATTATTATAACATTCTAAAATTATAACAAATTCGAATTGATACCAATTTAACTGCAGTTGTATACAAAAATTCTACTCTGTCCTCCCTTTTGTGTTAGTGATCACACAAATTACATCATTACACATTGGGTACCATATCAATAACATATATTTATAATTACTTTCATGCATTTGTCTTTTAGATCCTGTAGTAAATAAAAAGTGCAGTTACAACCCAAAATTATAATAAGACTAGTTTTTATATTTGTGTAATTACCTCTACCGAAGATCTTTACATCTTCAAACAGCTTTGTTACTGTCTAGTGTTCTTTCATTTTAACCCAAAGGAGTTCCTTTAACATTACTTTTTTAGAGCAGGTCTAGTGGTAACGAACTCCCTCAGCTTTTATTTATCTGGGAATGTCTTAATTTCTCTCTCATTTTGAAGGTCAGTTTTGCCGGATATAAAAATTTCCATGTATAGGGGCTTTTGCCCCCTTTCAATACATTAAATACACCATCCCACTGTCTTCTGACTTCTAATGTTTCTGATAAGAAATTTTAGCTGATAATCTTATTGAGGATCCCTTGTATGTGATGATTCACTTCTCTCCTAGTGCTTTCAATATTCTCTCTGTCTCTGGCTTTGGACAGTTTTAGTATGTGTCTCAGGATGGTTCCCCTTGGGTTTATTCTACTGAGCTTCTTGGATTTGTAGATCCATGCCATAAATCAAATTGGGGAAGTTTTCTAATCTTTCTGCCTCTTTCTCTCTCTCTTTCTTCTACTGCTGGGACTCGCATAAAGCATATGTTGATCAGTTTGACAGTGTTTCACAAATCCCTGAGGCTCTATTATGGGCTGAACTGTGCCACCCTACACACACACACACACACACACACACACACACACACACACACATACAACTCATGTTGAAGCCCTAACCCCAGTACCTCAGATTATGACTACCTACATGTAGCAATAGTAAGATTAGGCGATTAGTGGCCCTAATCCAATCTGACAGAGCTCTCATAAAAACAGGAGATTAGGACATACGGAATGTATGTGTGCACAGAGGAAAGACATGTGAGGACTCAGCAAGAAAGTGACCATCTGCAAGCCAAGGAGAAGCCTCAGAAGAAACCAAATGTGCCAACACCTTGATCTTGTTCTCCTACCCTCCAGGACTGTGAGAAAATAAATTTCTGTTGTTTAAGATATTCAGTCTGTGGTATTTTGTTATGGCAGCCCAGCAAACCAATACAGGATCTATTTACTCTTCTTCATTCTTTTTTCCTTTTGGGTCCCCAGACTTGATAATTTAAATTATCCCTGTCATCTAGATCACTGATTCTTTATTTTGCCTGCTTACATATGCTATGTATCCCCTCCAGTGAATTCCCAACCATCATCCCTGAGATGCAAGAAGATTATGGAGGGGCGGCCATATGGCTCAATTGGTTAGAGCGCGAGCTCTCAACAACAAGGTTGCCAGTTCAATTCCCATGTAGGATGGTGGGCTGTGCCTCCTGCAACTAAGATTGAAAATGGTGACTGGACTTGGAGCTGAGCTGCGCCCTCTACAACTAGATTGAAGAGTAATGACTTGGAGTTGATGGGACCTGGAGAAACACACTGTTCCTCATTAGTCCCCAATGAAAAAAAAAATTTTTTTAAAAAGAAGTTTTTGGAAATGATATTGATTGTAAGGGGAGGAAGAGAGACAAGAATAAGAAATACTGCCATTGTAATAAGCCATTTCAAAAATTGATGCCTCCGGAAATATAGAATTAGTTGAACATTTTTCAAACAAATAGGCCAGTGGAGAATGGACTGACAACTAACTGCTGCTCCAAGAATAACATTAAGAAAGGCATAGAGAAGAAAAGCAGGAAAAAAGTAATAGGAGGCCGGCCTATATTCAGCTGGCCTTCCCATTATTTAGTGTGCCCTCTCCGAGCTCCTTACTCTCCCTCTCTGGCCTTGTGTCTGAGTGACATGGCTATTATTTTGGGTATAAGGTACTTCCAGGCAGAAAGTACATATTGACTTTCACAGTTAACCAAGCAGTGGTATTTTTTTTTATAAATCCTTTGTCATCTTTGCTCACCTGAGGAGAAAGCCCTCTCGGGAGTGAACCTCAAGAGTGTCTACATTCTCAGAATTTATCTACCCTACACCTGGGATTAAATACCATTGAACCAGAAGCTAGCCTTTGCTAGCTATGAATTCAAGCATTATTTTGATGCTCAAAAATTTAGGATTCTTAGATTTGGTGTAAAGTCAGGAATCATTATTTTTATATTTTCATTTATTTTTATTTTTCTTGTTGCCTTTTAATTTTCTCCTTTTCAATTCTTCTTGCCCTCCCTTCTTTCCGCTTTCTTTCATTCCTTCCTTTTTCTCTTTTAGCCTACCTCTCCTTTACCTGTCGTAGATCTCATATTAAAGTTTGTTGGGATTCTCATTTGTATTATTCTACTCATGGTATTCAGAGTTAATATATTTTCTGGCCTCAGGCCTAAAGTCATTAAATTTGAAACTTACTGTTCCTTGGGCCGTTGGAAGGATATTAGTCCCTACATAGCAAATATAATGAAAATACTAATAATTATAACAAATGACCCTCTTTTAAATGTTGAATTTATCTTCAATTATTGGTGAAAGAAGGGTAAAGAGTCCAATAATATTTTATAATTGGGAAAAATGAGGGGTACAAAATCACACTGAAAGCCAACAGCAGCACTAAAAATAGGATCCAGATTTCTCGATAGCAGTTCATAGCTCTGGCATATAGAAGAGCTTTGAAAATGGAATTACAAGCACAATACTGAATGGTTAACTCTGTCTTGGATTGGGTCACTTAGTTCTTCTGGGTTGAAAACACTTTTGCAGTTTTATTTGAAGCAATTAAGTTCTGAAAATTCATGGAAATCAAAAATGCTAGTTTTCCAATTTACAGTGAGAGTTACATTTTCAGAAGAAATGCTGAAAGAACAAAGACGGTGAGTCAAACCACCCTGGGTTCGAATCTTGGCTCCTCGGTGAGCTGTGTCATATACTCTGTAGATTTCTGTTATGCTATTTATCATATTGTATTGAAATTTTGTCTAGGAGTGGTAGTTGTTACTCCATTCCCCACTGGTACTACTTATTTGAAAAATGTTAAACTAATTCTGCATTTCCAAAGGCATTAAGCTTTGAAACGGCTTATTACAATGGCATTATTTTTATTCTTGAAACCAAGGCTATCAGAGATATCAGCAGCTGAGGTCAGGAAGGAAGTGAAGATGATTCCAACTCATTTCTCAGAACACCCTTCAAGATATTAAAGGCAAGTGGTATCATTTCCAATTTAGGAACGAAGTGGCTAAGTGATTTGTCTCTAGTCCACAGCTAAGTGCTAAAGCTAGTACTAAGCTGTGTCCTCAGACTCCAAATCCAACATTCTTTCCATTACACTGTACTGTCTACAATTCCTTCATCTCCCCATGACTCCAAGAAGGAAATTATTTAACATTTGGTTGGTTTTATACATGCACAAGCTTGACAAGAAACGCAGCAAGAGATGATAAAAAAAAAAAAGTTTAAGAATTCTTCCTTCCTCTATAATTTAACCACTTATTTCCCGAATGCTAAATGATATTAATGATCCAAAGGCAAGACTATTCTACAATACATCAGGGCCAAGTTATCGCCAATATTCTGATGCTAACCATACCTTTAGTAGAGAAAGAGAGAAGTTGTAGATATCTTTAAGGCCCAGCAGCTAAGTATAATCAGTAGGACTTGGGAAGGAAGAGACAAAATCAGTATTCAACAAGGTCACACACGGGGCAGATTTATTTCTAAACACATGCCCTAAACACATGTGGCGTCTGGCAAAAGTTTTCTATTATATATAGAAAGACCTAACCAAGAAACTGACTTTATTGTCCTAGCCTGGCAGTTCCGACACCACCTCTCTATCTGCACAGTCCCAGAACAATTCAGCAGAGTGTTCCTTCCCAATATCTGTCTGCCTCTGTCTAAAGTACATGAAGAAAGAGACTGAGGAATGAGGCACTATAGTGGAGTGTACAGTAACTCAGCTGGGAATCCTGCCTTAAGAATGCAGAAAGAGGGAATGCCCAAAAGTGAAGAGCACAGGCCCTTCCCAGTCAGGAGGTTACCCCTCTATTCTCAGAAATATGACAAAGTCATGCACATACAGGAACCTACAGGGCAGGGCCGCGCAGGCTCAGCAGAAAAAACAAAGGGAGAAGATGGTAGGAGTGGAGCACACTGTGGCCATTTATCTGCACGTGAGTCATGCTCTTTGACGTCAATCAGCCTTTGCCTCATTTGGTTAGGGAGCCAGGACACAGCAGAGTATAGAGCCAGGAGAACTTATGCTCAATTTCTAAGTGCCAGTACCATCTGGTTAAGCAACCGGGCTCAAGAATTCAAAGTATTCCACCCGCTCTGGACACTGGTCTACAAGGAAAACGTGCTTTTCCTGAGAAGATAAGGGTGGGTCAGGGAAGGGATGTCATATGGAGCATAAGATTTCACATACAAGGAGCGAATCAGCAGTGCTCAGAGAAAGAGGAGGCAGACAAAGGCATAGAGAAGTGAGACCTCACAACTAACTCACAGAGAGCATGCAGCACATGCAATGGTAAGTTGCTTCTTGTAATGGTCCAGTTAACAATTCTGCTAAAAAGGAGAACTGGACCAGTAAGGTACTTTGAACAGGGCTATCAACCCAGCCTACAGGATCCATGCCTAATGTAGAGAAGAGAACAAAACAGATACTTTACTTCCTCCCACCAACATTTTGATAATTTTAACAAAGCAGGAGGGAACTGAAGGGTAAGTACATAGTGCTGCTGGGAATTTAAAAACCTGTACATTCGTCTTAATGCTGTTTGGGTTGTCTCACAGCACATTCTGGGCACTAATTAAGCCTCCCAGCATTCCATTGAGGTAGATAAGAATGACTACACTCATTTCCCAGTTAGGGGATCAGGTCCTAGAAAGGTTAATGTCTATAAGCACAAAGTAAAAACCAAACGCCAGAACTTCTGACTCCTAGTCCTTCCTTCCCTGCTCCGTTTCATAATCTATTTCATAAGAAGAAACATATTAAAATCTGTCAAGAACTAAGAGACAGCAACAAATAGTTGTAAAGAGGAACTAAAAGGGAAACATGACTCAGAACCTGAAGCCTAAACTTACATCTCATTGTTCTACTGAAACTCTTTCTTAGATGAGTCTGCAAAGGAAATGTCCTTAAAAAAAAAAAAAAATCCTCTGGAATGATAACCAGATGGCACTGCATCTTCAACTCTTCAACGCAGATGCCTCTTCCTTCCAGGGAAGGTGGGGAATTGAGTTAAGGGGGAGTGGAAAGAACAGGCCGATGGGAATGATAAGGCAGGAGGAAATGCAGGGGCTCACAATGGCCTTCCAGTTCCTGCTGGCTCCTCAGCTTATTCTCTGGAATGTCTATGTGCTTTGTTTGCCCTTCCCTTTCGGGATCGGGAACAATTTTAGCAGCTGGGGACAACAACTGCAGTTTCTATTCCAGTTATGAGAGACCTTTCAGAAATTCCACCAGCGTCTGGGGATCTGATGCCAGATAAGTTGTTTGAAATACCATTTCCTAACCCACCTCCTCAGCCCCTAGAGTATACACACCCCAAATTCTAATTCAGTGGGATAGGAAAGGCCCGGATCTGCATTTTCTTTACCCCCCCGCCCCCCGAGTCTCCCAGGTGATTTTTATGTGTTGCCCCATTTGAAGAACTCTACTAAATCATTCATTGTGTCAGGGCTCAACCCAAAATGTAGAGGTGTGTCCCCACAGAAACACAGCCCTATTGTTGGGCATGAGGATGATGCCTGCTTTCCTTTACCATTCTGAAGAATTAAAGAAACTAATAACAACATAAAACTTTATAATAAAAAATACATTTAAGCCATAACAGATATTGTAATGTCAGGCTCAGCCCACCATCTACCTGATTCAGTAGAGGCTGGCTTAATTTGATATTTTAGTCTAAGAACGTTAGCCTTAACATACTGGTGCAAGCATCCTGAAATAGAGCCGGACTCCATGAAAAACTAGATTACAAAGCTGACCATTCTCCCCACATCTAGACAAATCCAAGTCTCAACGTGAAAACTACCTGTCTTTCTCTTGTGAAAACAAAACCAATCTGCAATTTGTCCAGGAAGCTGCCCAGGGCAATGATCAACCACAACAAAAAAGCCCTCACATTCTCACGATGCCTCAAAACTATCCAGACACAGTGCCGCTCGCCCAGCAGGTTTTGGGGCCACTCCGTACCATCACTCGACATGAACACTTGGTGCCATTTCTTTTGCTATTTCAAGATTTCCCAGGGAACAGAAATGTCTTGGCCGCAGGAACTTATTCGGATGTTTGGGGCAGCAGGATGGGACACTTGACACTTATTTTTCTCATTTCAGAGGGCAACTCAAAATGTCCAAAAAAAAAAGTTTAAATAAACACATTAAAAGATTTGTTTGGGTAAATGGCCTATAGTGGATTTTCCCTTAGAAAGGGGGAAGAAACAGCAGGTAGGTATTTCTCTTTGAACAGAAGCTAGAAGGCAGGAAATCTTGTGCAATGTCACCGTGAGCACCTCCAGCTGTATCAGTGCCATTGGAATAATAAATTTGATTATAGTAGTAGAAAAAAAGACAATCTGAACAGCAAAACAGGCTTGCTGGCTCACGAATGGGATACTCGGAGATAAAGGGGGCTCCTTTCTATCTTTAACAATGGCCATTATCATTTAACTGAAGAGACAGCTAAAAGAGAAAAATCAATAGTTTCCTCAGCTCTCCATGAAAAATTAAATTGGGGGAGGGAGGTTCTATTCATTACTATAAACCAAGAGGAAAAATAACTTCTTTTAGAAAATGTTTCCACTTTAAATCAGATGTGTTGCTTGCTAAGAACTAGTTTACGTAAGTCTGGCTCTCTGAAGCGCTATTTTAGCCCACTGGCATTCTGTCCAGTTTGCCTCCTGCTCAAAGGAAACTTTTCCCTGACCAGGATTGGAACAGCGTGGCTGCACGTCAGCATGCATTACTGCAGGACCTCAATGACCTACTGGGGCTAAAGTCTAAATAAAAAATGGCTATGCATGCTTTCCAGTGGCGAATATTTACATGTTTATTTACTGTTCAGGACCACTTCTGTGAGCTTGCTTAGCAGAATCCATCTTAGAGAAGAAAATGTCTCACTAAATAGCATCTATTGAAGAATGAATGTCTCAGTTCCTTAACCAATTTTTTAAGGCATTTAAGAGCAAGGGGAGAAAGTACACATCAGTAATATTTTTCAGATCCATACACCCATACACACAGCAAAGAATACATAGTAAATTGATTATATATGGGTTCTGACAAGTTGAAGCCCAGGTTAAAGCTTGCCCATTGTTACTCTGGCTAAGCTAAATGGTTACACAAAGAGACCCTTAAAAATACAGTGTAAAGAGACTCAACCAAATATAATGGAATTCCAAATAAATCTAGCTGTGATGGTTCATTTTATGTGTCAACTTGGAAGGTGTTTTTGGATAAAATTAACATTTAAATTGGTGAACTCTGAGTAAGCAAATAGCCCTCCATAATGTGAACAGGCCTTATCCAAACAGTAGAAAGGCATGGATAAGTCAAAAAGACCAGCATCCCTGAGCAAGAGGGAATTTCTCCAGCAGCCTGCCAGTAGACCTCATCTGTACCTTCTGCTCTCCTGGGTCTCCAGCCTGCTGACCTGCCCTGCAGGTTTTGAAGTCCAGCCTCCACAGTCACATGAGCCAGTTCTTTATAATAAATCTTCTCTTTATACACACGAGTACAAACTACATATACTTAAAATAAATAAATTCTATTTTATTTTATTCATCCTATTGGTTCTGTTTCTCTGGAGAACCCTGACTAAATACAATGGCTGTGGCACTTCTTGTTTTGAATTTCAAGTTTAGATGAAAAATCTATGCAATTTTCCTGCACACATGCTCCATAAAGAACTCTTTCAGTGGCAACTCTAAATGTAGAGTTAGAGCCATCTCATGCCATATTCCAACGTTAAGCTAGCGGGAAGACATCAGATGAGATGCTGCTGATTTCGAGTATACTATCCTATTGTTTCTATTTAATTCTATCTCCAAACCAAAGCCATCAAGGATTTCTTGACCACAAGTATGACTCACTAAGTTATACAACACCAGAGTGAAACTTTATTAGTCACCTTAGATAGACAGAAGTGTTTGAAGAAATATCTACCCTGTAAGGACTTCTTCCCAGCCCCTCCTTCCATCTCTAATAGGTTTATACAACTTAAGTAGAAAGTCCAGGGCTATCATGGGGAAGAAATTACGGTCATATTAACAGAAGCTATGGCAGAATACCAAAAAGAGAAAATGAGAAGGATTAGGTCTTACATGCCATTTCAGCATCAAATTACCAAGCAAAAAACATGGATAAAATATCCTAAACTAGTGGTTGGGGAAAGGAAGAGGAGGTAGGGGGAGGGGAACAGGGAAGAGTGAGGTGGGAGAAATAAGTAGGGGGCAGGCAGAGGGGAAAGGGAGGAGGAAAGGGAAAGAATCATCCAGAATGGCACCACTTCTATTGTAATAACGCAACAATTTCTCAAGTTTTCAATGGTTCATAGAGTCTATGCAGTGGAAATTGAACCGTTTAGTGTTCCCCTGCAGTAAATAGAGTTATAGAAATGCTTGGTGGAGAGGTGGTTACCATCTTTACATGGCACTATCACTTTTTCTTTTTTAATCTTTTTTTTTCCTTTTTTAAAATTTATTTATTGTTTTATTAAATTTATTGGGGTGACAATTGTTAGTAAATGTACATAGATTTCAGGTGTACAATTCTGTATTACATCATCTATAAATCCCATTGTGTGTTCACCACCCAGAGTCAGTTCTCCTTCCATCACCATATATTTGATCCCCCTTACCTTCATCACCCACCCCCTACCCCCTTACCCTCTGGTAACCACTAAATTATTGTCTGTGTCTATGAGTTTTTCTTTCTCATTTGTTTGTTTTGTTCTTTTGTTGTTTTTGGTTTATATACCACATATCAGTGAAATCATAGGGTTCTCTGCTTTTTCTGTCTGACTTATTTCACTTAGCATTATACTCTCAAGATCCATCCATGTTGTCACAAATGCTCCTATATCATCTCTTCTTAACGCCGAATAGTATTCCATTGTGTATATATACCACAACTACTTTATCCATTCATCTATCGAAGGACATTTTGGTTGTTTCCATGTCTTGGCCACCGTAAACAAAGCTGCAATGAACATTGGAGTACACGTGTCTTTATAGAGAAATGTTTTCAGATTTTTGGGGTAGATACCCAGGAGAGGGATTGCTGGGTCATATGGTAATTCTATTCGTAATTTTTTGAGGAACCTCCACACTGCCTTCCATAGCGGCTGCACCAGTCTGCATTCCCACCAACAGCGTATGAGGGTTCCTTTTTCTCCACAGCCTCTCCAACACTTGTTACTATTTGTCTTGTTGATGAAAGCCATTCTAACTGGGGTGAGGTGATATCTCACTGTGGTTTTCATTTGCATTTCTCTGATGATTAGTGATGTTGAGCATTTTTTTCATATGTCTATTTGCCATTTGTATGTCCTCTTTGGAGAAATGTCTCTTCAGGTCCTCTGTCCATTTTTCAATTGGGTTGTTTGCTTTTTTGTTGTTGAGTTTCATGAGTTCCTTGTATATTTTGGATATTAGCCCCTTATCAGAGGAACTGTTTGCAAAAATCTCCCATTCAGTTGGTTGCCTCATTATTTTGTCAATAGTTTCTTTTGCTGTGCAGAAGATTTTCAGTTTCATATAATCCCATTCATTTATTTTAGTTTTTACTTCCATTGCCTTTGGAGTCAAATTCATAAAATGCTCTTTGAACCCAAGGTCCATAAGTTTAGTACCTATGTTTTCTTCAATGCAGTTTATTGTGTGAGGTCTTATGCTTAAGTCTTTGATCCATTTTGAATTAATTTTGGTACATGGTGACAGATAGCAATCCAGTTTCATTCTTTTGCACGTAGCTATCCAATTCTGCCAGCACCATTTATTGAAGAGGCTGTCTTTCCTCCATTGTATGTTTTTAGCTTCTTTGTCAAAAATTATCTGTCCATATTTATGTGGTTTTATTTCTGGGTTCTCAATTCTATTCCATTGGGCTATGTGTCTGTTTTTCCGCCAATACCACTTTTTCTAATTGAAGACCAAGTAGGCCAATTGTAAAGTATTCTTGGCTCTAAAGCACAGATGAACACATAAAATTCTCCATCTGTTCCAATGAGAGCCATCCTAGAGGTACTGAGGCATAGTAATACATATGACTAAAGACTAAACACGGAACATGTGTCCAGGCATTTCTTGTTCTGCAAAACATCTCATTTGGAAATAAATTATCCCTAACACTTGGCCTGAGCATAAGACCTTGGCATGAAGCTTCTCTCTGTGTGAGCCCAGTTCTGCAATACAATTTCACGTGTGATTGCAGATTCTGGTATCAGAATTCTGAAAGTGCACTCTCATATGCCACAGAGAAATAATCCAAAATTACATCTGCATTTCAACTGCAGAGACTGCAGTAATCCCCTCCAGCATGTACTCTCTAGAGCCCACTCCGTCTTGGTATCCTTCAGCGTACATGGAAACAGCCTTAGCTGTGACGGTGCCAGGGAAAGTGTGCAGTTCACCCTTCTTTCAAATTTGAGTGGGTGAGCCACCTCGGGGGCTCTAGGCTTGAACATGCAAGGTAATTTCACCTATCACGAACCTCTGTATAGAAGACAAGGATGAGTTATGTGTTTTATTTTTGTTTTGGTTTTATTCCACTGACATTTTCAACAAGAGCAAATATTCAAGACACAACACATAAACTTTAGCTTCAACATGTTTTTTCAAAAAATGTTATGAAATATTCCCATGGAGAGTGAGATGTTGGAGTGTAGGGAAAGTGGAGTCTTTACAAAGAAGTTGAATCCTCATATGTCACCATTAATTTTAATGCAGTCCCACCTGAGGTAAAAGAATAGATTATAAACTACTAAGTATTTTTTTCTCTGATACAGAGGTAGGAAAACTCTTTTCCATCGATGACTACTGATTCATATACAGACTAAAGAAATCATATAAAAAGCAATTTAGGGCCGGCCCGGTGGCTCAGGCTGTTGAAGCTCCGTGCTCCTAACTACGAAGGCTGCCGGTTCCATTCCCACATGGGCCAGTGGCCTCTTAACCACAGGTTGCGGGTTCGATTCCTCGACTCCCGCAAGGGATGGTGGTCTGTGTCCCCTGCAACTAGCAATTGGCGACTGGACCTGGAGCTGAGCTGCGCCCTCCACAACTAAGACTGAAAGGACAACTTGAAGCTGAACGGTGCCCTCCACAACTAAGATGAAAAGGACAACTTGACTTGGGAAAAAGTTCTAGAAGTACACACTGTTCCCCAATAAAGTCCTGTCCCCCTTCCCCAATAAAATCTTTAAAAAAAAAAAGAATTGAATCTTTTTCTTATCTCAAAAAAGAATGAAACAGTCAATCCTTTTATATTTTATTTTATTTTATTTTAAATATTTTACAGTCAGCTAGGCTATCTCATGCAAAGCGATGCAAGAGATTTCTGAAATATTACAATGAAAGACATTTCTGATATATTAATAGTGGCAGGCTTTGGGAGTTATCACTAATGAGTGACTTTAAAAAAAAACTGATTAACTACCATTCACTGATATTCAATTGCTCTACTATGGATAGAAAAATCAGAGATGTCTATTTGGAGAGGAAAATATTCTCCGGGAAGCCACATCAAAGACTTTTTATCATTTGAGGACAAAAAGAAAACAAAGCAATGGTCTTCTTAGCTTGATATCTCTATTGCTGATTTCATCCTAACAAAACTAAATGACTCCAGCCCTGGCAAATCTACATAATTTTTCATGACAAAAACTACTCTGAAAAAATTATTTTAGCATTCTATCACTTATTTTAATGACAAAACACACTACAAGGATCTATGAAATAATTTATTTTAATAAATAACTTAATTTTTTAAAAGAAGTAAGGGGAGAGGGTTGACTGCAAGGGGGCTGCATGATGGAATTATTAGGATATGGTACTGTGATGGTAAATCCATGACTAAGCATTCATCAAACCCTTTTAAACTGTAAGAGTGAACTTTAGTGTACGCAAATAAAACTATATCATCTAGGGTATCCAAAGACCTGGATGCAAAGCAGACTCTGACAAATGAAATCAACTATATGACAAATAACATAACGTCACTTGAGGGGATGGGGAAGAAAGGAGTTGACATAAATAACTTTGGGAAACAGGGTTTTGTGTGTGTGTGTGTGTGTGTTTTTTAAGGAGGGCGCAGCTCACAGTGGCCCATGTGGGGATCAAACTGGCAACTAGAGCATGTTATCAGCACCATGCTCTAACCAACTAAACTAACCAGCCACCTCTGAAAAACAGGGTTTTGACTGGATATTATAAGGCTATCAACAGAAGAATTTTACGCAAACACTGCACTCTAGTTGACAAATTCATTTCTCATAGCGGCATGGTTTAGCAACTGTGGGGACACAGCCAGGAGTGCAGTTTCCAGGCTCTCGGCCTCACGTGGAAAGGTGCTGGCTCGGGTAGTAGATGGCCATCAGCTGTGGTTAGTTGGCCGTCAGCTATAGCCAGTTAGCCAATTGGCCATTGATGTAACTGCTCGGCTACTCGAAACTCTTTGTTTCGAGTGCAGTTGGTCAGTTGGCAGAAAAGCGGACAGCAGGTCGCACGTCGTGTGACTCCAGCCTCCAGTGAGACTATAGTGGTGTGACTCCCCTACCTATGGCTCCGTGGGTGTTCCTTTTTGGCCTAGCCACATCCTGCATCCTTATGTGGGGAGCGGGAGCTGAGACCCTGCAGGCTGCCCCCCAGGACTCATGGCGCAGTGAGCAGGGTGTGGTGTTTGCCGAAACTCTCCAGAATGTACTGGAGCAGTTTATACATATAAAAGCTCAGTTTCGTAAGCAGGGTACAGTGCCGACCAAAACCTACCGAAGCATGGTGGAGCGGTTTGTGCGTGTGAGCGCCCAGCTTCAGGAGGCCCATGAGGAGCGACACCAGGAACGGGAGGCACGGTCTGCCTGGGAGACTCAAGCCTCCAGCTGGCACACCACCCTCTTGGCCATGGAAGGCGTTGCCTTCATTTTGGTGATCTGCTGCGGCCTTAGGCTCCGAGGGTTGTAGACATCTTACACGGAGGCCTCCACCCACTCAGACACCTGGCACGGTGAGCAAGACTCCGACCAGGTAGGAATGGAGTCTGACTCTGGGCAGGAGGACAGGTGGCCCCCACACAGTGTGTGGTGTCCGGTGGCCACTGTTCTCAGGAGTTGGACTCCCAAGGAGGGGTGGGAGGACATGGACGGCTCTCCGGCCAGTGTGGAGAGGGCCCTGCAGGCTCTGGCTGAGCGGTTGCCGGAGGAGGAGAAGGCTACAGCCGGCCGTGTGGGCTGGATGTTCCTCACGGCCTTGAGTCTCAACACGGAAAGTGCACTTAATGAAATGGCCCACAGGCCGGACCAGGTGTCCCGGTTAGAGGCGCTGGAAGTCCGGGTCCGCCTGTTAGAAGAGGGGCCCCACAGTGGAGACTCTGAGGCAGAGACGGAGGAAGCGAGTGGACACAATGTAGCTCCCAACCTCCAAACCCCGGCCATTCTTGAAACAAAGGGTAAAATGTGAGCAACCTTTGGGCCCCGGGGGCTTTGCTACAGGCAACCCAGCTGTGACTGAGTTCACAACCTACACCCCTTACACTCCCACTGAGTTGCTGGAGCAGGGGAGGCGGTACAACAGAGCCCTGGAGAGCCAGTCTCGACTTGGCTATTACGTTTATGGGATGAGGGAGCAGACAACATTCTCTGCTCCCCAGGTGAGAAGGAAAAGCTAGCCTTCGTGACAGTGCTTCCATCCCTGCGACAAAGGTTACAGAACTGCCATAGATTGGCCCAAAACCAAGGCAACCACTCTCTAATGGAGTGGCTCACTGCTGTGGGACACACAGCATGGGGACAGGCTGGCGAGCTGCCAGACACTGTGAGTCAATGGCAGTCATATACGAAACTTACTCAAATCATCCGTGAAATGGGCATGAGACATGCTATTTTCAACCCTAATATGCAGGGGCCGGATGACGAGCTTTCTACAGCCAGCATGAGAGATCTGGTTTTGGATATTGCATCTGGGAGTGCTTTTGGATCCCTGGTTGCCATTCTTACGGCCTATGTGGGGCAATGGATCCATGAAGTTACAACTGCCATGGCCACCCTAGGGGATGTTGAAAGCTGGAGGTGAAGGAAGTTAAGACAGGAGGTCCATGCAGTTAAGACCTGGAAGCCCAAATCAAAAGTAAAGGGACGAGATAGCAGGACTCAGACAGTAACACGCGCACAGATGTGGCGTGATATCGTGGCAGCAGGAGTCGATCGGGAAACAATAGACCGACAACCCAATGCACTGTTGTTGGAACTTTGGAAAGAGTTGTGTCCGGAACAGCAATTCCGGAGAAGCCTAAAGGAGAAGTCTGGGAAAGGGCGACCCGTGTCCCTCCAGGACTTCATGCAGCCGCTTGAGGTCAACTCCTTTCAGCTTGATTAAGGGTGGGGCCAAGGTACCCGATCAGAGGGGACGAGAGGGGACCAGAAGCCCCACGTGGAACTGTCCATACATTGGTCCCCTTCTAATGTGCAGAGGGTTTTGGCCCTAGTTGACACTGGCACAGACTGCAGTCTTGTTTATGGGAACCCAGAACTGTTCCCCAGACCAGCAATCTGCATTGATGGCTACGGGGTAAGATTGTGACTGTAAAAGCTGTTTCCTTACCACTGGGTATAGGAAGGCTTCTCCCTCGTACCTACAAGGTTTACGTCTCCCCTGTTCCGGAGTATATTCTAGGGGTGGACGTGCTACATGGCCTCAGCTTACAGATGTCGGTAGGAGAGTTCCATCTCTGGATCCAGGTGGTGAAAGCGGCGACACGCTGCATGCTCAACCACCCTCCTCAAGTGTTGCCACAGCCCTGGTACGTGGTTACAGTGCGACAGTACCGCCTACCAGGAGGGCAGGAGGAGATTGGTCGTATAATATTGGAATTGGAGAAGGCACATATTGTGAGGCCAACGCACAGTCTCCAGTATGGCCAGTCAAGAAGCCAGATGGGACCTGGCGAATGATTGTGGACTATAGGCAGTTAAATAAGGTGACACCACCCTTGCACCCTGCAGTACCTTCAATACACGATTTGATAGATCATCTGACTGTCCGCCTGGGAACGAATCATTATGTACTGGACTTAGCCAATGTTTTTTTTCTCCTTTGCCATTGCACCCGAGTGTCAAGAGCAGTTTGCTTTTACTTGGGACGGGCGGCAGTGGACTTTTCAAGTCCTTCCGCAAGGATACTTGCACAGCCCCACTATCTGCCACGGGCTCGTGGCCCAGGATTTGGCACAGTGGGATCGCCCATCTTCTGTGGCCTTGTTTCATTATGTCGATGATATTTTATTAACATCTGATTCTCTTTCAGATTTAGAGCAAGCAGCTCCCTCTCTTCTCCACCACCTGAAGTCACACGGCTGGGCGGTGAATGAGGAAAAGGTCCAAGGCCCTGGCTTATCCGTCATGTTTTTGGGTGTTGTGTGATCAGGTGCCTGTAGGCTAATATGGCACAGGGACCCTCATGGAAGACGCTTGTCGCGTAGATTGTGAGGTGAGACCCTGTAGGGGTGGAGTGTGGGGACAGAGCCCCAGAAAGCAGTTTCCAAGCTCTCAGCCTCAGGTGGAAAGGTGCTAGCTCGGGTAGTAGATGGCCGTTGGCTGTGGCTAGTTGGCCATCAGCTGTAGCCGGTTAGCCAATTGGCCACTGATATAACTGCCGGAGCTACGCTGGTTGGTGAGTGGAGTGGAGTCGGTCGGTTGGCAGAAAAGTGGACAGCAGGTCACACGTCGTGTGAATCCAGCCTCCAGTGATACTATAGTAGTATGACTCCCCTACCTATCGCTCCGTGGGTGTTCCTTTTTGGCCTCGCCACATCCTGCATTCTTATGTTGGGAGCGGGAGCAGAGACCCCGCAGGCTGCCCTGCACAACAGCAACTTTGGAAATACATGTATAACAGGGTTGAATAAATAAGAAATATAAATATGCCATAGATAATGAAAGCCAAGCTTCTCACTGTGACAGAAATGTTATAAATATGCAAAGAAAGACTAGAATTAACTCTGTTTTTCTGGATTAGTCAAATACTATACAAACTAATGTTTATTTTAATATATATATATATACAAATAGAGAAATATAAATGTTTGTATACATAGGTTAGTATAAATACATATATCCCCCAACCCTGTCTGTTGAGAGAGCCCAGAAGTACAGCAACCTCAGTAGCAAAGAGCATACTCAGTGCCCAGATCTTGGTTTCTAAGTTCTATTCTTTGGTAAGGGGAACTAGGGATCCTTGGAGAAATGGATGGTTATAAGGCTAGGACAGGGAGAATGTTAGCCTGGAGCATCTTGTAGTGCCACAAAGTAAGGAAGTGCTAAAACAAACAAACAAGCAACACCAAAAATATCAAAGGACCAGGAGCCAAACTAAAAGAGCTCCAGTGGCTAACGCTGGAAGATGTGAGCAAAAAAGAAATTATGATAGCATTGGATTGTAACACAAAAAATAAAACAAATGTCCATGAGTCTATAATGCTATAAATAAGTGAATGAGTAAGCAAATAAATGGGAGAGAGAATAAATTGTCTTTACAGAAGAATTCCAATTAATAAATGTAAGAAAAATGAGGGAAACAGAAAAAACACCAGAGTAATAATTTCTAGAGGCAAGATACACTGATGAGTGCCAAAATCAGTGGAAAACTCTTACGAAGAAACAGAATATTTGGATAGCTTCAGAATATCTGACCTTCAAAAATATTTACTAATTATTGTGGTGGTTTTATCATATGTCTACAAATTACTTTATATTCCTCCCTCCAGGAGGTACAGTCTAATTCCCCTTCCCTTGAGTGTAGGCTGGACTTCTAACAAATAGAGTTCAAAAGGGAAAAATAGTTAACTTTATAGTGGAGAAACCTGGAAGACACCACCTAAATCTGAGATCAAAGTAACATTATCAGTAACATATCATGATGATATTATGGACCCTTTGATATGTATGAGTACAGTACTACACCTCTGTGGTATTCTCCTACCCCCCACCCACTCACCAAAATCTATAATCCAAGTCTAATCATGAGAAAATATCAGATAAACTCAAATTAAAGATCATTAAACAAAATCCCTAACCACCACTCTTTAAAGATGTCAAGGTAATAAGTTATAGCTAGTCAAGGTAATAAGTTATAGCTAATAAACTAACAATGGAGATAAAACAGTAAGAAATACTTAATCCAAAAGAAGGCAAAAAAAAAGAGAAAAAGAGGAACAAGGAACAAATAAAGAGAAAACAAACAGCAACAGAATAGACTTAAACTTACTATATAAATAATCACATTAAATGTATATGGCAAACATCCCAATTAAAAGGCAGAGATTGTCAGATTAGATTTTTTTTTTTTTTTTTGGAAAGCAAGACATCTTTAAAGGTATAATCAGGCTGGGGTTCTGGTCAAGATGGCAGAGTAGCAATAAAAAATTTTTTAAAAAAGGACTATTAGAGGAATACACTGTGTTGCAAAACTCCATGTCTTACACTACAGGGTTGACTGTCAAAAGGAAGGCCGCAGGGGAAGCCAGGCGATTAAAAAAACTAAGGTGGGGCTTCTTCCTGGCCATTTGGGGAGAACAATGAAGAAGAAATTCAAGACTCACTCACGGAGCTGGAGGGCTCCTGGCCCTGTTTCATCTCCATAGTCTTAGGTTCCCTCCATCAAAGAGACTGAGGAAATACAGCAGAAGGAAAAACAGCAAACATCAAAGATCCCAAAATTGTTTAGCCTGACCCTGGTGACTCAAAAATGTCCCGGAAGAGTTTCAAGTACTGTAAACTGAGTTGGCTCAGTGTCAACATCATATTAACAGAGAACCAATCATTTCTCAATGAGCAAAAAAATAAAATATTTTTGTTTCGCAAACAACAACAACAAAAAGATACAAATAGGTTAGAAATAAAAGGATGTACTACACTAACACTAGTAAAAAAAAGTGAGGTGACTACATTAATATCAGACAAAGTAGACTTCAGAGCAAAGAATATTACCAAGCATTTAAAAAGGTCATTCATAATGATAAAAAGGTCAATTCATCAAGAGGACAGAACAAACCAACATAAAGATGTACTTATAACAAAGCTGAAAAACATATAATGCATAAATCCAGTTATTGCTACAGATTTTAATATTCTCCTCTCAATAGTTAATAAAACAAGTAGACAGAAAAAATTGATAAGGATATAGAATATTTTAAAAAGCACTATCAATGTGACTTAGTTGGTATTTATAGAACACTTCACCCAGAGATAGAAAAAACACATTCTTCTCAAGTGCACATAGAAAATTTACCAAAGTAGACCATATTCTGGGCAATAAAACAAATCACAATAAATTTTAAAGGATTCAAATCATACAAAGTATGCGCTACAACTACAATGAAATTAAACTAGAATTCAGTAACAGAAAGGTATCTGAAAAATCCCTAATACTTTGAAACTAAATAACATAGTTTTCGATTACCCATAGATCAAAAAAGAAATTGAGGGAAATTAGAAAGCATTTTGAACTGAATGAAAATGAAAACATGACATATCAGAATTTGTGGTAGGCCACTAAAGCAGTAACTAGAGTGAAATTTATAGTCCTAAAGGCCAATATTAGAAAAAAAGGTCTCAAATAAATGACCTTAGCTTCTACATTATGAAAGTGGAAAAAGAATAAATTGTATCCAAAGTAAGCATAATAAAGTAAAGAATATAGATCAAAGCAGAAATCATGAGACAGAATATAGAAAAACAGAGAAAAACCAATAAAACCAAAAGCTGGTTCTATAAAAAGATCAATAAAATTAATAAACCTCTATCTAGACTGATCAGGAAAAGAAAGAAGACACAAATTGATTAATTCAGTAATGAAAGAAGTGGAATCATTACAATTGTATGGATATTAACAGAACATTGAGGCAATATTATGAGTAAGTTTATGCTTATAAATTTGATCACTCAGAGGAAATAAATTCCTTGAAAGACACAAACTACCAGAGCCCACTCAAGAAGAAGTAAATAACCTGAATATCTGTATGTCTACTTTTTAAAAAATTGTAGATAAAAGCCTTCACACAAAGAAAACTCCAGGCCCAGACAGCTTCACTGGTGAATTCTACCAAACATTTAGAGAAACAGTAACACCAATTCTGAACAACTTTTCCAGGAAACGTGAAGAGAAGGAAATATTTCCTAACTTACTCATTCTATGAGGCCAGCATTACCCTACTATCCAAACCAGACAAAGACATTACAAGAAAACTACAGAGCAATATATCTCATGAACATAGATGAAAAAATTCCCAATAAAATTTTAGCAAATCAAATCCAAAACTGTATTTAAAAAAGACCAACTGAGGTTCATACCAGTAATGCAAGGCTGGCTTAAAATTTGAAAATCAATCAATGTAATTCATCATACTAACAAGCTTAAAAAGAAAAAACTATATGGCATTCTCAATAAATGCATAAAATCCAACATACATTTGATTAAAAAAAAAACTGGAAAAGAAAGAAACTTACTAAGATAGATAGACAACAGGCAGAACAAAAAAATAGAAGCAAGCCACCCAGTGGCTCAGGTTAGAGCTCTGTGCTCCTAATGCCGAAGGCTGTCAGTTGGATTCCCACATGGGCCAGTGGGCTCTCAACCGCAAGGTTGCCGGTTCGAATCCTTGAGTCCCACAAAGGATGGTGGGCTGCGCCCCTTGCAACTAATAACATCAACTGGACCTGGAGCTGAGCTGCGCCCTCCACAACTAAGATTGAAAGGACAATAACTTGACCTGGAAAAAAGTCCTGGAAGTACACACTGTTCCCCAATAAAGTCCTGTTCCCCTTCCCCGATTAAAAAAAAAAAAATCTGAAAAAAAAGGAAGGGAACAAAAAAAAGGAAAGAACTCAAGGCGGCAATTAGCTTAGTTAGCTCATTTGGTTAGAACACTGGTGCTCCTAACAACAAGGTTGCCAGTTTGATCCCGTTTGATCGCCACATGGGCCACTGTGAGCTGCGTCCTCCACAACTAAGTTGAAACAACTACTTGACTCAGAGATGATGGGTCCTGGAAAAACACACTTAAAATAAATACAATTTTTTTTTACAAAAAGGAAAGAACTCTTAATTTTTCTCATACCATGTAATGATCTTCCCCAAACACCTCAGAATTAAGCTTTTGGCTCTGTTTTTGAACTTTAAAATGAGATCCTAGAATGTACCAAGGAATAAGGAAGAGAATGGGAAAGTGGGGAAATGGTTAAAATGACGTTAAAATTGAAGTTTAGAAAAAAAGTATTTTTCTCATTCCAGATTTAAAAAAAATAAAACAGGAATCTCCATGTTAATTTTACAGAATTTATCCCAGGGGAAAAGGATTTCATTTTTAGTTTCCATAGATTCGTAAATTAATAGGAGAACCATACACCAAATTTCAGTTATAATGGAAATCCAATATTCTCATAATACCAAAGCACACACTAACATTTCTAGGAGTATTTCCTATGTGCCGAGCACCAAGTTCCTGAAAAGCACTGGACTTTCATATTTCTCCTAACAATCCTATGAAATAGGAACTGTGATTAGCCCCATTACAGATGAGGGGAGCGATTCACAGAGAGTCACGTCACTAAGCACAGTGCTCTTACCCATCCTGCTGCACTGCCTCACCTGACTACATATAGCATAAGATACTGTGACATTTGACGTGAAAGTGGAAGGGTGAAAGATGAAAATCCTGTTGCATTTGAGGCCTGAAGCCACAGGCTGATCTTAGAGAAAGTTTAATATGCTGCCTTCTGTGTAATGGGTAGGGGCTAGAGTGACTCCATAATCCTTATTAAATCACCAGCAGGGTTCATTAGAAAAGCACTGCAGTCAAATGCACTCTTGGAGGCGGATTATTTATCCAAATGCCTGAACCTTGGTCCCTTCTGAATCCCCAGTACCTAGCACAGTAATCGACATATATTAAGGGCTCATAAATGTTTTTTGTTGAATGATTTTCAAGAAAGAAATGTTTCACTAACAGGCAGTAAAGAGTACTAAATGGACAGTGTGGGTTCTAGCACTGGCCTGTCTGGGTTTGATACCAGTTCCATCATTTACCAATTTGGATACTATTCTGTCTGTTTTCTCATCGGTGAAATGCAGGTATCAGTGCCTACCTCATAATGTGATTGAGATAATTAAATGAGTTACTGCATATAAAGGACTTATAACAATTCCTGGCACATACCGATAAAAACTGGAGTGAGGAAAAGAAAAAAATGAAAAGTAGTGGGATCAGATTTGCTTTTTAAGAAGATAAAAAGGCAATACTGGTGGAAGATGGAAAATTCTACCAAAAGAACACTATATTATTATAAAGGCACAAAGAAGTTTACTCTATTTTCTTGTGCACTTAGGATACTCTCTCATATTAAAACATTAATAGCAGGAATGCCTTAGCTAAACTCAACAGAAATTTAAAATGGAGATAGGATTAAAATCCAGATATTCGGATTCATAGTCCAATGTTCTCTCCCCTAGGAAATAATGTCCTTACCCAAGTCACTTCCTTGCTAGCCCTGTTTGAACAAATATTCTGGTCTCATCTTCAGTAAATCAAACAACTGTGCTTATAGTGAAATGGCTGCCCCCCCTTGAAAATACTCTGGCTCCCAGAGCATACCACTTACTATATAGAGAACTGGGATGAAAATCCATGTTTTAATGTGTACCTAAATGACAGTGTCACTCTACGAATGATAACATCACATTAACTTGTCATTGCCATTAAACAACATGTGTTAAATTCATAAGCCAATTATCCCTGTTAAGTTGCTCCTACATATTTTGTTTGGAAAAGGCTACAAAAACAGAAGAAATTTCCGTGGTGTTTATCCCGTTACCCCGCGTTGGGTGTTTACAACAGGGGCAGTATCCCTAGAATTCTGAGCATCTTGCCTGACCACTCTACTGAGCACAGTTTATTCTGAGACATAAAACATCACTTTGTGCTTTCAGAAAATTAATTTTGGGTTTGGTTCACTCATTCTTTTGCTCAAGAAACATTTATTTAGAAGCTTGAGTATTTAATCAATAAGTAGTACGATGTAGTAGGTTAAGAGCTCATACGCTAGAATGCCTGGGTTTGAATTGTGTCTCCACTGCATAACAGGTATTTGCAACTAGTCTTACTCAACCTCCCTTTTTCCTCATTCATAAAATGATAATAATTACAATACTTCCCTCTTAAGGTTGTACAAATTAAGTAAGATAGCATATGTAAAGTGTTTAGTATAGTACCCAATAAAGAGGAAGCATTCACTCGATGTTAGCCATTATTACTATTATTACTATTATATTAAAGGACCACTTTCTGGGGTGTTGAAGTATAAACCCAGATTACCCTCAAGGAGCTGTCAATTGGGAAACAGAACTCAGCTGCATAACTAAAAGAGTGGGAACTCTAAAGTGGTCTTAAAGAGAGAGTTTAATTGTGGTTTTTTTATTTCTGCTACCACGCACTCAATGTTTAGGTCCTCAAGGGACTTTCCTCACCATCTGGGCCATCAATCGAATGGGTTAGAAAAGCACTCATAATTTTCCTACATTACACCTCTTCCTCAGCAGGAAAGACTCTGTGGGTGGGAAGCAGCAAAGAACACTGGATGTTATGCAGAAATCAATCACTCTGCGGAAGATACAAGGACCCTACAGAATTGAGTCACACAAACTTGTCTGGATCTGGAAAAATGCGATCATTTCATTGAAGGTCCAGAGAAAGGAACGAAAAAGTAGTATAAGAGGGAATTTACTCCAAGTACTCTTCCACCCAAACCTATAAGCTTGAGAACAGTTTATCTTATCGGTTTCAATATATTACAAATAACTAGTATTGTCTCATCCTCAAACACTACCACCAGACAGAGAACAACAGAGTGAGAGAGAAGGATCTAAATAGATCCTCATTATGTAGATACCCTCAAATCCGCTTCCAAGTAGTGGGGACTGGGTGAAAGAAAGAAAATCTAGAAAATAGAAACAGACTTTAATAATAGTGTTGATAAAACTCTG
The DNA here is from genome assembly GCF_964194185.1 of Rhinolophus hipposideros. NCBI lineage: Eukaryota > Metazoa > Chordata > Mammalia > Chiroptera > Rhinolophidae > Rhinolophus > Rhinolophus hipposideros. Next base: position 33,640,785 of record NC_138070.1, on the reverse strand, counting down.
AAACCTGCCACCTGCCACTGTAGCTCACATTGATCTCATTTCATTCCTCCCTCAGGCTCGGGCAGCATGGATACATTTAAACAGAGACTTTGCGGAGACTGACTGAATCCAAAGATGTGTCTCTAACGGTGAAATCAGTGGGAAAGCTATTCTGGGAAGAGCACTTACCCAGCTATCCCTCACAAATATCAGCAGGTGAAGCTCTATCTCATCAAGGTCAGTAAGCTGGCTCTAAATTCAGTTAGGAAGCTCGGTATGCCATGAAAATCTAGCTCAGAAAAATAAAAGAAAAATGTTGCTATTTGTCGAAATCAAAGTTCAGTGCATTTTGACAATACCCGTGGTATGTATGATGCAACAAAGGATTTCTGCCACTTTTATTTATTTTTTTCAATTTCTGTTGGGGAATACTGGGGAACAGTGTGTTTCTCCAGGGTCCATCAGCTCCAAGACGTTCTCCTTCAATCTAGCTGTGGAGGGAGCAGCTCAGCTCCAAGTCCAGTCACCATTTTCAATCTTAGTTGCAGGGGGCACAGCCCACCATCCCATGAGGGAATCAAACCGGCAACCTTGTTCTTCAGAGTTCACACTCTACCAACTGAGCCATCTGGCCGCCCAGGATTTCTGCCACTTTAGCTATCTTGTTAGAGGTACCGCGCACATACAAGAAAGACAGTTGACCCAACTATAAAGAGAATGCACATCTGTACACTTGACTTGCCCTCCCTCTGAGGAGGTATTTCAGCCTCAGGGACTATAGTTCTGACTTCAGATACACAGGAAAAGCAAAATCTTGCCCTGGTAGAAACAGGTAACTGTCTCTTCAAACTCACTGAAGCCAATTCTGCAAATCCCAAATATGTCACATGAAGCTTCTAATGGGTTTTCTCAGATTGTGGTTATTGTGCTTCCTGTAAGAACTAACTTCGTTTCATTAAGAAACTCTAACAAAGTATTTTATTTCATTTGGAATTGTTTAGTTTTCCTCTCTGAAGTTGAACTTTTATGTCCACTCTCTCCTTAAATGCAGCCCATCTGTAACTGAAGGCTCTGCATATGCATGAAGTTATATGCATGCATGGTGTGGATGCAGTAACAGGAATGGCCAGCTCATGTTTTCTCCCCAACTATAGTATTTTTCCTGGAGGGCAGAGCCTTGCTCACACATTAGCATGCCCTGTGTGTATCGCAGACACTCTAAATACTGACTAGATCCAGGGGATAGATCTTGTCCAGATTTGGGGGAAACTCAAGGGTGAGAGCCATTAATAATGGCATGAACGTAACATCAGTCTTACAGTGCTGAGAAAAGTAGATACATAAAAGAAAAAAGGAAAAAAATTAAGAACAGATTTTTAAATTTAAAAACGTGGAGGTCACTCTTTAAAAACCACTTTCCATGATTTGGGATATTTATAAAGTAGCATGTTGCAATATAAAAAGAAATCAAAAGGGGGCAGCCATTTAGCTCAGTTGGTTAGAGCGCAGAGCTCTTAACAACAAGGTTGCCGGTTCCTTCCCCACATGGGCCACTGTGAGCTGCACCCTCCACAATTAGATTGAAACAACTACTTGATTTGGAGCTAGTGAATCCTGGAAAAACACACTTCAAATAAAAAAAAATAAGTTTTTTTTTTTAAAATCAAGAAAATATTAACCAGAGATAAACATTATTTGGTCAGAAACATAGCAAATGTTATTTAAAGTAAAATACAGTTTTAAACTCTTTTTAATTCTTTGCAATTTGGATATTTCCATCCCCAATAATGCCTTCCTTCTCCATTAGTAGAAAAAAATCTAGAGTTGACAACACAACCAGTAGTCAGCCTGCTCCTCAAAGCCAGACTAATAAGATGTAAGAAGAGATGTCTGCAAAAGACATTACGTTTTCCAATAATGCTCCAAAGTGACACTTGTTAGGAATTTCACTAAGTCGAAAATGAAGGTGCCATTGATGTACCCGTTCCTGAGTGCATGATGTACGGAGCAAAGTGACCAGCTAAGACTCAATCCAATATGCAAAAATGTCTTGAAATATAGAATATCAACCACAGATATTAAAACTGTTTCTGCAATTTGCCAACTTTCATAATACTTATTTTAAAAATTCCCTCTTAGAAATTTTCTAAGTTCAAACGGTTGGGGGAGAAGGGACTTAAGACACATTCACTATTTTCCATTTCTCTCTTAAAGTATTTCCCTTCACCCCAAGAAGCTCTGCCTGAAGCTAGCAGATGGTATGAAGGGACCATGAAGATTTTTCTATATTGTATACTTCCAAAGGGATCCCTCAAGGACAATGCTATATTGTAACCCTCTTCCACAACCCCATGACACACGGACACACTTTCTCAGTAATCCCCAAATGGTTCTAGAAGTGCCAAGTATAATGTTAGCATACAGCAAACATTTGATGATGTTAAACAGAATTAAATATAATAAATGTGGTGAATTCTGAGAAACCACAAACTAAGGAGTACTTCCGGACTGGTATAGCATAGGGAAAGAGTAATTCTGGCCACTCTACCAAAGGAAAGAATCCAAATGTGTTCGCTGCTGATAAACTAGCACCCAACACACCAAAGAAGTCAGTGGGTGCACATGGCAGCAGGAAATGCAAAGGCAGCAGCCTTTGCAGGAAGGAAGAAAGAGAGGGGCGGGTAAATGCAGAACTAGCTTTGGTTAACAGAACTGAGGCTTCAAAGAGATTGCCTTCCCTTCAGTGGAAGAGCAGGTGATTAGAGTCCCAAGTAAACATCTGCCCAAACAACTGGTCCCTGGATTTGAGAAGAATCCTAAAACACAGGAAATTCCCAAACACTGCTATATACTATGAAGTATGAAGTGAACTAACGAGTGTAAAAGCACTTGCCTTAGCGTCTAAAGCCACTGTACTATTCTGCAGATCCAGGACTTCCGGATAGAACTGAACATACCAAGAAGATCAGAGAATACAGGCCCTTTTCTATTCATAATATATTTATACTCAATTCAGAGCTCACTCCAGCGATAGAAACTAATTATATAAATAACATCTAAAGGCCAGATGATATTAATGGTTGTATTAAGTACAGCAAAGAAAAGATGATTCATTTGCTGTGTGTTAAATTTTATTTTATTTATTTATTTTTTAAAATTTATTTATGGCTTTTTTAAGGAGGGTGCAGCTCACAGTGGCCCATTGCAGGGATCAAACAGGTAACCTTGGTGTTATCAGGATCATGCTCTAACCAACTGAGCTAACAGGCCACCCCTGCTGGGTGTTAAATTTTAGATTTATGTTCAACAAATGTGACAGACAAGACCTTCAATTGAAAGAAAATTAACCAACCTTGTTTTTCCACTTGCTAAAATTATGTTTTATAACAAAATAGTCCAAATATAATGGGTAAATACACCTGTTCGGAATATCTTCTAAATATTTCTTTGCATAATTCGAAAAACTATAGGCAACCCTATGTTTACTGCAGAGCTATTCACAATAGCCAAGATATAGAAACCACCAAAATGCCCATTTATAGACGACTGGATAAAGAAATTGTGGTACATTTATACAATGGACTGAGTATTACTCTGCCATAAAAAAGAATGAAATCTTACCAATATGGATGGACCAAGAGAATATAATGTTAAGTGAAATAAGTCAGACTGAGAAAGACAAATACCATATGATGTCTTATATGTGAAATCTAAAGAACAGAATAAACGAGCGAACAAAACAAATAGACTCAGAGATAGAGAAAAAACATGGTTGCTAGATGGGAGGGAGCTTGGGGGACGGAAGAGAAGGTGAAGGGATTAGAAAGTACAAATTGGTAATCACAACGTAGTCATGGGTATGTAAAATACAGCATGAGGAATATAATCAATTATGTTGTAAAGATTATGTAGGATCCCACATGGGACTTATAGGAGGGATCACTTCATAGATTGTGTAATGCCTGACCACTGTGCTATACACCTGAAGTTGAAGTAGAATAGTATTGAAAGTCAGCAATTTTATATATATATGTGTATATATTATACACACATATATAGTTTCAGGATGTAAAGTGCACCATAGGGAATATAGCCAATGGTATTGTAACAGCTATATACGATATCAGAGGGGCAGTAGACTTGCTGGGGTTATCACTTTGTGAGGAGTGTAAATGTCTAATCATTATGTCATTTTGTACCTGAAACTAACAAAAAACTAAAAATAAATAAAATAAATGTCTCTTTGCATATACAAATATGTTTTTTCCACTGGTACAAGAAGACTATTTTAGAAATTTTGCACTAATATGTGTACAATGAGGCAAACTGAATAAAACTTGCAACCAGTCAGTCCATACATTCTACAGCAACCAAACCCAGAGTGCCTCAAACATTCATATGCATGCTAACCACCTGGCATTTGGTTAAATGAAGATCCTGGTTCACTACTCTGGAGTTGAGCCGGAGATTGTCCACCTTTATAAACTGCTGGTCTATAGAGCACACCTTGAGCGGCAAGGCACTAAACTGCATTTTCTAATAATTAATTAGGGTTAAAACATGGCAGTGCTCCTATCAGGTGTTTCTGTTGCTAGGGGTGGTATCTGCTGGAAGATATTTTGGCAGCAATGGTGCCCCTATTTCTTCTCCAATTCATTGACAAAGTCAATCTTTTTGTGTTCAAAAAGACCCTCACACCTCTAAATCTTTCCCCTAGATGATCATGATTTTGGGGAGGTGAGGGCAGCTGGTTGAAGCTCCATTCAGGTCCTGATATGGCAAGAAAAATAAACACTTTCCTCACTCCTGCCCTTTGGGATGCTACCAAGAGCATCCTGAAGCAGAAGTTTCAATATTGTGAGTTGCTTGCTGTTGTGCGGGGCGGCCTGCAGGGTCTCAGCTCCTGCTCCCCATATAAGAATGCAGGATGTGGCTAGGCCAAAAAGGAACACCCACGGAGCCATAGGTAGGGGAGTCATACCACTATAGTCTCACTGGAGGCTGGGCGAGACACACGCAGTAGTAGCCACACGATCCACAGTCTGCCATTCTCTGCCTGCCAACCAACCAACCAATCAATGCAGCCCCGCAGTTACATCAGTAGCCAATTGGCTAACCGGTCACAGCTGATGGCCAACCAATCACAGTTGATGGTCATTCACTACCCGAGCCAGCACCTCCGCACGCGAGGCCAGAGAGCCTGGAAACTGCTCTCTGGGACTCTGTCCCCACTCTTGCTCTTGGAACATAGACTAAAAATGACCAGTGGAGCCTGTGGAGAAGGAGGTTCTTGACTCTTACTTACCTAATTCCAAAGCAGTAGGTATCAGTTGGTGAGTGCCATCTTTGGCAGTCCCTTCCTATCCCTGCTGTCTGATGAGGTTGAACCTGAAACTAATTGCCTTGGTCAAGAACAGCAGTACAGGGGCCGGCCTGAAGGCTGCCGGTTCGATTCCCACATGGGCCAATGGGCTCTCAACCACAAGGATGCCTGTTCAATTCCTCGAGTCCCGCAAGGGACGGTGGGCTCCGCCCCCTGCAACTAAGATTGAACACGGCACCTTGAGCTGAGCTGCCTGCCTGATGGTTCTGTTGGTTGGAGCACGGGCTCTCAACCACAAGGTTGCCAGTTCGATTCCTCTTCCCGCAAGGGATGGTGGGCTGTGCCCCTGCAACTAGCAATAGCAACTGAACCTGGAGCTGAGCTGCGCCCTCCACAACTAAGACTGAAAGGACAACAACTTGACTTGGGGAAAAGAAAGTCCCGGAAGTACACACTGTTCCCCAATAAAGTCCTGTTCCCCTTCCCCAATAAAATCTTTAAAAAAAGAAAAAAAAGAAGAACAGCAGAACCTCCAGGAAGAATACTTAGGGATCTTAATACTTTTATTAGCTCCCAGAGAAAAAAATCCATTATTAGACTTGAGACATTCATTTATTTTATTTTGTTATGAAGGAAGGACACTACTGCCTATATTTGCTCATTCATTCATTTACTCACTCATTTTTTTCAACATACATTGAATGTTACTGAACACCTACTACGTACTGTACTGAGTGCTAGAGCTACAGAGAACAATTCCTACTCTCAGGGATCTCACATTCTAAACGCATTCTCACAATGCATACATAGAAAACATCCTAATTCTACACATATAATTAATGCAATTGCAATAAAAGCTATAAAGAAAAGTATAGGGGGCTATGAAAGCACATAATAAGAGGTACTAATCTGAGAGATTAGGGGAAGCTTCCCTAAGGAAGTGACATTTAGAATTGAATTCTAAAAAGGAAGCCAAAGAGCATTATATGCACTAGGAAGCACGTATAATAGCTCTGAGCATGTGTGAGAAAATAAAAGAAAGCCAAGGGAGCTGAGTTATTGTGAGCAGAGACAACTGATGAGAGATAAAACCAGAGAGAGAAAAAGCAGCTCAAGACTTAGGGCTTAATACTAAGAACAATATGAAGTCCCTAAAGAATTGTAAGCAAGGGAATGAAACAAGCAAACTACAAAAGTATTATTTAGAGTATGAACTCAATTATTAAAAATGTACAGGAAAATGACTAGAAGTAAATATGTAAAAATGTTAAATTGTCACAACATTGTCCTGATAGGATTATGAATAGTTATTTTTCTTATATATACTTATTAAACTTACCAAATCTATATTGTCAATAAATTATTCTTACAGTTTAAAAACAAAAAATCCTACACCTCACACCCGCTAGAATGACTATTATCAACAAGATGAGTAATGACAAGTGTTGGAGAGGCTGTGGAGAAAAAGGAACCCTCACATATTGCTGGTGGGAATGTAAACTGGTACAGCCACTATGGAAAACAGTATGGAGGTTCCTCAAAAAATTAAGAATAGAGTTACCATGTGAGCCAGCAATCCCTCTTCTGGGTATCTACCTGAAAAATTTGAAAACACTTACTCACAAAAATATATGTACTTTATGTTCACTGCAGCATTATATCATGGAATACTACTCAGTATTAAGAAAAGATGAAATACTGCCATTTGCAACAATATGGATGGATCTGGAGAATGTCATCCTAAGTGAAATAAGTCAGACAGAAAAAGTCAAGAGCCATATGATTTCAATCATATGTGGAATATAAAACTGAAAGCAAAAAATGAGTAAGACAAACAAACAAAACAAAACTCATAGACACAGACAACAGTATGGAGGTTACCAGAGGGAAAGGGGTGGGGGAAGTAGGAAAGGGTAAAGGGGGTCAAATATATGGTGAAAGGAAGGAGATTTGACTCTGGGTGGTGAACACACAATTCAATATACAGATGATGTATTATAGAATTGTACACTTGAAACCTATATAATTTTATTAATTATATATGTCACCCCAATACATTTAATAATTTTTTTAAAAAAAATCCATGTCCCCAAAACAACATTGTAATGGCTCCCTTTCCCCTTGCCTCATGCAGTCTTTCCATCAGCACATATCTGGAGGATACATCCTCAATCCCAGAGTTAGTCTGGTTCAAATCCTAGGTGACAACTATTCTTTGTCCCTCTACTACCAAAGCTATAACTGAAAGGACTACACTAACGGCCGTTCAGTACTAGGCCAATCCACAGTGTCTAGCTGTTAGTACCATCACATTTCTAGAAGAAAATACCACTCAGAAGACAGATGCGCAGTAAAAAGAATGAAACCTGTGAGCATTTTAGCTCGCAAATACCTTAAGATAGTTTACAATGTACTTAAGGGGAGGAATGGAAAAACAGCTAGTTAACATAACCACAGCAGACAATGTCTAATGGCTCTTATTCTATAGTTTGTTTTAGTGCGCAAACTCTTGAGTTTGGGTTTTCAGGCTCTTTCATATTGTGAATTTATACATGTTCAGAATCATATTATGTAACAATCCAATTATATCTAAGTTCAAGGATTTGAATAGATAAAAGAAAAAGCTCCTTCAAAGCTCAGCATTTGAAGTTTTCAACACTGCGGTAGTTTGGAATTTTCAAAAGATATACAGCTTTGTTACACTGCTGTCAGAGAAAAGATTCTGCTAAGGAGACCACAGTGAAACCCAAAAAGGTCCTCAGCAGAGCCTGAGGGCACTACAGAATCCACATGTTCAGATGATTTCCCCTAACTTTAAAGCAAAGTGTTTACTTATGGTTCTAAACTCTCCTACCTGACACTGAGTTTCTTTTCTGACAATTAATTTTACCCAGTTTGCTCTTTCTCATCTGTTTTTTTCTTTTTTATACCTTTCCCTTTATGTTTCCAAGCCAACCCTGAGTTCCTATATATTGTAAACCCAGGATATGATGATAAACTGAAATATCAGACATAGAATTAAACAACTCAACAAAATTTACCAAGTGCTACTGTGTTCAGATTTTGCCTTTTAAAATCCATAAATTAAGAAGTATATAAAGCAAGACGAGGCGGTACAGGAATGTTCAGAATAAACCTAAGGTAACACATTGATTTTACTCAAAACATGGCCATTAGTATCCAGAGATAGGTCCACTAGAATTCCTCATTAGCACAGAATTCACTAAATTTTCAATACAGGCATACCCTGTTTTCTTGTGCTTTGCTTTTTTGCACTTCACAGATGTTGCCTTTTTTGCAAAATGAAGGGCTTTTTTACAAACCAGCAAAAATATGATATGACTCGTCTTTATTGCAATATTCGCTTTATTGCAGTGGTCTGGAACTGAAATGAGAATATCTCTGAGGTATGCCTGTATCCCACACATCACATCCAATTTAAACTTACCTGTATAACTCATAACGCAAATTGAGGCCTTCCAAACTATCCATTCCAATTGCTCTTAAGAAGTTGTTGTCCAAGCATTTTTTAAGTGTTTAGGGGCCAAGGAAAGCAGGGGTTGTTTAGGTTTAACAGTATGAGCTCTGGAGGTGGTAGGGTGGATGGATGCCAGTGGTCAAAACATCATTGGTAAACATAGAGGATTTGTCAATTTTTGTTTTGGTGTCAAAATTTTACATGTATGCCATTGCTTTTGATACAGAATGAAACTGAATTTAAGGGGGGAAACTGAGGGATTGGGTTGGGAGTGTATTAATAAAGTTGGATTCTAGTTTCAGTTCCACCACTTAATACCGATGTGATCTAAAGCTGGTTCCTGAATTTCTCTTGGCTTCAACTGCTGCTTCTTGAATAATTTCTTACAACAGTGGTTCTCAACTGGAGAAGATACTGCCACACATTTGGAAAGGTCTGGAGTCATTTTTGGTTCATAACTAGGGGTGCTGCTACTGGCATATAGAGGCCAGGATACTGCTAAACATCCTACAATACACAGGACAGTCCCTCCCTCCTCCACCCCCCACCCAATAACAAAGGATTAGCCAGCCCAAAATGTCAACTGTGCTAAGGTTGAGAAATCTTGTCTTACAGTATCTTTCAGTTCTAAAATTCTGTACCCTTTGTGTCTGTATGAGTCAAGAGGGGTAAATATTACCTTTATGGGTAGAAAACGTAACAAAAAGGATTAAATGACTTGCTAAGAGCATAGTGAAAATTGGTGGTAAAACCATTGACTCTTGGTAACCAGTCCAGTTATTGAGAAATTAGATTTGGCTTATAAGATAGTTCCTTCTTCTAGAGAAGTCCAACATAAGCAAACTTTAAAGAAAATGTTTAAGTCTCTCATCTAGCTAAGTCTGTTACAAGACACATGCCAAGATTTTGTTCTCCAATGGGTGCCTCGAAGTTTTGAACAGGAATTAACGTATCCAGACTCTCAAGATTTCAACTAACACTTTGAAATGAATATGAATAATCTATGAGAGAGAAAGAGAGAGAGAGAGAGAAAGAGAGAGAGAGAGAGAGAGAGAGCCCTGGGAGGCCAGAATTAGTGCCCATAATGCTAGTTCAATGCCCAACATTTGGTTTGCTTAGGCATTTTTTGAAACATATGTACTCTTTGGGTCTTAAAAGAGGTATTTTATTTGTTGAGTTACAGTGTTTTCTTTTATATTCTCCCCTACTTTCTTGTAATATGCAAAAGAAAAATAAAAAAACATGCCCTTCATCTGAAGGGCTCCTAACATTACATGGCACACTGATCTCAGCACATGAAATCCCTATCACTTCATTTCACTAAGTGTTTGGGAAAAGACAATACTAAACTTTCATGTGAAAACACCCAATAGAATACGGAGGCCTATATATTCATATGGCACTTCGTTATCCTGACCTCATCCATTCTAAATAGCTATTTATTTACTAAGATGTTGATTTTTAATGTAAACTCACTGATTTACATTGGCAGCTCCGCTCCTTCACTTGAAGATATGCTGAAATTTCCACTAGAACTTTTTGTTATTCAAAATTTGCTAGTTCAGGCATAAAAATTTCCCCCAGGCATAAGAGGTGTGATCTTTTCTACAAATTATCATTAAACAACTTTTTTAAATCCAAGAATGTCAAAGAGAAATTTTCCTTCTTTACTCTTGAAACTTAAAACTAAATTTTGGGGTTTTTAGAAAAATTACGGACATCAGTCTGTACTTTAGATGAAATATCTTTCCTACATAGAAAAAATAAATTTAAAAAGTTGCCATTTCATCAAAATAAACCATCAGGGAAGCTTTAATATGAGAAACTTCCTCCAAATTAGGACTATAACAGAAAGTTTTGGAGAACCAGAACATTACTGAAACTTTGGAACCCAAACAGAATAAAGTAGAGAATGGTAATATTTTATGTTTATATAGCATTTTACAGTTTACAGTACCAATTTCACACACGATCTCATTTGATCCATGTAACAATCCTATAGACTGGATATAAATCTCTCATAGATTAAGAGAATAGGGCTCAGATATATTAGGTTAGTGCAAAAGTAATTGCAGTTTTTGCAATTATTTTTAACCTTTTAAACCTCAAAACTTGAAAGCATAAGAGATCAAAGTGGAAACCAGGTCTCCTGACTCCAAGTTATTTTAAAATAAAGATTAAGAAACACACAAATTAGACCATTGTTTATCATCTGTCAAGGCTGCAATGTATTTGAACAGGAATGCTTATCAGCCCCCATCTAATATAGCTAGTGAGTGAAGTCCTTGACCTTTCCCCAAAAACCACAACTAAAGAATAAACACTAACCTCCTTATGGTGCCATGTTCTCTCATCAATGAATATTTGTATACCTATTATGTCCCAAACATTATGTTAAGCATAAGACAACGTTTCTATCCTCAAGCCACAAACTATTTGAAGAGTCAAGACACACACACAGGATAAATATATGACATTAATGATTTAAATTAGTAGGTCAATATAGCATCAAGGAATACGAGTCAAGGAAGACTATAATTGGGGTGAATCTAAGTTTTGTGGAGCCTAAAAGCTGATACAATTTTGAGGCCTCATTAAGAAAACAAAAACAAAATTATGAGCACAAAATTAGATGCAAAGTGAGTATTTACTAAGAATGAGAACATAAATCACACAAAAAATTATGGATTTAAAAAGTTGGCACCACAAATATCACAAAATCCAGAAAAATAGCAATTTTTTATTAACCCATTAGTACTCTATAATTCTTCCTACATGTTTTAGGACTTTCTGATCACCTCATCATATGCCAATGAGTTTATAATATGGTCTATGGAAATAACAGAATAATTAAGACTTTCCTTTGGCATGATTAATCAAAAAATTTAATATTAATAGTTTAGGAAAATTTCTTTTCACTTCACTATTTATTATTGGTAATATAGCAAAGTGAAATATTCATTATTGGCAAATCATGCAAAGTATTAAGGATTGTTGCTAAATTTGGGCGATCCTCTTTCTAAAATTTCTTTCACATTTAAGCTGTAGGATTTCAGGGCATTTCAAGTTTTCCTGTAGAGTGACTAATCTTAAATAAACTTTGACACACACACACACACACACAAACTCATTATCTGTTTTTTCAACCCCAGCCCTCATTGCAGTGGCATTACAGGGTGTTAAAAGTAGCATTCACAGTGGGTCCTACAACAACATGTCACAATCCTAACAAATCAAATATCATGGTAGAATATTCCTGGAAGCCTACACCAAGATGGCGAAGCAATAACAACTATACTTAACAGTGACTGTGGACCATATAAACAATCCCACTAAACCAGAACTGAATGTTCCCAACTCAACTCTCCCAGGGTGGGAAAAATGCCTGTGGTCATTACAATGTTACACAACATAATGAGAAGTATGACAGAAGGGAAGGCAGAGTAGAAGAAGAGAACAGTTGTAACTGACTATAGGTAAGGTATCAAATAACTTTGGCAAATTTGAGGACATATTTATTGATAGAATGAAATCCAGGGCCTTGGAAGGGGTTCCTTTGTAAGTGAGGAGTCCAAAAGCCTAAGCTTGATAAGCTTCACTTTAAATTTGCCTCTAAATAATTAAGGATCGAATGAATTGTAGTAAAGTAGTAATAGAAGTAGCAGCAACAGTTAGTAATAACAGTAAATCTCTATCATTTATTGAAGAAAAACAAAACCAAACACTGAGAGCTTAGTCAGGCCCTCTGCTACATACTTTACATGATTTATGTAATTAATTTTAACTTTACTGTATTAGTGTTATTTTTGTTACCATTTATTTAGATACTTTTATAGGCGCTTTATACAGTCACTGATTTACAAAACAATCTTACAAAGTTACACATTACTACTCTATAGATAAGGAAATTGACTTGAGAAGTCCCATAGCAGAGCTGAGGTCCAAACCTCAGTCAGGCTTAGGCTCCTCCTGATACATAGGAATTCAGAAGAGAAAGAGATAGCTCCAGGCTAGCGATTTTTAAAAAGCTTTACAGAGAAGTACATTAACTGGATACTAGGAATGAGCAGGAATGAACAGGAAGTAAAGCTCTGCTTTTGGAGTGGATGGGCCATGATAATTAAAAGAAATGACAATAAACAAGAATCATTCAGAAGACAGTGATGAAACAATTCTGGAGCCAAAAGCCATGCTCCAAATCTTGTGACTCCCCAATAAAAAGGGAATTAATTCAAGTCTTATGCTCAATTTCCTCCTTATAACTATAATCTTATAAACGAAAAGGAAAAAGCAACTTTTCTCTAGAGTCCAACTGCCCTGTGGTGGATGAGGACGTGCAAAGAAGTGCCTCATCTCTGTAATCTGGCAATCCAAATCCAGTGATTTCTCTGAAGCCAAGGTGGCAGTTTCCACTGAAAACTAAGGCTTTACAACGAAGCACATCACATTATTATTTCACCATAGATGAAGTATAGAAAAGGGTGAATCACGAGGATTAAAACTGAAGCCTCTAAACCTCAGTCAAGTTTTCTTCCTCAAGGTTTCATTAAAAGTGGCTTTAGGCGGATTGCAGTCAGCACGGGATTGGTTGGCTGGCAGAGAAGCGGAAGGCAGATTGCACATCATGCGGAGCCTGCTTCCTGTGTCTCCAACCCAGCCGCCAGCGAGACTACAGTGGTGCTGGGGACAAGTCTTAAGAAGAACATGATGAAGTCGATTTTTTCTTCCAAAATTCAATTCCAGAGTACAGAGATTTGGTTTGAAACACACAAGACTCTTCCTTCAGAGTGAAGTTTCTCATCCTGGCTGGCCTTCTGAGCACCGCCAGCACCGCTCTGCCCATCCCTTTTGAACAATCGGGAGGGAGGAAGTTCCAGTTGTCAGAGATTTAATTTTAACCCCAAAAGGACCACCATTTTTTCCTCAGATCCCATTTCCCCCACCTCCACAAATGCCCCCGATTCCAATTCCTCTTCCCTTTCCTTTTCCATATGATCCAAATCAGGCCCTGACACCTAATGATCTCATAGCGTTAATCACTTCTATTTTGAATCAACGAGGGGGCTTCTTTGGGAAATAATTCTTTCACTACTATGCCAGAAGTTATATAAGATGGTGCTGATTACTTACAGTCATCAGAAGATTATCTCCTTCTATCCCGTCTATAATTAATAGAAGCAGTTTTATCATTTTGCAAACTTTGTAAATGTTCCAGGGAAAACTCCAACGCGCCAGAAAGAATTTATTATCTATAGGCCATGTGCTTTAGTCATTCTTTAAATAAAATTTTAATATAACCAAAAAAATGTGGCTTTAGAAAATGTGAACTAAAAGGTACTGCTCACACATAAGAACAAAAGCAAAGTTTTAACAGATTTTATTTACTCTACACGTAGGAAATGTACTTGAGAAGAAAGTAAAATCTGTGAATTGAAGAGGGGACAAAACACAAAAATATATGTGCCTCTTCAAAAAAGTTACCTGATTCTGAACTCACTCTGAGGAATAGTTTGTTGTAATTTGCATTGCAAACAGCATGTGGGATGTTAGCCACAGGGTAATAGTAGGAGAAAATATTTGTTCTGGCTTCAATGAAGTTCAAATCCCTCATCCAATGTTATGAAACATCCTTTTAGGCCTCTTTTCTCATCACTATTGCCTAAGTTAGAAAAGAAAGACAGAGACCATATAAATGGAAGTAGATGAAAGAGGAATTCCTGCATAATTTCATCTCAGCATTTCATTCTGCTTTCCACATGGCTCAAGTCTGCACACCTCCTGGAGCTGTCCTAACATGAAACACTGGGAAAATAATAGAATTAAGCTTCTGTAAATTTGCATGCATACTTTGTTTTCCATTTAAACTAAAGTCTTCATTGTCTGACCTATCTACAGAGTAATTTAAATTGGAAATGTATAGAGAATACGACCAGATGTTTGACACTAACAGTCACCATCCACAAAATAGTCTAACAGAAAAGCCAAAATTATTAATAACATAATCAATAATAGAATTAATGGAAAGAATAGGAAATAATAAAACAATACTTTTGCATAATATACGTGAACTCTACATGCAGTAGCATCTACTTCAGAAGACATTCATTGTAAGGATGTTTTCCTCATAAGAATCCTGGGCTCTAGAACAGGCTTCTCAGTCTGAGGTGCATAAGTGATCTTCTGTGGGGTTTGTAAATTCCCCAAAATAGTATATGAAATGCTTCAAAAATGTACATACAAGTACTTTTTAGAGAAAAGATCCATAGCTTTTTATATAAGGTGTTCATAACATAGGTTACTGTGCTAACGTACCCTCAAGATCTGAAACAATGCCTGGTAAATTAAAGACACTTAACAATTTGTTCTTACTGAACCACTGCTCTAGAGATTCACAGCTAAGGTTCTAAATCCATTCATTACTACTGGTGGACTTAAAAGCTAGACCAAATAAGGTTAGAGTGAAAAGTTGGTATCTGATACTAAGAAATTAGACTGAATTAAGAATACCAACCCAACCAAATAGCTATTCATTTTTTTCTTCATAGTAAACAAACAGGAACTCTTAAAACACTAGATGTACTGGTCAAGATGGCAGAGTAGGTAAACGCTGTGCTTACCACCTATCATGCCCACATCAAAGTTACAACTAAACTACACAATAACCATCAATGAAATTGCCAGAATTCTACCTTAACCTAAGCCCTACAACTAAGGACATGCAGAAGAAGCCACATAGAGACTGGTAAGAGGGGCAAAAATGGAACAGGCTGGTCCCACACCTGCATTTGACCAAAAACTGGAAGGGATATCTCGGCTGCAGAGTTTTCCCCTGGAAGAGCAAAGGGTTCATGCCCCATATCAGGCTCCCCAGCCCAGGGTTTCACTGCTGAGGAAAGAAGTCCCCACAATTTCTGTGAAAACTAGCAGAGACTGTGGCTGAGAGAGACTAAGGTTGCTGCGGTTCCAGGCCCTCCTTTTAAAGGGCCGACTCATGGATTACTCACCAATGGACTCACTTGCTCTGAGCTCCAGCACTGGAGCAGCACCTTGAAAAGTGTCAGGGACACATCAGGATGGAACTGAGTTTTCTGGCTTCAGGACGAAGGCTGAAGGGGCAGCTGTGTTCTGCGTGGAGGAGCTGGTGGAAGCCATTGTTTCTTTGTTGATCCATCCTCCTTTCCAGCATGCAGATGCAGGCCGTCAACCATATCGGAGTCTCCGTCAATCTGGCTGGCACTGTTTAGCCTGCCCTGGTGATTGTGAGACCCCACCCACCCAACTTTCTAGCAGCTATTCCTTATAACAGCCTGCCTTGACTCATGCTGTGGACTTTCCTAAAATCTCCCAGAGGTTCACAAAACCCAAACGAGCAGCATCTGTCTTTGGCATGTCCCATACTTCTGGCTGAGCAGCCCTAAGCCTGGCACGAGCGACAATTGGCCTCGGTTTGCAGCTTGGCCTCTCGAGGCACTTCCAAGTCCAGCATGGGTGGCGGCCATCTGTAGATTGCTTTGAGGCACATGCCATGTAGCTCCAGGCAGAGCACAGGCAGCGGATGAACTTGGCCTGTGGTGGAGCCCCTCCCAGGAGGCCCCTAGGCTGGCATGCCAGTTGGCCAGCTTCGGACCGAGCCAAAGCATCACCCAGATGGCTCCAGGGACGACACACCCAAAGGGCACACTGGACAGGCACCAGAGCCCTGCTAAAGATAATCCTGCTCTGTATGGTCAGCCCTTCCATAACAGCTCCTCCACTGTAGTCAAAGCCAATCCATACAACCAATCAGCCTGAGGGTCACTCCCTCCTGCTGACGTGCACACAGCAACCAAGGCTCAAGAAAAACAGGAGGACACACAACCCACACAAGGGACACACCTGGACTATCCGGCTTAGGAGACCAGGAAGACTGTGACTGAGCCCCGCAGCACACCTTCTACGTAAGGCCATTCTACTACCTTAGACTGGGAGACGTACCAGCCCTTTGTAATACACAGAAACAAACACAGGGATGAAATCAAAGGGGAAACAAAGAAACATGTCCCAAATAAAAGAAAAAACAATGCTCCAGAAAAAGAACTAAACAAAATGGAGACAAGCAATATACCAGACACAGTGTTCAAAACACTGATTTTAAGAATGCTCAGTGATCTCAGGGAGAACTTCAACAGAGCTAGAAAACATAAAAATGGAGATAGAAAACAAAAATGAACCAGTCAGAAATAAAGAATACAATAACTGAAATGAAGAATACATCTGAGGGGAATCAATCATAAATTAGATGAAGCAGAGGATCGAATCAGCAATTTAGAAGATAAGGTAGCAGAAAACACCCAAACAGAACAGCAAACAGAAAAAAAAGAATCCAAAAAAATGAGGATATTTTAAGGGGCCTCTGGGACAACATCAAGCATACCAACATTTGCATCATAGGGGTACCAGAAGAAGAAGAAAGAGAGCAAGGAACTAAAAACCTATTTGAAGAAAGAATAACAAAAAACTGCCCTAACCTGGGGAAGGAAATAAATATACAAGCCCAGGAAGCGAAGAGTCCCAAACAAGATGAACCCAAAAAGTCCCACACCAAGACACATCTTAATTAAAATGTCAAAGGTTAAAGACAAGGAGAGAATCTTAAAAGCAGCAAGAGAAAAGCAGTTAGATACCGACAAGGGAGCTCTCATAAGAGTGTCGGCTGATTTCTCAACAGAAACTTTGCAGGCCAGAAGGGATTGGCATGAAATATTCAAAGTGATGAAAAGCAAGGACCAAGATTATGCTACACATCAAGCTTATCATGTAGAATAGAAGGACACATAAAGAGATTCCCAGACAAGATAAAGATAAAGGCGTTCATCACCATCAAACCACTATTACAAGAAATGTTAATGGGAGTTCTTTAAGAAAAAAGAAAAAAAAAATAGATCAAAAATATGAATAATAAAATGGCAATAACCACACATCTACTTTCAATATAAATGGATTAAATGCTCCAATCAAAAGATAGGGTGGCTGAATGGATAAGAAAACAAGACCTTTACATGTGCTGCCTACAAGAGACTCAGCTCAGATCTAAAGACACACACACAGACTGAAAGTAAAGGGATGGGAAAAAGATATTTCATGAAAATGGAAACAAACAAACAAAACTAGGGTAGCAATACTTATACCTGACAAAATAAACTTTAAAACAAAGGCTATAACAAGAGACAAAGAAGAACCCAGTAATCCCACTTCTGGGTATTTATCCAAAGAAACCCAAAACACTACTTCAAGGGGATGTGTGCCTCCATATGTTCATTGCAGCATTGTTTACAATGGCCAGAATTTGGAGGCAGCCTGGGTGTCCGTCAATCAATGAATGGACAAAGAGGTGGTACATATATACAATGGAATATTGCTCAGCCAGGGAAGGGAATGGGTTCTTGCCATTTGCATTGGCATGTACAGACCTGAAGGGTATTATGCTGAGTGTAGTATGTCAGACAGAAAACGACAGATGCAATGTGATTTCCCTTATATGAGTGGAATATAAAGAACAAAACGAACAAAACAGAAACCCACGCATAGATACATTTTGATGGTTGCCAAAAGGGAGGGGGTTTGGAGGTGGGTGAAAAAGGGGAAGGGATTAAGAAGTACAAATTGGTCGGGGCAGCCAGATGGCTCAATTGGTTAGAGCACAAGCTCTGAACAATAGGGTTACTGGTTCAATTCCCACGTGGGCCAGTGAGCTGTGCCATCCACAGCTAGATTGAAGGCAACGAGCTGCCACTGAGCTTCTGGAGAGGTGGCTGGAGATGGTTAGAGTGCGAGCTCTCAACAACAAGGTTGCTGGTTCAATTCCCGCATGGGATGGTGGGCTGTGCCCCCTGCAACTAAAGATTGAATAAGGCAACTGGACTTGGAGCTGAGCTGCGCTCTCCACAACTAGATTGAAGGACAACAACTTGGAGCTGATGGGCCCTAGAGAAACACACTGTTCCCAATTTAAAAAAAAAAAAAGGTACAAATTGGTTGTTACAAAGTAGTCATGGGGATGTAGGGTATAGCATACGGAATATAGTCAATAATATTTAAAAATTATCTATGGTGTCAGATGAGTACTAGATTTATCCAGGTAATAAATGAGAAGGGCTTTGAGGGCAGGGTGAAAAGTGTGAAGGCATTAAGAATTACAAATTGGTAGTTACAAAATAGTCATGGGGATGTAAAGCTGTCACGCAGGATGTCATGCAGGGTCTCTGGTCCCGCTCCCCACATAAGAACACAGGATATGATGAGACCAAAAAGGAACACCGAGGGAGCTACAGATAGGGGAGTCACACCACTGTAGTCTCGCTGCCAGGTGGGTTGGAGACACAGGAAGCAGGAGCCACACGCTCCACAATCCGCCATCCGCTTCTCTCTCTCTGCCTTGCTAGCCTCTCTCTCTCACTTGCTAGCTGCAATCTGCTCTTGCTAGCTCAGCCACTATCTGCTTGCTAGCCCCCATTTGCTGCTAGCGTAGCCACGGCAGTTATATTAGTGGCCAGTGGCTCACTGGTTACAGCTGACGGCCATCTACTACCCAAGCCAGCACCTTTCCACGAGGCCGAGAGCTTGGAAACTGCTCTCTGGGGCTCTGTTCCCACAAAAGCATAGGGAATATAGTCAATAATATGGTAATAACTATGTATAGTGTCAGGGGGATCACTTCTTAAACTATATAAATGTCTAACCACTGTGTGGGGACAGAGCCCCAGAGAGCAGTTTCCAGGCTCTCGGCCTCATGTGGAAAGGTGCTGGCTTGGGTAGTAGATGGCCGTCAGCTGTGGGTAGTTGGCCATCAGCTGTGGCCCTTGAGCCATTGGCCACTAATATAACTGCCGCGGCTGCATTAGGGAGGGAAGTCGAGGAGAGAGTCGGTCGGTTGGCAGAAAGCGGACAGCAGGTCGCACGTCGAGTGAATCCAGCCTCCAGTGAGACTATAGCAATATGACTCCCCTACCTATGGCTCCGTGGGTGTTCCTTTTTGGCCTAGCCATATCCTGCGTTCTTATGTGGGGAGTGGACCAGAGGCCCCTCAGGCTGCCCCACACGACACAGGAGCAGGACCAGAGGCCTCACAGGCCACCCCACACGACAAATGGCGCAGCGAGCAGGGTCTCCTGCATGACACCCCACATGACACATGGCGCACTGAGCAGGCCAAAGCTCCCCAAAGGGCGGTGGAGCAGTTTGTGTGAATGAACACTCAGTCTCAGGAAGACCAGGAGGAGCAGCTGCTGGAGAGCTGGGCCTTCGTGGAGGGGTGGAAAGACGTGGACGGTTCCCCAAGCAGCAGAGGCCAGAGAAAGCGAAGGTTGTTGCGGCCCCGTGGGCTGGGAAATGCTTGCTGTGGCAGCCCGGATGCAGGACTTGTAGTCCCAGGAGGAAATGCTTGCTGAGTCCTCGGTGGAAGATGTGGGTGAGGTCAAGGTCGTCCCTCACTCCCAGGTTGGGGAGGACTTGGAGCCCTCGCCCTGCAGTGAGGGCACACATTGTGAGGCTAACGCACAGCCCTGGCGAATGACTGGACTATAGAAGGGGAATGAAATCCATCCCTAATTTAATGGACAGCTTGACTGTTTGCTTGGGAACATGCCACCATGTAGTAGAACTGGCGGATGTTGGCTTTTGTGTCTTGACCGGCTGCCATCGAGAATATTAAGCACCTTGACTGTAAGTTGCTGTTGTTCCAGCACGATACCCTGAGAGGCCTAGAGAGAGTGGCAGTGCCCTGAGAGCCCTGGCTGTGTCCAGGAAGTCTGGCTGTGCCCAGAAGTACTGGTGGTGCCCTGAGAAACTCTGGCTGTGTCCGGGGAGACTGGTGGTACCCTAAGAAGCCCAGGAAGTCTGTCTGTGCCCTGAAAGACTGTGGTGCCCTGAGAAACCCTGGCTGTGCCCAGAGAGCCTGGCTGTGTCCAGGATATTGCATTCACCTCCAGGCTTCTCACACAGGGCCTCTAGAGGAAGACGCTTGTCGCGCAGATTGTGAGGCAAGACCCTGTAGGGGTAGAGTGTGGGGACAGAGCCCCAGAGAGCAGTTTCCAGGCTCTCGACCTCATGTGGAAAGGTGCTGGCTTGGGTAGTAGATGGCCATCAGCTGAGGCTAGTTGGTCGTCAGCTGTGGCCCTTGAGCCATTGGCCACTAATATAACTGCCGCGGCTACGTTAGGGAGGGAAGTCGAGGAGAGTCGGTCGGTTGGCAGAAAGCGGACAGCAGGTCACACATCGTGTGAATTCAGCCTCCAGTGAGACTATAGTGGTGTGACTCCCCTACCTATGGCTCCGTGGGTGTTCCTTTTTGGCCTAGCCATATCCTGCGTTCTTGTGTGGGGAGCAGGACCAGAGACCCCACAGGCCGCCCAGCATGACAAACTGTGTAACCACTATGCTGTACACCTGAAATTAATATAAAATAATAATGAATGTCAACTGTTATTTAAAATTTTTAAAAGGGGTAAAAAAGTGAAGGGGAATAAAAGGTTCAGATTTCCAGGCAGAAAACAAGTAAGTCGTGGAGGTATAATGAACAGCATAGGAAATACAGTCAATAATATTGTGATAGCATGGTCCAGTGTCAGAGGGTTGCTGGACTTCTCATGGTGATCATTTCTTTAGGTATATAAATGTTGAGTAACTATTGTGAACACCTGAAACCAATAAAATATTGTATGCTACTTATATTTTTTAAAATATTTTTTTAAATTTTTTTTTAGAAAAGAAAACAACCAAAACTAGATCTAGTAAAATTAGATTGAAAACAAAAACAAAAACCCTGAGGCTGTGAAAGATGAACTTTCCCAACCTCTTCGAGTGGAACAGTGTTTCAAACCAAGTTTATCTGACTCTAAAACACTTCTAAGAAGAGATTTCTGTGAACTAGGTTTTCAAAACCTTCAAAAGCACTTTTAATAAACAAACTGATTGAAATAATCAGTTAAAAATGTCCATAAAATCAATTCTATGGATCTGAAACTCATACCGCTAAAGTGAGTTATCAATTAAGGGGAAAGAAATGTAGATATTTTGGCAGTGGTGTGAGATAGGTGGTATTTAAATTACTTTCAAGTGATTTGGGTAAAACCAATATTACATCCCTAAGGTCCAAACATGAATCACATGCAAAGCTGGGAAATGAATCCGGAATGCCTAACGCCCACGATGCTGTGCTCCTTCCTTCAGCCAGAAAAGTATGTGAAAGGCTGCAAACAATGGAGCAGTCCCTGATGCAGTGGGCGCTTTCTCTTTACAGTACAGGGGCTGAGACTTTCCGAGAACCAGCATTTCATCCTGTAGAAATGTGAATCTCAGATTCAGATTTCACCTGGAAAGCTGAAGATTACCTTTACATTTTGCCTCGGAATGTCTTCATCTATATGTTACTAGCAGAGCTGCTGTTTCAGGTGCCTGTCTAGTGTAGAGCAGCTGTAATTCTCTAAATTTCAAGTTGCTGTATCTTGAATGATAGATGGTTACTTCTCAAATAAACTGACCCAAGAAAAGAGATTATAGTTGTACGACTGGGTATGTCTTTAAGATTACAAAGCCCCATCCTTAAAGCAGTGATGCTTAGTAACAATTATATAACCGCTTCCCCCACCCCCAAGTATATCAGGACCTCCAAGGGGGTATATGTGCTCTGAAAAAACATAGTCAATATTTTAATTTTATGTTTGAAAAATGAAAACAAAAGCATTACCTTCATAATACTAACATTTAAAGAAAGGTGTGTGACTCTTACGTTAAACAAAGAGGGGAATAGGTTAAGTAAAGCTGAGATTCCTGTTTCCAGCAGAGTAGTGGATTAGATAGTCCAAAAGGCCTTTATACTCCAGCAACCAGACCCTTCCTACACCATAGTTTGTAATGCATCTCTGAGCTCATGGGAAGTAAGGGGATCTTTCAAAGAACAAAGAAAATTTCTGTGGGCTGAAACCAGAAAGTACCAAGATGGGTGTGACCCCAAGGGCAACACTTCAGTGGGGCAGACTGACCCTTGGGCCAGCAGGACGGCAGAGAAGCTGAATATGATATTTTCAAATAATTCCAGGGACCCTGAAAGGGGTAAAGCCATCCCAGGTGGCTACCATCCAGTAGAAGCATACTCTCCCACAAAAAGCATCCTCAGGTCAGATCCAGATTTGCACAGATTGAGATCAAACAAATATCATCTTACAAGTAAAGGATACAAAAAACACCACAAGTAAGTCATAAGAAACAACAAACATTAGCTTTAGATCCCCAAAAACTTCAGATATTTAATAAGAGTCAGATACAGAATATAAAACATGAAATGTTTAAAAAAAATAAAGGAGTAAAAAATTAAGCAAGCAAGAGAACAGATTATAAAAAGAACCAAGTAAAATTGTAGAAATGAACAATATAATTGGTTAAAAAATGAACTCTATGCATTGGTTAAGTGACAGATTAGATAGAGCTGGAAAAATAAGTAATTATAAAGCAATAGAGCTGGAAAAATAAGTAATTATAAAGCAAAGCTAAGTAAATAACCTAGAACAGCACAGAGGAAAGAATATGAAATTATGACAGAAACATTAACAGTCTTGGAAGATAGAATGAATAGATCTTAATAGAGTCCCAGAAGGAAAGAATTAAGAAAATAAAAGCTAGGTAGTATTTGAACTGAAAATACCTGAGCATTATCAGGAAAGATGTAAATTCACAGATACACAAATCACAACATATGAACAAGTAGAATCATTAAAAAGAAATCCTCTGTAGACACAATGTAGTAACATTTCAGAATGCCAAAGACAAAGAAAAGATCTTTAAAGTAGCTGGAGAGAAGACAGGCAACCTAGGAAAGACTGATGATATGACAGACTGCAGACGTTGCAACAGGAATGATGGAAACCAGAAAGCATCAGTATTATATACATAGAACAGGCTAAGACAAAATAACTGTCAACCTAAAATTATGTATCCAGTAAATCCATATTTCAAGAACAAGATTAAAACAAATATATTTTCAGATATAAATAAACATGAATTCAACATCAAGAGACCTTCCCTAAAGGAACTGACCTTGAACTATGAGTATTCTAGTAGCTTCCTAATTGACCGTCCCTTTCCAATCTTCTTGAATATCAGAATAATACTTCTAAAATCATTTTAATCAGATCACTTCCCTGCTTCAAAATGCCAAATGAATTACTAGAACTTAAGTAATAAGGTCCAAATTTCTTAGCCTGGCATTGAAAGTGCTTTAACATCTAGTTCCTAATGTTCTCTTCAGTGGATAATGTGGCTCCTCGATTTACTAGCTGTGACCTTAGTCAAGGTAATTAACCTACCTGAGCCTCAGATTCATCATCTGCAAAATGAAACCTATAAAAACTGACTGCTGAGATCACTGTACACAGCCCAGGTAAAACTATCAGCACAGTGCTTGACACAGTTTTCAATAACTATGGCTGTTATTATTTATAATTATAATACGTAACTCACTGGTCCAAAATACAACATATGTATTCCCAACTCCACATCTTGATTCACATTATTTCCTCCATTTAATTGGCCCTCAACACCTCCATTCCCACAAATCTACACTGTGCACATAAATCAAAATTACCCCTATAAATCCATTCCTTCTTGCAATTCTCCTCCACCAGGCCAGCCCAGAGCAAGTGCTCTCACCTCTAAACACATAAAACATTAACCCTCAATGCTACTGTTAGTTAACATCTAAACTGTATGTTCCTTCCAGCATGGGAAAGCGCTTATCTTACATTTCCGTTTTGCCCATGGAAAGCTTTACTGCAGTGAAAATGGAGCTTGCCAATTAATTGGGATTAGCTGATTAAATTCCAGCACCCTGGGGTGGACGAGTGGCGCAGGTGGATGGAGCCCTGTGGTCCTAACACAGAGGTCGCCAGTTCGATTCCCGCATGGACCAGTGAGCAGCGCCCTCTATGATGGCTCGAATTGAAGTTGGGGGTGGGGCGGGGGTTGGAGGGTGGGAATTCCAGCATCCTGACAGAAATACTTTAGAGGAAAAACACGGCCAAAAAGCAAAAAAGGCAGCTGTCTGAGGATTTGCTGCATTCTTTGCTTTGTAATTCCTCAGACAGCTGCACTTGATTCTAAAGACATTAAACATTTTCCTTAGAGAAAGACATCCAACAAGGAAGTCTGTGGGGGTCAATGGTGAGCAGGAAGGAGTGATAAGGGCGCATCAGCTGACAGCCCACTCCAGGAAACATCTTTCAGACTCCACTTTCCAAGGAAGTAAATTTCATCTGGAATTCCTCTCATCCAGCACAAAGAGAACAGGCCCTCTAGGAGGTGCCCAACTGGCACAAAGCAGGTGTTCAATAAATGTTGGCTGACTCTGAATAAGCAAACCAAAGCCCCTATTCAGATTATTTTGTGGGTTTGTTAAAAAAAAAAAAAAAGGCGGGGGGGGGGGGCAGGAGGGAGGAGGGAGGTAATCTCATCAGCTCTTTCAGTTTTCCAGTTAACCATTTGCTGAGGATGCTGCAGCTGGCTCCCCCACCCAAAAGCCAATGACAGCAAATCTCTCGGGTGAGTCACTTTGGATGCATGGTCCGACAAGTGAACTTTGTGTTAGCCCCTCCTCCATCCACTGTGGCTGACGTTAATTAAGGAGCTGGAAAAAGGCACAATCCACGTGTTATCACATTAAATTTCACAAAGTTTTCCCATTTAAAAAAAAAATCCTTAGTAGTATCAAATTCAAAATTCCACTATTTATCTATTGGAGACCAAAACAAAAGGCATTTTTTCATATTAAGAACATCCTCATTAAAGAACACTTGGAAAAAAGACAAAAAATAATGAGCCATAAGATGTACCACTCAAAAATAGCACCTATCAACATTTCGGTTTTTTCCCCCAGGTTTTTCCCCCCAGGTATTATACATTCCATGTGACTGTAACCATTTGGTATATACTACTCATACCTGCAGTTTGTGTCACTTAAATTATATCATAACCATTTCCCTATGTTTACATAGAGTAGATACATAGAGTAGATGGTAGAAACGAGATTTTTAAATTAAACCAAGACAAGAAATATTCTCTTTCTTCCTTGATAGTAAAAACTGAGAATTTCCAAAAGTTCCTGGGGCCACTGGAACTAAGATAGGTTACTTTTAAAAAATGCCTAGACACATAGGCACTGTTTAACAAATGTTAACTGACCTTCAAGTGACAAAGAATATTTACTATAATCATCTTTGGAAAGATACAAAAGAAATTAAATTCAGCCTCTGTTCCCAACAAATTTTTACTATCATTAAGAAGATAAAATGTGGGAGCATTTGAGATCTCTTTCCCCGCATGTCATCAGTTTAGCTCAAATAAACTAATTTTTTTAAAAAAGAAGATAATGCATTTATACCCAACAACTAACGCCCAGCATTAATTCAGCATGTGCTCATCCTGGCTCTTCAAGGGCTGGGGATGCTTTATTCATTTTGCACCCCTAGAGTGAAGAACAGTGCCTGGCACATTATAGGTAATAAGTATCTCTTGCACTGAACTGAACTACATACTAAGCTATGCTTATCTAGAGAGAGGAAAGATCACTGTGAGCTGAGGTTAAGTTAGGCAAAGCCGACAGCATGGATATGGCAGACTCCGATTATGGCAATGATTTGCAGAAAGAAGTCTGAACCATACAAGCCTTGGGATACTCTGAAAACTAAAGACAACATAAGAAAAAATGTTTGCATAGTCCTAATTTATTAAAAGCTTGATGTTTCTACAAAAGCAGCATTGGAAATCCTGCTATACATATTAACCACTTATGGGAAATATAGAACACATGACAGACACTACTTAAAAAGAAAGAATAGGGCCGGCCTGGTGGCTAAGGCGGTTGGAGTTCCATGCTCCTAACTCCAAAGGCTGCCGGTTCGATTCCCACATGGGCCAGTGGGCTCTCAACCACGAGGTTGCTGGTTCAACTCCTTGAGTCCCGCAAGGGACGGTGGGCTCTGCCCCTGCAACTAAGATTGAACATGGCACCTTGAGCTGAGCTGCCTCCCTGATGGCTCAGTTGGTTGGAGCGCGGGCTCTCAACCACAAGGTTGCCAGTGTGATTCCTCGACTCCCGCAATGGATGGTGGGCAGCGCCCCCTGCAACTAAGATTGAACAGGGCACCTTGAGCTAAACTGCAGCTGAGCTCCCGGATGGCTCAGTTGGTTTGAGTGCGTCCTCTCAACCACAAGGTTGCTGGTTCGACTCCCACAAGGGATGGTGGGCTGTGCCCCCTGCAACTAGAAACGGCAACTGGACCTGGAGCTGAGCTGCGCCCTCCACAGCTAAGACTGAAAGGACAACAACTTGAAGCTGAACGGCACCCTCCACAACTAAGATTGAAAGGACAACAACTTGACTTGGAACAACTTGACTTGGAAAAAAGTCCTGGAAGTACACACTGTTCTCCAATAAAGTCCTGTTCCCCTTCCCCAATAAAATCTTTTAAAAAAAGAAAAAGAAAGAAAGAAAGAACACACCAACATGAAATACAGCATTTCTTGACATCAGAAACAAGTGCTCATGCTCAGGGATCTTTCTGTGTGTCATGACAAGTGGCAGAGGCAGTAAATTAGAGCTTTAGATCTCAATATAGAGTTCCATAGTGGATACTGTCCTTGCTAAACTAGGTGTAAAAGAATGTGCTTACCAAAACTTTCTTTCAGGATCTCTTTATACTCCAGGGAAGCTATTTGCATATACTGTTAGCATTCAGAGGGTAGATACAGATTTGAAATCTGCATTCAGCCTTAATAGCATCACATTCACACCACCTGATTATAAACATATCTTTAAAAAGAGAATCCAACTTCATGATTAGGGTATTATGCAGCAGAATCCATACATCCTAAATTCATTCACACATATTTTCCTTTCTTCTATTCCACTTGCGCTTTGAAAAAATTCTAAGCATTTATGGACTAGGACTTTGCTAATATCACATCTCTAACAGCTGCTAGTTGAATGTACTAAATCCATAGCTTCTTCAGTTACATTATGTGGCCATCTCAGAAATACAAATAATACAAAACTAATACAAATCTGTTTTTTTAACAAAAGAACTGATTTAAGCCTACTCTATTGGTCTGCCTTAAGAGCAAGTTGCACAGAGCTTAGGGGTTGGGTGTATAATTTTGTCTGGATGTAATACAGCAATTTCTTATGTTAAGTATCTCTAATAGCTATCCATTCAGTCTCCCTAGTCTGAAGCAATCACCACGAACAAATGCCTGTCAACAAGTCATCTGGGAATGAACAGCTGATTTGAGGCACTGCATGCTTCAGAGCAGGTGTTCCTTGTTTTACTGAAAATACGCAGGTCTGATCACGATTATATCTATCAGATAGTTTAAAAGAAAACAAAATGAAAGAATAAGTCACAAAAATAAAAAGGTTTCAAGAGCCAAAATAAATGCAGATGGAAAACTTAAAATATTTTTCAAAAATGTCCTGAAATTTTTGATTTTCAGATTTTGTTAGGCTTCAGCACATTGTGTTATCACAAGAATACAAACTGTTAACTGTTCTTGACTTCTAAATGAAGCACTTCTCTCTAGGACATCAAAAGATTTGGAAGTCCAACAGTAATTACTACATAATCATTCATAAAAGACATGATGTGGCATAACATTTGTAAAGTTGAATTGCACCTGCAATCACCTCAACAAAAGAATATTTTATATACAAACCACACAGCTTTGAATATTTCATAATTTGATTAAACTGATCCATAAGAACTCCACTGTCAAATTGAGTAATACAAGTAACCAAAACTTGGATTGAAATACATGGTTGAAAATTTCCAAATAAATCACCCTGAGCAAGTTACTGAGTCTTTCTTTTTTTTTGATCATATGATAAGACATATTTAGTTTTGTTTGTTTGTTTTTAATTTATTGGGGTGACATTTGTTAGTGAAATTACATAGATTTCAGGTGTACAATTCTGTATTACATCATCTATAAATCCCACTGTGTGTTCACCACCCAGAGTCAGTTCTCCTTCCATCACCATATATTTGATCCCCCTTACCCTCATCTCCCTCCCCCCACCCCCTTACCCTCTGGTAACCACTAAACTATTGTCTGTGTCTATGAGTTTTTGTTTCTCATTTGTTTGCCTTGTTCTTTTGTTGTTTTTGGTTTATATACCACATATCAGTGAAATCATAGGGTTCTCTGCTTTTTCTGTCTGACTTATTTCACTTAGCATTATAATCTCAAGATCCATCCATGTTGTCACAAATGCTCCTATATCATCTTTACTGAATCTTTCTGTACTTCTGTTTCTTCATCCACAAA
The DNA here is from genome assembly GCF_964194185.1 of Rhinolophus hipposideros. Taxonomy (NCBI): domain Eukaryota; kingdom Metazoa; phylum Chordata; class Mammalia; order Chiroptera; family Rhinolophidae; genus Rhinolophus; species Rhinolophus hipposideros. The sequence continues at coordinate 33,611,656 of NC_138070.1, read as the reverse complement.
ATGGGATAAACAATAGTAACGACCTCTTAGAGTAATATCAAATGAATTAATACATGTTAAATTCTTATAATAGAGCCTGACAAAGGGTAACTGATAAAGAATGTTTGTATTATACTGGGAACCAAAAATTTTTAAATGAGAATACTGAAAAACAATAACAATTAAAAAGAGGAATCCTAAAAATGAAAAAAGACACAGCTGTCATGACCTGTAGAATAATAAAGTTTTCAAGCTGTTATAGTATGTCTGAGGTGTAAACTAAAGGAAAAAGACTACCCTACTTTTAAAAAAACATAGTTACATCCCTTCAAGGTGAATTAATACATCCCACCACCTTGATTCTTTGTCACTGGTCCTATTTTGCAAAATGTGATTCTTCCTCTTTAGTATCAAGAAAGCCACAAAGCAAGTCCCTCCAGGAGAGCAAAATAAGACATTATGGGTATGTGAAGTCCTTAGCATATTCTAGTTTTATTAACAAACCACTAAGTTGAAACTCATTCCTGAACTAAATTGCCAAATGTTCCTGCAATGAAATCTGCAAACTTTCATGTGAACAGACCTCTTCAACAATAGGGAGTTGTTCCAGTCTGTGAATAGGACAGTGTCAGTGTGACCAACAAAGCCGGGAGCTGGACATTCCTGACACCCTCGTCCCCTTGGCTAGTCTTTGACCACTTATATCACTCAACCACATGTTTTTGGAAATCATTTTCAGGCAAAGTATGAGGACAACATCTGTACCCTGAAACTTATCCTTCATCATAGAGCCGTTTCCACAGCTTCTGTCCCAGGCCCTCACCTTTTACTGCCACCATCATGGACACTGGTGAATGAGCAGGAATGTTTTGTTTCCCTAGTCCTTCTACCCCCACTCCAAACAGTCACTTCGTGTTTTAATTGGTATATTCTGGAAAACATCATGGGATGACAATGGCAAATAAGGCAAACAATAAAATAACCTGAAAAATGAAAAAAAGACCTGATTTGGTTACATGCAGATCGCCAATAGGGAAGGAAAAGTGTGGTGTAGTGCTTTAGGTCAACATGGGTTTGAGTCTTCACTACGTATCTGGAATGCACCCTTGGAAAAGAGACTGTACTTAGGTCTTAGTTTTCTTATCTGAAAATGGGTTCATAAAACCCACATCACAAAGTTGCTGTAAGGACTTAAATAAAACAGCGATTTCAAAGTGTCCATTCAGTACACAGTATGTGCTCACTAAACAGAAGCTATTTCAATCCTTCTATCCAACTGTCCAGGGACACACGAATCTACTGAGAATTCCCGACAGTGGAAAAGACAAATCAAAGCTCCCAATTGTATCATGCCCTGATCAAAATGGCCCAGATGCTATTTCCACGGTAAGTATGGGTCTGCAGGATCTACTAGGCCGCGCTGGAGACAAATTTCAAAAGTAGTTGACTGCGATCTGTGCCATTTTAGTTTTCCTCGAAAGTAAAGCTCAGTTTGCCCAATTCAGTCCCTTTGTTTACAACAAGGGGCAAAGGAACCGCAGCTCCGCGGACGGCTGTCACAAAGAAGGCAGCAGGCCTGGGACCTGCCCCTCGGCGGTCCTGCCAAAGGCCCTTCGCCGTCCACGTCTGGGCACCGCGCTGGCTCGCGGGTCTCGGTCCAGGCTCCCGAGTCCACGCCCGAGCCGGCACTGACTCTCCAGAAGGCGGTGCCACCGCCGGGGTCGAACTCATCGCCCGCAGCGAAACGGCCCCAAACTCCGACGGGCCCCCCGACTTGCTCGGCCCGCCGCGAGGCCGGGATCCACTCCCACGGGGGACGCGGGCGCCCGCCGCTCCTCCCGACGAGCCGGGAGCGCCCGGCGCCGGGACCGCTATTCCCGCCCTTACGGATCCATCGGCTTCGGGCCCGCTCCGCTCCCATCGCCCCCAGGTCACACTCTCCAAAAGGCAGAAACTCGCATACGCACCCCTGAAAAGCAGCAGCAGGACGAAGTCGGGCAGCCGGGCGCAGAGCCGCAGTCCCCGCCGCCGCTCCAGCGCCATGTCGAGGGGAGCTGAGGGGCCCGCACCAGCGGCTCCGCCAGCATCGCCCGCGCGCATGCGCGCAGCTGCCGGGCGCCTGCTACCCGCCCCTCGTTACCATGGCGACCACCTGGCCCGGCAGAGCCGTCACCGTGGTGACAAAAGAAGCTGATCTGGTTACTATGGATGCAGGGATGCTTTGGACCCAGGCCCATCAAGTGGGTCTCTCAATGAATTCGGTGGGAGAAGGTAAAGAGGCACGTTTAAGAGTGAAGTGCGGTAAATTTCCATAGCTATAAAATGAATATGTCACTACAGACCAGAGAAGGACGCTTAATTAAAATTTGGAAAATAAAGTGTTTCTTATTTTACAAATGACGATGCAGCCCAGTTATTTTGGAAGCATTATTGCCTACACCTCTTTTGAGACCCCGATACCAAATGTGATGGAAAGAAAAAGCACTGAAATCTATATAAAACATGAGAAACACACACACTATGCAGTACATAAAAGTGACATCTTTCTAAAACAAAACTTATTTCCGTGGTAGATCAAAAGCATGATGGTATACCCAATAGTTTATTCTGCATAAAATTAGGCTAATTAGTTGTTCTGGTAAAGCTAGTGTCGTGCGGGGGACACTGCTCACTGCGCCATTTGTCGTGGGACCCTGCTCGCTGCACCATTTGTCGTGTAAGGCGGTCTGCGGGATCTAGCTGCCGCCCCCCACATAAGAATGCAGGATGTGGTGAGGCCAAAAAGGAACACCCACGGAGCCATAGATAGGGGAGTCATACCACTATCGTCTCACTGGAGGCTGGAGCCACACAACCTCCAACCTGCTCTCCAATTCTCTGCCTGCCAACCAACCGACTGATTAACCAACACAGCCACAGCAGTTATATCGGTGGCTAATTGACTAACTGGTTACAGCTGACGGACAATTAGCCACAGCTCATGGCCATCTACTTTCCGGGTCAGCACCTTTCCACGTGAGGCCGAGAGCCTTGGAAACTGCTCTCTGGGACTCTGTCCCCACACTCCACCCCTATTAAATTGTGTTTCGCCTCACAATTTACATGACAAGCATCTTCTGCAAGGGTCCCTGTGTCATATCAGCCTACAGGCACCTACGGATGGAAAGAAACAGTAGTCTTAGGAACCAACAATGGCAAATCCCTTCCATCTGGGAGGATACATACTAGCTTTTTGTCCTGGGAAAGGAGGGTCACTGCCACTGGCACTTTTTCGGGTTTGTGGTACCAGACCTTTATGGCAGTGCTCGGGGTCCCTTGCATAGTTTCAACATGTAACAGAACAGGGGACCCCATAATAGGCCATAGTGAGAGCACAGGTTCCCCGCAAAATCATCCTGGTATCAGGACCTCCGTATACTACAGTCACTTGCGGTGGTCACTTAGCCACCAGCCCTGTCGTCACTTGGAAATCATGAGTCAAACCAGCCCCCCATGGGGCTATCAGGACCAACCATCGACAGTGGGGGCTTTTGACCTGCCAGGGCCAAGTCCATTGCTGCCGTTCCCCTACTTTCAAGCATGTGAGTGCTGACAGCAAAATATTTCCATTTCTGTCGTACCCTGGCTTTAACAGAATCTCACTTGTGATAACTTGTAGTTGAATGGGAGTGGCTGTTCGATATAGCAGAGCTTCTACTGGTGCGGGTTCTCCCTTCCGTGGTCTCTCATTCAGGATTCTCAGGACGTCCCATAGATGCGAGGCCCAGTCACGCATCGTGGGAGGGTATTTTGACACCCGGAGGCCTTGCTTCAAAAGGCCGTTCTAGCATCCAATCATGCCAGCTGCTTGTGGGTTATACGGGGTATAAAACAACCATTGTACTCCATCCTGGCAGCCCAGCGCTGCACTTCTTGCCCCACAAAATGGGTACCCCTATCACTTTCAATGACTTGAGAGTGCCCATAGAGGGCGCACAGCCGTGTAAGAGCGACCACTGTATGCTGCTGATCTGCAGCCGGACACGGCCAAGCAAACATCAACCCCATAGCAGTGTCCACTGCTGTGAACACATACATAGCATTGCGGGCCTTAGGCAGGGGTCCAATGTAATCCACCTGCCAGCGAGTGAGGGGCACCCTCTCTCGCGTAATCTGCTGTGTCTCCCAGGGGAGCCTCTGCCTTTGGGGACTGTCCTGGGCACAGAAGGCACAATCATAGCAGGCATCTGCTATCTCCTGCCATTTCAAAGGCAGACCCCAGCGTCTGCTCACCTGCCACATGGTTCGGCTTCCAGTGTGCTGCAATTTCCTATGCGGCCTATGGGCCACATCAGTGGCAGGAGCCTGTTCTAACCATCAGACCTCTGCTAGGCCATCTGCTTCATCATTACCTGGGGACACTAAGGGGGAGTGACCTGTGACATGCATTAGGGTCACCTCCTTTCTCTGCCCTAGGTCCCAGAGGTCCTGCCACATGGCTTGACCCCACAGTGGATGGTGTCCTACCAACCAGTTTTGGTGTTTCCACAAAGGGAGCCAAAATGTTAGGCCCTGGAACACTGCCCAGCTTTCAGTACAAATAACTAGGGGCCCAGGCTCATGGCTGATTACCATCCACACAGCTCATAGCTCAGCCCACTGGCTACTCTGGCCCGTCCCAGTATCAAACCAAATGGTGTCTGTTTTGGGCTGCACACCAATAACCGTCCAAACAGCTGCAGCACTTCGGCTAGAATCATCGGTAAACAAGGCATCCTCAGGTACTGGGGACTGTCCTTCTTTGTAGGGCGAGGGCTCCAAGTCCTCTCCTCTAGGCAGAGCGCTTGGCTCAGCCTGGGCTGCAAGCTCCACAGGCCCCAGGACCTGTTGTAGCTCTGTGCTCAGAGGGCTTGAACTAAGGGTGCTACGTTGCTCCAAGTCTGCACCCCACTTGGCGAGGGTGGTGGTCTGTGCCACCCCCGTTTTGGGTCCCTGGGTCCACATATGGACCTACTCCTGGACGGGATAGGTTGTTCGAAGCAACACCCGTGCCGTTCCTGTGATGGCTTCTGTGGCCACTAGGGCTGCATACACAACAGCCAGCTGTTTCTCTATTAGAGAATAGCAGACCTCCGCTCCTTTCCATAATTGGGACCAAAATCCCACTGGCAACCGCAGTCACTCCTGCCATTGCCAGAGGCCCCAACCGTACCCCTCTTGGGTTACGTGAACATCAAGTTCAAATGGGCAGCCGAGGTCCACTACTTGCAGAGCCTGTGCCTGCTGCACTGCCCGTTTATTGGCAACAAAGTCTTGCTCTATAGCCTCTGTCCAATCCCATGAAGCCCCTTTTTTATCATGTTATACAAGGGCCTTGCCATTTGTGCTAAATGGGGTACAAAAACCCTCCAATATCCCAGCAGACCCAAATACGTCTGCAGTTGGGAAACCTTGGTCGGTCGGGGAAAGGCTTGTATTTTGTCCATAATCACCTCAGGTATGACCTTTGTCTTACCCGACCACACAACACCCAAAATCTTGACAGATAAGCCAGGGTCTTGGACCTTTTCCTCATTCACCACCCAGCCACGTGACTTCAGGTGGAGGAGAAGAGAGGGAGCTGCTTGCTCTAAATCTGAAAGAGAATCAGATGTTAATAAAATATCATCAACATAATGAAACAAGGCCACAGAGGACAGGTGATCCCATTGTGCCAAATCCTGGGCCTCGAGCCCGTGGCAGATAGTGGGGCTGTGCAAGTATCCTTGCGGAAGGACTTGAAAAGTCCACTGCCGCCCGTCCCAAGTAAAAGCAAACTGCTCTTGACACTCGGGTGCAATGTCAATGGAGAAAAAAGCCTGGCCAAGTCCACTACATAGTGATATGTCCCCAGGCGGACTGTCTGATGATCCATTAAATCATGTATTGAAGGCACTGCAGCGTGCAAGGGTGGCGTCACCTTATTTAACTCCCTATAGTCCACAGTCATTCGCCAGGTGCCATCTGGCTTCTTGACAGGCCATACTGGGGAGTTAAACGGACTGTGTGTTGGCCTCACAATATGTGCCTTTTCCAATTCCAATATTGTACGACCAATCCCCTCCTGCCCTCCTGGCAGGCAGTACTGTCTCACTGTAACCATGCGCCAGGGCTGCGGCAACACTTGAGGAGGGTGGTGAGCATGCCCGCGTGTAACCGCTTTCACCACCCAGACCCGGAGACGGAACTCTCCCACCAACGTCTGTAACCTAAGGCCATGTAGCATGTCCACCCCTAGAATATACTCCGGAACAGGGGAAACATAAACTTTGTAGGTACGAGGGGGAAGCCTTCCTATACCCAGTGGTAAGGAAACAGCTTTTACAGTCACAATCTTACCCTCATAGCCATCAGATTGCTGGTCCGGGGAACAGTTCTGGGTTCCCATAAACAAGACTGCAGTCTGCGCTAGTGTCAACTAGGGCCAAAACCCTCTGGACATTAGAAGGGGACAAATGTATGGACAGTTCCACGTGGGGCCTCCGGTCCCCGCTTGTCCTCTCAGATTAAGTACCTTGGCCCCACCCCTAATCAAGCTGAAAGGAGTCAGCCTCAAGCAGCTGCATAAAGAACTAGAGGGATATGGGTTGCACTTTCCCAGACTTCTCCTTTAGGCTTCTCCGGAATTGCTGTTCCAGATGCAACTGTTTCCAAAGTTCCAGCAGAAGTGCATTGGGTTGTCGGTCTATTGTTTCCTTATCAACTCCTGCTGCCACGAGATCACACCACATCTGTGCACATGTTACTCTCTGAGGCCCACGACCTCACCCCTTTACCTTTGGTTTGGGCTTCCAGGTCTTAACTGCATGGACCTCCTGTCTTAACTTCCTTCACCTCCGGCTTTCAACATCCCCTAGGGTGGCCATGGCAGTTGTAATTTCATGGATCCATTGCCCCACATAGGGCGTAAGAATGGCGACCAAGGATCCAAAAGCACTCGCAGGTGCAGTATCCCAAACCAGATCTCTCATGCTGGCTGTAAAAAGCTCGTCATCCGGCCCCTGCATGTTAGGGTTGAACATAGCACATCTCATACCCATTTCACGGATGATTTGAGTAAGTTCCGTATATGACTGCCATTGACTCACAGTGTCTGGCAGCTCTCCAGCCTGTCCCCATACTGTGCGTACCGCAGCAGTGAGCCACTCCATTAGAGTGTGATTGCCCTGGTTTTGGGCCAATCTATGGCAGTTCTGTAACCTTTGTCGCAGGGACGGATGCATTGTCACAAAGGCTAGCTTTTCCATCTCGCCTGGGGAGCAGAGAATGTTATCTGCTCCCTCATCCCACAAACGTAATAGCCAAGCCGAGACTGGCTCTCCAGGGTGCTGTCAGCACTGCCTCCCCAGCTCCTGCAACTCAGTGGGAGTGTAAGGGGTGTAGGTCGTGAACTCAGTCACAGCTGGGTTGCCGGCAGCAACGCCCTCGGGGCCCAAAGGTTGCTCACGTTTTACCTTTTGCTTCAAATTTTGCCGGGTTTGGGGGTTGGGAGCTACATTGTCTCCACTTGCTTCCTCTGCCTCTGCTTCAGAGTCTCCACAGTGGGGCCCCTCTTCTAACAGGCAGACCCGAGCTTCCAGTGCTTCCAACTGGGATACCTGGTCCGGCACCTGGGCTATTTCATTAGGCGCATGTTCTGTGTTGAGATTCAAGGCTGTGAGGAACATCCAGCCCACGTGGCTGGCTGTACCCTAGCCTCTTCCGGCAACCGCTTAGCCAGAACCTGCAGGGCCCTCTCCACGCTGGCCGGAGAGCCATCCATGTCCTCCCACCCTTACTTAGGGGTCCAACTCCTGAGAACAGTGGCCACTGGGCACCACACACTGTGTGGGAGCCACACGTCCTCCTGCCCAGAGTCAGACACCATTCCTACCTAGCTGGAATCTTGCTCGCAGCGCCAGGTGTCCGATTGGGTGGAGGCCTCGGTGTAAGATGTCTGCAACCCTTGGAGCCTATAGCAGCAGCCCACCAAAAAGCCAGTGATACCTGCTATGGCCAACAGGGTGGCATGCCATTCAGAGGCTCGAGAGGGCCACCAATTCACAAGGGGTCACATCTCTCCCAGGCAGACTGCGCTCCCCGTCTCTGGCGCTGCTCCTCAAGGGCTTCCTGAGACTGAGTTTTCACACTCACAAACTGCTCTACCATACCTCAGAGAGCTTTGGCTGGCGCCATACTCTGCTCACTGCACTGTTTGTCGTGGGACCTTGCTCGCTGCGCCATTTGTCGTGCGAGGTGGCCTGCGGGGTCTCAGCTCCTGCTTCCCACATAAGAACGCAGGATATGGCTAGGCCAAAAAGGAACACCCACGGAGCCATAGATAAGGGAGTCATACCACTATCGTCTAACTGGAGGCTGGAGCCACACGACCTCCAACCTGCTGTCTACTTCTCTGCCTGCCAACCAACCAACTGACTAACCAACGCAGCAGTTATATCTGTGGCTAATTGGCTAATTAGTTACAGCTGACACTCAATTAGCCATAGCTGATGGCCATCTACTACCCCGGTCAGCACCTTTCCACGTGAGGCTGAGAGCCTGGAAACTGCTCTCTGAGACTCTGTCCCCACAGTTAGGAAAGAAAAATGGAACAGAATCTCAAGAGGACAAGCAGACAAGATGAAAAGAAGGATAAAATGTACTAGAAATTGGACCTAAGAATTCAGGTGGTTTTGACTGTCATTAATATTGTGAAAAATTATTGAAATAGCTTGTATTATATCTAAAATAAAAAGTACATCTCTAGTGCTCCAGGAAATAAGAGTAAAAACAGAGTTTTGAGTATAGTTATTAGTAACATATGCCAGTTTCCAACGATTATTTTAATGTATAACTTAAAGACTTCAATTTTCAGTCAGTCACCCTAAATTCATTTTGGTATTTTTAGTTTTTACAAGGTAGAACAGTGTATAATTTCCATATGCACTAAATTCTATGCATTATATATTTTTAAATTATAATTATAACTATCAAGAAACATGAAACAGATTATGGCTGTTGCCAAGTTTAGGCTTCAAATGCCATCATTGTATGATGTTCTTTATAAGTCTCTATAATGGTTCAAACCTCTGCAAATATAAATTAATTGTATTCTCCAAAATCTTATAAAGAATAAAAATTTTAAAATAACTCAATTACATATTATGATTTTATTTGTTTTTCCTAAAGCTTCTGTCTGTTCCAGTTCACCAGGTTCCAAAGTCGCAAGTAAAAATATGTGAAAATTATTTTACAGTGGTGGTTTCTCTCTCTTCATCAAACACATAATAGAGAAATTAAAGAGAGAAAAGTTCATCTTAGGCCTGACTATTTTTCCTTCTCTCTCTCTTTTCTCTATTATTGCCTTTAGCTCTTTGTTATACAGCCAGATATATTTGCCTAACTAAAGGAACTATTTTGGTTACCTGCAAATATAAGATGGTGTCTAACTGTGGGCAATGTACAGTTTTCGGAAACCAGTACCTCTTTTCTCCTGCTGAATTTCCTGGCCTTCCATTGTGAACTGGTCCCATGTATTAAGTGGTTTTCTCTACTAGGGAATCTTTTGAAAGTCAGAAGAAGATCACAGAGAAAGGCTCCATGAATATTTTGTAAGGAGTAGAAGTTCCTATAAAAATGGATGCAGGTATTGATAATCCTCCACATATGGAGTCTGCAATTCATGACCGGTGGCTGACAGACAGGATCCTGGAACAGAGCACAACTAGTGATGCACCAGGACAAAGCAAGGTGCTGTCGCGTCCAGCACAAGAGTTGTGGGAAGCGAGGAGGGCAGCACAAGGTTAAGAAAGACAGTAGACAAGAGTAGAGTGTGAGCCAGGCCTAGGGATTCAAGTCTCAAGGACTGAGCCCTGAATTGGGCCAACACATATCTTTTATTAGTTAAGTGTGAAAGTAAAAGAAGTAAAGCTTGTCAATCTCAAGATCTGTGAATCCCATACATTACAATAGGAAACTGATTTAAGCCAATTTCCCTTGCCTACAGGTAGTGAACCGTAAGTCTCAGGATAAGTACTTCCCCAAGGGACAAAACCTTTATGCATATGAATAGTTGGAGAGCACATCATTGAGTCACTTCCTCTGCAGATTTGTGGGAAGGAATGTAGCCACAGAGGTAGAGGCTCTCCTTAGCCGGGGGAAGGTGGGGGGCTGGGCCCACCTCTATCAAACCTACGAGTTCCCCAATGGTCCCCATGTGGCTGTGTCTAGCATGGGTTGTCTCCCCACCCCCCATGGGGAATCTTACCCGTCATTGACTAGCCAGCCATCATTTTGGGGCCAAACAGGGAGACATAAGTTGTAAGCATAAAGGTGAAGCAAAGTCCCTGAAAGGATCTGTCTCACAGACTCTCCTTTCTTTAGGGGCAGGTATGAAGAGACAAACGGGTAGGCTGCTGCGTGGCTTCAGGGTGCATTTGACTATCAAGTGATCTGCTCCTCCTTATGATTTTGTTGTTTCCTGGAGAGCTGTAGCCCTGTTCAGAAAGGAATCAGAGCTTGGAAAGCATTCATGGGGCTGCAGAGTTTTGCTTTTATCACATTACTCATCTGAATATGCTTACTTCTAATGTGTGGCTTACTAAGGAGAGATACAGCGTGTTTCCCCAAAAATAAGACCTAGCCAGACAATCAGCTCTAATGCATCTTTTGGAGCAAAAATTAATATGACCAGTATTATATTGTATTACATTATGCTATATTATAAAGATCCAGTCTTGTAGTAAAATAAGACTGGGTCTTATATTAATTTTTGCTCCAAAAGACACATTAGAGCTGATTGTCTGGCTAGGTCTTATTTTCGGGGAAATATGGCATTTGTTAAAAGAGCTCTCAGGGAACTAAACATGCGTGTGCTAAACTTTTCAATGCTAACACAAAGTGCAAATCAAGGGGCAAAGAAACAGTGGGGTTTTTCTGTGAGACTCATCTCTGAACAGACTGGAAAAGTCCTGGAAGCAACATCACAGTGATGGAGAAATATTTTTCCTGTGAATCCCCAAATGATATAGATGATGTTGGATCTGCTGGCAGTTACTGGGTGTAGGCCGGGATCAGGTCTCATGAGACCGTAGAATGGAAACATGGACCCAGGAGAGGCAAAGAGTTTAAAAAAGAGGATAGTTTATTGAAATCAAAGAGTCAGAGCTCCCGAATGAAAGGAGGGTCCCGAATAGGGGTGGCCCTGTGACTGAGGCAAAAGCTCTTACTTTTATACCTTCCCTTGCCTGTTTGGGGAAGGGGAGCTGTCCGAAGAAGGGAACTGTATGAAGAAGGGAACTGGTGACTTCTAGTGAAATTCATCTACCAGGTTTGTTCTGCTTGCCCATCCTAAAGGAATTAGCAAAGTAACCCACTCTTATCTATCAGATCTGCTCCATTTGTCAGGCCAAAAGGAATTTTATGATTAACCTCAAGGCCTTGTTACATTTTGTCCTGCAGTGAAGGAGAGATTTCAAAACCTGGAGTTTTAAGATGGCTGTCTTGTTTATTCCACCAGGGACCTCCCTGTCTACCTAGGGATATGCTAACTATCCTGTCCCAACAGATTAAACATGGGCTCTGGAGTCTGATGGACTGTGGTTCAATTTTTTTCATTTTAGTAAATTTGGGAAAGTTACTTACCTTCTCTAAGTCTTGGGCTCCTTGTCTGTAAAACAGGGATAATAATACCCACCTCAAATGGTCATTGTGAGGATCATGTGTGATATAGGTTTGAAACGTTCTAGATGCTCAATACATATTTATTGCCTGTGCCCCATCCTTTTCTTACTATTTTAGTTCAGATCAGGCAAAATGGTTACAATATTCCTGGAGAGTCTCAATAAAGAAAAGGATCTTCAGCCTGTAAATGGGTCAGAAGTAATGAGAAGCCAAGAGGAAGTTTTACATCAATGTGTGTTTATTCTCCAGGTGTGACTACATTCTTTTAAAGTAATGGAACTATGGCTTTTGTTCCTTCACTATGCCATTACACCCACCTAAATAATCACCCAAAGCCAACCCTCACAGAATGAGAGAAGGGAGATCCATTGACTGAGGGGACTCTCTGATTCCAGAGAGTTAAAACATTCCTTTTAGGACTTACCACAGATTCTATTGATCCATTTCTCCTCCCATCAAGTCCCACCTTCCTTGCAGTGTTTCTGACTCCATTTTTCTCACATTTTATCCTACTGTCATCCTTTGTTCTTCTTCAAAGTATTTCTTTAATTTTATTTAAATAGGACACACACATCTCAAGCTTAGAAAACAATGGCAAACTAAACTTCCATCCTCTCTAACAGGACATGCTACTTGTGCTATAAAACGACAGATCTGCGGTTCCAGTTATTTGCATGTTCCTCTCCTCTGTAGTGGGTCCATTGAAAAAGGTTATATGACACAAATAGAAGAAGAAAGAGACTTAAAAGAAGTGAAAGAACTCTATAAGAACTTTCTGACTCTATCAGAAAGAGCAATATAAGAACAATGGGCATACAAGAAGGAGAAGAAAGAGAGAAGGGAACAAAGAGTATATTTAAGCAAAGAGTCATTGAGAACTTTCCAAACGTGTGGAAAGAACTGGATCCCCTAATCCAAAAAGCAAATAGAACACCTAATTACCTCAACCCCAACAGGTCTTCTCCAAGGCACATTGTACTGAAGCTTTCAAAAATCAATGACAAAGAAAGAATCTTCAAGGCATCCAGGAAAAAGAAGACGGTAACCTACAAAGGAAAGCCCATTAGATTGTCATCAGATTTTTCAGCAGAAACTCTACAAGCCAGGAGGAAGTGGAACCAAATTTCAAACGATTGAAAGAGAGAAATTATGAGCCAAGAATAATATACCCAGCAAAGATATCCTTTAGATATGAAGGAGGAATAAAGACCTTTCCAGACATACAGAAGCTGAGGGAATTTTCTAATACATGACATGACCTACAAGAAAAACTAAAGGAGGCTATTCGATCACCATCAACAGGGACAATTTGTGCCAACCAAAACATAACAAGGGGGAGAGTAAAGGCCTGAACCAGAATATGGGAATGGAGAAAGTAAGCGTGCTGAAGAAAATGGAATTTTCTAAACATCAAACTTTCTTTAATATAAGCTTAATGATAACCACTCAAAAAAAAAAAATCCAGAACTGAAATATATACTGTAATAAAAGAAGAAACAGAGGGAAACATCATAGAATACCACCACACAGAAATAATAGACAACAACAAAAAAGCAAAGAAACCATAGAGACACTTACCAGAAAACTAAAGATAGAATGATAGGAAATCCTCACGTATCAATAATCACCCTAAATGTAAATGGACTGAACTCACCAATAAGAAGGCACAGAGTAGCAGATTGGATCAAAAATTAAACCCAACCATATGCTGTCTTCAAGAGACACATCTCAGCTACAAGGACAAGCATAGACTCAAAGTGAAAGGGTGGAAATTGACACTCCAAGCAAATGGTACCCAGAGAAAATCAGGTGTAGCCATACTGATATCAGATGAAACAGACTGCAGGGTGAAAAAGATAGCAAGAGACAAATATGGACACTTCATAAGGGTAAAGGGGATTGTACAGCAAGAAAACATAACAGTCAATATTTATGACCCCAATCAGGGAGCATCAAAATATGCCAAGGAACTACTAACGGAACTAAAGGGAGAATTAACCAAAACACAATTATACTACAGGACCTAAATGCATCATTGACAGCTATGGATAGATCATCAAAACAGAAAGTAAGTAACGAAATATCAGCCCTAAATGACACATTAGATGAAATGGACATAATTGACATTTATAGAGCACTTCATCCTAAAACATCAGACTATACATTCTTTTCTAGTGTACATGGAACATTCTCAAGGATAGACCACATATTGGGACATAAAATCACCCTCAGCAAATTTAAGAAGATTGAAATCATACTAAGCATATTCTCTGATCACAAGGCTGTGAAATTAGATATCAACTGCAAAAAGAAAGAAGGAAAAAAAACAATTACATAGAGATTAAACAATATACTTTTAAAGAACGACCGGGTCAAAGAAGAAATTAGAGGAGAGATCAAACGATACATAGAAACAAATGACAATGAAAACAAATCTCACCAAAATTTTTTGCATGCAGCAAAAGCAGGTTTAAGAGGGAAATTAATATCATTACAGGCCTATCTCAAGAAACAAGAAAAATCTCAAATAAATAACCTCACATTACACCTTAAAGAACTAGAAAAAGAAGAACAAATGAAACCCAAGGTTAGCAAAAGAAAGGAAATAACAAAAATCAGAGCAGAACTAAATGAAATAGAGAACAAAAAGTCAATAGAAAAAATTAATGTGACAAAGAGCTGGTTCTTTCAAAAGATTAATAAAATATGACACTAAGTGGCTAGGTCCACTTGGCTAGGTTCACTAAGATAAAAAGAGAGAAGACACTAATAAACAAAATCAGAAATGAAAAAGGGGAAGTTATCATGATGCCACAGAAATACAAAGGATCATCCAAGAATACTATGAAGGACAATGTGTCACCAAATTTAATAACCTAGAAGAAATGGACAAGTTCTTAGAAACACATAGCCTTCCTAGGCTGAGCCATGAAGAACTGGAAAATCTAAACAGACAGATCACCGGTAAGGAAATTGAATCAGTCATCCAAAACCTTCCCAAAAGCAAAAGTCCGGGACCAGATGGCTTCACTAGTGAATTCTACCAAACCTTCAAAGAGGATCTAATGCCAATCCTGCTCAAACTCTTCCAAAAAATTGAAGAAGAGACAGTACTCCTTAACTCACATGAGGCCAACATTACCCTGATACCAAAACCTGGTAAGGACAAGACAAAAAAAGAAAATTACAGACCAATATCTCTGATGAATACAGACGCAAAAATCCTAAACAAAATTCTAGCAAATTGAATGCAACAATTCATTAAAGAGATTATTCATCACAACCAAGTGGGGTTCATCACAGGAGCACAAGGATGGTTCAACATCCACAAATCCATCAATGTGATACACCACATAAACAAAATAAAGGACAAAAATCATATGGTTATATCAATTGATTCAGAAAAAGCATTTGACAAGATACAACATCCATTTATGATTAAAACACTTAATAAAATAGGTATAGAAGGAAAATACCTTAATATAATAAAGGCCATATATGACAAATCCTCAGGTAATCTCATAATTAATGGTGAAAAACTGAAGCCCTTTGCTCTATGTTCAGGAACACGACAGGGCTGTCCCCTATCACCTCTGCTTTTCAACATAGTGTTGGAAGTCCTCGCCAGAGCAGTCAGGAAGAGAAAGAAACAAAAAGCATCCAAATTGGGAATGAAGGAGTTAAATTGTCACTCTTTGCAGATGACATGATGCTGTATATAGAAAACTCTTAAGACTCCACCAAAAAGCTACTAGAAACAATCAACAAATACAGTAATGTGGTCGGCTACAAAACCAACGTAGAAAAGTCCATTGCATTCCTATATACTAATAATGAAATCTCAGAAAAAGAAATTTAAAAAATAATTCCTTTGCAATTGCAGCAAAAAAAAAAAAAAAATACCTAGGAATAAACTTAACCAAGGATGTGAAAGACCTATCTGCTGAAAACTACAAGGCATTTAAAAAAAAAAATTGAAGAAGACACAAAGAAATGAAAAAGCATTCTATGCTCATAGATTGGAAGAATCAACATAGTTTAATGACCATATTACCCAAAGCCATATACAGATTTAATGTGATCCCCATCAAAATCCCAATGGCATTTTTTAACGAAATAGAACAAAAAATCATCAGATTTGTTTGGA
This sequence comes from Rhinolophus hipposideros, assembly GCF_964194185.1. Lineage (NCBI taxonomy): Eukaryota > Metazoa > Chordata > Mammalia > Chiroptera > Rhinolophidae > Rhinolophus > Rhinolophus hipposideros. The sequence continues at coordinate 33,595,851 of NC_138070.1, read as the reverse complement.
ACCACAAAAGACCCCGAATAGCCAAAGCAATCTTAAGAAAAAAGAACAATGCTGGAGGGCTTACACTCCCTGACTTTAGCTCGTACTACAGGGTTACAATAATCAAAACAGCATAGTATTGGCAGAAAAACAGACACATAGACCAATGGAATAGAATTGAGAACCCAGAAATAAAACCACATAAATATGGACAGATAATTTGTGACAAAGAAGCAAAAAGCATATATTAGAGAAAAGACAGCCTCTTCAATAAATGGTGTTGGGAAAATTGGAAAGCCACGTGCAAAAGAATGAAACTGGACTGCTATCTGTCATCATGTACCAAAATTAATTCAAAATGGATCAAAGACTTAAGCATAAGACCTGAAACAATAAACTGCATAGTAGAAAACATAGGTACTAAACTTATGGACCTTGGGTTCAAAGAGCATTTTATGAATTTGACTCCAAAAGCAAGGGAAGTAAAGGCTAAAATAAACGAATGGGACTATATGAAACTTCAAAGCTTCTGCACAGCAAAAGAAATCATCGACAAAATAAAGAGGCAACCAACTGAATGGGAGAAGATTTTTGCAAACAGTGCCTCCGATAAGGGGCTAATATCCAAAATATACAAGGAACTCATGTAACTCAACAGCAAATAAACAAACAACCCAATTGAAAAATGGGCAGAGGACCTGAAGAGACATTTCTCCAAAGAGGACATACAAATGGCTAATAGACATATGAAAATATGCTCAACATCACTAATCATCAGAGAAATGAAATTGAAAACCACAATGAGACATCACCTCACCCCAGTTAGAATGGCTATCATCAATAAGACAAATAGTAACAAGTGTTGGAGAGGCTGTGGAGAAAAAGCAACCCTCATACACTGTTGGTGGGAATGCAGACTGGTGCAGCCGTTATGGAAGGCAATGTGGAGGTTCCTCAAAAAATTACGAATAGAATTACCATATGACCCAGCAATCCCTTTCCTGGGTATCTACCAAAAATACCTGGAAACAGTTCTACATAAAGACACAAGTGCTCCAATGTTCATTGCAGCTTTATTTACGGTGACCAAGACATGGAAACAACCAAAATGTCCTTCGATAGATGAATGGATAAAGAAGTTGTGGTATATATACACAATGGAATACTATTAGGCGGTAAGAAAAGATGAAATAGGACCATTTGTGACAACATGAATGGATCTTGAGAATATAATGCTAAGTGAAATATGTCAGATAGAAAAAGCAGAGGACCTTATGGTTTCAGTGATATGTGGTATACAAACCAAAAACAACAAAAGAACAAGACAAACAAATGAGAAACAAAAACTCATAGACACAGACAATAGTTTAGTGGTTACCAGAGGGAAATGGGGGTGGGGGGAGGGAGAAGAGGGTAAGGGGGATCAAATATATGGTGATGGAAGGAAAACTGATTCTGGGTGGTGAACACACAATGGGATTTATAGGTGATGTAATACAGAATTGTACACCTGAAATCTATGTAACTTTACTAACAATTGTCACCCCAATAAACTTTAATAAAAATAAAAAGAAAAAGTTCATATGAATGTCAAAGTTTTGGCTTTAAGTGGCTTCTGTAGCTGAAAAATCATCCAGCCCTAGAGAAAGCTTGTAAGAGTTTATTTGAGCCAAACCGACAACAATTGCTGGGAAGCAAAATCAGAACGGGTTGAGAAAATGTTCCCAAAATGGCAGTTTGGAGTTTATTTTATAGGTAGAATCAAAGGAGTAGGGTTACGTGAAATCCACTGGTGGTAGATTAAGGGTGTGGGAAAAAACAAAGTGGGGAAATCTCTGGGATTGGATAAAAGTAAATTGGAGAGACAGGTACTTATTTTACATAGGTGGGTACAGGATAGTCAACAGTTCACTATTACAGCACATAGAGAAGGTAATCAGGGGACAATAACAGTGAGGGATTCTATAGTTTCCTGCTGTGATCTGGTAAAAGGCATTACTTACTTTCCAAGCACATGTTATCCAAATGCAAAAACACAACGGACAGGCTCACTTAAGGTAGAGATTGACGTTTGATGTGTCAAGGAAGCTACAAACTAAAGATGTGACTTCCCGCCAATGCCCAACTTAGTTAGGAATTTATATGTTCACACCATCCTATGTGGTTATTTTCAGTCTCCTGAGCTTGTCAGGTTTAACCTGTGGCCCTTTTCCATCCACACTTCCTAGAGAAAGGCTTTCATAAGAAGCAATTTAGCAGGCCTTTTAAATTTCAGCAAAAGGAGGCTGGGTGTTCATATGCTAGAGATTGTGTGTGTGTGTGTGTGTAAGTAAACATGTCATGCAGGGCATATGTGAGAAAAGAATCACTCTCCTCTGCTAGGGGAGGAGTTAAAGTGTCCCCATTTCTTCACCAACAGTCAGGGTCTCTACTCATCAGTGCACATGAAAACACAACACAACATGCCCACAATGGAAGTCTGACACAGGATTTGCTCCCTCGAGGCTGAGGCCTTAGGAGTCATGAATCCCAAATTCCCCTGTCAAGGTGCCTGCTGCAATTCTTTCTTTGAGGAAATGGAGAAGCATGGCTTGGCTGAGTGCCCCATACAAATACCAGGGGAAAGGTGTCCCTGGTAGCTAGTAAACAACACTCTCTAGATCCCTTCAGGAAGGACACCTGAGGTGAGACAAAACAGACCAGGTTATTTTCTTCTTCTTCTTTTTTCCCCCTTCACTTGACCTGATGAATACTTCCAATCGCCTGGAGAGAAGGTGAGACATTTTTCCTAATCTGTGCTTTTGGGCTGGGGGTATGGATAAGCATCAGGACAGGCACACTACCTGAATTGTCTTGGAAGCAAGCCCAGGAGCTCCTGGTGCTCTGTGAGGCCGAGGGTGAAAAGACTGGGGTTAAGGAGCTCCTAATCATTAGCGGAGAGGTACCCGCAGCCCTGTGATATTCAAGTTGTATACCTCCAGGAAGTTTCAACTATTTTGTTTACAGATTTGATATATTTTTATCCCAACCCTCCAGTTAGAGGTAAATTTCTCTTCATACAAATTGTACCATTCAGTGTTTACTCCCTGGTGGCACCAACGAGAGACTAGAACCTCAGCTATTCTTCCTCCTCTGCTGCAGGGAACCTTGCACCTCCCTCAGAGTTCTTTGCAGAGTCAACCCCTTACTTCAGGGTTTGGGGAGGAGAAGTTCTTCCCAAAGGCCATGGGACCAGGGGAATGCTGTGGTGACATGTACTGTGCATTCCTTTACAGGAATGGAAGGATATTTTTTGTGGCGGTCACAGGAAAATGGGACTCTGACATTGCAGAGATTCTGGATATCCTTTTCCAGGACTGGAAAAAAGGGGGATTCGATTCTATTTCCATATCGTTAATGTAATGAGGATTATACCACAAAAGGTCTTTTTCCTTCCCTAGCGATTATTCAATGCCACGCCTTTTAAGCAAACAGATGAGGGCTCTAGATAAGACTCTCAAATTTCTCTTTTAATCCCATGGAATTGTATTCCCAGAAAATTTAGGATTGGAAGTAGTGGATGTGTTTGGTTCTCCAGGAAAATGTTTGATCCTCACAGGACTCAGGAGTACAGCAGGCTTGTCCAGCAGAGATGGCCACGCTCGGCCCTACAGAGGACAGAGGCCTTGGATCACCACCCCCTGAGGACATCTATATCCTCTGCATCCTTTACACTCTGAGGTCTCACCTTATTCCGGTCATTTTTTTCCATGCTGTATTTTATTTTCTGGCCAGTCATTGTTCTATAGAATTCTACTGCCCAGTGTAGCCCAGGCCTAGCACTAGCTCCTGCCCAGCATAGAAGGGGCAGGGAGCTCTGCTCAGGATTAAATACTCTTTGTGCGCCCCCATGCAGTTGCCACCCCACCGCCACCTGCCTAGTACAAGCTTCATAATTTTTTCATTTTGGATTGTTAACCTGATCTCTAGGCACTTGAATATATCTTCTGTATCTAGACTTTTCTTTTCAAAATTATGAGTAGTACAGGGCCTAGAACAATAATAGATGCTCACTAAATATATGTGGAATGAGTGAATATAAGACTACTGTTACCCGTGACTAACATCAGCTCATGTTGTTCTGCTTAAAATTCTTTAAAAACATTTCTTCATTGGGGAACAGTGTGTTTCTCCAGGGTCCATCAGTTCCAAGTCAAGTCATTGTCCTTCAGTCTAGTTGTGGAGGGCGCAGCTCAGCTCCAAGTCCAGTCGCCATTTCAATCTTAGTTGCAGGGAGCGCAGCCCACCACCCCATGTAGGAATTGAATCTGCAACCTTGTTATTAAGTATTCACACTCTAACCAGCTGAGCCATCTGGCCATTCCCTGCTTAAAATTCTTAAGTGACTCTCTATTGAGACAGGTTAGTTAGCATGTTGCTAGGTAGACAAGGAAAGGTCTCTGGTGGAATAAACAAAAAGCAGCCATAATGTGAAACTGCTGGTTCTGGAATGTCTCCTTCACTCCAGGACAAAGACATGAGAATTCACCTTGAGGTTTGGGGACTCACAGAAAAATATTCCTACTTCACTGTTACCTTCAGAATACAGTTAAATTCCCTTATATAACGAAAAAAGTCAAGGCTGAAAAAAATAAGTCCTTTGTCACAAGCATCACAACGTACCATCTCATTATTACGTCCTTATCTGTACTCTTAAATCTAGTCACACCGAGTTACTTGAACTTCTAAAAACTTGTCATGCTCCCTCAAGGCCCTGAAGTTACTTATGTGGTCCTTTTTGCCTGCATTGCCCTCCCCTTAATCCTGTTCAGTTTTCTAACTCTAACATGTCCTGTAGGAGCCACTTGAAGCTTCTATCATGTACTTCTCATGCAAGAATTGCCTGACCCCACTGTTCCCTCCAAAATAATTCAGTGGCCCTCCCTTGTCTTTTCAAGAATGGCTGTGCATGCTTCTCTTTTATTTTATCACATGGTATCACAATGCTATATTTTCTCTGTAGTTCTTTCCAGACTTCTAGACTTTAATACTGATTTCAACCTTCCTTCTTTTCTAGTACATGCCCTTGAGCTTATAATTCCTTTCCAAGTACTACATTAGCTGCATCTCGCAAGTTACAATATATATTGTTTTATTAACACTTGGTTCCAAGTACTTTCTAGTTTTCTAGAAATCATTTGTACATGACCATTCATCATTTAGAAGTCTATTCTCTGATGATTGGGTATAGAGCTCTAAATATATAGCCATTCTGTTAAACTCACTTATTGTGCCTCTTTGCTTTTTTTTTACTTTAGCTATAAATTTCTGGAAGTTTTGTTAAATATTACACCGTAATTATGGATTTCTCATCATTTCATTATAATTCTGTCAAAATGCTTTCTATTTTTAACTACATGGCATAAGGTACAAGAGTGTTATACCACTCTGATGACATCATGAAGCGTGCACGTGGTTCTTACCCTCTCATTTCCTCCACTGCTCCTCTCCCCCTTTCCTTCTGGCTCAACCAGAGAAATGTTACCCTTGCCTGACTCAGAGCAGCGTCTTCCATTCTCAAGTTCCCTGGAGACATAGCTGCTCTCCCACACAGGCCTATCAAACATTTTCTTCCAAACAAATACAGTCCTCTCTATGAATAAAATCAGGCAAACACAATGTTCTCTGCTGCATCATGTGATTACTGTGCTCTCCATATCACATCCTCCAACTAGAGGACCATAAGGCAGGCCTTGTGTAATGCATCTGTGTATCTCGACATTTTCTCCTAAGGGCTTACTGTATACTTGTAAACCAAAATTAATTTTAGACTGTAATGGAGAACAAAAAGCATTTAATTGAACAAAAGGAGATGCAGCCTGGGAAAAACAGATTCAGGTAGCAACCTAAACTGTGCTCCACTGAGACAAAGGGAAGGCCATCTTTTATAGAGAAAGTTCCAGCCCAAGTTCTCAATTTTACACAAATGAGGTTTCCACATTGTGCCGTCCAAATCATGCAATTCTGATTGTTCGGTATAAATGCCAGTGAAGATACAATTTGTGTAGCTCTGATTGGACATGGCAGATCTCAGTCCTTTGGTAGGTGAAACCAGCGCTTCCCTGCAATGATTGCCTCAGATGTATAAACAAGCCTGGCAATAGTGCTGGAAGCTGAGGGTTCAGTTTGAGCTTCTTCTCGGTATACAGAGTATGTGAGAAGTCTCTGTTCGCAAATGGCTTCTAGGCTCTTTTTTTTTTTCCCCAGAATTTTTTTAAAAAATTTTATTGGAGAATATTGGGGAATAGTGTGTTTCTCCAGGGTCCATCAGCTTCAAATCATTGTCCTCCAATCTAGTGGAGGACGCAGTTTACTGGCCCTTGTGGGAATCGAACTGGCAATGCTGTTGTTCAGAGCTCACGCTCTAACCAACTGAGCCATCCCATGGGCCCAAGGCTCTTATTATTCATAAAATTTGGTCCCTCGGTTGACTATGGGGAATCCATTTCAGCAGATAAATTCCTTCTCGGGGTTCACATCAAGTGAATCGTTTTGGGATCCACAACTACATAGTGGTTGCTCAATGAACAAGTCAGAATGTTAAGAAAACCAGTCACATAGGTGTTATTATGACAGAATCTCCTATAATGATTTCTCAGAATAAAAGCAAGCCTTGATGCTTAGAATGATTGAGGAAATCTTCCTAGAGATGTAGAAATAACTATGGGGCTTGATAATAAACCTCCCTTATTTAAGTATCCATCCAGCAAACACTATATTGTGTGTCTGGTACTGAGCTACAGACCAGATATAATGTGGGCAGTTTCATTCTTCAAGGAGCCCACAGTCCGGTGGGAGACACAGGGAGAAAAATAATTATACCTTAGGGGTCAAGTAACCCACAGAATGAGCTAATGTGGATATTCACTGCTCTACAGCATCACACAGGGAAATTTTGAATAAAACATAATAGAAAAATTAAATGCATGTTGAGCTTGAAATAAGGGAAGAAATCCCAAAGCAACGGAAAAAGAAAGGAATTTAAAGCCAAAATATTAAGCTTGTGTGGCGGAGGACCAAACTTTCCTCTACCCTCAAGGTTGTTATGGCTGATCTAATAAACAAAGAGATATGAGGCAGATTAGCAAGAGGAAAATAACCAAATTTGATACATACATACTTGTATGTATGGGAACCCCGCATACATTAGAGTCAGAGACCTCACCTGCCGAGAATTTCAGAGATAGAAAGGGAGATTGAGGTATATAAGACATCCTGAACTAGGGATGAGGTAATGCATCTTGATGGCTTCAACGGGTCATTGCAGAATGATAAGAAAAGCAGATGTTTACTAAATAGAAGTTTGCCCTGCCATTTGGGGCATCAAAAAGAGACTATCCCTGATACTCTCTTATCATAGGCAAGGCTCCTAATTCAAGTTCTTCTAGGTAGTTAAAGGGAGGGGCAGAAGTTTCTCTTGAAACTGAGGCTAAAATTGGCCCCAGCACAAAACAATCCCTACTCCACAGAAGCACATCTTGGGGTGGCTTGTCCGGAACCCCACGCTTGCAAACCAGAGCCATAGTAATATGAAAAGGAAGAGGAGGGAGCTCCAGGACCAGGAGAACAGTTTAACACCCATATGAGTGAGCTGGCTTCAGGACCAGTTTGAAGCAGAACTTGGAATTGAAATCCTTGCTCCTTCAGGGGAAGATTGGTAGGAAAAAATCTCCATCTATCAGTTTCTGCCCAGGCTCTGGGCAACAAAAAAAGTTTCCTGTGATAAAATCTAACTTTCAGGCTTGTGTTACATTCAGTGTTGGTTTTGAACTCACATTATACCTCTCAGGTCTGGAAGTCCCCAAGCCCAAACATTAATATAAAACCTGTTCTCACACTGGGGAAACCTCAAAACCAGTAGAAGCAAACACACAACTCTTCCTGTTATATCCTAATAACATAAAGGGCCCCACAGAATAAAACAATCCCCAATGAAGACCAGCTAACAATAAATGTACCAGACAGAGAAAACACCTTGCCACGGCATACATAGCAAGTAGGAGAATTAGCACCCTTAAATCTTGAGGTGAAAGAACCCAACGACAAAATAAGTAGGCTTACAAAGTATAAAGAGATAAAAGGGCCAGAATACAGAGAAATAAAGGACACTGAAAAAAGTAGACAGATGAGAAGAAGAGCCACATAGAACTTCTAGGAATAAAACATGCAGAACAAAAAGAAAAAGAAAGAAAAGGAAACTCAGAGGATGAATTAATAGCTGACAAAAAGGAAATTAGTGAAAAGAGATGGATCTTAGGAAATTACCCAGGATGAGGCACAGAATGGCAAAGATACAAAAATGTGAATGTTAACAGATACCAGGACCGGAAAGAACCCAAGCAGCACTCAGAGTGTTAGGAGAGTCAGCTTTATCAGGCCGACAGGCTCAACGGAATACCTTCCCAAAAGACTGAGCCCCTAGCAAGGTTTTGGAGCAGGTTTTTATGGGTTGGGGACTTCCTTGAGTTGGGGAAGGGGTAGGTGTCATCTGGTGATTGGCTCGGGGTGTGGCTTGGAGGGGGTTATGCAGAAGTGGGCTCGTCCTTAGGCTGGAGACTTCTCTCTCTGCTCAGGCCACCATTTTAGGTCAGTTCCACGTGGCAGGGAACCATTTTAAGGTCAGTTTCCCCATCATGTCCCCCCTGTTGATGATCGTAAGTGGTAACAACTTAGAGATCTTCATATTGGCTAAGAGGACGATAACCCCGCAGGGCAAGTATGCGGGCTGTAGCCCGTCAGGTGACAGAGGTCTCTATGAAATGTACAACAGCATTAACTATGCATGGCCCCATGGTAGCAAGGAGGAGGATGGTGAGGAGTGGGCCAGCTAGGAGTAGGAGCCAAGAGGACCAGCAAAGGCTAGAAATAGTATGAGTCCAATGACAGCGAAGAAGGAGGCCGGGCAGACGACGGTGAGGCTCATCTGGGCTATTTCTTGAGGGTCAGACGGAGTGGACAGGCCGGGTCAGGTTGGGCGATCCAGGTGTCTTCCTCTGGCTGGGCTCTTTTAACCCAAGTGTGATGGATCCACAGAGCAACACCTGAAACTTTAAGAGAGGTGGAAGTAACAAGTATGACAGTGTGAGGGCTTGCCCTTCCAATCTTTAACCCAGACTTGATCTCCCGGGGTAAAGGGGTGTCCCGGGGCCCGAAGAGAAATGGGAGCCCTTTCCAGAATGTGAGCACGTAGATCTGTGAGAACCTAGTCTAGCGCAGCCATCTGGTTTTGGAGGCTGGAGAACCCCAGCTGGCGAATGTCGCCAGGGAGGCTGGTTAGCAGGGGAGGCGGCCTCGCGAACATAATTTAGAAGGGAGAGAATCCAGATTTGCCAGGGTGCAGCGCGCCTGAAGGATGGCTAGCAGTAGGAGGTCCACCCACCCTAGGGAGGTCTCTTGGTGGAGTTTAGCTAATGTCTCCTTGAGGGTACGGTTCATGTGTTCAACTTTCCCTGAACTTCATGGTCAGTATGTTGTATGGAGTCTCCAGTTGATGCTCATGGCTCTGGTTACCGTCTGGAGGAGTTCTGCTATGAAGGCTGGCCCACTGTCACTGTGGATAGAAAGTGGAACCCAGTAGTGGGGGATAATCTCCCTAAGGAGGACCTTGGCTACTTCGTGGCTCTTCTCAGTCTGAGTGGGAAAGGCTTCGACCCACCCAGAGTAAGTACAGACCAGGATCAGCAAGTACTTAGTACCGCGGCAGTTTGTCATGTCAGTGAAGTCGATGTCAAGGTCCTCAAACGTGCGGTACCGCTTCTCTGAATCCCGGGGATGGGGCTAGGGCCGGACTTTAGATTGTTCTTCGCACAAGTGAGGCAGCGTTCTCCGATGGACTTGCAAAGAGCTGCCAGCCGGCTAATGTAGACGTTTTTGGCTAGGAGGCCTTCAAGGGCAGTTTTTCCTAAGTGGGTTAACTTGTGATATTCAGCAGTTACTTGAGGACCCAGCAGGGCTGGGATGAAGAGTCTTCCATTGGGCAGTTGCCACCACACTTGTGGCAATCTGGTGGCCCCTTCTGACTTTGCCCATCTGAGTTATTCCTTTGTGTACCGTGGGAGGGACGTGGTGGTAGTGTCAGTGACCAAGAGTAGTTCACTAGGGCTTCCCATCGCCTCTGATTTGGCCTTGGTGACAGCGAGCCTGTTCCCGACTGCTGAGGACTCGTTGACCCTCTGGTGGCCCCGACAATGGATAACTGCAACCTGCTGGGGAAGCCAAATGGCTTGTAGGAGCTTAAGGATTTCTTGTGTATTTTTAATAGTTTTTCCCTCCGTGGTCAGAAGGCCTCTTTCTGTGTATATAGCCCCATGGATATGGACGGTTGCAAAGACATACTGAGAGTCGGTGTGGATGTTGACTTTTCGGCCCTTGGATAGAGTGAGGGCTCTTATTAGTGCCTATAGTTCTGCCTGTTGGACCGACCATCCCGGTAGAAGTGCCCCTGCCTTGAGTACCTCATCTGTGGTGTTATTGCGTACCTTGCGTGATGTTTTCTGTCCCTCAGGAAGCTGCTGCCGTCAGTATACAGAGTAAGGTCCGGGTTAGGATGTGGGCTGTCCCGGAGTTCGGGTCTGGTGGCGTAAACCTCATTGATAACTTCTATAAAGTCATATTCTGGGTCCCCTTCCTCGGTTGGCAGGAAAGTGGCTGAGTTCAGTTTCTAACAATATCCGAGGGTTTTCCAGGAGTAGCCCCTGATATTGAGTTAGTCGTGCATTCGACAGCCATTAGGGTCCTTGACTGTTCATTAAGGTGGTGACCGAGTGGGGTACTTTAACTATGAGTCCCTGGTCTAAGGTAAGCTTGTCTGCCTCTTTGATGAGAATTACAGTCGCTGCTAGGTCCCGTAGGCATGGTGGCCAACCAGCTGCTACAGGGTCTAATTTCTTTGAGAGGTAGGCAGTGGGACGGAGCCGTGGTCCAACTGTTTGGGCCAGCAGTCCTAATTCTATTTTGTCTCTCTCATGACGAATAAGTGCAATGGCCTCTCAGCATCAGATAACTCGAGGGCTGGGGCCTGTCCAAGTGAGCTCTTTAGCTGCTGGAAGGCGTGTTCTTGATCTTCTGTCCATAGCACGGGGGCCTTTTCTTGATCAGCTAGAGCCTCATATAAGGGCCGGGCTATTGCCGAAAAGATCTGGCGGAAGCCAGCGGCCCCGAGGAACTCACGGAGCGCCCTCCGGTTGGTGGGCCAAGGGAGGGAAATGAAGACTTTCTTCCGCTCCGTGCTGAGGGCCCGCTGTCCTTTGAAGATGACTAAGCCCATGTATTGTACTTGTTTTCTGCAGAGCCGGGCTTTCTTCCAGGAGACTCTACACCCTGTCTCAGCTAAGTAGGACAGGAGTGCCCGTGACGCGGTTTGGCACTTGGTCTCGATGGCACAGGCTAGGAGCAGATCATCCACATATTGCAATAGAGTGCAGCGGTATTCTTCTCGAGGGAAGGTGGCTAAATCTGAAGCTAGCGCTTCCCCAAAGAGGGTCGGGGAGTTTTTGAAGCCCTGTGGGAGCTGAGTCCATGTCAGCTGGAGCTGCTGGCCGGTCTCAGGGTCAGTCCATCCGAAGGCGAACAGTGATTGGCTCTGGGGCACCAACCGAATGCAGAAGAATGCATCTTTCAGGTCCAGGCAGGAGAACCATCCGGCCTCCAGGGGCAGCTGACTGAGGAGAGTATATGGATTTGGGACTACCAAGTGTAGGGAGACTGTGGTTTGGTTTACCGCTCTCAAATCTTGTACTGGCTGGTATTCTCCATTAGGCTTCCTTACCGGCAGGAGCGGTGTATTCCATGGCGACTGGCCGTGGAATACTCTACGAGTATGCCTGCTGCTCTGAGGTGTTTTTTAATCCCTGCCCGAGCTTCCCTGGAGATGAAGTATTGGCGTAGCCGTTGGGGTTGAGCTCCCACTCTCAGTTCCACCAAAACTGGGGCCTTCTGTTTTGCTAGCCCAGGCGGGTTATCTTCAGCCCAAATCTACAGGAAATTGCCCCTGTAGGCTTCCGGGTTCTGTTCTACACTTCCGGTTCCGTAAAGCCTCCATTCTTTTTCCCTCAGAGTGGTGATAGACAGAATAAGTCCCTCTGACGGAGGCTGCAGTGACAAGGTTGCTCGGCCTGATGGTTCGAAGGAGATGTGCACCCCTAACTTGGTAAGGAGGTCGCATCCCAGGAGCAGGATTGGGCAGTCTGGTAAGTAGAGGAACTCGTGCGACACGGTGTGTCCTCCCAATTTACAAGTCCTGGCAGAATGGTTGGCTCTTAGCTTGATCCCCTGTGGCTCCCATTATGGTGACTCTGCGGTCCCCGAGCGGTGCCACCGGCGTGGTGACTACCTGGAGTGTAATGCTCCAGTGTCTACCATAAAAGTCACTGTTTGGCCCCCTACATCTAAGTCAACTGTGGGCTCATGGGGATCGAGTTTGAACGAGCCCAGTCCTCTTCAGTCCGACTCGATTCCCGCTAGTCCTATGAAGTCAGGCTCCGGGCTGGTTGGGTTGGGACCACAGGGAGGCTGAGGCTGGAAGCTGAGTGTCTGGAAGCGGTGGCGCCGCGCCAGCCATTGGCCGTGGTGTGTAGGGAGGTGGTGGCGGCTCTTTGTCAGGGTCTCCCTGGTAAATGGTCTTAGTCTTGTCTTTCTGGACATGGCCTCATGTGCTACTTTCACAACAATCCAAAGTTGTGAGTGATACCAAAGACATAGCAACTATAGTGTAAATACTGGCTGGCTGTCCGTTGGCCATTGACAGAATCCAGTTACAGCAATTAATTCAGCTTATTGGGCAGATTTTACTCAGTTACATGAGAATCTTCAGTTATGTCCACCAGGGAAGTTATCGAATATCCAGCTCGGTAATGTCCTTGTTCATCTTTCAGATGAGATCCGTCTGTAAATCAAATTCAGTCAGTATTATCAATAGGAGTTTCCTCTAAACATTCCTAGGAACAAGAAGATGGTCAGTAAACAAAGCACAATTGCAGGTGTCTTCATTCTGTAAAGAGGGTAGCAAAATTGCTGGGCAAAATCTGCTACATCACGTTAGAGTTGGGGGTGGCCGGTTAGCTCAGTTGGTTAGAGCGTGGTGCTAATAACACCAAGGCTGCTGGTTCGATCCCCACATGGGCCACGGTGAGCTGCGCCCTCCTTAAAAAAAAAAAAAAAAAGAGTAATATTAGAGGCAGAAAGCAAGAGTACTTCATAAGAAGCCAGTCAACTGACAGAAATGTTGAGTGTCATGAGAATTCTGTGGAGACTCAACAGAATGAAGAACACAATAAAAGAGAGCACGTAACTATTCCGTTTGTTTGCATAACGTGGCTGTAGCAGACATGGCTGTCATGCAAGGAGGGAACGTTTTGGTTATTCATTCTAATTGCTGACTATAATATCCTACAGATCTATGATGACCTCTATGTTTTTGAGTTAAAACTCCAAAGCATTTTCTTTATTTTCATGTATAAAAGAAAGAAACTATAATTAAGGTGTCCCAGAGCAAGAGCTTTAGATAATACTGCCTCTAGATCTTCTTCAGTTTGTTTCCCTTCTGGGTTCCATTGAGTTAGATTAGGTCAATCTGATATTAATAGGACATATAGAGACTGGGCCATTAATGAAAAATTTGGAACCCAGTTGTGACAGTATCCAGTCAGACCCAGAAACCCTCTGAGCTGTTTTTTTGATTGTTTGTTTTTGGAGGAGGAAAGGATAAGGTTACTCTAAGTCTTTCTGGATTAATTAGTAGCCCATCTTTAGATATTAGATGACCAAGGTATTTTACTTGGGGTAAAACAACAGAAACTTGTCCTTTGAGACCCTATGTCCCTTTATGGTTAACTGTTGTAATAGGTAAATTGTGTCCTCTTGGGAGTCTAATGTGTCCTAGAGCATAAAGGTAAATCATCCACATATTGGATTAGAGTGGAATTTCTGGGACATTCAACATCATTTAAATCAGCTTTTAGTATCTGAGAGAAATAGGTGGAACTCTGTATAACCATGGGGCATTACTGTTCAAGTAAACTCATGATGTTCCCAGGTGAAAGCAAAGAGGTATTTTCTGTCTTTTCTTTGTTTTACAGGAATGCTGAAAAAGACACTACATAAATCTATCACTGGAAAATATTGGCAGTCTACAAGAGTAGCTAATAATAGGATATGTGGATTTCAAACCACAGGATGTCTTTATTGATAGCTATGAGATCCTGTACAAATCTCCATTCTTTCCCACTTGGATTTTTTCTTGTACATTAAATTATAAGCCCCTTTTTAAAGTCATCTTAGATAATGGGCTTAATTCCAGCTAGTGCATCAGATCTTAAAGATTATTGGTGAATATTAGATAGAGGCAATTGTATTGTCAATAGTTATTTTAATAGGGGTGGCTGACTTAATCTTGCCAATATCAGTACTGGAAAAGGCCCAAAGTTGTATTGGAATGTCTTGTAAGAAACGTTCAGTCTTACAATTAGTTTCCTTTGATGGAGCTTCCTTTAAAAACATTTTCCCAATTGGTTTAGAACTACTATGTATTTACGTAATTCTAAATACATTTCACCCCTCTGTAAAAAGGACATGTGGGCATCTACTGGTTTCAAAAAGGTCTTGCCCAATCAAATGAATTAGGGCAGATTTGACTACTAAAAATATATGTTGCCCTGTAACATTCCCTAGCTGGAAGGGAACAGGTTTCTAACTTCAAGACAAACATTAGTTGATTAGATGTTCTTACCATATGTATAGAAGCTTAGTGCAAGGGAGAGGGCAACCAAGTTGGGTAGGCTTAAGAACAAATAAAGTAACTCCAGTATCTACAAGGGCTTAGTAGTTTCCGCTTTTATGCTAATTTCATTCTGTCTAAAGTATTAGTAAAGAGAGGGGAAAATGCCCTCTCACAGTCCTTGGAGCAGCCCTATGCTTGCTTCTGTTTTTTTTTTTTTTCTAAATCCCATTTCAGTTTTCTATAATCCTTCTTAAGGTGACCTAACTTTTTACAATAAAACAGACTCCTCTACAAGAGTTGCCCAGGAAACTTTATTTAGTAATTTTGTTGCTTTGATCTCCGAAACTAGTAGATGTATTAATTGGAATAGGTCATAATAGCCAGGACCATGTGTTTCAACAGTTAAAATCAAATTCCTCTGTGAACCCATCAGGGTCCTGGAGAAGGTCAGGGAAATCTTTACTTAGATTTCTTAATTCTGTTCTAGTTCCAGGAGAGTAAATTATGGTTGGTTATCCTCATCCCGAGACTGGTGAGAGGATTCTCCTTGTCCTTTTCTCTAAAGGGGACTGCTGGAGTTCTGCTTTTTTATTGTCGTTGTTGTTTTTGTTTTTAATTTTTTCTAGTCTATGCTGGTCTGGTTTTCTATTCTGAGTGTCTCCTAGGTCAGTAGGGAGCTGCAGTGGGGGAAGTGTAGAAGAGAGAGAGAAGGGGGAGGGGCAAAGGAGAATAAGTCTAGACAATGATGTAAAGGGTACAATAGGGCAGTTGGAGAAGAGGGAAAAGTGGGGTGTTAGCATTGAACAGCTACAAAAACCTTCTTTAGTGCAGAGACAGTCTCTAAAATTTTCATACTAACTTCCTGCAGAGAAGAAATTCTCTCTGTGCTCCATTTCAGAGGCTTTTATTTGCCAATTGAGGTAGGCCTCTCATTCCTTCAGTTTGATTTTTAAACTGGCTTGGTTTTCTATTGTGTGTACAAAAAATTAATTTAAGTTTCAAAAGAGCTCCATTTTGGCTATCTTAAGTTGATATCACTTCTAGTTAAGTCTTCCCTTTTCTGTAAGTACTTGCAAGTAAAAGCTCCCTATGAATTGTACATCTGTAGGAGTATTAATGGAGTTGGGGACTTGGGCTTGTTGGCCTTAGAGGCAGGATTTTCCATGCCAATTTTAGTTTTCTTTTGAGATCTGCAGAGTCTCAACAAATTTCTAGGGATACCGTGTGGTGGGTTGAAGTGTGCTGCTTATGGGTTGAGCTCCAAGGAGCTGTCATCTCCCAAGCCTCTTCAACCCTCCTAAGTGTCTCGGTTTCTCTCCCTAGTTGTCTAATACAACCTGAGGACTCAGCACTAGGTAACCAGCCTTTATGTGCACAACCGTGAATGAGTCAATTATTTAATTAAAGTTGTGTTGGAATTCCCTGTGGGGCCATGCTTGTCTTGAGGGGTACCCTATGACCTCCACATAGATTTAGTGTGAGGGTTAGAACGAGCCACCCCAAAATGTGCCGCAGTGGTATGTAGATTACTTTGTGTTAAAGGCAACCTTAGTCGCAGGCTCAAAAGAAACATTTGCCCTTCCCTTTAACTACCTAGAATTTGAATTAAGGGCCTTGCCCATAAGAAATTATCAATTTTTTTTCTTTTGAACTACCCATTTAGAACAGGGTAAACTTTTATTTACTAAATCTTTGTTCTTCTTATCATACTGCAATGACCCTTTGAAGCCTCCAAAGTGCATTCATTACCTCAGCCCTAGCTCAGGATGTTTTATATACCTAAATCCCTCTTTCTGTCTCTGAACCTCTTGTTCATATGGGTTCTGACTCTTTCATGTATGTGGGGTTCCCATACATACATATGTATTAAATTTGGTCATTTTCTATTGCTAATCTGTCCCTTGTCTATTTGATTATTAGACCAGCCAGAAGAACTTGAAGGGTAGAGGAAAATTTGTTCCTCCCCCATATTAGTTACTTAAGAACTTCCAAAATTTGAGCTGGAGGGAGTAAATGCCCCGTATCTTCAGAGCTGAAGGAAAATGATTATCTAGGAAAATGTTTAGTTCAGACTCTCAATAAGCAATTCCAATTGAAAAGCCAAAATTAAAAACCAGCCACCCATTTTTCTTTTTTTCCTGTGTCTAAGTTATCTCAACATTTATCCTTAGTCTGGGTTAGCTCAACCTTTAAACTTTAGTGCCACCTTGAGGATTTTTTTTTTCTTTTTTAAGAACAGCTCAAATAAAGTCAGGGCCTCTTATCTTAAAACAAAGAAGTCCAGAATTCCAAGAAAAACTCACCGAAGTTCACCTGATGCAAAGCAAGAAGCCGGTGGTGCACAATGGGCCCCTGATGGTACCTAGCACTGGGTCTGGGTCCACGGAATGGTCCTGGGTGGGCTTCTTTGGAATCCTGACAGCAACACCAAGTGATGTCAACACAAGAAACATCTAAACCTGTAGAGAATTTTTATGAGTTTATTTGAGCCAAAGTGACAACTATTGCAGGGAAGCAAAATCTCAAAAATTTGAGAAAATGCTCTGGAGAATGGCAGTTTTGCAGCTTGTTTTATACATTAGAATCAAAGTAGGAGACTTAAGGAGGTTTATATGAAATTCATTGGTGGTAGATTAAGGTGGCAGGAGAAAGCAAAGTGGGAAACTCTCTAGGATTGAATGAAAAGTAAAATGGAGAGACACATACTTCCTTTACATTGGTGGGTACAGGATAGATTATAACTAATATTTACCGCACACAGAGATGGTATTCGGGGAACAAGGTAAGCATGAGGGGTTCTGTGGGCTCATGCTCTGGTGCTGTGGCTGTGCTCTCAGGGGTCTGGAAAAGGACATTATTCTGACATTTCAAAGGTGTGTTATTTTAGATGCAAAAAGACCACAGACAGGCTCACTTAAGGGAAAGATTGACCTTTGTCAAGGAAGCTATAGGCCTAGGATGTGACTACTAGCCATGGCCTGCTTTTCGTTAGGAATATTTTATGTTCAGACCATCCTGTGTGGTTACGTTTGCTCTCTTTTAGGGCCCATGATACAGGCCTCCCTTAAGCTTGTCAGGTTTAGCATGTGGCCCCCCTTTTTTTGTCCACAAAAAAGATAGAAATGAAATATACAACTTCCAAAGCAGCACAGTAGGTGAATGGGTATCTAGCAAAGGATTTTGAATGTTAGGCTAAGTTATTTGTAGTTTAATCCACAGGAGATGAGAATTATTGTAGGTTTTCTAACAGGGGAATGACATGACCAAAACTAACTCCACCTTACACTCCCCTGACCCACTCTGGGCATAATTAACACTTACTCTATATTTCAGAATATTTTACAGGTATCTCTGAAATGGCATCTATTGTATCATTCTTTGTATACATATGTGTATAGCACGTAACTGTATTTCTTCTGGACTATAAACCCCTTAAGCGAAGAAACTGTTTAGAAATCTAAGTTAATGACCTTTTAGTGGAGTGAGGGTCTGAAACCAATTAGCTTCCTGTCTAGCTGACACTGCCATCAGGCGCTCTGCTCCTCCCCCAGCTTCTATTTCCCTTCCCTTCCCTTTCTCTCTGGGGATTGGGATGGGGGGGGGTGTTGTTATTGGAGCACTCTCCCATCATGCTCAGGGAACTGGAATGCCTGGGAGTGGATGTCCCCTGGGGGTGAGGGGATGGAAAAAGGGGAAGTGGGGGTGTGAGAGGGTGGGGTGGGGTGTTCTGCTGCTGGAGAAGCCCAGTTCCCTTCCTTACAGTTGGGACAAACTGAGGACTCCAGACTCCCCTAAGGATGGTCTGAGTCTGGGACTGCCTGAAAATGCACCCTGTTTGGCCTCTCTCTTTTCCCTGACCTGCTCCCCACGTGCCTCTGCTAGTGTCCCCCGAGAGTACTTTCTTCCGCACAAATCCTCATCTGCTTCCTGCCTTACCTAAGACAAATCCCAGCAAGTCCTCAAAGTATCATTCAGGGCTCATTGTATACCTGGCTCTGTCCTGCCCACTGTCTGAAAATCATCTTTTTCTTGTCCTTTTTTCTCTCTTTTCCCCTCCCTTCTCCACTCCTCTCCTTTCCCCTTGCCCTTCTTCTCCTTTTCCTTTGTTTTTGTCATGCTGGCCAAATCTGCCACCATCTTCTACGTCCTAGGCTGGGCTGAGCGATCAAGGACACCTACCTCAGCTATGGAATACTCCTTGGCTAAATCTTGGATTTGTTTTCCAAGTTTCTTATTTGAATTATATATTCTCCTGTCACTCAGGTTTTCTGTGATGATTTAAATGAAACAACAGACACAAACACATTTTGGAAGAAGGAAAAGCAAATGGCACACGTGAAAAGGATGGGTATTCCCCTCAAGGAGGTAGAAAAAGCTTTCCAGCTACTGCATGCTCCCCTTCTAGATAATGTCCTGTTGGAGCCTCTTCTGTAGCCAGTGCCCCTGTGCCCAAGATGTGAGGCTGGGGGAGGCTCCTGATTGAATAAGGAAGGGTGCCTGGTTCCTTATGCAGGAGCTGACAAGCTTTAATAACTGTGGCAGGGAGGATTAGCCATATGCCACTTAGTTCCTGTTAATTAGGATGGTGGGGAGCTTGTGCTTGTAAATAACAGATGAGCCAGGCCTTCAAGGTCCTGCTGGTGCTCAGGTGGGCACAACCTCTGACCTCTCAGGCCCAGCTGAGCCTGCTCCCGCCCTCTCTCCCCTGGTTTCCTCTGCGTTGCTCTTGTCTCTGCCTCCCTGCTCACTTCCCAGATTCAATCCCCTTTCTGGTCTTCTGCTCCTAGGTTAACATTCCTTTGCTTCTGTTTTCTGATTTACTCTTTCTCAATTGATTGCTTCTACCGCTGTGGTTTTGTCTTTTCCTCCTCCCTGCATTGCTCTCCCCTCTTTTTTCCACACACGCTCACACACATATAACTGCTCTTTCTTGCATCAACAAACACCCTGACCCTTGGTTGACCTGCAAAGGTCAAATTCAAAGGTCTGAGGCAACTGGTTTCTGATTCCTGTTGAGCCTGGGTGTCTACCTCACACTTTGCAGACCTCACAGAAAATTGCAAATCAAAAGCTCTCTCTCCTTATGTATTTTTTGCTTTCATGGCTGAGGAGAGGTTGCAGTCGGACTTTGACAAGCTCCTCCCCTTCCTCCTTCATCTGCACCTTCCCAAGCTGAGCTCAGAACCAGTGTTGTGCAATATGGAAACAAACTTCCCACTGCAAGGTCAAATGGTGTTTGGCCCTCACCCTGCATGGGAATTGTTATTCTTGTCTCTCTGTCTACTGTCTTTGTGTGTGTGTGCGTGCATGAGCGGGTGCATGCATCCACCTTTCTGTGTGGAGAAATGTATATGCAGTAAAAATGCACATAACTCTCTGGAGGACCTCATGTGAGGAAACATGGAGAGGATTGAAGTTGCTATGTGTGGAGCGCATGCCTAAGCTGAAGATGGGTATGTGTGCATCTGTGTGTGCATAGATGTGTTTCTGAGCAGCATTTTGCAGGAAGCTATTGAGGGGTCTCTGGAAAATGACATTTGTAGAAATGCATATTTAACAACATATAAACTGAAGTGGGAGAAAATTTTGATTTGCGTGGTCTTTGTGTATGATGAATTTTGAATGAAAAACAGAAAGGAAGCTTTCCTGTACTCAGAAGCATCCAAACTCCCTCCCTTAAAACGTCAAATTCTAGGGCAGCTGCAAATATCCAGGGTAGGATTCCCTCCAGGAATTGGCTTTGTTTCCAAGCTCATTAGACTAAGAAAAAAGCATCTTTGACCTTGTCCACCAGTCTCTCAAACCGCAAGGACACACACACACACACACACACACACACACACACACACACACACACAGTTTCCTCCATCACGAGGCAGAGCCTCCCATTTCTTCACCTGACACTCCAGGACTGTTTTCCCTCCCATCTGAGGAGTGGTTTCTTAGAGCAGGATCCACTGAGGCTCCTGGTCCTGCTCCTTGTCCCAGAAGGCTTATAAAAGGAGAAGAGAGCCAAGGGCAATCACTGCGTCTGCGGGTCTTCTCCCACGTTCCTGGATCTAGCTGCCAAGCCCTGATGTGGGGCCCTCTTAGAGAGCTGTCCATCTTGAACCCCGGCGGGGCTGAGGGGGAAACGGAATTTCTGCTTCAAGCCTGGGAAAGCCCTTCCGCCTGCCTCACAGCACCACCTTGTGGCCGGCTCTTACTATTACAATTCTTCCACCAACCCAGCCCTTCAATGCCAAATGGGGCTTTAAATACTTTGTTTTTGGTGTTCTGTGCTTGACTAATCAAAGGGAGTTGTGTGTACAGTGTCTCAGTATGTTAAGAGTTTTCAGTTGTAAACAGAGACACCCACGTAAAAATGAGCACAGAACTGGGCATGTACAGAAGACAAAGGGTTACAGCTAAAGGTGACAGGTCAGCGTATTTGGGTACCGGTGAGGAAGAAGAAAGGAGACTATTGGAATTCCAAATATTTCAAACTGGACTGGGCAAGAGCCGAGGGCCAAGGTGAGACCCTAACCCAGTCTGTGAGGACAATTTTTCTACCCTCTTTAAAGAACATTTACGCATTCACTTAAAAATACAGGAGAAAGTAGAGGTGCCTAAATTGGGGGCCTGGGGTCGACGGTGAGTGCTCTCTCTGGCGGAGGGAGAAGAAACTGGGCCACAGAGCTCCTCCATCACGGAGGGTGACGGAAGCATGGCAAGGGTACAAACCCGCGTGCCTAGCACCTATGAAAAAGCACTGAAGTTGCATTCAGAAGACCTGCATTTCTACTAACTCTGTGACCTTGAGAAAATTGTTTCTCTCTTTAAATTTAACTCATTATAAGACTTCGACCTATGTTCAAGTCATATCTCCTATTACTTCTTCTGATGTATTTTAGTCAAACTGAAATATTCTTGTTCCCTTAAGACTGACGTCATTGGTTCTTAAACTTCGCTGATATCATTACTTTTGTTTGGAAATTCCTCTCCACTTCATCTGTGTCTCTGATTTCCGTCCATCCCCAAGATGAATTCAAACCAGTTCTTTAATGGAGCTTTTTTTCTATCTTCCCAAATGGGTATTGTCCTTCATCTCCTCTTAAACCCTTCCTAGGGTTCCATGGGTCTTTCTCTTGGGTGGTGCCTTATAGTATATTCTAGCCATTTGTACCTTTATTTGATGTTCCTCACTAGGTGAAAAACTGTTATTTGCAGGTACTACATTAATTCATCTTCATGCAATGTTGATGAATTAATGTAGCACCTGCAAATAACTGTGCTTTGGCCATATTAAGTGTTGGACAGACCCCTTATTGAATGAAATGGAATTTCTTTTCATTTCATATCTCAATTTAGATGTAATTTCTCCCAGTAAGTCTCTGTGAACACCCTACCACCCCCACACCAAGTTGGATGATATGCCTTCTTGGTGCTCCTAGAACATGCATTCTTTCTGTCATAGAACTTGTCACACTGTATTATAATTTCTTTTCTCATCCACTTGAAGATAAGTTCCTTGAGGAAAGACCACGTTTATTAGGTTTCCATGACTGGACTGTACGTGGCAAATAGTAGGAACTCAATAAGTATTTGATGAATGAAAAGACAGATAAGTGCATGGTTGAGTAGATGCATGGAAATAGGGAAGGAGAGAAAGGGATAAGGATGATCTTTTAGATTCCTTTAAGCTCTATTATTTTATGATTGCAGAGCTTTGAGGTTTTTTGTTTATTTGTTTGTTTTCTTGAGGGAAAGTAGTCCAAGCTATTTGAGAAACAATACAGTGATCATGGTAGGGTCATGTGGTGGTTTTCCTTTGAATGGACATTATTTGAGTCTGTGGGGGATCTGTCCTCTTCCCTCCACAGTCTATGGGGAATTTCATGTTCCCTGGCCCCAAACTTGGCAAGATCTCTGGGGTATTCATTTTTGTCACCCAGCCTGGGTAGGAGGGTGGACTGGTAGGAGGGAGCCATTCTGGGAAAGAGTGTTGGGGAGTGTTTATGTGTGTGATGAGTCAGGGCAATGGAGCTCAGAGCCTTAATCTCTGCTCTGCTCTCCTTGTGGGGGTAGTTCTCGCCACTTGGCGGGGGAGGAGGGGTGGAGGACCACCAACTGTCTTTGGAAAGTTTTCTTAGTCATAGCTTATACCAAGTCAGCTGGAACTTTATGTAACTGGGCCTTCATTCTACAGACAAATAGAACATGATGGTGTCACAGTGGCTGCTACTCTTTCTGCAGCAGCACTGATCTTTTCCAGCCCCTCCTAACTGTCAGGACCAGGTGACATGCCCTCCTCTTAGGAAGTAGCACTTTGAGGGCTAAAGACCACATTCTCACTGGAAAGAGGTTTAGGTTATCTTTATGATCCCCATGGAAATGTCTCAATGCCTTCTGGGGCTGTTCCATTCCCTCTGGTTAGTCCAATATCATACAGAGGAGGTAAGAATGAAGCCGAGTCCCCATAGCACCCTAGGATGAACTTGAGCAGCAGGGCGTTGGCTTCCGTTTCCCCGGCTACAATTCCTCTCCAGTGCTGCTGGCAGCTACAGCTCCATCTCTGCTCTTATATGGCCTCATTCTCCAGGTGGAGAGATGCAGCATTGGGGTTTCCTGTCTCTGATACTAGAACAAATTTGCCTATCACAACATGAGTTCTGTCAGAGACAGCTCCAGATAAAGCTTGAAATGATTGTATACACGAGCCCGTGTGAATGGAGAGAGATACATAAAAAAAAGAAGGAAGAAAGAAAGAAGAGAGATTTTGATGCTGGTGACTTGCTTGGCCATTGGGTCCACCT
The DNA here is from genome assembly GCF_964194185.1 of Rhinolophus hipposideros. Classification (NCBI taxonomy): domain Eukaryota; kingdom Metazoa; phylum Chordata; class Mammalia; order Chiroptera; family Rhinolophidae; genus Rhinolophus; species Rhinolophus hipposideros. The sequence goes on along the minus strand of NC_138070.1, from coordinate 33,572,322 downwards.
GGAAGAAAGAGAAAAGCTCAGTGGTCTACAGAGACTTGTGGATACTTCCATAGGGCTTCTTCAAGGAAGCTGAAGGTTTGTCCTGTTTTGTTCTTGGCAAGGAAAGTGTTCTTTGTTATGCCAAGGAGCTGGGGCTATAAGCTTTGGAAAAGGTAAGACAGGGGAACTGTTTTGTTGGGGGTGGAGCCTTAAGAAATGATCGCAGCATCAGGCCATGCCCAGAACAAGAAGGAACAGATGCATTTGAGATATTAGGTTGGTGCAAAAGTACTTGCGGTTTTTGCAGTTATTTTTAACGTGTTAAACCGCAATTACTTTTGCACCAAACTTATAAGTTGGGAAATAAGGATGAATTTCCTGATAGAGAGGATGGCCTCTCTGGCTCAGTGGTCTGGGAAGGAGGAAGGTTCTGGAAAGAAATTTACAAAATCAGGCCATTAGTCAATGTGCATGTCTTGGACAACAAGAGTGAGAGCTTATCAGGAGAGGGTGGTAAGTAAGGTAGGAGTAGCAGGTGATCGGTGGGATCCTCCAGCCCATCGTCACAGCTCTGCCTCTTCTTTAGTGCTAGGAAGTTCCATGGGAGCCAGAGGCCTCCTGAAGCCAAATGGAGAAATCAGAGGGAAGGACTTCAAGGGGGTCCTGAGACTGAGTGGGATCAGCCGCGGAATAGCCAGGGTCAGTGGGTGAAGAGGGAGGTTGTGAGAAAGGCTGGTTCACGTTTATCCCCGGATTTCTGAGCCATGCCTGCATGGCACAGGTGCTGCTGTCAGGTGGGGGATCAGTGGTACTAGTGCTGATGGAAGAACAAAAAGACATGCGCCCCCTCCCCTGCTCAGGTGCCTGAAGGCAGGGGCTGCACAACAAGACCTTTCTAGGCCCCTGGAACTAAGAGTCCAAGCTGGGGAGAGGTTGAGGTTGCCCGTGAACCGGAAAAGGAAGGAAGGAAGGAAGGAAGGAAGGAAGGAGAAAGGGCTAGAAGTAAAGGGAGAAGGGACAAAAGTTCCCCAGCACAGCAGCAGGTGCCACGCAGAGAAAGAGTGGAGCTGGCGGAGACTGCAGCCCGCAAAGCGAAGGTCTCGGAAAGGAGGTTCCCATGCAGGCCACCACCTTCTCTTTCTGGGCTTCTGATGAAAGCAGGGTAGGATCTACTTCTACTCTCATACGTTGAGCTCCAAATCCCTGGACCAGCATGCCGCCCTGCCTTATCTGCAGTGTTGGGATGTAATCCAGCAGATTATTCAGGGCTTGGGGAAAGTCTCCAGAAGCTCAGGCCCTCGGCACCTAGCACTCACTGCCCACGTTTCCTTGTTCTTGGCTTGGATTTGTTCCTGTGATCTACCTCCTAGGTCTTCCTTCCTCAGGATCTAGCTCTTCCTGTCCTCTTTCTGGTCCTCAGAGCATCAGCAGTTATGTCTCAACCGCATTGATCCCTCACTACCCTGCTTTTAAGAAGAGGGGAGGCAACAGAGCAGAGGTTATGCCTGCAAAAGTCAGAAGCATATTGTGTGGGCTGAAAACCCCACTCTACTACCACTTAGCGATGTGACCCTGAGCAAGGCACTTCATATCTCTGATTGTATGTCCACTTGCCTAAGAGAAGGACTCTTTGGGGGGAGCGTTGGGGGAATTGAATGAGATAATGTGGGGGAAATCATCTTTGTTCTGTGGCTTACTGCAGAGTAAGCTCTCAATAAATGCTAGTTTTTGTTTTTATACATGACCAGCCTCACATATATATTCTTCTTTGCCCCAAACAAAGACAGTACATTCCAGCGAGCTGGCCTCCTCCTTCTTGTACCAAGAACAGCCCATGCTCAGCTCCATTGTCACGCACAGAAATGTCCTCCCACCTCCTGTACAGCTACTCACCCGTCCCACTTCGAGGCCTAGCTAAAGTGCCACCTCCTTCCCAAAGTCTTCCCTGATAATTCGAACCCACACAAACATCTTCCTCCTCTGGCTTAGTGTGCTTCCAGTCAGTGCCTTGAAATGTAACATTTAAATCATAGAGTTACAGAATTTGAGAGCTGGAAGAGTCGTTACAAATAACACCAGTCAGCTGCTCTTAATTAGGAATGGTTAATGAGTAGAAATCATATTGTCACAGCCCCCTTTAGCATTCACCTTAGTCATCACTAATCAACCACAGCACTTCTGCAAAGTCTGAATGCTGCTTCCGAACCCTTCTCAACACAGTGCTCCAGGCATTAGCACCAATCCATCAGAAGGGCTACTGCCATCCATAATCCAGACAATTAGAAGTAATCTATATGGATGAGATAGCTGGAGTTTCTTGAGGTGTAGGGATCTGCCTCAGGCCCCAGGGCACTAGAATAGAACTCTGGTCAAATCCCTACCCAGTGCTTCTGTGGGGACAGAGCCAGGAGTGCAGTTTCCAGGCTCTCGGCCTCACATGGAAAGGTGCTGGCTCGGGTAGTAAATGGCCATCAACTGTGATCGGATGGCCAGCAGCTGTGGCTAGTTGGCCGTCAGCTGTAACCCATAAGCCACTGGCCACTAATATAACTGCTGTGGCTACGCTAGCAGAAGAAATGGGGGCTAGCAAGAAGACGGTGGTGGCTGGCAAGCGCGGACTGCTGTTAGGACGGCGGGTTGCAGATTATGTAGATCCTGCTTCCTGTGTCTCCAGCCCAGCCGCCAGCGAGAATATATTGGTTTGACTCCCCCATCTATGGTTCCGTGGGTGTTCCTGTTTGGCCTTACCGTGTCCTGTGTTCTTATGTGGGGAGCGGGAGCAGAGACCCCCCCTGACACCACGCATGACAGCTTCTTACATTATACCGGGGCCTCTTGCATGGTCTTTTGGTTGTTCTCTGCCTATTCTTGCCCTCTCAATTAGACTGTAATATTTGTGAGGGAAGGAATGACATCTTACACTGTCCTAGGATCTCCTTCAGTCCCAAAAACAAGTCAGGGCACATCACATGCTCACAGGGTGATGTATTGACTGCTTGGGGTTTCTCCCCAATTCCTTTACCTGTCTTCAGAGTTCATTCGAAGGAGCTAAGGAAATTGGGTTATAGGGAGGCTCAGTCTCTGCGCTAATCAAGTCTGCCTGGACTTCTGGAGTCTGTGCCCCTGCCCACTGCAGACTGCAGGAACTGCCGCCACTTGAGAGTTGCAGATGGGTGCTGGACATCGGGGGCCCAGAGTGGTACCGTCATTCTTTGCCTTGTTTGTTGAGAGGCGGAGGGGGGCGGGGGCTGTAAGGGAAAAGGAGAGAGAAGTGGCACAGCCAGAGGCCCACCGCTCCTGGGCCCTGAAGAGCATTGCGAGAGGGTCTGCTGTAGGGCGGTACTTTGCTCACAGGGAAGAGTGGGAGCAGGTGGCATGCTGGGGGACGCGGCTGACGTCCAGAGCATCGTGGGTGCTTCCTCCCGTTAGGACTCCTGGAAGGCCACATAGAGTCTCCTCTTCAGAAGCTACTGAAAAGCGCATCACTTCTTTAATTAGTGATGTAATTAGTACATAAAATTTTTCTGCTGTTTATTAAACTCACGATCAGCCTCTGCCTAGGAAAAAAAAAGGAAAGAAAAGAAAGGTGGCATCTCCACCCACTGAGTCCCATTAACTGAAAGCTTCAGATGCTCCCTGACCTCCATGCCTGCTCCTCCCTCTCCCACCCCAGCCAATTCTCTCAGTTCTCTCTTTCCTAAGCCCCTGAGTTTGTGCCCTCCTCTTGGTCTCCCTGCCACTCCGAGTCCCTCTCATGGTACGTTGCTTATCTGCAGACCTGTCGTGGGCTCCTAATTGAGCTCTCTAGTCATGTCACATCTTTGCTGGAATTTTCTTTCTAAAACTTAAATTTCATTATGCTATTCTCTGCTGAAAATTCATAATCCCCTCAATGTGCTTAGGAGAAAGGCAAACTGCTTAGCCCAGGGGTTCTCAGCCTCTGCACTGTGTATGGTCTGAATTGCCTAATCCATCGTGGTGGAGCCATCCTGCACACTGCAGGGTGTTTAGCAGCATGCCTGGCCTCTGTCAATTAGATGCCAGTGGCACCTTCCCCTGCCCCTAGATTTTAACAACCAAAAAATGTCTCCAGACATTGACAAATGTCCTCTGGGGGGCAAAATCATCCCAATTGAGAACCACCATAAATTAGGCTAGTAAGTTAGTATATACTTACGTAGCTCTGTACTGACAGCTTTCCATGTATTCTCTCATTTAATGTTCAGAACATCAACCTACTAGTGTCCCTATTTTATAGATGTTTAGAAGGCACCCACTTAGAAGGTATCCAGATCTTTCAAGAAAGGCAAAGAATTTTTCCTTCCATGAGGGGTAAAAAGAGAGGGAGGTAATCCAAGATCTCGTCTCCTCAAGGTCAGGACCACAGAACCAGGGACCAGTCAAGGCAGGATTTGAACCCAGGCCACCTCCTGGCAAGATCGGATTTCTGCCCCCTGTGCCCTGTGTAGTCTGCTCCTCCCCTGCTCCTCCATGGGTACCTTTCCTCATCACTGCACTTCCTAGCCCCACACCTTCATGTGGCTGGATCCCCTACCTAAGTTCTGTCTCCACCTGGTGAAATGTGTTCATCACTCAAGGCCCAGGCAGAAACCCTGCCCTCTTCTTTGTGAAAGCCCCAGGCCCCAGCAGTAAGAGGTAACGACTCCCTCAGGTGTAGCCCATGCACACACACAGCCTCAGGGGCACCTTCTCTCAGGTGAACTGTGCAGGTGTCTGTCTTTCCTGGCAGACTATGAATGCCCTGGGGGCTCTGGTTTGCCTGCCCCCCCCTTTGTGGTGATGACTGCCTAGAGCACGTGCTTCCTGAATGCTTGTGGAGTGGATGAAGTGGGTGTGCAGCAGGTCAGCTAGCTCCTCCGACAACTGACATCCAGTGCCCACTGCACACCAGGAGCTGCAGACAAACTAGAGCAGGTGCCCCTTCTCTGGCATGATGTGGCACCTCAGCAGAGTACATGGCTCGAGGAGGCGCATATAGTGGATTTGGGCCCTTTGGGCTGGGGGCCTTGAGGTGTGCATAAACTGCAGTCTTTTTTAAAAAAAAATCATTTTTTATTAGTTTCAGGTGCACAAAACAATGTACTAGTTAGACATCATTCACATCCCTCACACAGTGACAACCCCTCTCCCCTCATCCACTACCCCTCTGACATCGCACACAGCCATTACATTTCCACTGTCTATTCCTAATGCTGTACTCCGCTTCTTGTAAGTATATACATATATAATTGTAGTTGACATTCATTATTGTTCAACTTCAGTTTCAGGTGTGCAGTGCAGTGATCAGGCATCTACATTATTGTCGTGCGGGGCAGCCTGTGGGGTCTCAGCTCCCGCTCTCCACACAAGAACACAGGATGTGGTTAGGCCAAAAAGGAACACCCAGGGAGCCATAGGTAGGGGAGTCATACTGCTATAGTCTCACTGGAGGCTGGATTCACACGACGTGCGACCTGCTGTCCGCTTTATTGCCAACAGACCGACCGACTCCCCGACTCCCCATCGCAGCCACGGCAGTTATATCAGTAGCCAATTGGCTACCAGGCTACAGCTGACGGCCAACTAGCCACAGGCCACAGCCACTACCCGAGCCAGCACCTTTCCATGTGAGGCCGAGAGTCTGGAAACTGCTCTCTGGGGCTCTGTCCCCACAATCATCCGTGAGGTGGTCTCTCTAATGAGACAAGTGTCCATCGGATACCCTACAAAATCTTTACAACATTATTGATTACTAAACTGCTCTCTTAGGGAAGTGGTGGAGCCCGTCATAATGGAATTCCCATGGTAGCTCTCATGTGGTCTTCCAGGAGTGGGTGTGCAGGGGTGTGCCCAATGTGGGTGCATGTGTCAACATGCACGTCTGTGTGGGAGGTTAGGCAGTGGGGACCCATGCCTGTGTGTAGTGACATTGTGAGCGTCTGTCACACACTGCATATTTCTGTCAGTATATGTGCATTTCTATGCTGTGATACTAGGACATGTGTGCACATGTATGGTCATACCAACATGGAATCTAGGTCAAGGGAGATGCAGGTATTCTAGAACCCTAAATACCCAGTCTGCTCCCTGCCTTGCTCCCCTTGAGAGTGGAGGGAGAGAAGCACACTTTGGAATATTTTCATTGGAAGCCACATTGGCCTCTCTTTGCACGTGCAGCTCCCAAGGCTGAACAGTCAGAGAGCTCTCTCTCCTACTTTCCCTCCTTCTGGACCAGAGGAATGGAGCTCCCAGGAGGAGTGAACTCTCACACCCTGCCCAGACTCCCTAAGCAGTTGCCAGGCCCCACCAGCCCAGGCACAAGCTGACCCCAGGTAGCTGGATGACTCCTGGATTGGGGAAGAGGGTCTCAAGGCCAAAGGTGGTTGGTGGGATGTGCTGGCTTGAGTCACAGGAGAAGCCCACTACAGCAGCTGGCGTTTCCTGTTCCCTATTGACAGAGCAGAGAAAGGCTGCCTGATAAGATGCCAATATTTTGGGGTGAGGATGGCTAGGCAGAGAAGAGAGAGTATGCTGGGGCGAGCCACGCCCCAAGACAGGCCCAGGACTGTGCCTGTGGCCATGTGTTCATGTGAGTGTGCCCATGTGGGTGGTGTGAGGTGGGCATGGCCTAGGCTGGGTGGTAGTGATAGGAGCACATAGTTACACATCAACCCCCTCGGAGACTTCAGGTAGGAGGTGTGGCAACATCCAGGGACCTTTCTGGCTTCACTCACGCTTGTGCCTGCCCACAAACACACCGCAGAAGGATATTCTGTGTGTTGGTTTCCCCGCTGTGTGCCCACAGATCCCATGTGTGCATTTGTCTGCACTTCCAGGGGTTCCCACCCCTCAGCCCAAGTTTAGAGTCATGCACGCAGACACACAGACACAACACTCACAGCCCCAAATTCCTCTACAAGGGGGAAAAGGGCCAAGAGACAAGAGTAGATAAAAATAGCTGAAAATAAGCTCTTCAGACCAGAAAGCTCCCTTTTTTAGTGAGTCACCAGTTTTCCAGACTGAAACACACACACCACAAAACACAAACACCCAGGCATGCCGCCAAGTCATGCCCATGTCCTCATGTACATGCCCTTATCTCATACCCTCTCGTGTGCTGTCCCCCAGGATAAAATGACCCCCCAAAGAGGTGCTTCTGTGGGTGTTTGGGGATGTTCCTATTTGGATCTTGGAAGGCAGGAACCACTTCCCCAGTTTCCTGAAAACACATATCACAGTCGTCTTCCCCTTCCTTTCTTCTTCTGACTTATTTGTGTTTCCTGTCCCTCCTCCCTTTGTAATGGGGCCCAGGCAGGAAGGAGCGGTCTTGCTGTCCTACTAAGGGTTACGCTGGTTTCTTCAGGAGGCCCTGACACTGGGCTGGTCAGATAGGTCTCTGCACAGGATCTCCGGAGCCGGCCTGTGAGCTCTGGAGAGAGGAGACAGTTCCGGATGCCATGCAAGATTTATGAATGTGTTTTGTTAATTGCATTAGTGGCTCTGCGGGAAGATGGTGTGTGTTTCGGCCTTAAACAAGGCAAGTCCAGCAGAGGCATCCGGAGAGGAGACAGAACTAAAGCAGTGTTTACAAGCTTCATGAGGTCTGGGGGCCACCACACACTGCCCCCTTCCCTTCCCAACCTCTTGCTGAGCCAAGGGCTTTGTCTCCACTGATACAGTCTTCAGTCTAGGCAGCACCAGACCTTCTCACCTAGGCTGCTCTAGTGTAGACAGAGCAGCCAGATGGGCAGTCTGTCTTTGAGAATACACTTTCTCTCTCATTCTTTTTCTCTCACCTCTTTTCCTCCTTCTTCTTCCTCTTTCTCCCTCCTTCTCTCCTTCCTTCCTTTTCTCTGTCTCTCTTTTCCCCTTTACATCTTCCCCTCTATCCTCTTTCCACCCTAAACCCTGTCTGTGAACCATAAATCTGCTTTATTCTAAGCAATTAAATAACTCAGGCTTGAAAGGTTCAGCTGCCCCTCCCCCCTGTTCCTGGGAGTAGATCCACTGACTGTGGCTTTGTTCCTCTGAGACTTTGGGATCCCTGCTCCCCTGGAGCTAGCTGGGCATCATGTCCCTGAGCCTTTTCAGAAAATGGGAAAGTGGCACCCTGCAAGACTGGATGAGATGTCTGGAAAGGATTTACCTAAAGATTCAAAGTGACTCTGAGGCCAAGGCTACTGGGTGGAGGGCCTAGGAACACAGCACATATCTAGGGTTATAGTGAGCTCTTCTTCAGAAGGTGGGTGCTTAGGCCACCAGGCCATCTCCCTTGGAATGCCCTCGTCCTCTTTCCTCTGTGCCCTGGGTAGGCTGGGACCTCGGCCCTGCTATGGTTGGGGTGTGAGCTCTGCTCACCTTTGCTGCCTGAGGTGGAATCCCCTCACTTTCTGGCTCTGAGAATTTGGTGAGTTCATGCCTCTGGGCCTTTATTTCTTCAGGTGTTAAAGGGAATAATAATAATACTTTCATGGAGGGTCCTTTTATGCCTATAGTGCCAAAGGCAGTGAAACAGGCACCTCGTAAGTCTGTCATAAATGTTAGGTACTAGTACCTAACCCTGGTCAGCCTCTGTAGCATCTCCATGCCTTGTTTTGCCCTCAGAAGCACAGGCATGAGGAACCCTCTCTCCTCCCTAAGGGAGTTTCTGGAGGACAGAGAAGACCAGAGCCAAGACGCAGGACTGGGGGCAGTGCTCTTCCTGCTCCTGTCGCCCTGGTCTGTGGGGGCACATGTGTCTTGCCCACCTTCTGTCTTTCCCTGCTCTCTCCCCCACCGTGAGTCCTCTTCACAGCTCTGCCTGCCCTGAGCTGGACATAGGCCGATAGAAGGCTATTTTTAGCCCCAGACAGAAGCAGCAGCTGTACAACCACTTCTCAGAGCTCATCTCTCCACAGGAGAATCCAGTTCCATGGATGAGATTGAGGAAGGGGAGAGCTGAGACCCCAGCTTCTTTTCCTCCTTCCTCAGGAAGCCACACAGCCCCAGCTTCATTCCCCCATCCCCATCTTCTTAATCCCCAGGAGTTTAGCAGCTGAGTTCTAGAGACTGCAAAGTGGGACAAGGAAGGCTGATAAGCAGAAAATGGAAAGGCTGAGGAGTGAAGCCCATGTCCTGAGGCTGAGGTCCTCCCTGAGCCTGGTCAGATTTAGGATTCTCCGCTTTTTATACCTGAGAAGTCAGATTCCCGAAGTCTGGGGTCTTATGCCAGCTGAGCACAGCTGCCCGTGCTCCTAGGAGAGCTCCCTTGGTGTCTAAAGGACCAAGCTCCCTGGAGATTCTTGGGCAGTTGTGGTACATAACACAAAATGTTATCAGGAGATCTGGACTTGGGATTTGGGTGGACTGCCTTGATTTCCCCAAGACGATTAGTCTTTTAACAGTGGACAAAAAAGGACCTTACACTCAACACTGGATTGTAAAATAGTTCTTGCTAGTCTTGCATCAGGGCTCCCTGATTTTGTAATTCTTGTGATCCTTGGAGACCAAGTAGGAGTGGGCATGGGAAAAGAAGTACTCCACAGATTAGTAAATTAATCAGGTTTTTATTTGCCTCAGGTCCTGACCCAGGCTCTAAGGAAACCTTAGATAGGTGAACAAATAGACAAGAACCTTACCCTTGAGGAACTTACATTCTAGAGCTTAGAAGCTCTTTCATATTATAAAATACATACTCATAACTCTAGGGAACAATAGTCCAACCCTTTTATGTCTGTGGATGCTGCTCAGGTGCCTAGCAACTGATGGCTGAGATCTGATTTCTCCTGAGCCTGAATTACTGATACTTTAAGGCAAGGACTCTCAACCTTTTCCATATCATGCATCTGTGTATAAATCGATTAACACTGTGAATTTCTCTCCAGAAAAATGTCCAGTGCACAGACACTCAAAAATTTGCCTGCAATTTGAGAGGCTGATGAGCCCAGGAAGCAGATACATGGCACTTGGGTTTAGAGCCCCTGTTTTAAGAGTGGGAGTCAGCTGTTTGGGCTGCACTGATGGCTGTATCACTGCGTTTCCCAGCAAGTGGTATGCAGCTGAATTTTAATCCCAGTGCTTATCATTGTGGAGTAGGGGAAGCTGGCCACTTGGCCCAGAAAAAGATCAAAGTTCTACCAAATTATAGAAAAGCCCATTTTCAAAAATCCTAACAAATTATATTCTTGGTGCAGCCATAATGAACTCTGTGACCTTGGCCAAGTCCCTTCCTTCCTCTGGGATCTCTGCTTTCATGTTTGTGAATTAAAGGAAGACTGGGGCACTGAAGTAGAGCTGAGGTTCCTTCCAGCTCTGATGTGCCTTGAATCTGTGTCATGGTGTCCTCTTGAGGGGAAAGGGAGAAAGAGCCTCTAGGTACCACAGCCTTTAGAGGAGCTGGGATCTGGTCTGCCCAGGCCGGAGAGGGAAACTCCCAGCTGCTGGTCTGAGCTGTGTTCCAGGCTCTCCCCAGACCTCAGGCCCTCCTTGGGGATCACTCTGCTCCCCCTGCAGCTGGCTGCTGGGAGGGTAGTGGTGGTGGAGGGCGTTTGCAGTGGCTGCTACTGGGATTTAGGATTTAGCATCCGTTCTTTGATTGAAGTGGAGACTGCCTGCTCTGGCAGAGGTTACAGTCTTATAAATCACCATTCTAGGGGGCATGGCTCAGCACAGCCCAAACACCGGAGGTGGAGGAGCAGTTGGCTTTTCTGTGCTGACAGGGAACCTCACAGGCAGCTGGGCCCGCAAGTAGTAGTGCAAGCACTCCTAGCACACATCTGGGAAGGGGCGTCTTGCCCAGAGCCCCCTCCCCACCCTTTTCTGCTTGGGGCACCTGCTTGGATGGTAGAGAACGGTAGAGCAGTATAACCTGTCTGCTCTTGGGCATCAGGGGCTGCAGCTCAGCGCTGTTCCTTCCTAATATAACATTCCACCTTTAAGCTTCTGGCCCAGTCATGGCTTCAACATAAACGAGAGGGTTGAGAGACTGACTGGAGGACTGGCTACTTCAGGTGCCTAGTGATAAGATTTGCTAACTCTAAGTCCCTTCTTTGGATTCCACACCACGTTTTCCTTCCTCCTTCCCAAGGCCTCCCGCTGTACCTATAGGCCAGAATTTAAATGTTATTAGCTATAATTGATCTGCTCAGGTCTTCTGCAGAATTGGGAAGGGAATGGAGTGGAGGCTAGAGGTGCTGCCGGGTATCACTGTTCACAGAGCTGTGGGGCACTCGTTGTTTGTCCCAGGAAGACCATCTCAGAATCCTTGGGCAAGGAGAGCAGAGAAGCATGTGACTCAGAGCTTCAGGAATTGCCTCCTCCAGTTGGTGCTACTTTTCTTTACACACTTCCTCACTCATACCTATATACTTGTACACCCATACACCAGGCTTATGCTCACAGAGCCAGTCGTGAATCTCTCTGTATAATTTGTTTCTTACTGTCACCCAGAAAAATAAATACAGACCCTCCTTACATCTCCACATAAACACACCCTTCTCTTTCTGCACGTGATTACCATCAGTATATATGCTAATGTAATAACTGTATGAGTTATCTCAGACTCATGCATGTACCCTTTCCTAACTCACCCTTTAAAACATGCAATGTGTGCACACACCCAGAAATAGGATTGCACACCCCATATGGATATACTGTGCCCCTCCATGTCCCTCGCTCCTTACTTCATGCCTTCCTCAAGCAGCTATCCTATGGGTGGAAACTAGTCACTCTGGGCATCTCTCCTTTGGAGGTGAGTACCAGAATCAGCGTTTTGTAGGGGAAGGATTATGGCACTAGGAGTCTGGGAGCCCAGGCTCTCAGCTCAGCTGTGTTCATGCTATTCTGCTCATAATCTTACATGCCTTGTAAGGCCTTCAATAAATAGATGCTGAAATGCAGCCTCAGTTTCCTCATCCATAAAATGGATACCATCTGCTTTATCCCCAGTCATAGTAATGTAATGGGAATCAAACCTGATCTATAACAAAGCAGCCTGGAAAATGCAACACACATGATAATGTGGGCTACTAGGGCAATTTGTTTCATGTGTAAAGTCAGAGAGCTGGCAAAGGAAGGGCAATGTCTTCCTGATGTGAGTTGGTCTTAGTGCTGGTCTTCCCAAGGGCCCCTGGTCCAGCCTCAATGAGTCAAAGCAGAAATTTCACTCTCAGTGCTTCCTTTCTTTCTCCTTGTTTCACCCTCATCCTCACTTCTGTTTGTCCCAGACACATCATGGTTACAGAGCCATCGGCTTAGTAAGGGCCAAGAGAGCCATGACACCAAGCTCAGCATGTGCCCTGGACACGTGGGCTTATGCAGGCCTGGCTCCCAGGTTCCTGAGGGCTCCTTGCTACGCCTGGGCCCTGGGGCTATGCCCAGCAGCTGAGTCCAGAATGAGAGGCCCGGTGGTGTGGTGCGTTTCATAGAACAGGCCAGGGCTGGTTCTTGCTTCTGTGCCCCTCAGCCATGTAGGTGGCTGCCTGTGGTGACCCCCAATAACACCTTGACATTTAGGTAGGCATGGTGAGGCCAGGTTTTTGCCTAGCCCAGTGACCTTTCTCCCAGCCACAGTGGCTGGTATAGGCTAGGGTAGCCTGGAGGAGAAGAAGCAGGACACTGGGGCCAATGCCAGCATTGGAAAGAGGCCAGCAGCTGGCATCAGGCTGGCTTGTGTCCAGCACAAGTATGTGAGAGGTGAAGGACCATTCTGTGTGAGGGCTATCTGGTTTTGGGGCTTAGAACAGTTGCAGATTCAGGTCAGAGCTTTATTTCTTTAGCTCAGCACTAACAAACCCAGGGTAGTGCTTGTCTCCCTCAGTTACTCCTCTTTGGAGTAGTATTCAGAGAAGGAAGTCCAATGGGACACCTGATACTTTGCAGAGCAGAGGAGCATTTCTGCACGTGCTGTGGGTAGAGGTGGCGGAAGCTGGGGTACCAGGAAACTCGACTCTTGACAGTTGGCTCAAAGTCTTTGTAAGCTCAAGGTTACACTAAGTGAAATTGGGAAATAACGTGGATATGGTAGATGAGAGCCCCAGGTAAACACAATCCTGCCCAGTCCCTGCTTTCTGCAGGGGGGGGCCTCTGCATGACCCTCCTCTTTCTCTCCTCCGGCTCTGCAGCAGCACCAGGTTTCCAAATAGGCTGGCCAGCAAGCCACAGCCAGGAGAGAGCTGGGCTGACAGGGCCCAGAAGCAGAGCTGGTCTGGGGGTGGAGCCTGTAAACTCTGCAAAGCTCTGGCCTGGCTCCACCCCTTCCCTGCCTGGAGCTCAAAGGGATGACATCACCCAGACTGAGCTCCAGCCTGGATGGGCTTCAATAGCAGAGATGCCAGCAGGGCTCAAGGACTTACCGGGTTTACCCTGCATTTGTTCTCTGCTTCTTATCTGAAACTCATTCAGCTCTAGGGGTCTCTGCTGTGGGGTTTGGGGGATGGCAGCTAGCCATCCAGACTTGGAGGTCTGCAATTCTGGTCCTTCCAACAGAGACCAAGCCCTTGGACAACCGGCCAAAGCATTCTCCTCTCCCCCATGCATCTTTTCCTTGCCAGCACGAGCTGCACTGCATTGTTCTGAGACACCCTGGAGAAAGACAAGATTGCTGTCCTGGCAGCATTCAGCCCACAGCAAACCCAGTGTCCCCCTCCCTGTGGGTCCACAGCCCCTCCCCTACCCAGAACCCTACTGGGTGCTTGTGTTGCCTGCTTGCACAGCATATGCTTGGCTGGTTACTTGGTATCTGCTGTTTATCCGTCTCTTCCTACTTAACTTCTGTTTCTGCTTGGCCCATCTGGCTTGCGTGGTACCTGCCTTTCTCATGATGCGCCTCCACTCGGCTGCTGCACTTCCCCCACTCCCCTCCCTCTGCTACTTCCCTTCCATCTCAGGGCTTTTGTCCACGTTGAGGCCACAGGCAGGAGCCTTTGACCTTGGGTGTAGGATTGTTGAGGGACCCCTCCGGCCTGTGGGACTGCCCAGGCACATTGGGGAGCTTCATGTTGAGGTTACTTTGGTGTCCTTGGGGATGCCACTGGGGGACGGGGGGGCTGAGGTGGGTCGTGGGAGCAGTGTGGGAGTGGACCTAGCCCTCTCCCTAGTGCAAGGAGGGCGAGGTCCTGGTGGAAAGCACCCTCTCCTCAGATCCTTCTGAACTTCCTTCATACAAGAGGGCATTTTGGGGGCGGGGGACACCCAAACCAGGGTCTTATACATGCTGCTATCTGCAGTAGTGACAGAAAGTGACCTGTAAGTGGCAGCAGGAGAGAGTGAGGCCAGGGAAGCCTCAAAGTTCTTTTGACCTAGAAACCCAGGGTGCACCCAACTCATTCTTGTTGAGAAAGGATTATGGCAGGCTGGTGGCTAGGGCAAAGAGAAAATGGTGACAGCAAGAAACTGCAGGATGCTGACAGTAGACAATGAAGGGAGAAGGAACTGCCCTTCTCTTCACCAGCAGTCCCCTTCGCACCCTGAGTCATTGCCCTGCCTCCTCTGCCCTTCCCACCGGCTGGCATGCCAGCGCACACACATGCACACCCATGTCATAGCTCACCCCTCCACGCAGCTCGCTTCCTTCCGGGTGAGATATGGCAACGTGTGGCTTCCCCAGGACTCACATACGCTGGAGTTGCGGGAGGAGAACAGAGAAGAGCTGGAGTCCCACAGGGCCAGGCTGTCCGTCACCTGTTTCTCTGGACCTGGCTTGCCGCTTCAGGCTCAGGCTGCCTGCTGCGGAGGCTGTGCTGGGCCTGGAGTCAACAAGGCTCCGCGTGCGCCCTGTGAGCATCTGCTTCCTACGGAAACCCACAGGGCTGGGCTGCCAGGCCTCGCTGCGTGCCCGCTCCTCCCAGCTCTGCTCTCTGTCTCTGTTGCTCCATCTGCTGCTCCACTAGCTCCTGGCTCAACTCTCTTGACCTCTTTATTTCTCTCCCAGAGCCTTCTTCCTGCTCCTTGTTTCTTCCTCTCCTTTCTGCCCATCTCTGTCCAACCACATTCACACCACAGCCCCTGAGGTCTTCCTTCTGCCTTTGTCTCCATCCATCATCCTTCTCCTTGCTTCTCTGCCATTTTCCCCCATATTCGCATTCTCTCTCTCTCCCTCATACATATTCAGTGGCTCCATGAAAATCCACCTAGATTATTCCACATGCTACAAGCCTCGCTAGATCTGCTTAAGGAATAACACCTCTTAGACTCTAGCTCCAGGCCCCTGTCTCTGACCCCAGTCTGGATTAATTGCCTAGAAAGTGTTGGTGAACCTGCCAACCCTGCCACCCAAATGTGGCTCACTCTTTGCAAAGCCCACTCTTCTGATTCCGAACAGAGGTCGCTGTAAAGTGTGTAGAAACAGCCACAAGCTCCAGTGCCTCAGTCAGGTGACATGGCAGAGGGCACAAGTGTCTGTCCTCTAAGGATCTAAGGAGTTCGGTCCTGGAATAACTTAGGATCTGTAATGTCTGATCCTTTGGTGCCTTTACAATCTTTTTCCATCCACTCTATCATCCCCTTACTCTCATGGGAGGTTCATCAATGAAGAAACTATGGTGTTGAGACTGGAAATTACTTCTCCAGTGCCACCCAGCACTCAAGGAACAGTTTGAACCTGAATCTTGACTTTAGGAATTTCAGCCTTTTGCTGTGGCAGGTAAATGAACAAAGAACCTGAAAGATGCGGTATATCGCGGTTATAGGACAAGGGGGTGAGGAACTGAGATGCTAGAGGGAGAACAGGACAGAGGGAGAGGGTGGCTAGGAGTGTTGCCTATTATCTCCCCGTGGCTGTTGGGTTTACAATGACATCGTTGGCAGGAGATGGGTATGGGGACACCTTGTCCTCTTGTCCTCACATGTTAACAAGTCACTGCCCAAGCTCATGTTGTTTTTCTGTCTCCTTTTTCTGCCTATTTATCATCGGGCCTCATGATTCCTTTGTTGCTTCCTTTTTCCGTTCCACCTTCAGGTCACCTGCTTGTCATTCCCCTGCATCCTTGGGGCCCGGCCCTTCCTCTGCCTCATTTCTCTTCCATCTTTCCCATTCATTTACCTTTCCTTGCTCCCTAACCTCCTCCTCATAGGTTCGACTCCCTGGCATCTGTGTGTCATTGACAAAGTAGCAGGTGTAGTCTCAAGGTGGTGGGGAAGTACTCAGGAGCAGGGTCCTTGTAGGAGTGGACTGGAGCTCGTCTGTCCCATGCTTCCTCCACAGCCCATGACAACTCTGGTCTAAACTCGCATGGCGCGCCCTGGGCACCTCTTTCCTTTGTGAACACCATGGGGAGGTCAACTTAGCCCCACCCAATGTACACCTGCAGCAGGCTTGTTACCCAGCCATAGAGACTTACCTCGAGGCCCCATTATGGGACCCTTCAGCAGCTGTGGCATAGGTGTACCTCCTCTTTTCTAGGAAAAGCCCGACACCCTCTCTCTTGCCCACACACGCCTCCATCTTTTAGCAAAAGGGCATGGTTCAGCTCTGAGGCTCCTACCTTCCATCTCCCTGGCTTGGCTTGGCTTTTCTTCTACACCCTGGTACTTCCTTGTTTTTACACAGGACTCCTGGGCCAATGTCTTAATTTTTTCTTAATTTTTCTTTTTTATTTCTGTCCAGAGAAAAACAAAACTAACACATCTTCAAAACCCACTTTGTGTTTTAAACACTCTCTCACACCAAAGAGCTTCCATCAGTCTGGTCCTCAGGTGGGGAATGGGCATCAGCATGCCCCTTGACTCTCTTTTGTTACCAGGAAATGACAGTGAACCTCAGCTCTTCGTCTTTTTGAAGGAATGAATTCAATCAAGAGACAGAATTTTGTGCAGAATAAAACAGCAAGACGTTTATCAGTAAAAGAAAGTACACTCTGAGACATGGAGCAGGCTGACCCAAGACCGGGAAGCAGTCTCGCGTTACTTTGCATGAAGGCTTTTATTTCTATGGGTAGAATTGCCTCCCCCTCTTCCTTCTCTTATCTCTTTCTTCCCGAGGTGCCTAGTCCTCTGGCATTTAGCAATGCATTTCTTTGACTTAGGGGCCTGTGTAAACATATCCCTTTGATTCAGGGGCTTGGTAAACACATCCCTTTGGTTTTGGGGGATATATAAACACATCCTCTTGGGGTATGTGAAAACCTAGAATCCTGCTGGGCAGCTGCAAGCGGCTTTCTAACGGGCTGAACTTCTCCTTCTCCTGCTTATTTCTATCTCCCTACCTTATCACTTTCATCTAGTCTCACCCATCTCCCTCCTGTGGTGAACCCCATCTGTTGAGCTCTGGGTCCTCATGAAGTATAGGGGATGGAGCTAAGTTTGAGATTGGAGTCTCCCAGGCCACTTGTTGCTGGTGGTTCAGGGTGCTGTGAGGTCTTAGGAGAGTGGCAAACCCAGGCAGAGAAGCATTTTCCCCTCTGATTTCATGTAGAAGGCCATGAGGGAGCATCTAGTGCTGAGAGAGAGCTTAGTAGAGGCCCAGCTCAGCTCAGCTGAGTCTAGCTGTGAGGTCTTGAGTCACTCACTCAGTCTTTCTGAAGCTCAGGTTCTCATCTGTAAAGAAGGAGCAATAATAATCCTATCTCACAGCATTGTTGAGAAGATTAAATGAGAAAATACAAGTGCAAGCTTTTTGTAAATTATCAAGAGCTCTAGAGAAGCTATTATTTATGGAGCACACGTGGTTTGTTGAGACATCGGGACTAACAGAGGAGAGGTAGGCAGCAGGCAGCACTTGTTCTCTAAGAGGCTTAGTGAGGGAATTCTGAGAAAGCACCCAGGGACCTCAGGAGCGAGGAAGGCAGATCTCCAAAACCTCCATCTGCAGTCTCATCATTTGTTTGGACAGACGCAGCCCTCGTGTCACAGCCCTCAAACCCTTGTCTTTGGGTTGCAGAGATGTGGGAATGAGGTCAACACACCCAGGTATGAAGGTGAAGCCCCGGTAGGAGAGGGGATGGATGTCTTAGAGCAGCTTGATTTCCTCCATAGATAAGAAGAAAGATGGCAGGGTGGTGGCTCAAAGACAGGCACCAAAAACATATCACTATAAAATTAACAACTGAAATGGTGAAGGAAACATTAAAAGGCATTGAGAAATCCTTTGTCCTTGCCCACTGCATGAGGGCAGCAGGCTGACTTTGATGCTCCTGTCTGTGTTATATCCTTGCAGAATTGTTAAATTCCTCCTGGACAAGGACCTTGTTGTTTTGGGTTACATTTCTGCACTGTGTCTTGCAGACACATCCACTTCATACATACTACTTGACTGAATGATTGGAAAAGAACAGGAACAAAGAGCGAAGGAAATAAAGAGGTGAGCTGTTTTTATAGAATCCATTGTATAGAAGAGCCGAGCATTCCAGCTTTTGTACTGATTGGAGCACAATTTAAATTCAGCTTCCTGCCTGAAAAGAAATCATAACACCAACACAACTTGTTTTGTCTCTTTATATTTTGGCAGGGTCTGGATAGTATAGGAACCTCTGACTGTTGGAGGGCAGGTGGAAGGCATTACTGCATCTGGGAGGGAGACTCAGAAGAGGTTCAAGGAACTACAGATCTCGGAGGAGCAATGTAGTACATTAGAATGAACCAGTTGGTCCAATGATTATAGAAGAGAAAACTGAGGCCCCGAAAGACTGAGTGACTTGCTCAAGGTCACTCACCTTGTTAGTGGTAGAATTGGGGGCAGCAAAAAGATAGTCTGACTCCCAATCTCAAGCTCTTCCCAGGGCTACAAACTACCTCTTAAGGAATCATTCCAAAAGGGGACACAACACCCAAACAAGGCTGAACTGGAGGTGTGTTCCTGGCGTGGAGGGAGAGGCCAGACAAAGGCTGAGAGAGTCCATCTCAGAGAATGGGTGGAATATTGAGGGTACTCCCTTTCTTGCCCCTGTTGCACATAGATGGAAGGGCTTCTCCAGGAAGCAGAGATCCGGGAGAAAAGTTTGGAGAGGGCACGACCTGCATCAGCACCAGCAGCAGCTTAAGGATGGAGACTCCATCTCCAGGCTTCCTGATGACCCCTCGTTTGCATTCAGGCTTGGTGAGGACTCCAGTCTCCTCTGCCTGGATTTGGAGGAAGGTATGAGCGAGAGCCTTGCTTTGGCTTCTGGCTTTTTGGCTGTGACTCCTGTTCTCCTGCTTGGATGGAGCCAGGAGGTTAAGAAGAATGGGAAAAAAAGAAAACAAAATAGCTGGAGGACGAAAGGTGCCCATCTGTTGTGTGGACAAGGGAGCCCCGAGAAAGAAGAAGACTGCTTGGACTGACAGCTAAGAGGCTGAATTGGGGATCCCTGGCTTCCACAGCCCATAAGGAGTTCAGAGAAGAGAACAGAAACCAGGGAGATTTAGGGGCCAGTTAAATTTGGGCTGAAGTCCTGTTTGCCCTGGACCAAATTATCTAACCTCTGTGAGTTCAGTTTCTCACTCCATAATATGAGGTGATAATAATATCAACCTTAGGAACTACTGTGAAGGTTAAACAAATTAATGTACTAGAATTCCTAGACCATCATAGGTGCTCCTAAATGGCAGTTCCTTTCCCTTCCATGATCTCACCCAGGCCCAGTATCCTCCCTTTGCTCTCCAAGCTTCTCAGAGCACAGAAAAACAGGCAACCTCCTTGGGATGCATTCCCCGATTGATTTGGCAGTGGACGATCCAGTGATTCTCATCGAGTGTCCTCTTCTTATGGGAGCTTCCTGGGAGTCACCACCAGGCAGCTAGAGCCCTGGGTCACAGATGAGATCCCTCTACTTTTGTACACATGTTTCAAAAGCAGCAATGTAAAGTGATCACCACAGTAGATCCCGGGGTTCAAAAGAAATCGAAGTGCTGCTCTAAAACCACATGCAGGACGCAGTGGCAGGGGGCCCTTTGGCCATTGGGGCCCTGAATCTCAAAGGCCCACACTGAGGTGCTTGCTCTTGTCTTGAGAGGTGAGCAGGTCACACCAACGTGGCCTTGGGTCCCTCTGCTACCTGCTAGCACACCACTAAGGGATGGGATATGTAGGCAGACTGATATAAATTCAAATCTCAGCTTTACCACTTTCTGGCTGCATGACTTGGGCAAGTGGTTTGACTTTTCTAAGGCTCAGTCATCTCACTTGCAAAAAGAGGACAATACCTCACTTGGAAAGTTGCTTCAAAGATTAAGTTGAGATAGGCACACTATTTAATCACCACCCAATTATTGGTAACAAGGATGGGGTTTTTAGATAATGAGAATGTTAAACAGCACTTACAATCAGACTAGTGAATTGATGGTCTTGACACTGGAGAGGCTTAAACCTGCTTCATTAACCTCTACCCTCACCTGTCTCTTATCCTCATTTAAATTAGACCCAGTGACCATCAATTCCCAATCTCTCAACCTGTCCCCATCGCCTGACCCTCCGTAGTCACGCATCTTCTGAATGACTCCATTGAAGTGACCACATCCCACCTGGTAGATAGCTCACCTGGCACATAGCAGGTCTCACCTTACCCAAGGAGCCAGAGCTCCTCAGCAGGAGGAAGGGCAGAGGTCCCTGGGAGAGGGATGAGCATTTTTGTGTTTTGAGGTGGGTCCTCTGCTTGGGGGCTGGCTCAGACTCTTCACTGGCCTCTAGGCCTCCAGGGAGCCTGCAAGACATGAATGTGACCAGCCCTTTGCCCTTTGTGCCCCTTGTCCACTCACAGGGACCCTTTCACACCTCAATTAGCCACTTAGGGAGAAGAAAGAGCCAATGCAAGCTGGGGAAATCTGTCCAGACCTTGAATAGTTTCCCAAGCCTGCTGTTGCCATGGCAGCCAGCTGGGAACACCGTTTCCAGGGCTTGAGGCACTCAGACATGCAAGGGGGTGGGGGGCTGCCCTGCTGGGCTGTTGCCCACTCACCTTCCCCCACCCTGGCCTCCTGGCTCCCTTAGCAACAGCGATCTCCATTGCCATTGCCATCGCAACCATCACTGCAGCTGCTGCACTGGTTGGAAGCAGTATCCAAGGAAGCTTTGGGGTGGGGGGGGGAGTGTGTGTGTGTGTGTGTGTGTGTGTGTGTGTGTGTGAGTGAGTGAGTATGAAGTTGGAAAGGAAAAGCCTTGGCCAGTTTAGCCATGATAATGATAAGGATGCTTGCCGATTATGCACCAAAGGAGCTCATAAACTTGGCGTCAAATGAACCCCTTGGTGATTTGATGGTCACCCTGGACCTCCAAGAACAAGTCTGTGTATCTGGGTGGACATGAATTTTTCTGGAGAAAGGGTTCATAGTTTTTATCAAATTCTCAAAGGTGACTAAGGTCCCTAGTAGGTAAGAACCTTACTTACAGAGCCTTTTGCTTTTCAGAATCAGAATTATTTTAGGGATTGGCTGATCTGGCAGGCTGCAGACGTGCTTAGAAGGACTGATTACATTGTATGGTAGGAGCATACGGTATACCACTCTGGTCCCAACCCACAGAGTCCCTCAAGATGTGCCATTTGCCCTGCTGTGGACCCTGGAGTAGTAATTGAGAGTATTAACTGAGAGTATTCCTGCTAATGCTATTCTAAATATCCTGTTCTTCTCACCCTCCTCTGGCTTTGTCATGTAGGGTGGCATGCCGGGTCTCAGCTCCCGCTCCCCACATAAGAACGCAAGACACGGTGAGGCCAAAAAGGAACACCCATGGAGCCATAGATGGGGGAGTCATAGCACTATATTCTCGCTGGCAGCTGGGCTGGAGACACAGGAAGCAGGTGCCACACTGTTCACAACCCTCACTGCGCCGCTTGCTGGCTCAGCCACCATCTTCTTGCTAGCCCCCAACTCTTCTGCTAGCGTAGCCACGGCAGTTATATTAGTGGCCAATGGCTCACTGGTTACAGCTGATAGCCAACTAGCCACAGCTGATGGCCATCCACTCACAGTTGATGGCCATTTACTAGCCGAGTGAGCACCTTTCCACGTGAGGCCGAGAGCCTGGAAACTGCACTCCTGCCTCTGTCCCCACACGCTTCTAGGTTTGCCCCAGGGTTAACTGCAAATCACTAGTGTTTACTTTGTTTTATAGACACTCTGCACATCATCCAGTTTAAGCCTCACACATTAGGGGGAAGGGTCTCTTAACCACTGTCATTTAAAAGATGAGAATACTAAAACACCAAAAAATGTTAAGTGGTTGCCCAGGTTTATGCAGTTAGAAGCTGGAGAAGTGAGGGGCAGCTTGGTTGGAGGGGCTCAGAGCATGGCCCTGGACCAGAATGCCTGAGTCTGACCCCAGCCACACCCCTCATTAGCTATGTGGCCCAGGCCATATAGCTGTTCTCACAGCTGCGAGTTGAGGACACTCATAATTCCTACCCCACAAGACAGTTATGGGCGTGAAAAGAGTTAACAATGTATTTGAAAAGTGCTTAGAACAGTATCTATCATCAGATTAAATAGTTAAGTGGAGAGTAGGATTCAGCCACAGGTTTGCCTAATTCTAAAGCTTATGTGCCATTCTGAGGTCTTTAGGGGCTGTTTGTAACCCTAACGCAAAGGCCCGATCATGACACAAGGGAGAAACAAGAGCCTTAGACTTAGTGCTGCCACTCACTGAGTTAGTGCCGATGAGCTGTGTAGGCTTTCGGAGCCTCAGTGTCCCCACCTCTAAAGAACAGGGGTAATAATGCACCACATTTTCTCATGGGCTAGTGTGTGGAATGAGCACTATTGGTTATATAAAGAACAAATGAAACAAAATCTGGGAAAGTTCTGGTAAACTGAGCCATGCTATAGAAATGTGCTTAGTACCTGTGCTGAGTTCTCGTTCATGCCCGTTTGGCTGGCAGCTCAGGGCAGTATGCCCAATGTGACACCCCCTGAGGCTGGTGGATGGCACTGTGCCTTTGGGTTCCCATGTGCCTGGGTGTGCAGCCAAAGCGAGGATGCTTAGGAATTCCACAGAGGGTGTAGACCGGAGTGGGGCCCAGCTGCCTCAGGCTTTGTTGGCAGCGAGGAAGGGAGGCAGGTGCTGTGTGAGGCCAGAGAAGGGAGTGAGGGGGAGAGGGTGGTGTGGAGCCATGAAACACCCTCTACGCCACACCAAGTTGGGTGGTGTCCTTCTCTGTAAGGAGGGGTAATTAGTGGAAATGAATAAAAGCTTTCTTAGTCACTGCTGCGGAGAAACACAGCAAGGTATTACCAAATCAGCTAATTGAGGGTTCATAGTCATTTCTAGGCTGCTGGGGGGAGCAATTTCATGTCCCCTTTTCTTTTTGCCCCCAGAAGGCTCATGATGCTGACAGCAGAAGGTGAGGGGGAAGAGGGTGGGTCCTTATTCTTGAGTCATTTGGCTGCTGGTGTACCTTTTTGGGGCGCTGGGAAGTGTAGCACGCAGCCAGCATCTGGGACAAATAGGCAGCCTGATGGCAGGGAGGCGAGGGTCAGACAAAGGAGGTGACGCTGTGAATGACTCGAGGCCCAGTCAGAAGCCATAATTGGAGGTGATTAATCTGTGGAGGGGAAAACCCTGGGAGTCATCACTGACTCGGCTGAGGCTGGCTCACTGCTGGCTGCGGTCCCCCCCAGTCCCTCCTCCATGGTCCCCACTTGCAGCCTGAGGGTGCGCTGGTTGAAAAGGGGAGTGATTCAGAGGCACTTTAAAAAGCAGCATTGCTGAAGCTGAGAAGCTTCTGAGACTCTGAATTAAAGCTTTGTTCTTTTAACACTGATTTTCCAATGGCAATGTGAGAAGGTTGCAGGGGTCGGGGTTCTTCTCTGAGAACTAGGGGCAGGAGCTATGTCCAAGATGAACGCTGTTAGGGCCCTGGACAAGCAAAGCAGTGATGTGCCTGTATCAGAAGGGGGGGTTTGGGAAACTTCTCTCCCGTGAGATCTGAAGCCAAGGCTTTACAGTTAAAGAGACCCAGTTTCTGGGCAAGTAACTCAGCCTCTCTTCGTCTCAGTTTCCTTAAATACAAGAAGAGAATGAAAGTTGTACTCATGGAATATTGTGGGGACTGAATGAGAGGGTATGTGTGAAGCGTTCGTTAGAGCTGGCATGAGACCTGGGATGGGAGGAGTGGAATCCCTATTCCAGGCAGAGGCAACAGCAAGCGTGTTGTGAGAAGCGTGAACTTTTCTTCAGTTTCTCTCTTCTCTATTCCAAAGAGAAGCAAGAAAAACTGGTGAAACAAGGTTTAGATAACGCATTGTTATCTCAGTGTAACAGTAAGATGGGTGACACGAAGATGCAGATCACCAAAAATATACAGTACATGTTTAATAAAAGCAGCTGTTTTGCTATTGCAACCACCTTTGGGGAAGGGACCAAAAGTGCACATGTCTTGAAAATGCCCAGTTGGCTTTTGAGGAGATCTAGGCAAGTGCTGCTCTGTTTTGGATTCACAGTCTTAGACACTCCCAAGTCAGGAAACTAGGAGCATTCAGAAGAGCTGAGTATAGAAGAATCAAGTTACTTTAGTTCAGCTCTTTTCATGTTTTCACTCATGGAGGTCAAGAAGACTGTGATGGGACTGAGGGCTAGATCTTGGACGGGTTCGTCACACGCTCCATTTAACGCTGGGGAAACACCAAGCATATGTCTTACAAGAATGTCTAATTCTTTTCAACTTTTCTTTATCCTAAAGGATAAGAAAACTTGATTTTGCATGGCTGCCAGAATGCAAAGACGCAAGATTGACATGAGATACAAATGGACAGAGATAAGGACGTTATTTCTTTAACATCAAGGAGACATAAGTCAGAGACCACAGTGTGCTCCCAATCAGAGCATGGCTCCCCAGGTGCCCCAGTGCTTTTGTGAGGATTCACAGCTGAGGGGTAACCCACCCAAAAGAGTTAGGATTCTACCAGGGCTCACACTGAGATGCCCTCTCTCCATTCCTGTGCTCTGGTTTGTTCTTCCTGCCCTGATACTACCCCTGATGCCTGACTGTTCTAGGAACTTTTGCCATGACCCAGCCTATTCAGTATATGCAAACAATTTAGGTAGAGTTTCCCTCCGATTCCCCAGTGTTTATTGTGAAATTGGGAAGAGCAAAGGTCATTTTTTCAGGAGTGTCCCTTGGGAAGTCTGGTGTTCGGGTCAGTCTGAATTCTGGATGCAGATTCTTAGCCACAAGAGCTCTGATAACCAGGATGATTTAAATATCAGATTGGGTAGCCAAGTAACCATGATCTTTATCCCTAGAGGCCATTAGACATAAAATCCCAATTCTTACACCTAGCTGGAGGTCTTCCCCTCTCTGGTGGGTGAGGCCTGATAGCATGCAGCATCTTTCTCTGCTCCCAGGAGTCCAGTCATTCTCCCAAAGTCCTGCTCCTCACAGATGCTTCAGCCTCTACCAGCTGGAGAGCAATAAACAGCTCTCTCCTGTGAAGCTTCCTCTCCGCTTACCATTCATGGGCTGTAGCCTCTTGCCATTTAATGCATGGACAACAACAATCAGCATATAGATCAAGCCGCTAGTGTAAGAAGAGCAAAGTGAAAAAAGAGAATGTTACAGAGCCCTCTTCTATGGCCTCTTCTATGGAGAAGATAGCTTCTTACAGGAGAGGTTAATCAGCTGCCTCTGCCACTTTGTAAAAAGGACAGGGGAGAGTTTTAGTAGGAGATTTGATCACAGTGCTCCCCCTACCCCCAACACACACACAGGAGCAGAAAGGAAGGGGGAAGAAGACGTAAACTGGGCCCAAGCTGCTGGCCTGGTTCTCTGTTTCCTCCCTCCCTCTGTCAGTGGGCAAGTGACCATTTAGAACCTGTGCTCTTTGCTGGAAAGCTGTCTGCTGTACCTCCTCTATTTGCGGTTTTGGACCTTGGTGCTCCTCAAATCACCTACTTTGAATTTCTGCCGCAACCAGATCTTTGCTGAGTCTTGTCAATATAAGGCATTTAAAATGTAACGTTAATCTCCTGGATGTGGGGAACAGGACAGAGGATTGGATGGAGCACAGGATCACATTCTGGATTGGGGAGCTTAGGGACAGATAACCATGGAAGCACAGATTTAGAATATGCATCTGGGATTCCAGATTAGGGAGCTGACACCTCGTGAGATGAAATGGTTTACCAAAGATCTTGCTCGTTGGTCGAAGAGCAAGAATAAAACTCAGGTCATCTAACCCTGGATCTTATGGTTTCTGACAGAGCCTTCTCTAAGGTGGGAGCTTTGCTGATGGCATGGCTGCACAGCTCTGGTAGTTGCACAGCAGCTCTGTCAAACATTGTGACTTCAAACCATTTTCAGGCATCCTGTACCTGGCACAAAGGGTCATACACCTTCTGAGGTCTGCCCTGGCCTGACAGCATCCTAGGGGAAACACATGCAGCGTGTGACACTTTGAGCATTACACTTGATTAAATATCCCAGACTTAAAAAAAAAAAAATCAAAGCTCTGAATAGAATCACAAAAGTCTTCTCCTCTTTGACCCTCCTGGTTTTGTTACTGGGCTCCAGACCCTCATCTTCTCAGCCTCCTTGATTTCTCCTGCCTTCTGGGTGGTTCGTGACTTTCTGGGTAACTGTCGTCATTTCCTTCGATGTGTCACTAACACTACTCCCGCAGTTGGTCCTGAGAGTACTCCTTTCCCGTCTCCACCTTCACGGTGCTTCCTCCACTCCATAGTTTTCTCCTTGCAGTGCTCTCATAGCTGCTCTGTCTCCATTAGGCAACTCTTTTTTCTCAAGCTGGAGGGGAGCACAGGAAAGCTCACTAGTGCCCAGAGGTGGGGCAGACATTTCTCAGCACATCAGACACCTGCTGACAATGGAAACACTTCTGTATACGCTCAACAAATTTCCATTGCCTACCTGCTATGTTCCAGGCACTATGTCAGATGCTGGTAGGCACTGTCCACTAACACGGGGGTCTGCCCTCAGAGGAGTATTCAGTTGAATAAAGAAGCAGTCAGGAAAATCAATGGCTCTACACCACATAATGGACCTACGTTGGGCCATAATGGACCTATGCAAAAGGAGTTTTAAAAACAAAATGGAGGGACAGTCAAGTTAAACTGGGAAGCAGGAAGCTGTCAGAGGAGGTGATGCTTGGGTAGAGAACTGGAGAATGAATAAGGGTTAATAAGGCTGAGGGGAAGGGCATGAGGGAAGGCTGCACCTGTTTCCACCTGGGAAAGTGCAAAGGGAAAGAGCAATGGGCAAGTATCCAGTTGCCTTGAAGCCATTGGAAATCTCTCCACTCAGTAGATGGCTGGGGTCCTAGTGAGCAATTTTCTCACCAGGGTAAGGATATTATGGTGGAAAGAGCACTCCAACAAAGAAAGTCAGAAGACAGGTATAGACTTTGGTTGGCTGTCAACTAGCTGTAGGACCTTGGCAAGTGACTGAAACTTACCTCATGAAAAACAAGAGAATTGGACAAGATGACCTCTAAAGTCCCTTCCAGCTCTAAAATTATCCTTTCACTCAAAAACACTCATGAAAACCAAACAAATACAAATAAGGTTCATACACACTGAAACCTCCTCTGAGAAAGTCAGATTAAGGGTTTTAAAGATGGTGAGGAGAGAACCTCCCTCGTCCTCGTGGGTAGAGTGTACTGGAGGAGAAAAGACAGGGTCATTCTCCTTTGTTGGGTCAAGATTTCTTATGAGAAAGACGACATTGGGCCCAAAACATCACGATTAGTTGAGATGCCTGTGGGAGCTCTTCCTATCATGATGTTTCACTTCATAGTCTTCATTTCTATTATTATACCAAATGATTTATTCCAAAACAGCAACCAAACAGCAAAACAGTAACTGGCTCCACAGGGAGAGGTCTTTTCCTCTTCTTCCCTTGCAAGATGTCTCCCTGGCTCATAGTGCCTGCCTCATACTCTGCTTAGGCCACTCTCTGTGGGAAGAGTTTCAGGGGGTGGTTAGGGAGAGGGGAACTTGAGGTTTCATCTTTGAGTCTGCCCAGAATTCTTGGCTTTCATGGTTCTGACCAAGCAGTACTCTTTACAAGTTCTACTCTAATTTATTTGAAACCTGAATAAATGTCATGCTCTATTTTGTGCTATAGTTTCCTCATCTCTGAAATGAGGAGAAAGATTCTTAATAGTTTTCATTTACTACAAACCAAGGGAGATGCTAGGTTTTGGGTTCTGGCCAGATGATTGTTTAGATCAAAAACCTGCCATCTCTTGTCTGTTTGCTGGAGTTCCCATCTGAAAAAGACAAGCACAGTTGTGAGCGGTGCCCCTTCTCCCACAAGGCATCATAGGGAATCCCGTTAACGTTGCTCCCCAAACCATGGAGCTAGCAAGAAATGTGCTTTCATGGAAGGCCTGAGGACTACATGCTAAATCTTTGAAAACTAAAAACTAGTTTTTAAAATCCTCCCCGTAATCCATTTTGCTAGGCTTCTTCTGACTGAAATGGAAATTGGTTAAGGTCAAGTGGAGACCTGAGTCATGTGAGGGATGGGATAGGCAAAGCCTATTACCATGGCGTCCTGGGTAATCACTTCCTCTTCCAGGTGGTATTTTGCTTGTGCAATTCCATCTATTTGTCATTTGGCATGTGCTATCTTATATTTTAGTGTTTGAAAAATATATATAGCCCATCTCAAGAGAAAATGTAGAGTGATCCATAGAAGGTTTTTTTGTTTTGTTTTGTTTTTTTTTGCTTTACAACAACAGCCAATTTCTTTTTCTTTTCAAATTTATTGGGGTGACAATTGTTAGTAAAATTACATAGATTTCAGGTGTACAATTCTGTATTACATCATCTATAAATCCCATTGTGTGTTCACCACCCAGAGTCAGTTCTCCTTCCATCACCATATATTTGATACCCCTTACCCTCATCTTCCACCCCCCACACCACTTACCCTCTGGTAACCACTAAACTATTGTCTGTGTCTATGAGTTTTTGTTTCTCATTTGTTGGTCTTGTTCTTTTGTTGTTTTTGGTTTATATACCACATATCAGTGAGATCATATGGCTCTCTGCTTTTTCTGTATGACTTATTTTGCTTAGAATTATACTCTCAAGATCCATCCATGTTGTCACAAATGTTCCTATATCATCTTTTCTTACTGCCGAATAGTATTCCATTGTGTATATATACCACAACTTCTTTATCCATTCATCTATCAAAGGACATTTTGGTTGTTTCCATGTCGTGGCCACCGTAAACAAAGCTGCAATGAACATTGGAGCACATGTGTCTTTATGTATAAATGTTTTCAGATTTTTGGGGTAGATAACCAGGAGAGGGATTGCTGGGTCATATGGTAATTCTATTAGTAATTTTTTGAGGAACCTCCACACTGCCTTCCATAACAGATGCACTAGTCTGCATTCCCACCAGTGTATGCAGATTCCTTTTTCTCCACAGTCTCTCCAACACTTGTTACTATTTGTCTTGTCGATGATAGCCATTCGGACTGGGGTGAGGTGATATCTCATTGTGGTTTTTATTTGCATTTCTCTGATGATTAGTGATGTTGAGCATTTTTTCATATGTCTATTTACCATTTGTATGTCCTCTTTGGAGAAATGCCTCTTCAGGTCCTCTGCCCATTTTTCAATTGGGTTGTTTGTTTTTTTGTTGTTGAGTTTCATGAGTTCCTTGTATATTTTGGATATTAGCCCCTTATCGGAGGCCCTGTTTGCAAAAATCTTCTCCCATTCAGTTGGTTGCCTCTTTATTTTGTTGATGGTTTCTTTTGCTGTGCAGAAGCTTTTAAGTTTGATATAGTCCCATTCATTTATTTTAGTTTTACTTCCCTTGCCTTTGGAGTCAAATTCGTGAAATGCTCTTTGAACCCAAGGTCCATAAGTTTAGTACCTATGTTTTCTTCTATGCAGTTTATTGTGTCAGGTCTTATGCTTAAGTCTTTGTTCCATTCTGAATTAATTTTGGTACATGGTGACAGATAGCAGTCCAGTTTCATTCTTTTGCACATGGCTATCCAATTCTCCCAGCAACATTTATTGAAGAGGCTGTCTTCTCTCCATTGTATGTTTTCTGCTTCTTTGTCAAAAATTATCGGTCCATATTTATGTGGTTTTATTTCTGGGTTCTCAATTCTATTCCATTGGTCTATGTGTCCATTTTTCTGCCAATACCATGCTGTTTTGCTTATTGTAGCCTTGTAGTACAAGCTAAAGTCAGGGAGTGCGATACCTCCAGAATTGTTCTTTTTTCTTAAGATTGCTTTGGCTATTCGGGGTATTTGTGGTTCCTAACAAATCTGATGATTTTTTTTGTTCTGCTTCTTTAAAAAATTCCATTGGGATTTTGATGGGGATTGCATTAAATCTGCATATTGCTTTGGGTAATATGGCCATTTTAACTATGTAGATTCTTCCAATCCATGAGCATGGAATGTCTTTCCATTTCTTTGTGTCTTCTTCAATTTCTTTTAAAAATGTCATAGTTTTCAGCATATAGGTCTTTTACATTCTTGGTTAAGTTTATTCCTAGGTATTTTATTCTTTTTGCTGCAATTGCAAAAGGAATTGTTTTTTGTATTTCTTTTTCTGAGATTTCATTGCTAATATATAGGAATGCAATGGACTTTTCTACGTTGATTTTGTAGCCGGCAACTTTACTGTATTTGTTGATTGTTCCTAATAGCTCTTTGGTGGAGTCTTTAGGGTTTTCTATATATAGCATCATGTCATCAGCAAAGAGTGAAAATTTAACTTCTTCATTCCCAATTTGGATGTCTTTTATTTCTTTCTCTTGCCTGATTGCCCTGGCGAGGACTTCCAACACTATGTTGAAAAGCAGAGGTGATAGGGGACAGCCCAGTCATGTTCCTGAATGTAGAGGAAAGAGCTTCAGTTTTTCACCATTAATTATGAAATTAGCTGAGGGTTTGTCATATATGGTCTTTATTATGTTAAGGTATTTTCCTTCTATACCTATTTTATTAAGTGTTTAATCGTAAATGGATGTTGTATCTTGTGAAATGCTTTTTCTGCATCAATTGATATAATCATATGATATTTGCCCTTTATTTTGTTTATGTGATATATCACATTGATGGATTTGCGGATGTTGAACCATCCTTGTGCCCCGGGGATGAACCCCACTTGGTCATGATGAATAATCTTTTGAATGCATTGTTGTATTCGATTTGCTAAAATTTTGTTTAGGATTTTTGCATCTGTATTCATCAGAGATATTGGTCTGTAGTTCTCTTTTTTTTGTGTTGTTGTCATCAGGTTTTGGTATCAGGGTAATGTTGGCCTCATAAAATGAGTTTGGGAATCCTGTGTCTTATTCAACTTTTTTGGAAGAGTTTCAGCAGGATTGGTATTAGATCCTCTTTGAAGGTTTGGTAGAATTCACTAGTGAAACCATCTGGTCCCGAACTTTTGATTTTGGGAAGGTTTTGGATGACTGATTTAATTTCCTTACTGGTGATTGGTCTGTTTAGATTTTCCATTTCTTCATGATTCAGCCTAGGAAGGCTATATGTTTCTAAGAACTTGTCCATTTCTTCTAGGTTATTGATTTGGTGGCATATAGTCCTTCATAGTATTTTTGGATGATCTTTTCTATTTCTGTGGTGTTCGTGATAACTTCCCCTTTTTCATTTCTGATTTTGTTAGTGTCTTCTCTCTTTTTATCTGAGTGAGTGTAGCCAAGCATTGTTAATCTGTTAATCTTTTCAAAGAACCAGCTCTTTGTCACATTAATTTTTTTCTATTGCCTTTTTGTTCTCAATGAAGTCCATTTCATCTAATGTGTCATTTAGGGCTGCTATTTCGATATTTGTTTTCTGTTTGGATGATCTATCCATAGCTGTCAATGATGTATTTAAGTCCCCCAGCATAATTTTGTTTTGGTCAATCTCTCCCTTTACTTCTGTTAGTAGTTGCTTGGTATATTTTGGTGCTCCCTGATTGGGGGCATACATATTGATGACTGTTAATGTCTTCTTGTTGTAAAGTCCCTTTTACCGTTACGAAATGTCCATCTTTGTCTCTTGTTCCCCTTTTCACCCTGAAGTCTGTTTCATCTGATATCAGTAAGGCTACACCTGATTTTCTCTGGGTACCATTTGCTTGGAGTATCAATTTCCACCCTTTCACTTTGAGTCTATGCTTGTCATTGTAGCTGAGATGTGTCTCTTGGAGACAGTATATGGTTGGGTTTAGTTTTTATCCAATCTGCTACTCTGTGCCTTTTTATTGGTGAGTTCAGGCCATTTACATTTAGGGTGATTATTGACACGTGAGTATTTCCTGTCATTCTATCTTTAGTTTTCTGGTAAGGCTGTGTCTCCTTTGTTTCTTTGTCTTTTTGTTGTTGTGTATTATTTCTGTGTGATGGTATTCTATGATGTTTCCCTCTATTTCTTCTTTTATTACAGTATATATTTCAGTTCTGGATTATTTTTGAGTGGTTACCCTTAAGTTTGTGTAAAAGAAAGTTTGATATTTAGAGTATTCCATTTTCTTCAGCACGCTTACTTTCGCCATTCCCATATTCCGTTTCAGGCCTTTACTCTCCCCCTTGTTATGTTTTGGTTGCCACAAATTGTCCCTGTTGATGATGGTCAAATAGCCTCCTTTAGTATTTCTTGTAGTGCAGGTTGTGTATTAGAAAATTCCCTCAGCTTCTGTATGTCTGGAAAGGTCTTTATTCCTCCTTCATATCTAAAGGAGATCTTTGCTGGGTATATTATTCCTGGCTCATAATTTCTCTCTTTCAATAGTTTGAATATTTGGTCCACTCCCTCCTGGCTTGTAAAGTTTCCTGGCTTGGGCTTTCCTTTGTAGGGTACCATCTTCTTTTCCCTGGGTGCCTTGAGGATTCTTTCTTTGTCATTGATTTTTGACAGCTTCAATACAATGTGCCTTGGAGAAGGCCTGTTGGGATTGAGGTAATTAGGTGATCTATTTGCTTCTTGGATTCGAGGATCCACTTCTGTCCACAAGTTTGGGAAGAGCTCATTAACATTTTCTCTGAGTATATTCTCTGTTCCTTTCTCTCTTTCTTCTCCTTCTGGTATTCCTATTATTCTTATATTGCTCTTTCTGATGGAGTCAGAATGTTCTTTCAGAGTTCTTTCATTTCTTTTAAGTCTCAAGTCTCTTTCTTCTTCCATCCGTGTAATTTCCATGTTTCTATCTTCTATGTCACTGATTCTTTCCTCCATCTGATCAACTCTACTACCTAAGCTTGCTATTTCATCCTGAATTTCTTCTATTGAGTTCTTAATCTCCAGAAATTGTATTTAGTTCTTTTTTAAAATTTCAATCTCTTGTGTTCTTTCAATCAAAGAACACAAAATGCTCATGTTGTTCTTTGATTGTGTTTCTGAGTTCATTAAACTGCCTTTCTGTGTTTTCTTGCATCTTGTTGAGTTTTTTCAGAACTGCAATCTTGGATTCTCTGTCATTTAAGTCAATATTTCCATACTTTAAGTTCCTTTTCTGGAGACTTTTCACTTTCTTTCTTAGCTGTCTTGTTGCCTTGGTTATTCATGGCAATTACTGATTTATTATTTCTCTTCCTAGACTTCTACAGGAGTAGCTTCAGCAACAGGCTGATAGGAAGAGGTCTTTCTTTTGTTTTCCAGTACTTGTTGGTAGAATGTTTTATTTTCTCTCCGACTGCAGCCTTTTTTTCTCTCTCACACGGTAGTGCTATGTTTTCTCTGCACTATTTCAGCTTCTCACACAATGAGGGGATTCCCTGGGAGACGGGCTTCTCCTCTGTTAATAGTTCGCTTGGGTCACAGGGCGTAGTGTCCCTGTGTGTATGTGGAGAGCTTTTGAAGTTCCAAAGCTCTTTGTGCACCAGATTCAGAGCCCATGTGTTTCAGCAGTTCTGTTTACTCCTGCAGGGATCCACCCAGATAGGTGGGGCGGGGGTGTGGTGAGTTGCGGGAAGTGGCCCAGAGCAATGGCGGTGACCACCACCACAGCCAGTCCTGCTTCCATAGCTTCCTCCTCTTTGCCAGAACTAGTTGGGCTGCGAATCTGTATCTGTGGTCCACAGTTCTCAGAACAGGAAATATTTTGTTCTTTTGATCTGACACTGCTATTGTTCCCCTTCCAGCACCAGGCAGGTGGGGGCGGGGCAAGCTCTGGGAGGGTGGGGAGGGGCGGCTAGTCTCAGTGCCTAAGGCTTCCATTCTCTGCTTGGCAGTGAGGGCTTAAACCACCGTTTTCAGCCCTCTTCCCTCAGTCTTTTCTCCGAAGTCTCCTCTGTGCGTGTTGTGTTCAGCCGTGCTATATGGTGTCCCCTCAGCCCTGAGGGCCATAAATGGAGCCCTAGCAGTCCGACTTCTTCCCTCTCCTGCAGCTGCGCTAGTTCCAGGATGCATGGAGCTGGAGCACTGAGCCAGGTCTGCGTCCTGCGTTCACGCGTCTCCATCTCTGCACTTCTCCCTTCCCTCTCCCCTGCTCATGCGATTCGTTCACCTTTAGGTGAGTTCAGTAGTGGGCCTCTTCGTCTTGCCTGTCTACTGTGCAGGGAGTCCTTTGTGGAGTTATTGTTGTTTGATTAGTTGTAAATTCCAGGGGAGATTTACAGAGGCTCACTTCACACCACCATTTTGATAACGTCAGCAGGTTTTCAATAAGTGATGCTTTAGTGATTGCCAATGATTAAAACCCTAGCTTGAGGATTTGTGAGTCTATGAAAGAAATAGAATTGAGAACTGATAGAAAGTAAGGGGTCTTAAAGTCCCAACTTCCTCATAGACTTGCATGGCATAAGTTGTAACATTTTGTCTTTAAAATGCTTAAAGATGTGTATACAAATGGAAGATCTACAGATTTCATAGTTTCATTCTCACTTTGCAATTGGCACATGGTCACACAGTTAGTAGTGATAGAACTTGGATTAGAACACTGTCTGATTCAAGGCTCCTTTTCTTTCTTTCACATCACGATTCCTCTTGGTGAATAGACAAAAGCAGTAATTTCCTGGCAGTTCTGTGAACTCTATTACAGATCAGGAGACTGAGGCTATGGAAGGAGAAGGAAACTGCTCACAGTAACCCAGGAAGTAAGAGGCTGAGCCTGGTATAGATGTCTAGTCTCCTGAATGCTAGGCAGGTATCATCATTCACTCCAGGCAGCCTACGTTCACTCCAACTTCACCAAGTTCAAAGGTGCTGAGAAGAATATGCAGAAATATAGAAATATTATGCAGATATTCTAACAGCAAGAGGCAGTCAGGCTCTTTGGGCTCCAGAGCCGGGACAGGCATACACAAGTTGCCATTGCTGCCATATCTCTTTCCACCATGTCACTTCCACAATGGTTACTGCCATGCCAATGTTGGCAATACGGTCTACTGGATGACCTCTTGGGGAGACTTGTGTGTATGTGTATGGTGAGGAAAGTAGTGGGATTAAAGGGTAGTTTCTTTCCTCTTGCCAAAGGGAACTCCCTGCAAAGCAATAAAATGGCAACGAGCTTTGAAGAGGGCTTTCTAACCACCAAGAAGCCAGTCCTGGATTTCAATGCTATGTCATTTAGCACAGTTCCTTTCTCACCAACTGTCTGCTATGTCTCTATGGAGCTAAATAGCAGAGCTGCTGAAATAACAGTCAAGGGAGAGGGAAATTAAGACACATCAGCAAAGGAAAAGAGATTTTTTTTTAAGAAAGGAAGGGAGTAAGACAGCAACCAATAATCCAGACAGAAGCAAGATGTCTGTTCCAGGTGGACAGAGGCAGATAAGTGTTTTGTGAGGCAACTCAGTCTAAGATGACAGAAATGCACTTAACAGAGAGGGCAGTGATAACAGCCTGCAATAACACAGAGCTTTTTATAAACATTCACTTATTTGATGACATTACCACCCTATGAGATAAGGCAGATAGTAACCTTCATTTGACGTTAGGGGATAGCATATGGCTTAAAAGCTTGGAACTTCTGATTCTTTAACTTCAACAACAGAAGGCTAGACTAGAGGAGGGGAGACAAAGATACAGGGAGGGCAAATTTGCCTATTTGACACCTATCATTTCATATGTGGGAGATAGTGATGAATTCTCATAAATAAGGGCATATACAAGTCTAGTACACAATAGCGATGCTTTTTGACCAGGCTGTCTAACCAATGCCAATGTGTTTGATCTAAGGACATAGCAATGAGTTTTCGAGAAGATGAAGGGCAATGCCGAACAGGTATGACACAAATGTTTGAAAGAGGAGCAGTTGTGTTAAGACCCTGCCATGCTTTCAGCCTCAATGACCGCTACTCTGCAACAGGAGCATCTCTTACTGGCAGTGTCTGCACTCCCTGTCACCTGCTTCATGTCTAAAAGAGACAGTACAGATCTGAGAATGAGTTTTATGATAAGGTCAGTGTCTCCTGGCTCACCTTGTGATTTGTTGAGGAGCATGAATAAATATGCACATGTTTTCCTCTCACATAATCTTTACTCCCCTTTGGACAGGCAACTCCTCTCATTCCCTCTGAGTATCAAAATGAAGGAATGTGCTCCAAAAAAAGGGTTCGGGAGTGACGTCATAGGAATGGCGGCAGCGGGACGCACTTTCTGAGTTCTCCTCTAGATCTTATTACAAACGGGGCATATAACTCATCACAGAACTCTTTGCTCGTCACACAGAATAGGTAAGAGATTCATGGAAGGATTATTTGAAGGTGCGCAAATTGGGTGAGCAGGGGAAGAAGGAAGGGAGCGGAGTGGAAACGCATGGACCCAAGGCGGAGTCACGGCTGGTGGCAGCAGCTGCGGTTGGCGGTGGCGGTAACATAGCAGGCAAGAAGCATGGGACCCCAGGGTGGAACAGAGAGCACAAAAGCCAGGAGGTGGGCTCTTTTCCTGCGTCCCACAGCTGATCGCCAGCCCGGGGGGGGGGCAACTTGGTGGTCCCTAGGGTGGACAAAGAACACAGACTCCATACCTGGAACCCTCCCCCTGCTCTTCCAATCCTACTCCCATCCTTCCAGAGACTTAAACTTGCCCTTGAACTGAGGAGTAGTGTCAGATTACTGAGGGGCCATAGTGCTCAGGCTCTGGGAAGACTGACAGGCAACTCTGACCTAGGGAAGAGGCTGGGAAGAGTGTGATTTTGGCTGGGCTAGGAGAGAATAGACTCCTCCACCCCCAGTCACCACACTTTCTGGTCTGCGGGAAGAGTGTGAAGCGGCTGGGCTGAGAGAGAGAAGACCCCTCCATCCCCAGCCCCCACCCTTTCTGGCCTGCCTAGGGCGGGGCAAGTGCAACTGCAGAGGCACTCCCAGGGATCAGCAGTAAGCGGCAGATGCAGCTCCTGGCTTTCAGCAGCTTAGAGATCTCCCACCCGCCCCCTCCCACACACCCATGGAAGAAGCGCCCTAAGACTCAGGAGTACTGGGCACAGTGCTGGTGTTGCTATTCTCAGTGTGTATATGTGCAGGCAAGGGCAGAAACTGCACTGACTTTGTAAAAACTATCATCCAGACTCCCCAGCCCCACGCATTTAAATCTATAGTTCCAAAGTCACTCTGGGCACCAGGTGACCAGTTCTGCCTGCGTAAGAGGCAGAGGACTCTTTGGTACAACAGAGGACAACCTGGAAATTACTTGGTGGACTTAAGCCAAGACTGGCGCTGCTTTTTGTTTTGCTTTGTTTTGTTTTGTTTTGTCTTTATATCTTTGATATCTTTGCCTGTGTTGAGTGGGGGTTATCAGGTGTTTTTATATGTGAATGTATATGATTTTTTTCTTTGTTGTTGTTGTTGTTGTTGTGCTTGGTGATTTGCTTTGTTCTGAAATCGCCACACCAGGGCCCAGTTTAAGAGGCACAAGATTCAACACATCCAGAGGCCAACTCCAGACCAAACCAGAATATTACCGGGTTTGACCTACAAGTCACACACCCAGAGGGAATTCTCTGCAGGCACAAGAGCCCATAGAGGCCAAACCACATTTAAGTGGTCAATCCTCACGCAGCAGAACAACCTGTGGTGGGCAGAGCCAAGTCTCACAACTAGTCAGCCTGGGAGTTAATCCCACCTACTCACAAGCAAAAAGCAATTAAATATCTTATTTAACAGGACAATATACACAACACAAGAGTCACCTTTGGAGCATACGCAGAGGAGAAGAACGAAGTAGTGCAAGTCAAATATAAAGGACACATACTATATAAGATAACCCAGCAAAAACTAAGAACTCTAGGGTATCTACCTAATACATCAAAGCAAACACAGAGAGTCAGCCAGAATGGTGAAACAAAGAAACATGTCCCAAATAAAAGAACAGAAGAAACTTCCACAACTGGAACCAAATGAAGCAGAGGTAACCAACCTATCAGAGACAGAATTCAGGACACTGGTGATAAGATTGTTTAAGGA
The DNA here is from genome assembly GCF_964194185.1 of Rhinolophus hipposideros. Taxonomy (NCBI): domain Eukaryota; kingdom Metazoa; phylum Chordata; class Mammalia; order Chiroptera; family Rhinolophidae; genus Rhinolophus; species Rhinolophus hipposideros. The sequence continues at coordinate 33,534,112 of NC_138070.1, read as the reverse complement.
GCTTAGAGAAGACGTAAAAAAGGATGTAGAAATTATAACGAACAACCAGTTAGAACTAAAGAACACAATTACCGAAATTAAGAACTCACTTGAAGGAATTACCAGCAGGTTAGATGAAGCAGAAGATCGAATCAGCGACTTAGAAGGCAAGTTAGCAGAGATCACCCAAACAGAACAACAGAAAGAAAAAAGAATAAAAAAACAATGAAGATGGTTTAAGAGACCTCTGGGATAACATCAAGTAGAATAACATGCGCATCATAGGAATACCAGAAGGTGAAGAGAGAAAGCAAAGGATTGAGAACATATTTGAAGTAATAATGTCCGAAAACTTCCCTAACCTGATGAAGGAAACCAACATACAAGCCCAGGAAGTGCAGAGAGTTCCAACCAGGATAAACCCAAACAGGCCCACACCAAGACACATTATAGTTAAAATGGCAAAGCATAAAGACAAAGAGAGAATCCTAAAAGCAGCAAGAGAGAGACAGAGGGTTACATACAAGGGAACTCTTATAAGATTATCAAATGACTTTTCTACAGAAACATTGAAGGCCAGGAGGGAGTGGCGGGAGATTCTCAAAGTGAGGGAAAACAAAGGCCTACAAGCTAGATTGCTTTATCCAGCAACGCTATCATTTAAAATTGAAGGAGAGATAAAGAGCTTCCCAGGAAAGGATAAGCTAAAGGAATTTATTACCACCAAGCCAGCATTGCAAGAAATACTAAAAGGACTTCTGTAAATAGAAGAAAGATGAAAACAATTTACTACAAATTTAAAAATGGCAATAACTATGTACCTATCAATAATCACTTTAAATGTGAGCGGATTAAATGCTCCAATCAAGAGACATAGGGTGGCTGAGTGGATAAGAAAGCAAGACCCTTGTATATGCTGTATACAAGAGACTCACCTCAGATCAAAAGACACACACAGGCTGAAAGTGAAGGGTTGGAGTAACATATTTCATGCAAATGGAAATGAGAAAAAAGCTGGAGTTGCAATACTTATATCTGACAAAATAGACTTTAAACTGAAGAACATATTAAAAGATAAAGGTGGGCATTATATAATAATAAAGGGAACGATCCAACAAGAGGACATAACCCTAGTAAACATCTATGTACCCAACATAGGAGCACCTAAATATATAAAACAGGTACTGAGGGACATAAAGACAGAGATCAACAGCAACACTGTCATAGTAGGGGACTTCAACACACCTCTGACAACAAGGGACAGGTCTTCCAGACAGAAAATCAATATGGAAACAACAGCCTTAAATGATATATTGGACCACTTGGATTTAATCGATATTTTCAGAGCATTTCACCCCAATGCTGCAAAATACACGTTTTTCTCAAGTGCACATGGAACATTTTCCAAGATAGACCATATGTTAGGCCACAAAACAAGTCTTGATAAATTTAAGAAAATTGAAATCATACTAATTTTCTTCTCTGATCACAGTGCTATGAAATTAGAGATGAACTACAGGAAAAAAACTGGAAGACACACCAATTCATGGAGTCTGAATAACGTATTACTAAATAATGAATGGGCCAAGTAGGAGATCAAGGAAGAAACCAAAAGATATCTTGAGACAAATGAGAATGAGAACACGACGACCCAAAATCTATGGGATGCCGCGAAAGCAGTCATAAGAGGGAAATTCATAGCACTGCAGGCCTACCTAAAGAAACAAGAAACATCACTAATCAACAATTTATCTTCACATTTAAGGGATCTGGAAAAAGAACCGCAAAATAAGCCCAAAGGGAGCACAAGGAAGGAGATAATAAAGATCAGAGCAGAAATAAATGAAATAGAAACCAGAAAAACAATATAAAAGATCAATGAATCCAAGAGTTGGTTCTTAGAGAAGATAAACAAAATTGACAAACCTTCAGCCAGACTCATTAAAACAGAGAGAGAGACAGGACCCAAATTAATAAAATCAGAAATGAAAGAGGAGAAGTGACAACAGACTCCACAGAAATAAAAAAAATTTAAGAAATTACTATGAGCAACTATATGCCAAGAAATTTGACAATCTGGAAGAAGTGGACAATTTTCTAGAGGCGTACAACATTGCAAGGCTAACTTAAGAAGAAACAGAGAACCTGAATAGACTGATTACCATCAGGGAAATTAAATCACTAATCAACAATCTCCCAACAAACAAAAGCCCTGGACCAGAAGGCTTTACAGGTGAATTTTACAAAACGTTCAAAAAAGAACTATCACCAATCTCCTCAAGCTCTTCCAAAAAATCCAGAAGGAGGGAAGACTCCCAAACACTTTTTATGAAGCCACTATCACCCTGATCCCAAAATCAGACAAAGACACCACAAAAAAAGAAAACTACAGGCCGATATCTCTAATGAACATAGATGCAAAAATCCTCAACAAAATATTAGCGAACAGAATTCAGCAATACATTAAAAAGATCATACACCAGGATCAAATGGGATTCATCCCTGGTATGCAGGGGTGGTTCAACATTCTCAAATCAATTAATGTGATACACCACATTAACAAAATGAAAAATAAAAATCACATGATCATATCAATAGATGCAGAAAAAGCATTTGACAAAATCCAGCAGGCATTTGTGATAAAAACCCTTAAGAAAGTGGGAACCGATGGATCATATCTCAACATAATAAAGGCCATATATGACAAACCCACAGCTAACATCATACTCAATGGGGAAAAGCTAAAACCATTCCCCCTAAGATCAAGAACAAGGCAAGTTTGCCCACTATCTCCACTTCTACTCAACATAGTGCTGGAAGTTCTAGCCACAGCAATCAGACAAGAAAAAGAAATAAAAGGCATCCAAATTTGTAAGGAGGAAGTAAAATTATCATTATATGCCGATGATATGATACTATATATAGAGAACCCTAAAGACTCCAGCAAGAAACTGTTAGAGCTGATAGATGAATTTAGTAAAGTAGCAGGATACGAAATTAATATTCAGAAATCAGTTGCATTTGTATATACCAATAATAAAACATCAGAAGGAGAAATTAAAAAAAACAGTCCCATTTACAATTGCTCCAAAGACTATAAAATACCTGGGAATAAATTTAACCAAAGAAGTAAAAGATCTGTACTCAGAAAATTATAAGACACTGAAGAAAGAAATGAAAGAAGACATAAATAGATGGAAACACATATCATGTTCATGGATAGGAAAAATTATTATAGTTAAAATGTCCATACTGCCTAAGGCAACATACATATTCAACACAATTCCTATCAAACTACCAACGACGTTTTTCACAGAAATAGAACATATAGTCCTAAAATTCATATGGGACCATAAAAGACCCTGAATAGCCTCAGCAATCTTGAGAAATAAGAACAAAATGGGAGGTATAACAATACCTGACTTCAAATTATACTACAAGGCTACAGTAATCAAAACAGCATGGTACTGGCATAAAAACAGACACATAGATCAATGGAAAAGAATAGAGAGTCCAGAAATAAATCCATGACTATATGGCCATTTAATCTACGACAATGGAAGGAAGAATGTATGATGGGGTAAAGAGTCTATTCAATAAATGTTGCTGGGAAACCTGGACAGACACATGCAAAAAAATGAAGCTGGACCACCATATACAAAAGTAAATTCAAAATGGCTTAAAGACTTAAATGTATGATCTGAAACCATAAAACACCTAGAAGAAAATATGGGAAGAAACTTCACAGACATTACCCAGAGTAGGATTTTTACTGATATATCTCCTTGACCTAGGGAAGTAAGAGAAAAAATAAACATGTGGGATTATATCAAACTAAAAAGTTTTTTCCAGCAAAGGAAACCATCAATAAAACAAAAAGGGATCCTACTGAATGGGAAAAGATATTTGCCAATAATATATCTGATAAGGGGTTAATATCACAAATCTATACAAAACTCACTCAACTCAACTCCAAAAAAACAAACAACCCAATTAAAAAATGGGCAGAGGACTTGAAGAGACATTTTTCTAAAAAGGACATACAAATGGCAAACAGACATATGAAGAAATGCTCAACCTCACTAACCATCAGAGAAATGCAAATAAAAACTACAATGAGATACCACCTCACCCCAGTCAAAATGGCTATCATCAATAAATCAACAAACAACAAGTGCTGGTGAGAATGTGGAGAAAAGGGAACGCTTGTGTACTGTTGGTGGGATTGCAGATTGGTGCAGCCACTATGGAAAACAGTATGGAGGTATCTAAAAAATCTGAAAATGGAACTACCCTATGATCCAGTAATTCCACTCCTAGGTATCTATCCGGAGAAATCCAAAACTCCAATTCAAAAATCTTTATGCACTCCTATGTTTATTGCAGCACTATACACAATAGCCAAGACATGGAAACAACCGAAATGCCCATCGGTAGATGACTGGATTAAGAAACTGTGGTACGTTTCTACAATGGTGTATTACACAGCCATAAAGAAGAAAGAAATCTTACCATTTGCAACAACATGGATGGACCTAGGGAACATTATGTTAAGTGAAATAAGTCAGACAGAGAAAGACAAGTACCATATGATCTCACTTATATTCGGAATCTAAAGGAGAGAATAAGTGAATGAACTAATCAGAAACAGTTTTGGAGACAAAGAGGAAAAACTGAGGGTTGTTAGATGGGCGGGGAGGGGGGGTGGGGATAAGGGGGAAAGTGAGGGGATTAGAAAACAGTCGGTAACCACAAGATGGCCACGGGGTTTCCAACTATAATTTTATATATATGTAGTTATGGTTATGGGGATGTTGGGTATAGCATAAAAAATATAATCAATAATATTGTAATAAATATGTATGGTGTCAGAGGGATACTAGATTTGTTGGGGTAAAAGATGGGAGAGGGGCTAGGGCCAGGGTGAAAAAGGTGAAGGGATTAAGAAGTGCAAATTGGTAGTTACAAAATAGTCATGGGGATGAAGGGTATAGCATAAGGAATATAGTCAGTAATATTGTAATAACTATATATGGTATCAGATGTGTACTAGATTTATTGGGGTGATCACTTCATAAGTTATACAAATGGCTAATCACTGTTATACACCTGAAACTAATATACTATTGTATATCAACTGTAATTAAAAAATAAAACAATTATTTTTTTTAAAAAAGGTTTCGGTTTTCCTGCCATGTTTTCTTCTCTCTAACTCCCTCAACCCTCACCCTCTCCACTAACCCCTACCAAGTGAAAAGTTCTCCATTTAATTTGAAGACTATCAGTCTCATAGTCATGGTCAGCAGAGTTTTCTGTGAGCCTGCATTCTGCCTGGCCATGATCAAATCTTTTTGTGCCATCAGAGGAGTCCAGGACACTACCACAAGTAATGGAGAAAATTGGCTTGTCAGTTACTAGTGGTGTAACCTTACAAACCCCAGGACTCATTGTTTAGAATCAAATTCTTCTCAAGCTGGGTAAGACCTCCAGAATTATACAATGTTAGAGGTTGAAGGGGTCTTAAAAATTTTCACCTAAACTCTTTTAATAAAAGAAAAACATAACTCATAGACACAGACAATAGTTTAGTGGTTACCAGAGGGTAAGAGGGGCAAGGGGTGGTAGATGAAGGTAAAGGGGAGCATATATGGTGATGGCAGGAGTATTGACTCTGGGTGGTGAACACACAATGGGATTTATAGATGATGTAATACAGAATTGTACACCTGAAATCTATGTAACTTTACTAACAATTGTCACCCCAATAAACTTTAATTAAAAAAAAAGAAAGAAAAGAGAAACATGCAGTCCAGAGATGTTAAAAGACTTGTCACTTAAAGTTACTCTTTCCTCAACATTCTTCCCCCTACTCCACTCACCTTCTGTTTACCCTAGTTTTACTTTTTGAAATAATTGTTTTTAAGCCACCTCTCTTCTACCTAAACATCTTATAAGGGAAAATGTTTTTAAGCTTGGTATGTAGAAGTTGATTAAAGCATCTCTCAATCTCTTAAGACAGGACATGCTATCCTAACAACGGTAAAGTCTTTCCATTTAACTTTTATTTGTCTTGCTGCCATATGGTAAAAACCTTTCCCAACAAATAGAGAGGAAAGGGGTCCCATCCTTATGTATTTTTCCATAGGTGTCAAGTAAGCAAATTTGCCCCCTCTGTGGCCTTGTCTCCCCTCCTCTCGTTTTGCCTTCTCTTGTTGAAGTTAAGAAATCAGAACTTCCAAGCTTGTAAGCCATATGTTTAGCCTCTAAAGTCAAATGAAGGTTAGTCCATTGAAAAACTGACTCTTTGCCTAATGACAAAAAAGTAATATCTTTAAAAGCTTTCTCTTTTATTTTATGCCAAAGTTTAGGTTGATTTATTAGGCTAGGTCCAGCCTGGGCTTCTGGCATCCAAGCATGTCAGAGCAAAACTGGGACAGAGAGCAAGATAGAGACCCTCAGATGTGAGAGGTGTAGAATAAAGATACCGTGGACAGATTTTGGGAGAGCTCCCTAATTTTGTATCATGCAGTTCTCAATGTGTCCCCATAAACACTTTAAAAAGCACTGGAGATGGTGAGTTAGTTGGAGTCCTGAGGTCATCCAAACCTCCCCCACTCTCTCCTCAGTTTCCCCTTTCCTCCATTATGTGGGAGGGGGCGGTTGGGTCCCCAAGACCCTACTCAAAGCCAGGCGTCAGATGAAATTCCTTAGATTTAACCAGAAAATCCAGAGAGCAAGAAGGGAGAATTTGGATCCTGGCCCTACTTCGGCCACTTTTCTCTCCTCCTTTCTGAGTCTCTTTTCCCCTAACACAGGGACGCTGCAGGTGACGGGATGTCCTGATCTGGTCTTCTCTGTGGACTCAACACTTCCCTGAGTTATGGCCTAGCCCTGGCCTCCCGGCTCTGGGCCATCGGGCTCTGGGCCATCTGCCCCATGGCCACCCTGAACTAGGTGCACCGCCACAGCCTTCTGAAGCAGAGGCCTCCAACTCTAGGTCCCACGGCAGGCGGGCCACAGCTAAAGGGCGTCATTCTGTGCACGTTCAGCCGCAAACCCAAGAAGCCCAATTTGGCCAACTGAAAGCGCTGCTGTGTGAGGCTCAGCACAGGCTGCGAGGCCATTTGCTTTATCCCCAGAGAGGGTCACAGCCTGCCGTAGCACCATATTGTGCTTGTGCAGGGCGGCCACACCCAGAACCTGCCAGACGGACGTCAAGCTCAAGGTTGTGCGTGGCAAGTACAACTGTGGCCATGTGCAGAAGAAGAGACCTACAGGGGCAGCGTTGGAGTTCATGTGGAACAAGAACCTTTGCCTCTGGGTTCCTGCAGTATCCTTGGGAAGCTAGGCCAGCTCTAGAAGTCACTGGTCCTGGTTCAAATCCTGGCTCTGCCTCTTCCATCAGGACCACCAATAGCCGACAGGAGTCCTGGGTGTAAATTAGAAAAAGGTGCCCGTCTGTCATACCCTTGGCATGTGTGTATAGAGTGTTGGTACAAGGGGCTTCTTCTGTTGGGACAATCCACTGTACCGCCATCTGATGAGAAGGGGTTGTAATAAACACACAGACCCTGTGGTTGTGATGTGTAAAAAAAAAACAGAAAAAAAACCATGAGAAAATGCCAAGAAGCTAAGCTAAAAATACCCATGGAACAGCACAATTAAGGAGGAATTCAGAGATGGGTGTGAGCTCTTCATGGAAGGTGTGAGACTCAGAGCATGGAGTCAGACTGCAGTGCACATCTTAGGCTCTTTTTATAAGGGACTGAACCATAAGACAGTTTGATGTAGTTGGGAGGAATTAATACATATAGTTTTAGACTCAATGTTTGATTTTTGAATCAGTCCACTCCAATAGTGAAACAAGTATGTCTAATGAACACCTATTATGTGCCCTAGAATTAAAAAAGAAAATAAATAATACAAAAACATACTCACTATTTGGGAAAGTTTGTGTGAATTTTTGAAACCTTCTGATGACTCCTCATCTCCCACTGTAACAATTATAACTTGGTTTTAATGGCTTCCCAGTTCTCTGTCTACCCCAGTTTCAGCATCCTACTTCTTCTAACACTTAGTCATGTGCCACTGACAAATATTTCCTCTAGTTTGCTTTTTCCAGTTATGAACTCTCTGTTCCTAATTATTGGGAACATTTTACCATCAGTACATTCCCTTCCTCTCTTCCAGGGCTTCCATAAGTAATTTCATAATATTCAGGCTCTTGCTCTTCAAGCAGAAAGATCCCACTTCTCTAAACATTTCTGGCTAAGATGTTTCTAAATTTCATAAACCTTCCCTCAAGTGCCTCTTAACGAGGAGAAAAGAATGGAATAGAAGAGGAATGGTGAGGAGGGGGAGAGTCATGCTCCCTTCCTGAGGGTACACCCAAGACCATGATCTCTATGTTGATGAAAAACATTCAGAATCACATACTTTTTCATATTTTAAATAAAAATTGTTATTTGAGACAAAGACTTGTCTTTGAGGAATCAGTAGTCTAAAGGCAGACATCATGTGAGCAAGCATCCACAGGACACAAAGAACAAAGTTTTAAAAAGTAACATGAGACATTAAGCATTTATATCATACATAGATCAAGGTAAGTGTGTTTGTCACCCTGATATAATTTGGTTACTCTGTCCCTGGCTTGTCCTTCAGGATACTCTCCCTCCCTTGTACCCTAAATTATTTTCAAAGTCTCTTCCTTTTAGAGGACAGAGGTACGGATCTCTGTGACCTAATTGTAGAATCTTCCTGCTGCTGATTTGTGAGGGATGTTGATATGATGTTGATTTGTAATTTGTGAGAGATGGATTGAGTTAGAAGTCATGAAGTGACTCAAGAAAACTGACTGCTATTGATAAACTTTTGGGCAGTTTTTCAAAAATGGAAAATACCTCTTTCATTTGTTCATCTTTGACACATTTGCGTAGTTTTCATTTTGAATGCTGAATGGAAATACCCTGTGTATACAGTATATAAAATCATTACTTAAAACGTTGACACTCAAGTTTGCATTGGGGGTAGGTGGGCTTTGCTTTATGTAAGAACTCTGAAGTGTTTCACATTTCATGAATGAAGAAATAGTAAGGTCATTGGTGGGTGGAATCCAGGGAAGTTGAAGCAGCTCTACTTTTCCCAGAGCCAAGATTCCCTTATGGCCGCCAGTACCCCATTCTCATCAGAGAAGAGAGAAAGAGAGACCCTGGGACAGCTCTCTGTGTTCAATGACATCTCTGCCTTTGAAAGCAGAATGTCTCCTAGCAGAACTCTTTAGATGGGCTGCCTTTGAGTGAGCTGAGCAGTTTTAAAGTCCCAGGAGGAGAGTGGCATTCAATCTTCATCTTTGATGTTCTGATACTTCTTGTGGGTCCTAGATCCCTGAGAGAGAAAAGTAATTGTCTGTGGATCCTATATTTTCTCGGCTCTCTTTCCTGGAGTTGCTGGTCAGATCTCTGACCACTGTGCCCTGTCCAACTCTGGCATTGATGATTTCTACAAATTCAGGAGAGGTCTATTTCTCAGGATACCTGGATTCCTGCTCCTGCACTCCCTAACTTTATTTCACATTCAAGCCAAGCTATTCTTGTGCTCCACCCATAGCAATAACAACAAACTCCTAAGGGCTTTTGTCAGATCAAAACTTTGTTCTCTGCAATGCCCCATCTGGGCCATTTAGGTTGGCTGTATCTTCTTTTGGCTTATCTGAGGCAGGACTGGAGAAGACCCCTTTGGGAGACAGTGAAAACCCTCCCACTAGAAAATAAAGTACAGGAGGGGAGAGGTTTTTATTCATTTTGTGCATAGTAGGTGTTTAATAAATATCTGTTGTATGAATGAACATGAATGAATGCATGAACAAATGAATATGATGGAGAGAAGAGAAGGCAGAGAATAAGAGCTCTTTGATACAAAGCAGATACAAGAAGTAAGCAAACAAATGAAGTGGCCTGCTCCCGTGAAGGATCCCAACTCCTTTCCTGATGTTTTGTTCTTTGGAAAATTCCTATAAGTACCAGAATCACTTGTACATGGCTTTCATTGACAGCAAAGCAACACCCCCTCCAAAAAAAAATCTCAGCACAAAGTCACTTTGCCAAAGCAGCCATAGTGAAAAAACAAGCCATTAGAGAGAATACTAAAGAGTTAGGGGCATCGAGAGTCACAGGTCTGCTGTGAAGACAGCAGGATAAGCAGTTGAACTTGTCTATCTAACATGTGTGTTTGTAGTGTGGGGCTGGGAAAATGTGAGTTCCAGGACTCAGGGAAAACAGGGAACTAGGCAGGGAGGTTCTGAGGAGGGGAAAGAGGGAAGATGGGAATATGATGCCTGGGAATGAAATCACCATGTCATCCTTGACCAAGCATTAACACTTTTTGGCCTAGTTTTGGCTGATGAGGATGGTTTAATTGAGTTGTTTGTTTCAGCCACTGAGAAATATTTCTTTGATTACCTTCTCTGAGACTCATGTTCTCTTCCTTCTGTAAACTAGAAAACCCCCAACATACTAAATACGCATGAAGTGCTGGAGTCTGTACTAAATGCTTCTATAAACACTTTATTTTATTTAATTTTCTCAGCCTTTTGTCAGGAATGTCCCATTTTTCTCCTCTTCACATATGAGAAAACTGTATGAGGTCTGGCAATTATGTTTGCGAACTCATTCTAGAAAAAGTGCTACATACCTCATTGCTGAATATCACTACAGTCACCTTTGAAGTTCTCCCTTTGGGAAGCTGTGCACTGACACCAGCACCCTCAAAGCAATTTTGGAACTCTTTTTCTGGGATGGCCATCGGAGCTGTTGTCGTATTACCTTTGATGTCCTGAATGTCATCGAAATGTCTTCCTTTCAGTATTTCCTTTATCTTTGGGTAAAGAAAGAAGTCATTGGGGGCCAGATCAGGTGAGTAGGGAGGGTGTTCCAATACAGTTATTTGTTCTTGGCTAAAAACTCCCTCACAGACAGTGCCGTGTGAGCTGGTGCTTTGTCGTGATGCAAGAGCCATGAATTGTTGGCAAAAAGTTCAGGTCGTTTTGTCTAACTTCTTCACACAGCCTTTTCAGCACTCCCAAATAGTAAACGTAGTTAACTGTGTGTGTGTGTGTGTGTATATACATACACACACACACACACACATGCATATATATTTACATTTAATTATGTTGATATTCAGTATTATGGTACTTGAGCTTCAGGTGTAGTGGTCAGGGATCTACACAATCTATGAAGTGTCATTATTTCTTCAAATGGGTTTCCAATTCCTTGCTCTCTCCCATCTCCTTCCGGTACCCCTATGGTGTAAGTGTTGGAATGCTTGATGTTGTTGCAGAGGTCCCTTAAACTATCCTTAATTTTTTTGTATTCTTTTTTCTTTTTGCTATTCTGATTCGATGTTTTCTGCTGCTTTATCTTCCAAATTGGTGATTCGTTCCTCTGTTTCTTCGAATATATTCTTCATTTCAGTTATTGTATTCTTCATTTATGACTAGTTCTTTTTTATGTTTTCTATCTCCATTTTTATATTTCCTATCTCTTTGTTGATTTTTTAAAAAACAAATCAGTGTCTTTTTAAAGATTTTATTGGGGAAGGGAAACAGGACTTTATTGGGGAACAATGTGTATTTCCAGGACTTTTTCCAAGTCAAGTTGTTGTCCTTCCAATCATAGTTGTGGAGGGCACAGCTCATCTCCAGGTCCGGTTGCCGTTGTTTTTTGCAGGGGGCACAGCCCACCATCCCTTGTGGGAGGTGAGGAGTCGAACTGGCAACCTTGTGGTTGAGAGCTGGCACTCCAACCAACTGAGCCATCTGGGAGCTCAGCGGCAGCTCAGCTCAAGGTGCCGTGTTCAATCTTAGTTGCAGGGGGCGCAGTCCACCATCCCTTGTGGGAGTCGAGGAGTTGAACCAGCAACCTTGTAGTTGAGAGCCCACTGGCCCATGTGGGAATCAAACTGGCATCCTTTGACGTTAGGAGCATGGAGTTCCAACCGCCTGAGCCACCAGCCTGGCCCTTTGTTGATGTTTTTACTGAGATCATTCAGCATCCTTATTTGTATAACAAATGTTTTGAACTTTGCGTCTAGTAGATTGCTTGCCTCCTGTAACATGGGGCCGCCTGCAGGGTCTCTGCTCCCGCTCCCCACATGAGAACTCTGGATCCACCAGAGTCCGAGAGCCTGGAAACTGCTCTCTTGGGCTCTGTCCCCACACCTCCATTTTGTTTAGTTCTTTTTCTAGAGTTTTGTTTTGTTTTTTCATTTGGGACATATTTCTTTGTATCCTCATTTTGGCTGCCTCTCTGTGTTTGTTTCTATATATTAGGTAGAGCTGCTATGTCTCCTGGTCTTGGTAGAGTGGCCTTATGTAGTAGGTGTTCTGTGGAGGCCAGTGGCTTCCTGGTCACCTGAGCTGGTGCTCCAGGTGTGTTGCTTGTGTGAGTTGTATGTCTCATCCTTTGTAGTTGAGCCTTGATTGCTATTGGTACATCAACGGGAGGGATTGACTCTTAGGCTGATTGGTTATAAAGACTGGCTGTGACTACAGTGGAGGAGCTGTTGTGCAGGGGCTGACCCTACAGAGCAGGATTTGCTTTAGTTGGGCTCTGGTGCCTGCTGAGTCTGCCTTTTGTTGTGTCATTTTTGGAGGTTCTCTGGTGTGGTCTGAAGCTGGCTATGATGTGTGTTTGTTCTGGGGCTTTTTGGGAGGGGCTCTGTTGCAGGCCAAGGTCAGCCATGGCTGTGCCCAGCTGGGGCCACTCAATATGAGCTACAAAGTGATCTGCAGATGATTACCACTTGTCCTGGGCTTGGAGATGTCTGGGAGAGGCTAAGCTGCAAACTGAGGCCAGCTGCCACTAGTGCTAAGCTAAGGGCTGCTTAACAAGAGGTATGGGGCTCACTGGGACCAGATGCTGCTATTTGGGGGTTTGTAAAACTTTGAGAGATTTTAAGTCCAAACTATGAGACAAGACATGTTGTTTGTATGGAAAAGCCACTGGGAGTGGCTTGGGTGGGCTGACAAGTTGGATGGTGTGGGGTCTCAGGGAATCATCAGGGTGGGGTGATCCATATTAGCTACGTTGATGGAGACTCAGATATAGTGCTTGCCTGCATGTAAAGGCTGGGTGGGTGGAAGGCTCAACGAAGGAACTCTGGCTTCTACCAGCACTTCTGTATTAAAGAAAGCTGCCCCTCTAGCTCTTAACCTGAAGCAATTTACTTTCTCCTCAGATGTCCCTGGTGCCTTTCGTTCTGCTACCCCAGTGCTGGAGCTCAGAGCAAGTGAGTCCATCAGTGAGTAAGTTCATGTGTGGGCCCTTTAAGAGGAACACTTGGAACTTCAGCAGCTCTTTGTCTCGCTCAGCCACAATCTCCAGTGCTTTTCACAATCAGAAGTTATTGGGACTTCTCTCCCAGGCACTAGAATCTTGACCTGGGGAGCCTGGTGTGGGGCTGGGATCTCTTACTTCTCATGAAGGACCTCTACAGCCGAGATATCCCTCCTGATTTTTAACTGCCACACGTGGGTGTGGGACTAGTCTGTTCTGAGTCTCTATGCCTCCTACCAGTCTCAACATAGCTTCTTTTGTATCAGATGTTAAATAACTTCTGAAGGATATGCAGAAATAAAAGATGGAGTCAGAATTTGAACCCAGACAGCACTCTTGACCCTTATGCAAGACTGTCTATAATGTTAGAGGAAAGGTTTTCAGAATTCACATGCAATCTTAGTGTTCCTAGCACCTATGACAGTTTTAAAAGATTGCTGCAAGTTCTATGTCCCTGTGCCTTGAGTAAGGGCAGGTTTGTGACTGCTTTGACCAAAAGATTCAGTTAAAAGTGACACTAGATGACCTCTAAACCAGGACATGGAAAGCAATGAGGCTTCTGCCTTATCCACTAGGCCATTCCCTTTTGAAGCTTTGAGGTCACCATGTTTTGAGATAGCTTGGACCAAATGGGGAGGTCACATGCAGGTGTTCCACATTTGGTGCACATGCTTCAACTAAGCTCTCTGCCAAGAGCAAGCTTTGACTGTCGGCAAGCAAGTAAGCCTCTTGGACATCCAGTCAAGTTGCGCCTTCAAATGACTGCCACTTCAGTTGACATCTGAATGTAACTCCAAGTGAGAAATGCCCAGTTGACCTCTGACTTCACTTTCTTTTCTCACCCACAGAATTATAAGAAAAGGAAATTGTTTTTTTCAGCTGGTAAGTTGTGGGTAATGTGAATGTTATTTGTAATAGATAACCAGAACAGCAACTCAGTCTTCTGGGCCAGTCTTCCTTTTTGCAGTTCTCCTTCTGCAGTATCTCACTAATGGGTGGTCCCAAGTTAGAATCAAAACCCCCAAAAACTGCTAGAGAAACAAACTTGAGGTTGTACAGTGTGTCAGACATGTCCGCATGTTCACTTAATCTTTATAAGAGCTGTCTGAGCTAGGTAGTATTCATCCCATTTTAAAGATAAGGTCGCTAAATCTTAAAGAAGACAAATGGCTTTCTCAATTTAATTCTAATTTCAGAGTACTTTCTACTATCTCATAGTTTAGGCAGCATAAATCAGGGTGAACTTAAGGCAGAGCAAGAAACAAAAACTGTAACCAGTCTGATGGCACTCATCCACCATTTATTGAACATCTTTCATGTTCTAGCACTGTGCTGGGCTCTTAATATGTTCTAGGATATTTCACCCTTTCATCAACCTTATTAATTAATTGTTATCATTCCCAACATACAGAAAAAGAAACTGAGGCTTACAGGGCCAGCCTGGTGGCTCAGGCGGTTGGAGCTCCATGCTCCTAACTCCGAAGGCTGCCAGTTCAATTCCCACATGGGCCAGTGGGCTCTCAATCACAAGGTTTCCAGTTCAACTCCTCGAGTCCCGCAAGGGATGGTGGGCTCCGCCCCTGCAACTAAGATTGAACATAGCACCTTGAGCTGAACTGCCGTTGAGCTCCCGGATGGCTCAGTTGGTTGGAGCGAGACCTCTCAACCACAAGGTTGCCTGTTTGACTCCCGCAAGGGATAGGGGACTGCGATCCCTGCAACTAGAAAATGGCAACTGGGCCTGGAGCTGAGCTGTGCCCTCCACAACTAAGACTGAAAGGACAACAACTTGAAGCTGAATGGCACCCTCCACAACTAAGATTGAAAGGACAACAACTTGACTTGGAAAAAAAAAAGAAACTGAGGCTTACAGAGGTTCATATCTTGCCATGGTCACATAGGTGGTAAGATGGGAGCCATGATTTAATCTTATGTGGGCCTCAGCTCACCTGTGTCCTATGAGGGGCAGGTGGAACTGGAGGGGATGACTTTTTTTGACATATTGTTTTTATTGTTAAACATGCACACAAACAGAACAATGTAAGAAACAAACACGTACAGCTCAATGAATTATCAAAGTGAAATATCACAACAAACTCATAGATACAGAGAACATTGGGGGTTGGCAGATGGGAGGGGGTTGGGGGGATGGGTAAAAAAGGTGAAGATGTTAAGAAGTGCAAATTGCCAGTTATAAAAATTGTATGAAAGAAAACTGAAGATGTAAAGTACAGCATAGGGAATATAGACAATAATATTGTAATAACTATGTATGTGCCAGATGGGTACTAGATTTATTGGGGTGATCATTTTGTAAGTTATATAAATGTTTAACCACTATGTTGTACACCTGAAACTAATATAATATTATATGTCAACTGGAATTGAAAAATAAAAAAAGTAAAAACAATAACCCCTCATATCACAATCCAAATATCTACCACCCAAAGTCAAAAATATTGCTAATTCTCCAGTAGCCTCTCTCTTTTATCCCCTCCCAATCACACTTCTCCCACAGCCCCAAAGGTAATAATGGGCACTTCTCTTATGAAAACCTCCTAAGCTTTCATCCCTAAAGACTAGTCGTTTTGCCTACTTATAAATATTACAAAAACGGAATCACACAGTATGTATATTTTGCATTTACTTTCTTTTATTAATGATTTTGCCTCTGGAATTCATAATTTTTTTTTGTATAGCTGCAGTTTTTAAAATTTCATTGGTGAATAGTATTTCATTACATGAATATAACAATTTATTAATTTCATTGGTGATGGATCTGTGGCTTATTTTCAGCCTTTATTAAAAAGTATGCTGCTGTTAGGAGATTCTAATATGTCTTTTGAAAGACATGCACACATTTCTGTAGGGTATAGAGCTAGCAGTAAGGTTGCTGAATCATAGAGGATGAATATGTTCAATTTTAGTAGATGCTGCCAAATAGTTTTCCATAGTGGCTATGCCAGCTTGAACTACTGCCAGCAATCTGAGAATTCCCAGTGCTCTACATTCTGGTGAAAATTTTATATTATCATTTCCTTTTAATTTTAACTATTCTGATGTGTGTGTAGTGGTATCTCTTTGTAGTTTTAATTTTTGTTTCCTTGATCACTACTGAAGCTGAGAAGTTTTTACCTATTTAATGGTCTTTGAATATTTTCTTCTGTGAATTGCCGATTCAGGTCTGTTTATTGTCCATTTTTTTTGGTGGGTTGGGTGCCCACCTTTTAAACTATTCCTTAAATTTATATTTTCTATAACATAATTTCCTTAGAATATGTGTGTATATATGTATGTGTGTATATACGTGTATATATATTCAAGCCCTTTGTCAGGGTAGGGATGCCTTTGCTAGGCCATTAGGTAAGGGATTAGGGACGCAGATATTTCCTCCTTGAAGGGGAAAATATGCAGATTCCCCCTTTGGGGCATTGTGCTGGAAGAAACAAATAATGAATATTGGAGACAATATTCTTGGGTAAGATTTGGACCCTAGTATGATACAATCTATGTGAAGCAACTAGAGTGGAACATGGCAACTTCTTACAGCTCTCAGGAAAAGTGAGATGGCTGAATCTGCCTTAGGTGTAGGGGTTACATAGAAAAGGAAGGACCCAGAGGCTATGACCCACCATGTGAATCTACCATGACTGCTGGGTACTGGAGCAGAGGCAGAGGAGTTGGGAAGGGCCTGGTGGCTTCTCCAGGTAACTAAGCAGCCCCCTCACTGACAAGTGCTGTGTTAGGTGAATTGTCTTTCTGCTGCGCCAAGGGCTCAGGGAAATGCTGTTACCCTTGACCTGGGTATTTGTGTCTCAGCTGCATCCTCAGGATGCAGATTTGCTGCATCCTGAAAGAGGTCCTGACACCTACCTTGGGCCCCAAAGAGTGTAGAAGCAGTGGAGAAGTTCTCCCTCAGGAGGTCTGAGGTCAGAGATCTCTGCAGGTTTCTCTTGTCAAATGATGTTATTTTCGTGGGTGACAAGGTCCCAGCTGCCCTTGCATTTCACGGTCAGCATGTCCCTGTCCATGTTCACCCTGAGGGAAGAAGGCAAGCAGTTCTGAGATCAGCCTGATTTTATTATTCACCAGGGTAAACAGCATCAACAGAATCCACCAATCTATGAGATCAGATTGCTTCCCTACAGAGCTGGGGATCCCCAGGGATCACACTAGCTCTCAGCTGTCAGCTCTGAAGGAGAGTAATACACTAATGGGCAGTTTTTCTTCTCCTTCTTCCCCTTCTCTCCATGTGGGCTTCATTACTCTTCAATCTCTCAAGGAGGCAGCGTGACATAATCATCTCTGTTCATGGGGCTGAGTGAAGCTTAAATGTGTCCTCACTCCAGGGCAGAGACCATTGGGTACCACCTGGCACTAGCAACAGCTTGGGCAGTCCTGTGACAGCCTTCCAGACCTAGGCCTCCAGGCCAGGAGGCTCTCCCTCAAGGATATGCAAGGCAAAAGAACCTGAGGAAACCACACTGATCTGCTTAATGGGAAAAATGGGGGAGGGTTGGAATGGTGCCTTATATGGTAACACTTTTAAATGTAATTTTTTGTAATTTCTTAATTTCAATCCAGACTACATAAATTGCTAAAGGGAAAAAAAAATCCCAGCCAGACCCAGTTTCAGGGTCCAAGCTAATGGGCCTCATGAAGTCTGATGTCCAGGTAAAACTTCCTAATTAAAGATATTTGTAAATGCTTCTTTTTTGGGGTTGCCCTAGGATCAGACGAGGAGAGAAACTTCTGGGGCTTAGAATATGGAACAAAGGAAGGAAGACCAGAACCCAGCCTGGGGGTGGACAGAATGCAAGAGTTGATTGTTTCATTCGATGAAAAGAAAACCACTGGCTGAGAGTCCAGGAAGATGGCACATTTCCATCCATAGACTTTTCCATTTCCCTCTATGTCCCAGAATTTTGGAGCAGGATGCTTCCTTGGAGATGATCATGTTGCTCATACTCCCTGTCAACACCTTATTTTCTCTGCTTGTTTCCCTCCCAGGACCCATGGCCTCTGACCTTTTCACAGTCTCCTTCCTAGATTCACTCCCTGGGGCAGCGGTTAGGTTTCTGGTGGCCAGATCCACTGCCTATCTTCATAACAGGGGTGAAACATTGGACAGTTTTGACTTCTCTGATCTTTATCCCAATGGCTAGCTTTGTTTCTTCCTCTCTTTGTCTTTGGTTAGAATTGCTGCCCTACAACCAACTGAATGGAAGAAGATTTTTGCAAACAGTGCCTCCGATAAGGGGCTAATATCCAAAATATACAAGGAACTCACGAAACTCAACAACAACAAAACAAACAACCCAATTGAAAAATGGGCAGAGGACCTGAAGAGGCATTTCTCCAAAGAGGACATACAAATGGCAAATAGACATATGAAAAAATGCTCAACATCAGTAATCATCAGAGAAATGCAAATAAAAACCACAATGAGATATCACCTCATCCCAATCAGAATGGCTATCATCAACAAGACAAATAGTAACAAGTGTTGGAGAGACTGTGGAGAAAAAGGAACTCTCATACACTGTTGGTGGGAATGCAGACTGGTGCAGCTGCTATGGAAGGCAGGCCGAGTTTTTTTCACAAAATTATGAGTAGAATTACAGTGTGACTCAGCAATCCCTCTCCTGGGTATCTACCCCCAAAATTTGATAACATTTATACATAAAGACACGTGTGCTCCAATGTTCATTGCAGCTTTTTTTATGGTGGCCAAGACATGGAAACAACCAAATGTCCTTCTATAGATGAATGGATAAAGAAGTTGTGGTATATATACACAATGGCACAATACACAATATACTATTAGGTGGTAAGAAAAGATGAAATAGGACCATTTGTGACAACATGGATGGATCTTGAGAGTATAATGCTAAGCAAAATAAGTCAGACAGAAAAAGCAGAGAGCCATATGATTTCACTGATATGTGGTATGTAAAACAAAAACAACAAAAGAACAAGACAAACAAATGAGAAACAAAAACTCATAGACACAGACAATAGTTTGGTGGTTACCAGAGGGTAAGGGGGGAGAGGGGTGGTAGATGAGGGTAAGGGGGATCAAATATATGGTGATGGAAGGAGAACTGACTCTGGGTGGTGAACACACAATGGGATTTATAGATGATGTAATACAGAATTGTACACCTGAAATCTATGTAATTTCACTAACAATTGTCACCCCAATAAATTAAAAAAAAAGAAAAAAAAAGAATTGCTGCCCTAGTGTCCCCCTCCAAGGTCTAATACCCGAATTCTGTTTCTGTACAATAATCTGTGTGGTGGCCAGCCTGCAATAAGGCCCCCGATGATCCCCACCTGGTATTTGCATCCTTCCTAGTCTCCTCCCACACTGAATAGGTTTGGCCTCTGTGACCAATAGGAAACTTCAGAGTAACAGAGTGTGATTTCCAAGACTAGGCCACAAAAGGCATGGTGGCTTGCACCTTACTCTCTTTTAGATCACACTCTCTGGGGAAAGCCACCTGCCCTGTCATGAAGATACCCGGGCAGCCCTATAGAGAGATGCACTAGGGGACAAACTCCTGCCAGAAACCACACGCCACACTTTCCAGGCACGTGAGTGAGCCTCCTAGAGGTGGATCCTCCAGCCCTAGGCAAACCTTCAGATGACGGCTGCTCAGGCTGACATCCGACCGAAATCTCATGAGACTTTGCCAGGACAATATCTGCTAGCTAAGCTGCTTTTGGATTCCTCCTGGAGTCTACAAACTGTGAGAAATAATAAATGTTTTTGTTTTAAGCCACTCAGTTTTAGAATAATTTGTTAAACAGCAACAGATAAGGAATACAATATGCTTTCTCTAGCATTAGGTTTCTTTCACTCTGTCCTTCCCAATAATGTCTTTTAATGTAGCCAAACTTGTTGATAAGTCAGCGTTCCTTTATCCTATCAAACTAGATAATTGTTTCTCTCATTTATTTTGAGTGCTTAGCATAATGCGTGGTAAAAAGTATATCTCAGTATTAAAAAATATGGGGCAAATGCCCGTAGAATCAGCATCAGAAGTGCAATTGGCATAGAGGATGGCTAATTATAAGTAATATA
This sequence comes from Rhinolophus hipposideros, assembly GCF_964194185.1. Lineage (NCBI taxonomy): Eukaryota > Metazoa > Chordata > Mammalia > Chiroptera > Rhinolophidae > Rhinolophus > Rhinolophus hipposideros. Next base: position 33,513,712 of record NC_138070.1, on the reverse strand, counting down.
GTGTGATGCGTGGTCTTTCCATTAAGTGACTGGTCCTGTATATGACTGCATCTGAATCTATGTGCACCTTCAAAGGTTATCTCAGTCGACTAGAATACAGTACTGATGAGGTTAATGTTGCAGGTATCCCAGTCACAAACTGTCTCTCATCTCATCTAGTTGTATTCTCTGGCTTCCCTCACAAAGGAGAAGAAATTATAAGAAAGAGGAATAAAACCATAATTTACTCTATGTCAAATGCTTTACTTACATAATTGCGTTTAAATTTTACAGCAATTTTGTGAGATAGGAGCTATTATTATCTCCATTTTATGGATGAGAATCAGGGCCCTACCCTATTAAACAACTTGTCCAAGTTCACAAAACCAATAAATAGTGAAACCATCACTGACACTGATATATCACTGTCTGGTTTGAATCTTTCCATCGCAGTCTTTTACAGAATTCAAGATCTGGAAGGTAACTTGGAAATCCTCGAGACTAACTCCACTAATATGCATGAGGAGCTAGAGACTCGAAGTGGTTAAGCAACTCGTCAAAATAGCTCAGCTATTAATGGTGTGACCCAGATTGGGTTTTGGATTTCTGGTTTGATTTTCTTTTCACTTCACGATTTGAGACAGTAAAGACTGACTTTGCTCATTCTCTCACCTCTCCTGGAAAACTAACTGAAAGTTTATGAGGTCTCTGATGATTGATAGAATATTAATCCTCATGTTTAAAGACATCTCATTTTTAAAATGAGCATAAATATTGCACTGCTGAAAATGGGGGAAGACAGTGCTTTGACTTCCCTGGGCCAATAGGTACTTTCAGTTAACTGAGAAGGAGAAGCACACCCAGGAGCTGCAAATATAGTTACGCCATCACTGGTCAGTACTGAAGCCTGAGTACCACTTCTGGTGGCTTCAGCAGTTAACAAGACACCCTTGTTGCAGATCATGGCAAATTCTGTGCTCTTTTCTGATAATAGCACCAGTTTAATTATAATCCAGAAGTGTAAATTCCAGTTTGCTTACATCTTTAGTATGTTTCATTTCAAATGTGACTTTCCAGTTCCTTCTCTCGCTTTTTTTCTCTTTGTGCCATAAAATATTTGCATATTTGAATGTCAAATTTTCCAAGTGCTGAAAGCAACAGGCTCTGGTATGTTCTTGAGTTATTTTGTATAGCAGCATCTGTCTTGTTTCAGCAGCTACCAGAACTGAGAAGTGACCCAGGAGCAGCCTGGCAGGAAGAAGGAATGCAGAATCCAAGAGGAGCTCCTTATAATACAGAGCCCAACAAGGCCTGGGGGGAACCTTCAGTCCCAGGAAACTTCACAACAGTTGTTCCCTCCCAGTTTATTTTTACTTTTATTTTATTTTATTTTTTTTAGAATGGCAGATCACCAAAGGAAACAAATACTGAATGATGACTACAGAATATATCTTTGGAACTTGCTAGACTAATTACCGAGGCTCCAAAATCACTTTAAAAGCAACACATTTTGTTTTGCAATATACACTCTTGTTGCCAATTTTTTTTTTTTTTATAATTTCAATCAGAATCCACCTCAAAATGGATAGTTCTTTGTGGGAGATGTATAATTTGGAGGAAATACTTTCATTAGGACAGCACATTTCAAGGAATTTCATGACTTTTCTGTATATAGAATAGTGTCAGGAAAATTTTCCTACAATAAATTTTCAGAACTTTAAACAGCTTCCTTCTGAAATGATGCCTTCTGTTCAAGCAATTACAATAATAACTGCTTACTACGAGCCAGTTAATGTCTAGTTTAATCTTCACAATGGCCCTAGGTGGTATGTATTCTGATTACCTACATTTACAGATGAGTAAACTGAGGGTCAGGGAAGATACTTTTCCAATAGACATCTGATGAAAAATGACAGAGACTGAATGTGGATGAGATGATTTGTATTTATTATATGCATTGTATTATTGTTATTTGTAAAGAGACTATGGCAGCAAGTGTACCCATTCAGTATACTGATGTTTGAATGCTCAGACCCTGAATTTCCAGGGAGCCTCCTGATACTTTCCAGAAAACATGGTTTCCAGTTAATGTTTAATCAGGGAAATAGGATTCTAGCTTAAACACAGAAATATGACTGCTTTGAAACCACACCTGCTAGAAACAGTTATTCACTTAACAAAAATGAATTAAGTATCTACCATGTGGTCATCACTGGGAAAATAATTGTGAGCAAGGAGAACAATTCTCTGACCTTTATATTGTGTTGGCAGCAACTATTTTGGAAATTCGGGCTATGAAATGAAGCACTATGAGAAGGTCCAGATCTCCTGGTTAGGGCCCTTTTGTAGGTCTCATCTGATGTATCCTTTTACCCTAACCAGGGATGCTCTCAGAATCCAGATAGGTGATCTGGTTAATTTAGGCATACATTGCTGTTTCATTCATTTATTCATTCATTCATGTAATTCATTTATGCAATTATTTACATACTTCACATTTATTTAGTGCATAGTGTGTGCCAGGGACAGCAATAAATGAGGTATAGTACCTGCTTTCACTGAGTCTGGAGGAGGATGACAAACATGGACAAATAACCATATATTAGGTTGGTGCAAAAGTAATTGCAGTTTAGGGGCGGGCCTGGTGGCTCAGGTGGTTGGAGTTCTGTGCTCCTAATGCTGAAGGCTGCCGGTTCGATTCCCACATGGGCCAGTGGGCTGGCTCTCAACCACAAGGTTGCCGGTTCAACTCCTTGACTCCTGCAAGGGATGGTGGGCTGTGTCCCCTGCAACTGACAACGGCAACTGGACCTGGAGCTGAGCTGCGCCCTCCTAAGGTTGAAAGGACAACAAATTGACTTGGAAAAAATCCTGGAGTACACACTCTTCCCCAGTACAGTCCTGTTCCCCTCCCCCAATAAAATCTTTAAAAAAAAAAAGTAATTGCAGTTTAAAGGTTAAAAATAATTGCAAAAACCACAATTACTTTTGCACCAACCTAATAGATACACAGTCATGACTTAGCAAGTACTGGGTTTCAGAGGGCCTCTCTGGAAGATATTTGAGCCTGGAGCTCTGCTCTGTACTATTGTGGAGAGTGTGTGTGTGTGTGTGTGTGTGTGGCAGCGAAGTCCAGCCTGTACATGTTCTCTATGCTAGGTGCCCACATAATAAGCACTGCCCAAAGTGGACATCTTTCCCTCATTCATACAGTCACCCTGAGGGCTGGTGGCCCCGAGGAGGTGCCAACCAGGTGTATGGCAGTGTGATGAATGCTCAGGGAAGAGGGACTAGGATGTATGAAAACACTGAGTAAGGTAAGATCTGGAACCCAGGAGGAGGCCACTGAAGGTGGACTTGGAGTAGGGCCTCGTGGTCCACACCAGGATTAGTGTGGTGCAAAGACAGTGAAAGTTTCAAGTAGGACTTATATTTTTAAAAAACAATCTCCAGGTGGGATCCAAAATGGCGGAGTAGATAAAGGCTGTGCTTACCTCCTCCTGTGACCACATTACAATTATAAAACAGTCAACCTGGCGAACGATCTGAAGACTAGCTAAACAGAAGTCCTATAACTAAGAAGAAGCCACCTCAAGACTGGTAGGAGGGGCAGAGATGCAGAATGAACTGCTCCAAACCTCTGTGTGATGGTTAAGAATCAGGCAGGATATCTTGGCATGGAGGTCCCACCAGAGGAGTGAAGGACCCCAGCCCCACACTAGGCTCCCCAGTCCAGAGTACCAGTGCCAGGAAGAGGCACACCCACAAAATCTGGCTGTGTAAAACAGTGGAGATTCCAACTGTCCAGGTGAGATGGAAGGCTGCAGAAAAACCAGATGTCCTCTTAAAGGGCCCGTGCACAACTCACTCCTTCTCAGGCACTCATGGGCTCTGGTGGAAGTACGGAGACTCGAGAGGATTCAGAGACATAGGGGGGAGACTGAGTTGTGTGGCTTCAGGGCAATGACTAGAGAGACAGTCACATTTTCCCTGTGTAGAATCCTCTCATGCAGTCTGGCCCCATCATTCCTGCGTTGAGCCCTCTTCCGTATAGCCAAATCTGAATCTGCATTTGTCTGGTGAGTTCCGCTCACTCCATCCTGATGACTCCCTGAGATCCTGCTTCTCCCAGCTTGCATGCTGCATGAGGCTGAGCCTTATAAAAGCTGGCAGGTGGCAGCTGGCCTTGGGGTACCTTGGGCTTTTTGTGGAGATACCCCAGGCCTGCTACTGGTGGTAGCCATAATCAGTTAACACTGTAACATCTCACACTCACTTTGAGGTCCAGCAAAGTCAGCGACCAACCATGTGTTGCTTGGTAGTTTCTACCAGGTAGTTTCCAGCTGGTCACAGTCAGTGGCTGATCTGGGCCTGCACCAGAACCCCTCCCAAGAGGCCCCAGAACCAACATACTTGGAGGTTGGCGTCAGACTATAGCAGAGCACCACCTAATTAGCCCCACAAATGGCACACCCAAAGGGTGGTCTCAGTAGGCACTAGCACCTACTGTGACAAATCCTGTACCATGAGGTAAGCCCCTGCACAGTAGCCTGTAATCTGTGAATATGGCCAAACCACACATCCAGTAAGCATGCGGGTCAATCCAACCCACTGATGGGCCAATAGCAATCAGGCTCAACTATAACAGGAGGGTACACACAACCTATACCAGGGATATTCCTGGAGTACTCAATGTGGGTGACCGGGAAAACTGTGCCACTGGGTCCCACAGAGCACCTAGAATATAAGGCCACCCATCTAAGACTGGAAGACATAGCAGATCTACCTAACACATAGACACAAAAAGAGAGGCAGCCAAAATGAGCAAACAAAGAAACATGTCTCAAATGAAAGAACAGGAGAAAACTCCAGAAAAGGAACTAAACAAAATGGAGGGAAACAACTTACCAGAAACAGAGTTCAAAACAATGCTAATAAATATGCTCAAGAAACTTAATGAGAACTTCAACAAAAAGATAGAAAGCATAAAAAAGGACATAGAAACCATTTTTTAAAAAGTCAGAAATGAAGAATACAGTAACTGAAATGAAAAATGCACTAGAAGGAATCACCAGCAGACTAGATGAACAGAGGAATGAATCAGCAATTTGGAAGACACAGTAGCAGAAAACACCCAATCAAAACAGCAATAAAAAAACACACACAAAAAAATAAAGCATTTTTAAAAATGAGGGTAGTTTAAGAGACCTCTGGGACAACATGAAGTATAACAGCATTCACATCATAGGGATACCAAAAGGAGAAGAGAGAAAGCAAAGATTGAGAACCTATTTGAAGAAGTAATGACTGAACATTTTTCTAACCTGGCAAAGGAAATAGACATGCAAATCCAGGAAGTGCATAGAGTCCCAAAAAAGATAATCCCAAAGGCCCACACCAGGACACATTATAATTAAACTGGCAAAAGTTAAAAACACAGAGAAAATTCTAAAAACAGCAGGAGAAAGGCAACTCATTACTTGCAAGGGAGCTCCAATATCATCAGCTATTTCTCAACAGAAACTTTGCAGGCAAAAGAAAAAAACTGGCACAAAATATTCAAAGTGACTAAAAGAACCTACAACCAAGACTACTCTACCCAGCAAGGCTATCATTTAAAATTGAGGAAGAGATAAGGAGCTTCCCAGACGAGAATAAGTTAAGGAGTTCATGACCACCAAACCAGTATCACAAAAAATGTTAAAGGGATTTCTTTAAGTAAAAGAAGGGGGAGGGAAGAAGAACATAAATATAAATAATAAAATGACAATAACTTTGTATCTGTCAGTAATTATTTTAAACGAAAATGGATTAAATGCTCCAATAAAAAGAAATAGGGTAGCTGAATGGATAAAAAATAAACAAGACCCATACATGTACTGTGTACAAGAGACCAAACTCAGATTGAAAGGTACACACAAACTGGGATGGAAAAAGGTATTTCATGAGAATGGAAACAAACAAATCAAAAATCTGGGGTAACAATACTTATATCACATAAAATAAACTTTAAAACAAAGGCTAGAGGTGGCCAGTTAGCTCAGTAGGTTACAGCACGGTGCTGATAGCACCAAGGTTGCTGGTTCATTCCCTGCATGGGCCACTGCGAGCTGTGCCCTCCATTGGAAAAAAAAATCTATCTATCTATCATCTATCTATCTATCTATCTATCTATCTATCTATCTATCTATCTATCTTTCATCTATCTATCTATCTACATCTACATCTACATCTATGTCTATATCTATATATAACAAAGCTGTAATAAGAGATAAAGAGGAACATTGCATGATGATAAGGGGATCAATCCAACATGATGATATAACAATTGTAAACATTTATGCACCCAATGTAGGAACACCTAACTATGTAAAGCAAATATTGATCAACATAAAGGGAACAATCAACATAAAGTAACACAATCATAGTAGGGGACTTTAACACTCCACTGACACCAATGGACAGATCTTCCAGACAGAAAATAAACAAGAAAACAATGGCCTTAAATGACACACTAGATTGCATGGATTTAAATAATATTTTTAGAGCATTTCACCCAAAGCAGCATAATATACATTCCTTTCAAGTGCACATGGAACATTTTTCAAGATAGATCATATGTTAGGCCACAAGTAAGTCTCATTAATTTTAAGAAGATCAAAATCAGGTCAAGTATCTTCTTTGACCACAATGGTATGAAAGTAGAAATCAATTATGGGAAAAAAACTGAAAAACGCATAAACGCACGGTGGCTAAATAATGTATGTTACTAAGTCATAAATGGGTCAAAAAAGAGATTAAGAAAGAAATCAAAAGATGCTTTGAGGGCTGGCCCGGTGGCTCAGGCAGTTGGATCCCTGTGCTCCTAACGCCGAAGGTTGCCAGTTTGACTCCCACAAGGGATGGTGGGCTGCATGCCCTGCAACTAACAATGGCAACAAGACCTGGAGCAGAACTGCATCCTCCACAACTAAGATTGAAATGACAACAACTTGACTTAGAAAAAGTCCTGGAAGTACACACTGTTCCCCAATAAAGTCCTGTTCCCCTTCCCCCATAAAATCTTAAAAAAAAAAAAAATTCCTTGAGACAAATGAAAATAAAAACACAACAATCCCAAATCTACAGACACAGACAAAGCAGTCCTAAGAGGGAAATTCATTGCAATGCAGGCCAACCTCAAGAAACAAGAAAAATCTTGGGGGTTAGCTCAGTTGGTTAGAGTGTGGCACTAATAACACCAAGGTTGCTGGTTTGATCCCTGCATGGGCCACTGTGATCTGCGCTCTCCTTAAAAAGGAGGAAAGAAAGAGAGAGAGAGAGAGAGAGAGAGAGAGAGAGAGAGAGAGAGAGAGAGAGAGAGCTCAGATAAACAATCTAACCTTACACTTAAAGAAACTGGGGGGAAAAATCAGCAAAAAAAGCCCAAACTGAGTAGAAGGAAGGGAATGATAAAGATCAGAGTGGAAATAAATGAAATCGAGTCAAAAAAAAAAAAACCCCAAAACATAAAGATCAATGACCAAAAAGAGGACTTTTGAAAAGATAAACAAAATTGGTAAACCTTTAACCAGACTCATCAAGAAAAAAAGAGAGAGGGCCCAAATAAATAAAATCAGAAACAAAGAGAAGTTACAACTTATACCTCAGAAATACAATGGAGTATAAGAAAATATTAAATATTACAAACAATTATATGCCAACAATTGGACAATCTGGAAAAAAATGGATAAATTCCTAGAAACATACAATCTTCCAAGACTGAATCAAGCAGAAACAGAAAATCTGAACCAACTGATTACTACTAACAAAATCGAATCAGTAATCAAAAACCTCTCAACAAACAAAATTCCTAAATCAGATGGTTTCACGGATGAATTTTACCAAACATTCAAAAAGAATTAACACCTATCCCTTTCAAACTATTCTAAAAAACTCAAGAGAGGGGAAAGCTCCCAAGCTCATTTTAAGAGGTCACCATTACCCTGATTTTAAAACCAGACAAAGACATTTTAAAAAAAGAAAATTATAGGCTGATATCCCTGATCAACATAGATGCAAAAATTCTCAATAAAATGTTGGCAAACCAAATTCAGCAGTACAATGAAAACATCATAAACAATGATCAAGTGGGATTTATTCCTGGGATGCAATGTTGTTTCAATATCTGCTAATTAATTAACGTGATACACAACTTAAATAAAATGAAAGATAAAATCATATCAATAGATGAAAAAGCGTTTGACAAAATCCAGCATCTATTTATGATAAAACTCTCAGCAAAGTGGGACTAGAGGGAACATACCTAAACATAATAAAGGCCATTATTGATAAATCCACAGCTAACATACTCAGTGGGGAAAAGCTAAAATTGTTCTCCTTAAGGTCAGGAACAAAATAAGGACACCCAGTTTCAGCAGTTTTATTCAACATAGTATTGGAAGTCCTAGCCACAGCAAGCAGACAAGGAAAAATAAATAAATAAAAATACTTTTTCTTTTCCAATTTTGAAAAGAAGTAAAACTGTCATTATTTGCAAATGACATAATGCTCTACACAGAGAACCCTAAAGATTTCACCAAAAGTATATTAGAACTGATAAATGAATTCAGTAAAGTAGCAGGATACAAAATTAATATTCAGAAATAGGTTGCATTTTCATACACCAATAATGAAGTGTTAGAAAGAGAAATTGAGGCGACTGGTTGGCTCAGTTGGTTAGAGCACAGTGCTCATAACTCCCAGGTTGCCAGTTCGATTCCCACATAGGCCAGTGAGCTGCACCCTCCACAACTAGATTGAAAACAACAACAAAACAAAAAACAAATAAACAACAACTTGACTTGGAGCTGATGGGTCCTGGAAAACACACTGTTTCCCAATATTCTTCAATTAAAAAAAAAAAAAGAAAGAGAAATTAACACAACAATCCCATTTACAATTGCATAAAAGAATACCTAGAAATAAACTTAAATAACAAGGAAGTAAAAGACCTATATTCAAAAAACTATAAGACACTGAAGAAAGAAATTGAAGAAGATACAAATAAATGGAAGCATATACCGTGCTCATGGATAGGAAGTATTAACACCATTAAAATGTCCATACCACCCAAAGCAATCTATCGATTCAATGCAATCCCTATCCAAACACCAATAGCATTTTTCACAGCACTAGGGCAAATGATCTTAAAATGTATATGGAACTGCGAAAGACCCCAAATAGCCATAGCCACCTTGAGAAAGAAGAACAAAATTGGAGGTATCATGCTACCTGATATCAAACTATACTACAAAGATATAGTAATCAAAACAGCATAAAGTGGCACAAAAACAAACACATAGATCAAAGGAGCAGAATAGGAACCCTAGAAATAAACCCATGCTTATGTGGTTATTTAATCTATGACAAAAAAGGCAGCACTATACAGTAAAGAATCCATTCAATAAGTGGTGTTGGGAAAACTAGACAGGTACATGCAAAAAACCTAAACTGGGCTACTTTCTTAAACCGTATACAAGAATAACCTCAAAATGGATTAATGACGTAAATGTAAGACATAAAACTCCTAGAAGAAAACATAGGTGGTAAACTCTCTGGCATTGCTCTTAGTAATATTTTTTCTGATCTATCACCTCAGGCAAGGGAAACAAAAGAAAAAATAAACTGTTTTGCACAGCACATGAAACCACCAGCAAAACGAAAAGACAACCTACTGAATGGGAGAAGATATTTGCCAATGATACATCTGATAAGGGTTTAATATCCAAAATTTATAAATAACTCATACAACTCAACACCAAAAAACAACCCAAATACCAAATGGGCAGAGGACCTGAATAGATTTTCTCCAGAGAGGACATACAGATGGCCAATAGACATACGAAAAGATGCTCAAGGTCACTAATCATTAGAGAAATGCAAATTAAAACCACAATCAAGTATCACCTCACACCTGTTAGAATGGCTATCACCAATACATCAATATACAACAGGTGTTGGTGTGGATGTGGCGATAAGGAAGCCCTTGTGGACTGTCGGTGTGATTGCAAATTGGTACAGCCACTATGGAAAATGGTTTGGAGGTGCCTCAAAATATTAAAAGTAGAACTACCTTATGACCCAGCAGTTCCACTTCTGGGTACTTATCTGAAGAAATCCAAAACACTGATTTGAAAAGATGTATGCACCCCTATGTTCATTGCAGCACTATATACAATAGCCAAGATATGGAAGCCACCTAAGTACCTGTCAATAGGCAATTGTATAAAGAAGATGTGGTACATATATTCAATGGAATATTACTCGACCATAAAAAAGAATGATATCTCACCATTTGGGACAACATGGATGGACCTAGAGGGTTTTATGACAAGTGTAACAAATCAGATGGAGAAAAACAAATAACATATGATCTCACTTATATGTGGAATCTAAAGAAGAAATAAACAAGCAAACAAAAGAGAAATGGACTCAGATACAGAAAACAAATAATGGTTGCCAGAGGGAAGGGGGTTTGGGGAACTGGATGAAAAGGGGGAAGGGATTAAGAAATACAAATTAGTAGTTACAAAACAGCCGCAGGGATGTAAAGCACAACATAGAGATATAGTCAATAATGTTGCAACAACTATGTGTAGTGCCAGGTGGGTACTAGACAAATCAGGGGGATTACTGCATAAATTGTATAAATGTCTAACTACTATGCTGTACACTTGAAACTAATATATAATAATATTGAATGTCAATTGTAACTGAAAAAATAATTTGTAAAGAAAAGAATTTAAAGATCATAAAAAAACATGATTTCCATCTTTGGCCACTCTAGCATTGCCTTCAACCACAATCTCCCCGTGATCTCTTTAAGCCACTATTACCTTACCCAAGAAACGGATTAATACCACGTGTTTCAAGGCTTTTTCTAAAAAAGGATGAGACAAAGTGACACATGTAAAGTTTCTCTGAGTGACTCTCTCTGTGTTCCCTGTGCATAGTAATAATAATAGCCAAGATTTATGGGACATGTTCTATGAGCCAGCACTCTTTTAAGAGGTTTATTTGTTTTCAATCATCTAATCCTTATGACAATTCTATGGGCATTATGTGGATTCCTGTTTCACAAAGGGGAAAAGTGAGGCACAGAGCTGAGTGTCCAAGGCCTCCTAGCTTGTAAGAGGAGTAACTGGGGTCACATTTAGTTGGTCTGAATCTAGCCCCTTTGCTGAAAACAATGATGCTCTGTGTGCATGGATTGAGCTCCATGGACGAGACTCTCCAGTTTGCCATCAAGGGTTTCACTTTCCATTTGGAATAAGAATTGTTCTGACACAATGATTCAAAGAAGTTTACAGGAATTGACGGGGGAGCCCTGATCCTTTGTATTTGTCTCTCTGACATCTGTCTTCCCTTTAGTGAAAATGTCTGCCAGGAAGGAAGAACTATATGGGAAACAACGTATTTTCTTCCACCCTCAGCACTGGTGTATATGGTCTTTTTACCCCTCTCATTTGGCAGGAAATCACCCAGGAGATCTAATGTTGCTGAAAGCTTCTTTAAATTGGAAAAACTATAGAAAATGTAGCTTTAAAATAGCTGACACCTCTGTTATATTTTGGTATGTGTTGGAAGGAGTGCTGGTATTTAGAGACCTGCTGAGCTCTTGCTGACAACTCTGCAGGTACAGTCTGTCCTGAAAGGCATTTCCTCTGGCTTCAGGCCAGGCTGAGATGGCTAAAGTGGGGCCCCTGGGGATGGGGACATCTGGACCATGTCTCAAGTCATTGGCACCCGTGGCTTGGTGCTCATCAGAATATGGCTGTGACACTTTCCTCATGGGCCACTTTTCCTACCTGGGCCACCCTAGAACCTGTCAGGCCTTGTTTGGTGCTGGTGTTCATTAGCAAAGCTAAATAGGCCAGAGGGAAGAGCAAACAGAATTTCGCTCTGCTGTGCAAACTTGAGTGAATTACACGAAACTAATGGGGTTTTGTGAGGGTCAAGAGATGACAAGGTTAAGATGTACAACATGATGACTTAACTTTCACAATGTAATGTGTCAATTATATTTCAATAAGGTTGAAAAAATAAATAAAATTTCTAAAAAAAATGAGAGAGATGATATCACTTAGAACAGCCTGAAATGCTCTAAAAGTAGGAAATACGATTCTCAGACACAAGGTTCTGAACTGAGCAGCTGAGTCCTGATCCTGGCCCTAAGCTTCCTTGGTGGGGGCAGGGGAGACCCCACTGGGGGTGAAGGTCCACTGCCTGTGGGATGTAGGCCCATGAAAAAGGCAATCACCTTGCTGATATGTCTAAATTAGATGTGTTTCTGTCAAAGCTGTCAGCAGGATGTCACTGCCTTCTTAAGTAAAGCAAGGAAGTAGGAACACTCAGAGCCCTGAAGGGGAAATATGAGGGGGGCAGACCCAGATTTGTCAAAAAAGTGGGTGGTATTTCATTAATAAAATGGCTCAGGGCTTTCTTCTGGTTTCTCACCCACAGCTGGATGCTGCCTTCATCCCTTAATCCCAGCTCAGTTTCTAGAACTAAATACACCAGTCCCGCCCTGACATTGCCCTTCTTTGTGCCCAAGACATAGATGGGCACAAACCTCCCCCACTTTTCTTTCTCCTGGGCTGCTAGAGGTGCTGCCAATGTAGGAGTGGAAGGAGGTGTTGGGGTTAGAGGGGTTCATGGAGAGAGAGTCCAGGGATTTGGGAAAGAAGGCTTTTTAGAATAACAAAGCCGCAGTCCTATGATTGAGAACATGCTTGCTGGGGGTGGGGAGGGGTGTGATAAGTAGCTCATCCTGGTGTGCTCAGGACTGTCCCAGTTCTGGCACTGAAAATCCTGCATCCTGGGGACCCCACAGGCCCTGGCAAGTTGAGATGTCTGGCCACCCAGAAAGATTCTAATGATACCTACAACAGGTCTCTGCCCAGCAGACAAGATTTGTCTCAAACACTTTACTGGTAGATAAGTCTATGTCTATCCATCTGTGATTTTCTGGGCTCCAGAACAAGAGGAAAAATGAACTGCAACAGTAGGTATAGTGTGACATCCATCAGTGTTTCCCATGACACCCTCAACCCCCTGCTGCAATCTGGCCTTTACCCCAGCTTCTCTCCAAGCAAGTAAACAGACAGACCTGAAAAAAATAATGCAGAGAATCCTGGCCCCCTCCTCCTCCTGCCTGACTACTGCCCCTGCTATGCTCCTTGTCCTGCTCCTTCCGCTGAGGACAGGTGCCTTGGCCCAGTGCTCAGCAGCAGGCCTGCTTTCTGGGCTTCTCTTCTGCCGCAAGGCCTGTCATTTGCATCAGATTTTGTGTTAAAGGTGAAAATCAGAACTGGAGATGCTGAAGCTGGGGGTGGGCATTCATGCCTGTCCTGGCCAAGGAGGCTGAGTTTCCTCCCTAGGTCACCATGGGTGCCCCCCACTCCCACTGCGTGGGATCAGTGGAGTGAGATCAGTGTGGGTCATTTCCTGCAGAGCTGGGGCTGGGGCTGCATGGAGGGGCCAGGCCTGGTGCTCAGCCTCAGTGCATAGAGTCTGATGTGATCCTCACAAGTTTTAGGGGTGTGTCCTCATCCCCCTACACAGGTGAAACCATGAGTTCAAGGCATACAGTGTGTCAGTGGCAGAGGTGAAATTGGACACAATCCCCTGACTTCTGGCCTCGGGTCTTCTGACTACGGGTCTCTGTGGAGGCCTCTGTGCTTCGATGAGTCTCTGTTGCTGGAGCCCAGAGGTAGCCTACAGTCTGCCCTTATCCTGCCCAGAGAGCCTGGAATGACTTGCCCAGCCCTGTCCATATCACCAGGGGCCAGGTCTCTGCACTTTTTGCTCTGGGCTCTCTGCAACATTGGCTGTGAGGAAGGGGCCATAATTTTGCCATCACTGCTGCCCGCACTGCACTGGATTCTCTATATGGAAGAGGATCTTCCTTCCAATGTTTGGAGGGAAGTTGGCAGTGAATGATCTGGAAAATCTTAATTATACCTTCTTAGAGCTCCTAGGGCAGCCTAACCTCTTTCTCTGTTCAAGGTTCCCTGTGTAAAGGCTTATCCTAAGTGTCCTTGGAGGAAGGCTAGAAGGGAGGTGTTGAAGGAGATAACCCAATGTCACATCAAAGGCCAGCCTTCTGACTCCAAACTGTGGTCCCAGGGTGGCAAACTGAGGTTTCTGTGTCAGTGTCCTGACGTTCAGTGTTTGTCCCCTTCCAGTCAACTTGTGGAGTTTGGCAATATTTCATTATTGTCTCTTTTAAAACATATGTAATAACTTCTTATTATGTGCCAGTCACTGTTTATTTGGAGATGTTACTTATAAAGCCACTGTCTTTTTCTTTTCTTTTTTTTTAAAAAATCATTTCTCCTAGGAAGCCATTTTCCCTTGGAAGGGGAGAAAGGATGTGAAATCTCTCTAGTTGCCCTTCTCACCACAGCTTCTGATCTCTACAGAATAATGAGAAAAGCAAATAGGGAGATGGTGCTGTGGGGGACAAGGGGCAGTCATTTTCCTAAAGAAAGTCCCGGAAGGAACCAGGGAATGGAATGAGGTGGGCATCACTCTCTACATGAAAGAGAAAGATGACTCCTAGCCAGCTCTCACTCCCTCTGGAAGATGAGGGCAGTGAGAGTATTTCCTGCTTTTGTTTCAGAGACAAACCTTCTCTTGACATTTAGCATCTGTTCTGCCCAGGAGGGCTCTGTAATATTTAGCAGACCCACGCTCTGCAAGGAGGCACTTGAGTCAACATTTGGAAGATCACAGCTGCAGCTTACAGCTGGAGGAGAGGTTGGAAGAGGAGGAAGAAGCAGAAGAAGAGGGGTTGAAACATCAGTTTGGCATTCCCTGTGCCTTCTCACCCTTCCTTATCCTCTTCACAAGTTCGTTGGTTCAGTTATTCATTCAGCAACATTTTTTTGCGCCCCTAACAAGTGCCAGGTTCTGCTGTAGGTGTTGGAGGTAGTGGAAAAGAAGAAAGTTTTTACCTTCATGGAGCTTATTTGCTAGTGGGGAAGACAGACAATAAACAGATAAACTGCCAGTTAATGATAAGGGATATGGGGAGGGGGGCAGAAAGGCAAGGTGAGGGGGCCTACAGATCACATGTGTGCATGCATGTGTGTGTATTATAAGGTGTATATGTGTGTGGTATGGTATGTGGTGTGCATGTAGTGTAGGGTGTACGTGTGTGGTGTGGAGTGTGTATGTGATATGGTAGGTGGTGTATGTGATGTGTATGTGGTATAGGGTGTGCATGTGTGTGTGTGTGTGTGGTATGTGTGTGGCGTAAGGTGTGTGTATGTGGGGGACATGTTGTGTGTGTTACAGGGTAGACATGTGAGATTAGGGAAGACTTCATTAGGGAAGATTATTATTTTTTTTTAACAGACACAAGCCCTATCAGGTCCCAGGAAAGAGAATTCCAAGTGAATGAGCAGCAAGTGGTGTGTGTGTGTGTGTGTGTGTGTGTGTGTGTATAGCACAGGTAAGGCATGTGGTGTGTGTGTGGTGTAGGGTGTGTGTGTGGTACGGTACATGGTGTGTGTGGTGTGTGTGTGTGGTGTAGGGTTTGGTAGAAAGATTAGGGCATGTGAAGGCAGAAAACTCCATGAGGCCCAGCCCTGTGACCTTGGGCAATTTACTTAACATTCCTGAGGTCCAGTTACTCAGTTTGTAGAATAGAGATTATAATGCACCCCGACTGCAAGGCTGTTGTGGAGGGTCAAACAGGAGGAGGAGGGTGAAATTGCTTTGACAATGTAAGGCACCACATCCATGTTGTACGTGTGACCCTTATAAATCCTCATTTCTCCTAGGAAGCCACTTTCCTTTGAAAGGGGAAAATTCTGCCAGCAGACAGACTTTGGACTTGAATTGCAACACGGGGTCTTCTCTGGATCACCATGCTACCAGCCCACCCTGCAGATTTCGGACATACCAGCCTCGGTAATCACAAGATCCAATTCCTTTAAACAGATCTGTCTGTCTCTCTATAAACACATCCTATTGGTTCTATTTCTCTGGAGAACTTTGACAATACAGGTGAGTATTGTCCCCACTTTTTAGGAAAAGACATTGAGGCTCAGAAATGTTAAATCACTTATTCATAGACAGTTAAGAGGACTCAAATTCAGCTTTTCTAAGTTGTAAATCTCCCAGGTTTTCTTTAAATGCCTGCAACCTTTGTCATGTTTTGGCTCTGAAATTTTCAATGATATTTTTTTACGTCTCAAGGCATCCTATCTATATTCCCTCTCATAATATTAAGGTACTTCATAATACAACTTTATTTTCTCCTTTCTGGTCAGGTAGTTTTCCTCAGTCTCTCAGGCACCCATGAGGGGGAAGTTCCTGGGCAAGTGGCAGAGTTCATAACCTAAACTGAAAAGAAACAGATCAATCAATAGGTTAAAGATATAATTAAAAGTTAAAGCTGTTAAACAAAAACGTTTTCAGCCGTAAGTTTTTCTTAAAGAGAGGACTTATTGAGCCATATGCTAGCCAGAAAAAGGATCAGGTCCTGGGAATATAGTCTAAGCCACCAGCAGCATGGCTAGTTGGAGAAGATAACACGTCCACCATCCTGGGGCTGGCAGGGTTTAAATTTTTTTTCTTTCTTTTATTTGTTTCAGGTGTACAGAACAATGCAATAGTTATACATTTCACCCCTGACAAAGTGGTTACCCCCTCCCCCAATCTACTCTCCCTCTGACATCGTATATGTCTATTACAGTTCCATTGACTCTATTCCCTACGCTGTACTCCACATCCTGTGACTGTATATATATATTAAATTATAGCTGACATACAATATTATTCAGCTTCAGCTTCAGGGGTACAGTGCAGTGGTCAAGCATCTATACAATCCATGAAGTGGTCTCCCTAATAAGACAGGTGCCCATCTGACACCCTACAAAATCTGTACATTATTGATTATATTCCCCAAACTGTCTTTCATATCCCCGTGGCAATATTGTAGTTATCAATTTATGCTGTCTAATCCCTTCCCCTTCTCCCTCATCCCCACCTCCCTCCCTTCTAGCAATCGTCAGTTTTTCTTCTATATCTCTAGACTATTTCTGTTTACTTTGATCATTTATTCAGTTCTTTAGATTCCACATATAAGTGAGATCATATGGTATTTGTCTTTCTCCGATTGACGTATTTCACTTATGAAACATGACAGGGTTTTTTTTTTTTAAAGATTAAGTTATTTTGACAGAATTTACATTGGCTATAGATAAGGGGGTTGGTGCAGGAAAAGGTGAAGCAGAGGCCATTCTTGTCCGTAAGGAAGCAAGTTTACGTTAGCCATAGGTTTTTTGATTGGTTCATGCATAAGCAGAATGCAGTGGCTGTCTATTTCTTTTTAGATAGCGGCCTGGAAGTTGAGTCAAAGCTCCAAAATACATTCAGGAATGTGAGCAGTCTTTTGTTAGTTTTGCCCCACAGCTATTAACTGATCAATTACCCATGTCTCTTTCTCCCACTCTCTGGCCCCCTGTAATGTAATTTAGGACATCTCAGAATTTGCTCCTGTCAAAGATATAAATCTCCTTTGCAAATATGATGAAAATAAGGCATCTTTTAGACTAAACAGAGGTTTAAAGGTAGGATCCAATGCAAGTGTTCTTGTAACCTAAAGGGAGCGGTGGGCAGGTGGCTGACAGGAGCCAGACAAGGCCAGTATGACGGTGGCATCCACAAGCACGTGGCCATGAACTAGAGATGTGCTGTACAACATGGTAGCCACTAACGACATCTGGCTCTTTAAATCTAAATTAATTATAAATAAATAGAATTAAAAACCCACCTCCTCAGTTGCATTAGCCACATTTTAATTGCTCAAAGGCCCAGTGTGGATAGAGAGGGTTACCAGATTGAACATGTCCGTCAATGCAGAAAGTAGAGAGACTGGTCCCAAATATAAATCTCATTGGGCTCTTAACAACAGTTGAGTGAGTTGCCCAGATCCCATCCATGTCATCAGGGTCCAGGTCTCTGCACTTCCTGCTCTGGGCTCTCAGGAACTCTGACTGTGTGGGAGGGGCCACAGCTTTGCCATCACTGCTGCCTGCACTGCAGAGAGAAGGCTGAGGTGAGAAGAGGCTTCCAGGGTTGATAGCCATAGACCCTTCCAGCAGGAAGGACCAAGGAAGAAGCCTCATGGTTAAATTTTGAGGACTGAAATGCCTGTGGGCCAGAGGGAGAAATCCCTCCTTCAGCTTAGGGGTGTAGACCAGGGCTTGAGAAGAAGGCAGGGAAACAGTCAGACCTACACACCCAGGGGTCCCTGCCCAGAAGGACCCAACCAGAAGCTACTTCAGGTCTGAGGTCTAGGTGAGGCCTCTATTTTCAGCTGCCAGGTGGTTTCAACAAATATATTAGATGTGCTTGATAAAAATTTATACATCAAATAAAAACATGTTATTAGAAAGTTTGACTATAATCTATATTGCAATTTATATTATTCATTAAAGTGTACTGCTATTGTACAAATAAGTTATATCATAATAATAAAACTCAGTTTGAAGAAAAATAAGATGTTATAAATTTGATATTATTTTTAATTAACAGAAATTTCAAATCCTGAGGACAGTTGGAAATCCTATCATTAAGTAAGTTCACTCCCATCTGTAGAAAGAGATGCATTGTATTGGGAGAAAACAGTTGGCTGCATTTTCTGATTTCTCATTTTGCTTCCCTTCTCTTACATGTCAAGAATTCTCTTTGAATAATTTCAACCTTGTGTCAACTAATCTAAGGCAAAAAGATAATTGTTCACACTGCAGGGAAAATTCAATAATCAGATCAGCATCCATAAAAGGGAGGGAGGGCCAGAGATGGTTGTTCCCCCTCAGACAGCAGGGCACAGCTGAGGCAGCCTGTGAAGTGAGCTGGGTGACATCTGGGGATCCCTTCCTGCCTGGGGTACTATCTTCCAAAGAGAACATCTTGAAGGTGTGCCCTGAGGCGAAATTCTGAAACAAAAATCTTTGTCTGCAACACTTCCTTTCCTTTCCTTTTCTCTATATTCTATTCTGGTTCCCTTCTCCTCAAGTATTTGATCTGTTAGTATGATAAAATGATACTATGGTAATACTAATGCTTTACTCTTCCCAATTTGCATATTATTAACAACATTTACATTTTTAACAAAAAGCTTCTAGAGAGAGTGCTGCAATTAAAGTCAGGGAGCAGACACCTCAAGTTATAGGAAGGGGACGTTGACCTGTGACGCTGGTTGGGACAGGTCGCTGGCATGTCTGAGGCTTCTTCTTATATTTGTTGTCTTATGTAAATTCACTATTCTCTGCAGAGTGCCCTAGAACTTGGTTTCCAGACGTGCAATCACATAACGGATTTTCCAGATGTGCAATCACATAATGGATTTGCCTAAGACTTTGCCAGCCTGTATTGCAATGGGGCCAGGAAGGAGATATTTGGGACCAAGCTAAAGGTCAGTCAGTATTTGAATACTCTCTTTAAGACCAAATCCTGGTCTTTAACACCAAATCTGGGTTGACAGAGAGGAGTGCCTCTCGAGCACGTGGGGTCCTGCAGGGACTGTCCTGGTACATCATCAGCACACTGAGTTAGGCTTAGGAGAGCCTGGTCTGGAACCCTGGGGGAGGAGCTGGCGATATGAAGGCTAGGAAAAGGGGGTCTGTGGGTAAGCAAGTTAGAGGTGGAGGGGCACCAGCACTCCTGGGAACTGAAGCTGAAACCTTGTCATGTAAATACCTTGATGAATGTGTAGGTGCCTGGGACATTCACCCAGAAATGCCAGGGGCCAGGATTGTTTATGTCAGATGAATTTCCGAGCCTCCTCTACTGCACAGTGTGGGAGAGTTTGTTCTACTTTGCAGTTTCAGTGCCCGGCACCGCTTCTGGCTCATTGTAAGTTCCCAACCTAGGTTTAATAAAGATTTACTGAGTTCCTACTAAGTTTTGAGAATACAGGGATGGACAGTGGGAAGTTGCTGCCCTCGTGAGAGTAAATAGAGAATAGTGCAGCCAGGAAGCAAATGCATTTCCCAGGAAACTGTGCTCTTGGGAGGTAGAAGAGAGGATTAAAGAATGTCATTGGTAGGGGTGGCCGGTTAGCTCAGTTGGTTAGAGTGCTCTTAACAAAAAGATTGCTGGTTCGATCCCCACATGGGCCACTGTGAGCTGCCCCCTCCACAACTAGATTGAAACAACTTCTTGACATAGAGCTGATGGGTCCTGGAAAAACACACTCAAAATAAATAAAAGTTAAAAAAGAAAAAAAGAATATCACTGGTGAAGGGACCACGTGGTCAGGGAAGGTCCCTTTCAGGTGGTGATATGGGACCTGAAGGACAAGAAAGAACCAGTCACGCAGCCATCTGGAGGTGGGGGTGGAGACAAAATTCCTAGGCAGCAACTAGCTTGGTGTGTTTGAGAAACAGAAGAAAGGAGGCCAATGTGGCTTGCTGGCTCTGGCGGCGTGAACAGCCAAGAGTGGAGGGGGATGAACTTGGAAAAGTTGGCAGGACCTCAATCGAGTTTCTTAAAGGAGAGCTATTTGCATTTGGGGTGAGGTAAGCATGGATATTAATTGGCTAACCCTCGCCCACCAAATTTTAGTAGCGCCTCCTCTACCAAGTCATTCTGACAACCACGATATTTCCCAAAACATTTTCATTACCACACACTGCCTAATAAAGGACCACTGGAAGATGAGTGTGTTAGTCAGGGTTCTCCAGAGAAATAGAGCCAACAGGACACACACACACACACACACACACACACACAGTAGTACCTCAGTTTTCGAACGTCTCCGTTGACAAACATTTTGGTTTACGAGCGCCATAAAACCAGAAGTAAGTGCTTCGGTTTTCGAACACACCTCTGAAGTCGAACATGTCACACGGCTTCTGCTGAGTGCAAGATCCTGAGGCCCAGCTATCGGCTGTTTTCGAACGTTTCAGAACTCAAACACGCTTCCGGAACGGATTACGTTGGAAAACCGAGGTACCACTGTGTATATATATCATGTATATATGTATGTATGTATATGTATTATGTGTATATGTATGTGTATATATGATATATGCTGGTGTCACCATGCGACAGGCAGGACAGTCAGAGAAAATGGTGGAGGCACGGTTGTTGTTTAAGGAGTGCAAGGTTATTTTGGAGTGGTATTTGAAATTCTAGAACAATGACAATGGAGACATGAGTATGCAACAGAACCTCCAACGTGCCTAACAATTGTACGCAGTCGTGATAAGTTGGAGACTCATGGTGCTGTGTGAAGAAACTGAAATGGCGTGCACAGCAATACAAGTGTCATAGTTGCCCAAGCAGTAGTCCACTGTAATTAGAAGTGTCTGGGTGCTGATGGTAGCCACCTCTTGTAGTTGCAGAAGTCAAATGTGACTTATATTTATCTTTCGTTATCGGTATATATTGAGTGTTACAATTTCAATACAGGTTTCCTTTCTTAAAATGTGTATACATTTTTTTTGGCATCGCACGTGTGTGTTTGTGTGTGTGTGTATCTTTATATTTATATATGAAGAGCTATTATAAGGAGTTGGCTCTGACATTTATGGAGGCTGAAGATCTGTAGATCTGTAATCAGCAAGCTGGAGACTCAGGAGAGCGAATGGTGTAAGTTCCAGTCTGAAGGCCAGCGGCTCAAGACCAAGGAAGAGCTGATGTTTTAGTTCAAGTCCAAGGGCTGGAAAAGACTGATGTCTCAGCTCAGTACGGTCAGGCAGGAGGAGTTTTCTTTTACTTACAGGAGAGTCACCCCTTTGTTCTATTCAGACTTTCAATTGATTGGATGAGACCAACCCATGTGAGGGAGGGTAATCTGCATTACTCAGTCTACAGATTAAAATGTTAGTCTCTTCCAAAAACAACTCATAGATACACCCAGAATAATGTTTGATCAAATATCTGGGCACCCCATGTGCAGTCAAGTGGACACATAAAATTAACCATCACAATCATGTAGGGCCTTGATATTCTGCCTATGGTTCAAGACCGGGGTGGAGCTGAACTTGCCGGGGGAAGCCATGATGGACTCCTGCAGAATCTGACTGGGGAAGGTAGGAGGTGACAGTCCCTAGACATTAAAACTGCTCCCCGCCTTGCTTATGGTGATCATATTTTGGGTGGGTTGTAATACAGGAATAAGGATAATAATGATCAAAGTCTTGACTTTAGCAAATCCACACACGATCTCATTTTACCTCTTAACAGTCTTGTGAAGCAGCCAAGGATGCATTATAATTGCTGTTTTATAGATGAGAGAACAGGCTTAGAAAGGGTCAAAAGTTTGCCAAGGTTACACATGTTGCCGGAGACAGCCAGGGCCCGGGTGACTCAGGTTTCCCCCAGATGTTGGGGAATTGAGGGTGGAAAGAGCAGGATGTGCAGAGAGGGTAAAGGAAGCTGCAGAGGGCAAGGGGACAGCCATGTGTGTGCACTGCAAGCAGGAGAAAATCTTCAAGGACACAATGTGCTGCCGGAGCTGTGATGATGTGACAGAGCTATCACTTTGAAGGAGGAGAGGGCTGTGGCCAACAGAGCCTGCTGGTAGGGGCAGCTGGGGTCAGGGTGACTCAGAGGGAGCAGAAACCCAGGGCTAGCAGGCTGGCAGCCAGACAGGGGGGTGAGGAGCAGCCCCGTCTGTCACCTATAGTCTCAAAGGATGAGGCCTGGGAGATGGAAGACAGTGCGAGGGCAGCTTTCTCTGCAGCCCTTTCCTAGAGAACAGCGTGGGGGTGCTGCTGGCCCAGCTTTCCTTATCAGTGCCTGTGCTGAGGAAGTGTCTGCAGGAGTCTGGTGAGGGCAAGCTAAGGTCTCTGTGTCCTTCCCAGCATCATTTGCTGGAGCCGGCAAACAACCAGGGACTGTGTTGGCTCTTGGGGAAACCTGACTAGACTGGTGTATGCACAGCACTGTGTGAGACTCCATGGGAGCACAGAGAAGGCAAGATGGGCTCTGCCCACAGGAGTTCACAGTGTAGGTTGGATAAGGGCAGCTGACCCATGACACCCTGCCCGAAGGGATGGATGGAGAACCTTCCGTAGGCACCTGTGTCCAGTAGGCAGGGGCCGCAGCAGAGCAGCCTGGGTCCAGCCCAGAGGCTGGGCAGGACACCAACAGGAGTGAGCGAAGGTTCCATGTGGGAGAGACGGGCTGTGCAGGCCTTGGCTGACTTGTCCATCTCCTCTTGATGAAACAAGAAAACATGGAGAATAGAAAGAAGAAAACTTGGAAATATGGAAAACAATGGCCCTTTTCTCCCTGCGGATTCCTCTAAGGTGGCTTGATAATATGGTGGGGAGCACTGGCTTGGGGGTCCGACTGCCTGTGTGAGGACAGGCTCCTGACTTGGACCTGTATGTTCCGCGGTATTGAGCCCACAGGGCTGTGACGCATGTGGTTGGCTAGCTCCTGCGGCATGCCTCCAGGCAGTGCCTGCACTCCGTCTGCTGCAACCCTCGGCTTTCGGGTAAGCGCCTGAGCTGTGCCAGTTTGCTGATACCTGCTGCTTGGGCCCATTTCCCCATGGTTCTTACTCCAAACCAGGCGCAGTTTTCCTCTTACACAGTGCAACAGAGTCCAGAATTGAGTTATGATTGACCTCAGGCCCTTTGGGGGGAGTTTCTGACCAAGAAACTCTTCATGAAGATGTCCAGGCTTTCTTCTCCACAGGCCCTGGTCCCTACTTACCCTTCCCACCTATATGCAGGAAACCGCAGCACACTAGTGCTGAGGCCCAGATGTCTGCCTGGGTCAGTTCAGAGGAGTCCTCATCCCCAGCTGATTTTCAGGTTTTCTGCATATCAAAGATTGTAAGGATATTGCTGGGGCTAAGGACACACAAGGGCAGACATCACCCGGCTAGGCCAGGGGGTCCTGAGATCCACAGTCTGTCCTCCCAGGAAGCTGCCAGAGAATGCTGTGGGCAGGAATACTTCTGATGCTACAGTGATAGACACAGTTACTGGGAAGCTGAAGTGTGTTCATTTTTCTCTCTTAGACTTGTGTCTGGGCAGCAGGGTCACTCCCGGCCACAGCAGAGCAGTCTGTGTCCAGGAAGGCACCCCTTTCCTCTGGGTTCCGAGGGGGCAGACCCTGAGGCATCCCATGCCTTTCCTAATCTGCCCCTGAAGTGGGGCAGGCAGGGAGATGGCAGTGCTCCCCACAAAGGGCTCTGGGAAATCTGAGCGGGTAGGTGTGGGGCTCTCTGAGCAGGTAGGAGGGACATCTGACACCCTGACCTGTGTACAGTCATGGGCATGGGCCCCTTCTGATTCCCTGAAGTACTGAGGCGTATACACAAACAGGCCCCCAGATGCACAGATGGTCGTGGGGGGCTCCTCTGAGTCTTGAGAGAATGAACCCTGGAAACTCAGCGAAACTTCACCTTGGTGGCTCCTCTTGGTTTTAGACGGAGCATCCCTGGAGAGCTTCCAGCTACGATTCCATTCTGGGTGGAATCTGTCATATTTTCCTAGTTGCCCTCAGCCCTCATCTGGGACCCAAAAATGCTACTGACTAATTGCTCCCATGATGCATCAGAGGAGCAGTCTATCAGAAGAGAAAGATCTCTGAATGGTGCCATCCTGAGCAAACACATTCCTCTCTGGGTCTTACATCTCTCATCTGTGGAAATTTGAGTGAGAGCACTTGCCCAGCCACCTTTATAGGCGCTAAGGAAAGGTGGGAAAGTGCCTCAAAATATTTTAGAAAAGTGCCGTATTATTAATAATTGAGCTTTGCATTTTTTATATATCTGTACCTATCACTTCTGTTTATAACTGTATCTACTTTTCTCTCTCTCTCTCTCTCTCTCTCTCTCTCTCTCTGTCTCTCTGTCATGTACTCATCTATCCATCATCTGTTTTCTTTTAAAAACTAATTAATTAATTATTTTGTTGGGGTATAGTTGACATATAACATTATACTAGTTTCAGATGTATAATGCAATGATTTAATAGTTGTAGATATTGCAAAACGGTCACCACAATCAGTCTACACAATAAGTCAATTCCACACAATAAGTCAATATCTGTCACCATACATAGTTACAAATTTGTTTTGTGATTAAATGTTTCAGATTTACTCTCTTAGCCAACTTTCCGATACAAAATACAGTTTTATTAAGTATAGTCACCATGCCATATATTATATCCCAGTGACTTATTTATTGTATAATCAGAAGTTTGTGCTTTTTGACCTCTGTCACCCATTTCGCCCACTCCCCACCTCCTGCTTCTGGCAACTACCCATCTGTTCTCTGTATCTGGAATTTTTTTTTTTTTTTAAGATTCCACACATAAGTGAAATCATATGGTATTTGTCTTGCTTTGTCTGACTTTTTCACTTAACATAGTGCCATCGCAGCCCATCCATGTTGTCGCAAATAGTAATATTTCATTCTTGTTAATGGCTGAATAATATTCCATTGTGTGTGTGTGTGTGTGTGTGTGTGTGTATGTGTGTGTGTGTGTGAGAGAGTGTGTGTGTAACATTTTTTTCTTTATCCATGCATCCACTGATGGACACTTAGGTTGTTTTCATGTCTTGGCTATTGTAAATAATGCTTCAATGAACATGAGGATGGAGATTTTTTCTGACTTCGTGTTTTCATTTTTTTCAGATAAATGCCCAGAAGTGGGATTGCTGGATCCTATGATAGGTCTATTTTTAATGTTTTGAGGAACCTCCACAGTGGTTGTACCAATTTATATTCTCACCAGCAGCGCATGAGGGTTCCCTTTTCCCCACATCCCCACTAACATGTTTTTCTTGTTAAGCTCCCTTTAGTGATACAGGGTAAAAGACTCATGAGCAGAAATAACACTATATGTTAATACAGATTCCACAGGAGGGACATAAGGCATTTCCCCAAATGGGCAAGGAAGATCCTCCTAATAGCAAACCAATGGGAATAAAAAACAAAAAACTAAATCAAATAAATACATTGTTTGCTTTTAATCTGCATCAAATGTTGGTCTCCAACTTGCTTTTTTTTTTTTGATTAAATGTAACCAACATTTTTCCTTGTCCATAAAAATAAATCTCTGTCAACAGTTTTATTTATTTATGTATTTATTTATTTATTTATTTATTTATTTATTTATTTATTTATTTATTTAGCAAACCCATGAATATTTTCATCTTAGGCCTCTGGTGTTTCTTTTCTCATAAAAAAGTCCCCCAAATAGTGAATCCCTCCTTGAAATGCTTATTGTCCTGCCAGACTTTATTTCTCTTCTCTGCTGAGGGAAGCCAGTGTCTCCTGGCTATGCTTGGTCCTGTGTTCCACCTCCTCTTCACCTGATGCCTGGGTGTGGGGTTTCAGGCCTGCCTCACTTGCCTGAGGGAGACCTCCCATCCCTGAGAGGGCTGACCTGCAGGCCAAGTCAGCTGGGCCTGTGGCCTAGGCTGGGAAGAGCAGTGCTGGTAGATGGAGGTCTGCAGTGCAATGCAGGGGAATGGAGTCGCCTGACATTTGGATGGGGCTCAGGAACAGCTCCGTAGCCTGCTCCTAGCTTGCTGTGTTTTAGGTACTAGGGACCGGCTGCCTGTTGCTGGTGATTATAGTTATTCTGCAAAGAAGGTAGATTAATCAAATACACCACTCATCAGGGGGTATTTATAGCCATTTCCTAATGGCTCTAATGTTCAGCTTTTATTTTCTAACTAGATATTTATTATTCTTTCTTTTCCGTCATTTTTATGCTAAAAGTGGGGTTGTGAACTTGGAGCCAGTGAACCTGGAAGCCCCTTCACATGAATGTCTATTTATTATACTTTTTGACCTTTTTCACCCATTTTGCCCACCCCCCATCTCCTGCTTCTGGCAACTACCAATCTGTTCTCTGTATCTAGGATCTTGTTTTTAAATAATAGACATTCATGAGAAGGGGCTGCCAGGACAGCTCCTCTCCATTCCATTTCATACCCTGCTCCGTTTTAGCAAATCTCAACATAGAGAAGGTATAATTGCATTTTGTCCTCTAATGGAACATCAATGTCATTTTAGACATTTTTCAAAGGATCCAGGGCACTCTTTACTTTTCATACTGTTTCCTTTTAAGGTGGTGCTTCTCTCTGCAGGGTAGGGAAATTAAACTAGTAGACAGGAGTTTCCCTGAACTTCTGAACTGTTTTTAGTGCTTCAGGCTGACAGAGAAGTGTCCTCCCAGGATCAGAGAAATAGCAGTTCCTTCCCAGCTCCATGGGAGAGAAAGCCAGTAAGGTGCAGACCTCCCTTCAGTGACTCTCTTCGAAAGCCTGTTTTTTGTTTTTATTACTTTCAGGTGTACAAAACAATGTCATAGACATTTATAGTCCTCATGAAGGGATAACCCCCCTCCCCCAATCTACTACCCCTCTGACATCACGTATAGCTGTTACAGTTCTATTGACTCTATTCCTTATGCTATACTCCATATCCTGTGAATATATACGTGTATATATATATATATATATATAATTTTAGTTGATATTCATTATTATTCAGGTGTACACTGTAGTGGTCAGGCACTTACACTGTCCACGAAGTGGTCTCCCTAATAAGACAAGTGTCCATCAAATACCCTACAAAATCTTTACAGCTTTATTTATTATATTCCCCAAGCTGTCTTATCCCCGCTGCAATTTTGTGATTACCGATTGTGCTTTCTAATCCCCTCACCTTCTCCCTCATCCCCACCCCCCTCCCATCTAGCAACCCTCAGTTTTTCCTCTATATCTCTGAGACTGTTTCTGATTAGTTTGTTCATTTATTCTATTCTTTAGATTCCACATATAAGTGAGATCGTATGGTATTTGTCTTTCTCCGTCTGACTTATTTCACTTAGCATGATGTTCTCTAGGTCCATCTATATTGTTACAAATGGTAAGATTTCATTCTTCTTTATGGCTGAGTAATAACAACCCAATTAAAAAATGGGCAGGGGATATGAAGAGACATTTTTCTAAAGAGGACATACAGATGGCAAACAGATATATGAAAAAAAAGCTCAACCTCACTAATCATTAGAGAAATGCAAATAAAAACCACAATGAGATACCACCTCACCCCAGTCAGAATGGCTATCATCAATAAATCAACAAACAACAAGTGCTGGCGCGGATGTGGAGAAAAGGGAACCCTTGTGCAGTGTTGGTGGAATTGCAGACTGGTGCAGCCGCTATGGAAATCAGTATGGAGTTCCCTCAAAAAACTGGAAATGGAACTACCTTATGACCCAGCAATTCCACTCTTAGGTATTTATCCAGAGAAATCCAAAACACTAATTCAAAAAAATGTATGCACCCCTGTGTTTTTTGCCGCACTATACACAATAGCCAAGACATGGAAACAACCAAAATATCCATCAGTAGACGACTGGATTGAGAAACTGTGGTACATTTATTCGAAAGCCTGTTTTGTTCCTATCATCACTTCTAACCTTTACTATCTGCTGAGTGCAAGGCATTATGTTAAGTGTGGAATCTTTCTCCCGCCTTTAGGGGTGTGAAATATCCTTCCTCTATGTATCCCCCTGCTTCTACAACCTCAGGAATCCTGGGGTGCAGAAAAGTCAAAACATCTTAGACGCTCCACTCAGGATGATGTGGAAAGAGTCAGGACAGGGCATCTAGTCCAATGTTCTGCTTCTGGGCTGCACAAATCAAGCTATAAAGCTAGCTCGCCTTGGCCTCATCTACTCACTGGCTTACTCTCTCCCTTATATTAACAGCCAGGGAGGGAGGAAAGAAACCCTGGAAAGAACCCAAAGTGCCCATTAGATGATTGTTATTATGTTGGTGCCTGTTGCAACAATATAAGTCTGAGGTCTTAATAAAATTCAACATTTTCCAATTAGCTGTTGCTTAATTAGCATCATGAATATTCAGAGCCCTCATATCCTTTTGCATCCTCCCCTCTCAAGTCTCTCCTAATCCAGCCTAGTCCATCAGATTGTATTCCTGGCATCTGCAGATGGGAGGTGGAGGCCCACAGAGCTCAAGCCTCCTTACAAGGCTGGATGTATGCAAGTCTGAGCTCCTCGCTCTCACTACTTCCCCTCTTTCAGGGGTCAGACCATCAGATCTCTCCATTTGGCAAAATGCAAAATGCACAGGTTTTTTTATTTACCATGAAGCCTGAGGATGATTACTTCTGGAAAAGGCCCACTTCTGCACAAAATATATGATCCATCGAGCACAGACTATTAGAGCAATTAGAAGTCTGGTGGCTCTTGGTTGCTGGTGGTTTCCTCCCTTTCTTCCTTCCTTCCTTCCTTCCTTCCTTCCTTCCTTCCTTCCTTCCTTCCTTCCTTCCTTCCTTCCTTCCTTCCTTTCTTCTTTCCTTTTTCATTTCTTTTTTTTTTTACTTAGCAACAGGACCTCTTCTTTAACGGCATCTTCCCTGTAGCCTCAGTATATATAACATAAAAACAGAGCACATCTAGTTAACATGCAATAGAGGATGTAAACCTTTCTGCCTTCCTTACCCACCCTCCCATTAGTCATCTCTGGGATACTTTTTGGAAATCTAAGGAGCACAGTGTGGAAAACATTGATTTTAGTCTTTTTTCCCCCGCAGGAAAGAACATGGAGGGCTGAAAAGGGGAGGTAAGTGGCCCAAGATCAAACAGCTCATTAGGAATAGAAGGAGGACCTTAGACTTGGGCTTACTGCTGCCTCATCCAGTATTTTCATTCCCAGGCCACAAGAGCGGGAGATCAGACAGAAATTGGAGCATGGGGGCTCCTGTTCAGATGGAAGGGGGAAGGGTGTCCCCGAACTTGACTAACATCCATTTTGCTTCCCCACCAGGCAGTGGTGCTTCTCTCCACTTGTGACTGTGGGAAGAGAGAAGAAGAAAATGTCCGTCTTTTCCCCTCAAAGTCCCTTCCCTGGCAGCCTCTCACCCTGCTTTGGATTGAATATGCTGCATTGGCTATAATTTGGGTTTAGCTTGGAGGTAATTTCCCAGTGGTGCCTGCAGGTCCTTAATGCAGGCTGTCAAAATGATGTAGAATTGTGCTCTGCTAGCCGCCTGGATGACTTAATTCAGATACATCTAATGTGACAATTTTGTCAAAGCTTGTTTTAAAGATCTGTTTTGACTGGGTGTTAATGCAGCCTTCCTAATCAGCCAATGGCTGCATCTGATCCTCCATGCCATGGATGAGATGGTGATGAGTGTCCCCTTGTCCCTGGGGCTTTGGGGAGGTGATCCAGCCCCATGGCAGAAGCAGAGGCAGGCTGCCCGGCCCCTCTGCCCTCTGCTGCTGCTGCTGGTAGTGGTGGTGGTGGCGCTGGGAGACTGTCAGGCCCTCAGGCTCGAGAAGAGAAGAGCCAGGTGAAAGCTGAGGGAGGCACAAGAGGAAAGGGGCTCTGGGAGTCTGTGCTAATGAGCATGGGTTAGGGACCTCCGATGTGCTCTGAGAGGCCGCAGCCGAAATCTCAGTCCGGAGAGGGCCTACCCATTGGGCTACCACAGAGCTAATCAGAGCCTCTTCGCTGGACTGAGGGTCTCCTCACTGCATGTCGGGTGTGGAAAGAGCAGCAGCCAGGACTCTGGACTGACAGACACGGGTTAGAATTTCCAGACGATTCCTAGTCTTGGGCAAGTCATCCAGCTCACGTGAGTTCCAGTTTCCTTATCTGCAAACCTATGAGGACTGAGTACAATATCACAAGTTTGGAAGTGCCTGGCATGTAGGCAGAAGGTGCCAAAGCTGCCTTTCCTCCTCCCACCCCGCCACTGCATCTGGGCAGCAGTGGATCTGAGCCAGACGGTGAAGTCTACATGGGAGTACACAGACCTACACAGTCTCTACCAGCTCCTGTTCTCTCAGGTTCAACGAACTGCTTATAACACCCCTGTTTGATTTTTAAGCTCTACGTGGGTAGGAGTAAGGGATTTATTATTTAATATATATTACAAGGTCCTCGTATATACCTGTAGAATCCTTGGCACCTAATTTAGTATGAGACGTTTAATCAAGACTTTTATCTGCTGTAATTAAACCAATTTTTCTAAACAGTAAATTCTGTCTTCTGAGGGAAAAGGAAGATGAGCGAATAGATTAAGTGCGTGTTGAGCACCGATTATGCACCAGGCCCTTGCTAGGGCTTGTACCTGCATTACACCTCTTACCTGAGGTGCAGTGGGCCTCTGGCTCATCCCAGCGCACACAGCTGACCTTGGACAAACTCCCAGAGCCCCTTTCCTCATGTGCCTCCCTCAGCTTCCACCTGGCTCTTCTCTTCTCCTGAGCCTGAGGGCCTGACAGTCTCCCAGCGCCACCACCACCACTACCAGCAGCAGCAGCAGCAGAGCGGCCAGGGCGGGGCTCAGCCCACTGTTCTGCTGCCTGACTGATCTTGGATTGTCTTTACCGCCAAGATGCAGGTTTGTCTAGTGTGCCATTGCTGACTATGAAAGCACAGGGTACAGCATGCCATCACAGCTCTGGCACTGAAAAACTGCCAGCTGCCATTCTGTGATGGTTCCTGAGTGGTGTGGGGGATGTAGGGTGGCCTTTAAATTGTCCTCAGGCCAGGTATGCTGAGGAGGGTCAGAGGTTAGTCCCTCTCATTGCTGGGTCTGGGGACTTCCCACTTCATTTACATCTAAAAATGTCACCTCTTTTCTTCATGCTGCTGGTTATTGACGTTTATTTTTAACTTGCATGTGATTAAGATGAATCAGAGCTGTCTCTGCCAGCTGCAGATGGTCCTAATTGGGGCTTTAGGGGTCTTACATCTTCTTTGTGGGCCTCTTTGTTTCTGATCAGTTGAATTGATTCCTGCCACACCTGATGTCCTCTCCTGCTCTCAGGACCCACTGATTGGGCCACAATAGATTCTTTGATCCTGCCCTAATGCTTGGTTCCCTCTACCTTCTTCTTCTATACCGCTGGGAACATCTGTGCTGCTGAAGGCGCTTTATTTGTCTTCATAAAACAAAAGTTAAAAATAAAAATCAATAACCACCAGATTATTATGGGCGGATTAATTCAATTTTTGTAAATGCTAATGAGATCTGAAACCCTTGCCAGTGGTTCAGGCTTGGATTAGTGCACTTCTGCCTGGCTCTAGGAGAAAAACTTAATAAGAGCTCTCCTGAGGGATGCCTGTGGGTCTCAAGTGTCCCTGTGACCTCAGCCTCATGAGGCTTGTACTCCTAGGATTCAGGCTGTTCTGAACCCTACCATCTCCCCTGCTGGCTCCTTTGTTCAGGGCACCGCTGGCAGAGTGTGACCAGAATACCACTTGACTGGGATCAGAATACAGGCTCTTGATTCGGGGCCTAGGAGTCTTTTGGTGTGTGAATCTGTTTGGAGGGTTGACTGTAGTTATGATGGGGCTCCGGGAAGTCCACCAAAAGCACCCTGTCATGGGCATATGCTTCAGTCTGCTTCCTGAATTTCTTTTGGCTATCAAGAGGGGTGTGAGACTCAGTTATCCGGGATGTTCTGAGATGACGCAGCCACGGGGAGCTGGGGACATGGTGGTGGTTGAGCTCCCAATCTTGAAGAAGCTCATTCTTCTCCCAAACTCTACTACATTGTTGATTTAATGTTGCTGTTGTTGTTGTTGTTTTTTTTTCCTCAAGCCGAGCTCTCCAGGCCTTTCTCACAGAGGTGGTTCCTCTGCCAGGCTCCTCCCTCACTTTCTCTTCTTTAAGTTTTTCTTAAATGTTTCCTTCATTATTTATTTATTTCAGTTATAGTCGACATTGAATATTATTTTGTATTATTTTCAGGTATACAGCATAGTGGTCAGACATTTATTAGTACATAATTTATGCAGTGATCTCCCTGATTAGTCTAGTACCCAGCTGGCACTATACATAACATTCTTGACTATATTTTCTGTGCTGTACTTTAAATTCCCATAACTATTTTGTAATTACCAATTTGTGTTTCTTAGTCCTTTCCCCTTTTTCACCCAGGTCCCTAATTCCCATACCCTCTGGCAACAGTCAGTTTGATCTCTGTGTTGAGTCAGTTTGTATTTTGTTTGTTTGTTTATTCATTCTTTGGATTCCATATAAAAATGAGATCATATGGTATTTGTCTTTCTCAATCTGATTTATTTCACTTAGCATAATACCCTCTAGGTCCATCCATGTTGCCCCAGATGGTGAGATATTATACTTTTTTATGGTCAAGTAATATTCCATTGTATATATGTACCACTTCTTCTTCATACAATTGTCTATTGATGGACACTTGGCTTGCTTCCATATCTTGGCTATTATAAATAGTGCTGCAATGAACATAGGGGTGCATATATCTTTTCTTTTTCTTTTTTTAAAATTTATTTATTGGGGTGACAATTGTTAATGAAACTAATCGGACAACAATAACTCCACAAAGGACTCCCTGCACAGCAGACAGGCAAGACGAAGAGGTCCACTACTGAATTCACCTCCAGGTGGGTGAATCCCGCGAGTGGGGGAGGAGGAAGGGAGAGGTGAGGAGACAGAGCCGCGCAGGCGCAGGACACAGACCTAGCTCACTGCTCTGAGCTCGCTGCATCCCGGAACTACTGCAGTTGCGGGAGAGGGAAGAACTCGGACAGCTAGGGCTCCGCTTACGGCCCACAGGGCTGAGGGGGCAGCATATAACACGGCTGAACCCAACGCTCACGGCAGACACCTCGGAGCATATATCTTTTCAAGTCAGTGTTTTGGATTTCTTCAGATAAATACCCAGAAGTGGAACTGCTGAGTCATAAGGTAGTTCTATTTTTAATTTCTTGAGGTACCTCCAAACCATTTTCCATTGTAGCTGCACTAGTTTGCAATCACACCAACAGTGCACAAGGGCTCTGTTTTCTTCAAATCCTCACCAACACCTGTTGTATGTTGATTTATTGATGATAACCATTTTGACAGATGTCAGAATGTGAGGTGATACCAGATGTGAGGTGATACCTGATGGTGTTTTTAATTTGCATTTCTCTGATGATTACTGACATTGAACACCTTTTCATATGTCTATTTGCCATCTGTATGTTCTCTTTGGAGGAATGTCTATTCAGGTCCTCTGTCCATTTGTTAATTGGATTGTTTTTGTTGAGTTATATGGACTATTTATAAATTTTGGGTATTAAACCTTAATTAGATGTATCATTGGCGAACATCTTCTCCCATTCAGTAGGCTGTCTTTTCGTTTTGTTGGTGGTTTCCTTTGCTGTACAAAAATGATTTAGTTTGGTCTAGTCCCATTTATTTATTTCTTCTTTTGTTTTCCTTGCCTGAGGAGATAGATCAGAAAAAATATTACTAAGAACAATATCAGAGAGTTTACTGATTATGTTTTCTTCTAAGAGTTTTATAATTTCGGGTTTTACATTTAAGTCTTTAATACATTTTGAGTTTAGTCTTGTATACGGTTTAAGAAGAAGGTGGCCCAGTTTCACTTATTTGCATGTGCCTATACAGTTTTCCCAACACTATTTAGTGAACAGATTCTTTACCCCACTGTATATTCTTGCCTCTTTTGTCATAGATTTAGTGACCACATAGGCATGGGTTTATTTCTGGGCTCCCTAGTCTCTTCCATTGATTAATGTGTCTCTGTTTACGCCACTGCCATGTTGTTTTGATTACTATATCTTTGTAGTATAGTTTGATAGCAGGTATCATGATACCTCCAGTTTTGTTCTTCTTTCTCAAGGTGGCTGTGGCTATTTGGGGCCTTTTGTGGTTCCATATACATTTTAAGATTATTTATTCTAGTGCTGTGAAAAATGCCATTGGTATTTTGATAAAGATTGCATTAAATCTATAGATGGCTTTGGATAGTATGGACATTCTGATGATGTTAATTCTTCCTATCTATGAGCACAGTATATGCTTACATTTATTTGTATCTTCTTCAGTTTCTTTCTTCAATGTCTTATAGTTTTCTGGGTATAGGTCTTTTACCTCATTGGTTAAGTTTATTCCTAGGTATTTTATTTTATTTTATTTTTGATGCAATTGTAAATGGGCTTGTTTTCTTAGTTTCTCTTTCTGATAGTTTGTTATTGGTGCATGAAAATGCAATCAGTTTCTGAATATTAATTTTGTATCCTGCTACTTTACTGAATTCATTTATCAGTTATACCATATTTCCCTGAAAATAAGACTGGGTCTTATATTAATTTTTGCTCCAAAAGATACATTAGGGCATATTTTTAGGGGATGTCTTATTTTTTCACGTACAACAATCTATATTTATTCAAATACAGTCATTTCATCTTCTTCTGGAACATCGTCATAACGTATTAAATGCGTCCGTCTGGCTGACGATCTTAACTGGGGCTTATTTTCGGGATCGGTCTTATTTTTGGGGAAACATGGTAATAGTTTTTTAGTGGAATCTTTAGGGTTCTCTCTATATATTATGATGTCATCTTCAAATAATGACAGTTTTACTTCTTGTTTTCCCATTTGGAATTCTTTTACTTCTTTGTCTTGTCTGATTGCTGGGGCTAGGACTTCCAACACTATGTTGAATAAAAGTGAGCATCCTTCTTTTCTTCCTGATCTTAAAGAGAATGCTTTTAACTTTTCCCCATTGAGTATAACGTTAGCTGTGCGTTTGTCGTATATGGTCTTTATTATGGATTTTTGTTTGTTTATTTTTTAAAAAATTTAAATTAGTTTCAGGTGTACAAAATAACATAATGATTAGACATTTACACCCCTCACAGTGATAACCTCCCCAAGTCTACTACCCCTCTGACATCATACATAGCTATTATAATACCATCGACTATATTTTCTATGCTGTACTTTACATCCTGTGAATATATGAGGTCGACAATTAAATTCGCGAACTTGCCATCATGTGCTTACGTTGGCAACACTGTACAAACAGCTCGGCAAGGTTTCAGAACTTTGGTATATCAGTGTCTCACAGCTGTGTTCATGTCAACATGTGGTGGTGTCTTGCTGAGTGGCATTCATTATTGTTGTGTGTTTTTGTGTGCCATCACTAGAATATTTGAGTTTGAAGTAGAATAACAAACAAACATTAAATTCCTTGTTAAACTTGGCAAGAGTAGAAGTGAAATCAGGGACATGTTAGTCCAAGTTTATGGGGATAATGCCATGAAGAAAATGGCAGTGTACAAATGGATTAAACATTTTTCTGAGGGAAGAGAAAGTGTCACTGATGAAGAGGGGTCAGGGCAGCCAGTAATGAGCACAAGTGACAAAAACATTGCAAAAATTCAATTGTGCATCGAAGTGGTCGGCTGACTGTGAGAAGCATAGCAGACCAAGTAAACATCGATAGAGAAACAGTTAGGAAAATCTTAACTGAAAATCGTGGCATGAGAAAGGTGTGTGCAAAAATGGTCCCAATGGAGCTCTTGTATCATGACAATGCATCAACCCATATAGCACTCTCTGTGAGGGAGTTTTTAGCCAGTAAACAAATAACTGTATTGGAACACCCTCCCTACTCACCTGATCTGGCCCCCAATGACTTCTTTCTTTACCCGAAGATAAAGGAAATATTGAAAGGAAGACATTTTGATGGCATTCAAGACATCAAAGGTAATACAACGACAGCTCTGATGGCCTTTCCAGAAGAAGAGTTCCAAACTTGCTTTGAAGGGTGGACTAGGCACTGGCATTGGTGCACAGCTTCCCAAGGGGAGTACTTCAAAGGTGACCATAGTGATATTCAGCAATTAGGTATGTAGCACTTTTTCTAGGATGAGTTTGCAAACCTAATTGTCTGGCATTTTGTGTGTGTGTATGTGTGTGTGTGTGTGTGTGTGTGTGGTGTGTGCTTATTTATTTATTTATAGTTGACATTCAATATTATTTTATATTAGTTTCAGGTGTAGAGCATAATGGTTAGATATTTATATAATTTATGAAGTGATCCCCATGATCAGCCCAGTACCCATATGACACCATTGTAGTGTTTACAATGTTATTGATTGTATTCCCCACACTGTATTTCACATCCCAATGACCATTTTGTGACTTCCAATTTGTACTTTCTAATCCCTTCACCTTCTCCTCCTTACCCCAACACCACTCCCATCTAGCAACCATCAGTTTTTTCTGTATATCTATGAGTTTATTGCTGCTTTGTTTGCTCATTTATTCTGTTCTTTAGATTCCACATGTAAGTGAGATCATATGGTATTTGTCTTTCTCTGACTTATTTCACTTAGCATAATATCCTCTAGGTCCATCCATGTTTTTGAAAATGGTAAGATTTTATTCTTTTTTTATGGCAGAGTGATAATCCATTGTATACATGTACCACAGTGTCTTTATCCAATCATCTACTGATGGGCATTTTCGCTGTTTCTGTATCTTGGCTATTGCGAATAGCGTTGCAAAAAACATGGGGGTGAATACATTTTTTTGAATTAGTGTTTTGGATTTCTATGGATAAATACCCAGGAGTGGAATTTGCTATGTCATAAGGTCGTTCTTTTTTTAATTTATCGAGGAAACTCCATACTGTTTTCCATAGTGGCTGCATAAATTTGCACCAACACTGCGTGAGCGTTCCCTTTTCTCCACATCCTTGCCAACACTTGTTGTTTATTAATTTATTGATGATAGCCATTCTGACAAGAGTGAGGTGGTATCTCATCACTATTTTTACTTGCATTTCTTTAATGATTAGCAACGTTGAACATCTTTTCATATATCTATTGGCCATCTATCTGTATGTTCGCTTTGGAGATATGTCTATTCATGTCCTTTGCCCATTTTTTAAATTGGATTGTTTGTTTTTTTGGTGTTGAGTTGTATGAGTTTTTAAAAAAATGAATTTTGGATATTAATTCCTTATCAGATGTATCATTGATAAATATCTCCTCCCATTCATTAGGATGTCTTTTTTTATTATTATTATTGATGGTTTCCTTTGCTGTGAAAAAAAATTTTTAGTTTGATGTAGTCCCATTTGTTTATTTTTTATTTTGCTTATATTGCCTGAGGGGATATATAGTAAAAATATTACTAAGCATAAAGTCTGAGAGTTTACTTCCTATATTTTCTTCTAGGAGTTTTATGATTTTGGGTCTTACATTTAAGTCTTTAATCCATTTTGAGTTTATTCTTGTATATGACATAAGAAGGTGGTTCAGTTTCATTTGTGTGTGTGTGTGTGTGTGTGTGTGTGTGTGTGTGCATGTATCTGGTTCAGTTTTCTCAGCACCGTTTATTAAATAGACTGTCTTTATCCCAATGCAAATTCTTGCTTCCTTTGTCATAGATT
This sequence comes from Rhinolophus hipposideros, assembly GCF_964194185.1. Classification (NCBI taxonomy): domain Eukaryota; kingdom Metazoa; phylum Chordata; class Mammalia; order Chiroptera; family Rhinolophidae; genus Rhinolophus; species Rhinolophus hipposideros. Next base: position 33,475,469 of record NC_138070.1, on the reverse strand, counting down.
AAATGACTGTATAGGCATGGATTTCTTTTTGGGCTGTCTATTGTGTTCCATTGTCTGTTTTTATGGCATTACGATGTTGTTTTGATTACTATAGCCTTGTAGTATAATTTAATATCAGGTAGTGTAATACCTCCAGCTTTGTTCTTATTTATCAGGATTGCCATGGCTATTCGGGGTCTTTCATGGTTCCATATAAATTTTAGGATTATTCATTTTAGTTCTGTGAAAAAATGCCATTGGTATTTTGATAGGAATTGCGTTGAATCTATGTATTGCTTTGGTAGTATGGATATTTTAACTATATTAATTCTTCCTATCCTATCTTCCTATCATAAACATAAACAATTCTTCCTATCATAAACATGAGCATCGTTTATGTTTCCATTTACTTGTGGTTTTTTTTAAATTTCTCTCTTCAATGTCTTATAATTTTCTAAGTACAGGTTTTTACTTTTTTTGTTAAATTTATTCCTAAGTATTTTTTTTTTGAAGCAATTGTTCATGGGAGTGTTTTCTTAATTTCTCTTTCTGATAGTTTGTTATTGGTATAGAAAAACATAACCGATTTCTGACTATTAATTTTGTATCCTGCTAATTCATTTATCAGTTCTAATAGTTTTTTGGTGGAATCTTTAGGGTTCTTTATATATATATATATATATATTATCATGTCATCTGCAAATAATGACAATTTGACTTCCTCTTTTCCAATTCAAATACCTTTTATTTTTTTTTCTTGTCTGATTTCTTTGGCTAGAACTTCCAGTCATATGTTGAATAAAAGTGGTGAAGGTGGGCATCTTCGTCTTGTTCCTGATCTTAAGGGGAATGTTTTTAGCTTTTCCCCATTGAGTATGATGTTAGCTGTGGGTTTGTCATATATGGCCTTTATTATGATGAGGTATGTTCCCTCTATTCCCATTTTGTTGAGAGTTTTTATCAGAAATTGATGCTGGATTTTGTCAAATGCTTTTTTTTCATCTATTGATATGATTTTTATCTTTCATTTTGTTTAACTGGTGTATCACATTAATTGATTAGCAGATATTGAACCAAACTTGCATGCCCAAAATAAATCCCACTTGATCATGGTGTATGATCTTTTCAATGTATTGCTGAATTCAGTTTGCCAACATTTTGTTGAGAATTTTTGCATGTATGTTTATCAGGGATATCGGCCTATAATTTTCTTTCTTTTGTAATATCTTTGCCTTGTTTCAAAATCAGTGTAATGGTGGTCTCTTAAAGTGAACTTGGGAGCTTTCCCTTCTCTTGAATATTTTGGAATAGTTTGAAAAGGATAGGTGTTAATTTTTCTTTGAATGTGTGGTAAAATTCACCTATGAAGCCATCTGGTCTAGGACTTTTGTTTGTTGAGAGTTTTTTAATTGCTAATTCAATTTTGTTAGTAGTAATCAGTTGGTTTATATTTTCTGTTTCTTCTTGATTCTGTCTTGGAAGATTGTATGTTTCTAGGAATTTATCCATTTTTCCAGATTGTCCAATTTGTTGGCATATAATTGTAATATTTTCTTATAATCCTTTGTATTTCTGTGGTGTCAGTTGTCATTTCTCTTTCATTTTTGATTTTATTTATTTGTATCCTCTCTCTTTTTCTCTTGATGAGTCTGGTGAAAGGTTTATCAGTTTTGTTTGTCTTTCCAAAGTTCCTGCTCTTGGTCATTCATTGTTTTTCAGACTCAATTTCATTTATTTCCACTCTGATCTTTATTATTTCCTTCCTTCTATTCACTTTGGGCTTTGCTGTTCTTTTTCTAATTCCTTTAAGTGTAAGGTTAGATTGTTTATTTGAGATTTTTTGTTTGCTTGTTTCTTGAGGTTGGCCTGCATTGCAATGAATTTCCCTCTTGGACTGCTTTCTCTGTGTCCCATAGATTTGGGGTTGTTATGTTTTTATTTTCCTTTGTCTCAGGTATCTTTTGATTTCTTCCTTGATCTCATTATTGACCCATTTATTACTTAGTGGCATGTTTTTTGGCCTCTATGTATTTGTGTGTTTTTCAGTTTTTTTTCTCATAATTGAATTCTATTTTCATACCATTGTGGTCAGGGAAGACACTTGACCTGGTTTTAACCCTCTGAAATTTATTGAGACTTGTTTTGTGGCCTAACATATGGTCTATCTTGGAAAATGTTCCATATGCACTTGAAAAAAATGTATATTATGCTGCTTTAGGGTGAAACGCTCTAAAAATATCAATTAAATTCATATAGTCTAGTGTGTCATTTAAAAGCTGCTGTGGTTTTGTTAATTTCTGTCTGAACAATCTGTCCAAGGTGTTAATGTGGTATTAAATTTCCCTACTATGATTGTGTTACGGTCGATCATTCTTTTTTTGTTGGTCACTATTTGCTTTATATATTTAGGTGCTCCTATGTTGGATGCATAAATGTTTACAATTGTTATATCATCTTGTTGGATTGATCCCCTTATCATTTGTCTCTTATTATAGCCTTTGTTTTAAAATCTAATTTTTATGGTATAAGTATTCCTAATCCAGCTTTCTTTTTGTTTCCATTTGCTTGAAATATCTTTTTCCATCCCTTTACTTGCAGTTTGTGTGTGCCTTTCGATCTGAAGTTAGTCTCTTGTAGACAGCATTTATATGGGTCTTGTTTTATTATCCATTTAGCTACCCAATGTGTTTTGATAGGTGCAAATTTAATTTGTTATTTAAATTTTTTAATTTTTTTATTTATTTTAAAAATGCAAATTTATTTGCATTTAAAAGGATTATTAATACATAGTTATTGTCACTTATTATTCATATTTATGTTCTCTTCCCCTACCCCTGCCCCTTTTTCTGCTTAAAGAAGTCTTTTTAACATTTCTTGTGATACTGGTTTGGTGGTGATGAACTTCTTTAACTTTTCCTTGTCTGGGAAGATCTTTATTTCTTCTTCAATTTTAAATGATAGTTTGCTGGGTAGAGTAGTTTCGGTTGTAGGTCCTAGGTAGAGTGTTCTCGTTGTAGGTCATTTTAGTCACTTTGAATATTTCGTGCCAATTCCTTCTTGCCTGCAAAGTTGCTGTTGAGGATCAGCTGACAATATGTAAGCTCCCTTGCAAGTAACTAGTTGCCTTTCTCTTGCTGTTTTTAGGATTCTTTCCTCGTCATTAACCTTTGCCATTTAATTATAATGTGTCTTGGTATAGGCCTGTTTGGGTTCATCTTGTTTGGTACTCTCTGCACTTCCTGGACTTGTATGTCTATTTCCTTTGCCAGGTTAGGAAAATTTTCAGTCATTATTTCTTCAAACAGGTTATCAACTTTTGCATTTTCTCTTTTCCTTCTGGCATCCCTATGATGTGAATGCTGTTACGCCTCATGTTGTCCCAGAAGCCTCTTAAACTATCCTCATTTTAAATTGTTTTTTTTCTTTTTGCTGTTTCAGTTGGGTGTTTCTGCTATCTTGTCTTCCAAATCGCTGATTTAGTCCTCTGCTTCATTTAGTCTGCTGGTGATTCCTTCTAGTGCATTTTTTCATTTCAGTTATTGTATTCTTCATTTCTGACTGGTTCTTTTCTTTTTTAATGGTTTCTATGTCCTTTTTCATGCTTACTATCATTTTGTTGAAGTTTTCACTAAATTTTTTGAGCACCTGTATAACCATTGGTTTGAACTCTGTATCCGGTAGGTTGCTTCCCTCCATTCTATTTAGTTCCTTTTCTGGAGTTTTCTCTTGTTCTTTCATGTCTCTTTGTTTGCTCATTTTGGCTGCCTCTCTGTTTGTTTCTATGTATTAGGTAGATCTGCTATGTCTTCCAGTCTTGGATGGGTGGTCTTACATTCTAGGTGCTCTGGGGGCCCAGTGGCACAGTCTTCCTGGTCACCTGTGTTGGGTTCTCCAGGAGTATCCTTTGTGTGGATTGTGTATGCCCTCCTGTTATAACTGAGCCTGATTGCTCTTGGCATGTCAATGGGTTGGATTGATTCTCATGCTTACTGACTTTGTGGTTTGACCACATCCACAGCTTATGGACTGCTGTGCAGATGGTATAACCTGTGGAGCGGAATTTGCTTCTGTGGGCTCTGGTGCCTTCTGAGATCACTTCTGGGGCTAATTAAGTGGTGCTCTGCTGTGGTCTGAAGCCAATTTCCAGGTATGTTGGTTCTGGGGCCTCTTGGGTGGGGCTCTTGTGCAGACTCAGGTCAGCCACTTACTATGATTGGCCAGGGACTACCTGCAGGTAATCTATGATTCATGGTTGGTCACTGCCTGTTGGTTCTGGGGCCTCTTGGGTGGGGCTCTTGTGCAGACTCAGGTCAGCCACTTACTATGATTGGCCAGGGACTACCTGCAGGTAATCTATGATTCATGGTTGGTCACTGCCTGTCCTGGACTTGGAAGTACATGTGAGAGGCCACGCTGCAAACTGAGGATGGCTGCCCCCAGTAGTAGGCCTCGGTTAAGTCCGCAAAAAGCCTATGGTATCCTGAGGCCTGCTGATGCCTGTCGGTTCTTGTAAGGCTCAGTTAGTGATAGAGCCTCATGCGGTACTGAGTTGGGTGAAGCATGATCTCAGGGAGTCTCTAAACTGAGGCGAGTGGAGCTCAGAAGCGACCATGTACATTCAGATTTGGCCATGTGAGGGAGGGCTCTACATAGGAAAGATGGTGACTGCCTGCCAGCTGCTCAGGAAGAGGCTTTTACAAAGGGAAAATGGCAACTGCCCCTCCATTCTTCTCCCTAAGGCCACAGAACTCAATTTCTCCCTGTATGTCTCTGACTGCTCACAAGTGAGCAACTGTCCTTCTGTCAGAACCCAGTGTCATGTCTGTGAGCAAGTGAATCTGTGAATGGGCCCTTTCAGAGCACATCTGAGTTTCCTTCAGTCTTCCATCTCACCTGGAAAATCAGAATCCCCCATGTTTTTCCCAGCCAGGTGTTATGCGGGCTCCTCCTTCTGGCATCAGTACTCTGGGCTGGGGAGCCTGACGTTAGTTTGTGGTCACTCAATCCCCTGCAGGGGAACCTCTGTGGTGGAGATATTTCTCCCAATTCTCAACTGCCAAATGCAGTTGTGGGGATGGCTCATTTTATGTCTCCACCCCTCTTTCCAGTCTCGACGTGCCTTCTTTTTATTCTTAGTTACAGGACTTCTTTTTTAGCTAGACTTCAGATAGTTCCCCAAGTTGATTTTCTGTAATTTAGTTGTAATTTTAATGTGGTCACGGGAGGAGGCAAGCACAGCATTTATCTACTCTGCCATCTTAGATCCTCATGTCTACTCCATTTCTAAAACTGCAACCTCTTCTCCACACTTCTTACCCTTCCTGTCCTTTCCTATTTGCCCCAGAGCCCTTATCACCTCTTAAAATCCCATAGCATTCATTTACCAGGTTTATGATTTACCGCCTGTCTCCTCCCTCTAGAACTGAAGTCCTGTGAAGATAAGAAGCGCTGCCTGTTTTGTTCAAATGTCCAACTCCAGTCATATAACAGTGCCCAGCATGTGGTAGACCTCCAGTCTCTGTACTTACCTAATGAAAGAGGATGAAAAGTCAAAGCGTGTTTTTCCTTCTTTCTTTCTCAGCCCACTCTGTGAGAAAGGTACTATGGATTTATGAAGTGGACCAAAAGAGCAGGGGAGCAAACTGTGGTTCATCCATCCTGTGGAACACTACTCAACAGAAAAGCATAGGAGCTGCTGGTGCGGGCAACATTTTGTTGAATCTCTAAGACACTGTGCTGGTGAGAAAGCCAGTCGCAAAAGGCTATATATATGTATATAGGATTCCATTTATTTGATATGTTGGAAAAGACAAAATGATAGCAGTGGAAAACAAATCGGTGGTCACTAGGGATTATGGATCGGGTGAGGGCTTGGGTATAAAGGGGTAGCTTGAGGGAGTTTTTTGGGGTGATGGAGCTCATACTTGTCCTGATCATGATGGTAATTACATAAATCTTTACATATGTAAAAATTCATAGAACTACACACCAAAGGAAATAAAAGTCTGTTTTGCTGCATAATAATTTTAAAAGAAATAAAAATATCTTTATAAAAAAGAAGGGGTGGAGTTCATCCAGAAGCACAAGTTCTAGGATACTCTATAATTAGAGTGTTAATTCTGCTTAAGAGAAAGGTGTCTACACTGCAGAAACTGCATCCAGCCCACCTGAATCAGAATACCTCAGGCCCTGCATTTATGAATGGGAGCTGCGGATATGTCTTGCTCTTTATGTACATGCAGCAGATACAATGCATGGGTATCTGTGTGCAATTTTGAAAGGACAGCAGGTTTTTAGTACAGAGCAAAACCAATTTGGCAGACAATTTACTGCAATAAGAAGGAAATGCACCACGAATAAAATTTTCTTTGCAAATCTCTTTCCTGGCTTCAGACCCAGTTATGGATTTCCTGCTGTTAATAGATTTCAGTTCTTTCACTTGCCTCTTCTTGCCTGTCCTGCTGTGGCCGCTGTACCTTCTACTTCCCAAGAGCTCTCATTTCATAACAGTCTGTTATTCTCACTGGGTCTTAGCCTGAAAGCTCCACTGAGCAGGAGCAAGTGGCAGATCCACCAATGAGAAATATTTTCTACAATGATGCTGAAAGTTCTGTCCACATCAAGTCCTTCCTGTACGTTAAGTGCCCATTTGTGAAGCTCAGCCACTCCTAGGCATGATCAAACAGCAGTTCCTAACACCTTGGGCAAGTTTATATTGCTTTTCCTCCCTTATCACTCTGGTTCATTCTTCTCATTTGGTCCACAAATGTTACCCCATCTCTTGTACTTCCAGCACTGTTGGGGCTGGGGCATGGCAATAAAGGAGCTACTTGTGGACTTATGTTGTGGCCCCTTCTCCTCCAAAGCAGCCTCTTCCATCAATCAAGTCAGGAGCTCTGTCTCCATATCCAGCTATGCATTGTTCCCCAGTCCTTGGTGTTCTATCAGAAACCTCACTCAGACCTGCCCTCCCTTCTCCATGTTCATAGGGCCTGGCAGAATCTCTTGCCAGGACCATTTACCCAGACTCCTCGTGTTCTCCAAATTCCCTCTTCATCATGTTTCTGTCTTGTAACTCACCCCTTGCTCCCATGCACGGCAGATGCCAGAGTTATGTTTATCAAGGAGTTCATAGGAACACTTCCCTATTTAAGAACATTTAATTTAAGAAACTGCCTATGGGATAAAATTCAAGTTTTTTTCAGAGAGGCTTTCACAACTGAAGCACAGCCCTTTCTAGGCTTCATTTGAGACCATTTCCCTGAGCACAGCTTTCCCTCTGGCTAGCGCCCTGACCACCCTCAGAACAGCGCTGCCTTTGCTGTCTGCCCTTGACAAAGCTGCTGTCTTTGTACTACCCCCAGCTCACTCCCCAATGGTGACATGACGCCTTCTCTGAGAAATCTGTCCCCTTTCTTCACGAGCCCCAGGCAGAATTAATCTTTTCCTCTTCTGTCCCCTTATTACGCTTTATTCGTAACAATGGTATATCAGTTCTCATGCCATGCCCTTGGATAAGCTTTCAGAGGGCAGGAGGTAACTTTTACTTCTCTTGGCATTCCAAGCATCTGGCAGGGTGTCCTGCATAGAGCAGAGTATTTAATGCACACAGGGTTGTTGAATCAAATTGATTTCAATTTCCCAGATACCATCATTTCTAGAAGAGGGGTGTGTGTGTGTGTGTGTGTGTGTGTGTGTGTGTGTGTGTGTGTGTGTTGGAGCTGCATTGTAAGAGAGTGAGCAAGGGAAAGGGTTCAGGGAAGAAATAGGTCTTTTTATTACTATTTGGCTGTTAGCTATCCTGACAGCCCCCACCCCCAGGTCTCTCTGGCTTTAAGCTCACTGCTCTTAGAGAGGGTGTTTGGTGTCAACCTCTCTTCCAGCTTTTCTACTTTAAGTTCATAACCTAGCTCAGACATAGGGATGCCAGTGCCCCTTACTGACTCCCCCTCTCTTGTGGAGTGGTCATTGAGGTTTCGAATCTCTCTGGGTTTGGCTTCCAGAAGGCTGCTTATGAGATTCAAGGTCCTGGCGACAGGTTGGAGTCATTTGCAGTTGGAACTCAACATGACTTCCTGTCCAGGGAACTCTTTGTTCCAGTTTTTGAGATTGCGTGAATGGAGGGTCACCCTCTTCCTTTTCTTGCTCTTCAAGGCACTCTATGTTGGATTTCCTGAGGAAGGGGACTCTTTAAAGTGTGGGGAGAATTATTTTAGTTTTTGTCAGGAAATTCATGAATTCTTCTGAGTCATTCTAAAGATGAGAGAGTTCCTGCTCTTCCTCCCATCTTCCCCCCTTTCCTTGCCCCCCAAATCTGCCTGAAGATCCCATCTGAGCATGGGGACGGGTAGCTGCTGTTCCTGTTGGAGTTTTTGAAGAATTAATTTTTTATCTTGTTATATTTCACCCACTCTATCCCTTTCCAAGAAAGTAGTCAGGTGTTTTCTCTTACTTGTACAGATTTGTATAACCAAAAGAGAAATTGCTCACAGACAAATGTCCTTCTTGTATTTTGATTCCTAAAACTCTGGGCTTTTTGGAAGCATTCTGCTGGGGGTGGGAAGAGGTGGACTGAGAGGAGACTCAGAGAGGAGATTCTCTATGGGAGGGAGTAGGATAGAGGGCCTTGGGTGTGTGGGCGGAGGACACATGCCCAAACTCTTTGGTGAGCAGGGCTTTGGTACTTGTTGTTTGCTCAGCCCAGAATGTTCTTCCCCCCTGACATTCATATGACTTGCTTTTTCACTTCATTCAGGGCTCTGCTCAAGTTTTATCTTCGTAAGGTGACCTTCCTTGACCAACTTATCTGGAATGGCAATCTTCATTAGTTTCTTTCACTTTACCTATTTATGTTTCTTCTCAACATTAGAATGCCCTACATATTATAAATGTATGTGATTATTTGTTTATTTTCCCAACCCTGGAATGTGAAATCTCCAGTAGACCAAAGATTTTGTCTGTTTTGGTTTACTGCTATAGCCCTAGTGCCTAGATCAGTTAATGGCACCTATGATGGTTAATTAATTTTATGTGTTAACTGGTTAAACCATGGTACCCATACATTTCACCACAGAGTAATCTGGATGTGGCTGTGATGGTATTTTTTAGATGAGGTGAACATTTAAATCAGTAGATGTCAAGCAAAGCAGATTACTCTCCATAAGTGTGTGGGCCTCATCCAATCAGTTGAAGACCTTAAGAGAAAAAGACGGGTTCCCCGAAGAGGGAATTCTGCTAGTAGACGACCTTTGGAGTCAAGCTGCATCATCAACACTTCCTTGGGTTTCCAGCCTGCTGGCTTGCTCTACAGATTTTGGATTTGCCAGCTCCAACTGTGTGAGCCAATAAAAAAAAGCTTTCTATCTATCATCTATCTATATCCATATATCTGTATATCTCTGTTATATCCTATTGATTCTGTTTGTCTGGAGAATCATTACTAATAGAGTACCCAATAATTATTTGTTGAATGAATGAGGGATGAAACCTCAGAAGAGAATGGCTTCATTGTGTTTCAAAGAGGTGATATTCTAGACACTGTGACTCCCATGAAAGTCCGTCTAGCTGTAGAGCAACATGGCTTGAAGGAATCATGGTGTGTGGGCTTTGAAGGCATCAGCGGTAACTATGATAGAACTGGGAAGTAGAGGCTTCTTTCCCATGTGGGCTTCTGTCTCGGATTCTTCAGTGTGGTTGAAGTAGGAGTAGAGAGGAGTCTTGGATAACAATGATGACTTAGAGTAAATTTATTTTGATTTAAAGAAAACAAATATTAGAATAGTTCTTGGATATCCATTTTCATGGGTTAAGTTTTATTATCTTACCAAGTTTTGAACATTTGTTCTTGCCATGGCCACTCCCCCTCTCCCACTAATGGTTACAATATTTGATCTATGGTCCCTTTGTTACCGTGTTTCCCCCAAAATAAGATCTAGCCAGACAATCAGCTCTAACATGTCTTTTGGAGCAAAAATTAATATAAAACCTGGTCTTATTTTACTATAATATAAGACTGGGTCATTAATATAATACGACATAACATAACATAACATAACATAACATAACATAACATAACATAACATAACACCAGGTCTTATTTTACTATAATATAAGACCAGGTCTTATAATATAGTATAACATAACATAACATAACATAACATAACATAACATTACAATACAATACAATATAATACAGGGTCTTATATTAATTTTTGCTCCAAAAGACACACTAGAGCTTATTGTCCAGCTAGGTCTTATTTTTGGGGAAACACGGTAGAAATTCATTCATTCATCAGACATTCCCTGAGCACCTACTGTGCTCTGAGAACTATTATTTCTAGGGGTATGTATTAGTTATCTTTGCTGCATAACATACCATCCCCAAACTTAGTGGTTTAAAACAATCATACCCATTCATTATCTCCTGTAGTATCTATGGATCAGAAATTCAGGAGTGGCTTGGCTATGCGGTCCTGTCCTAGGCTCTTAACCCAATGGAGACCTCTATGTGTGTAGCCTGCTCCCCAGTGGCTATTCTGGGGAGCACAAAATTCAAGATTAAGAGATTGTAATCAGATATCAGCCTGGGCTGCCATCATGTGAAGGCTTGACTGGGACTGGAGGATAGATATGCTTCCAAGGTGGCTCAGCTGCATGGCTGCCACAGTGGCTCTGGCTCTTGGTGGGAGTCTTCAGGTTTTTTTCATGCATTCTCCTCCACAGGGCTGCTTAAGTGTCCTCATGGCATGGCAATGCCTTTCCCCAAGTGACTAATTCAGGAGACCAAGGCAGAAGCCACAATGTCTTTATGATCCTGCACTGGAAGTTACACACCACTTCCAAAGTGTTCTTTTGGTAACACTGATCAGCTCTAACGAAGGGGACTATATAAAATCATGAATACCAGGAGGCCTGGTCATATTCTGTGCCATGGTCATATTATAGGTAAGCATGTACAAATGACCTATGTAGTATAGAAGGACTCTTGGAAAATGTGCAGGCCTGCAAGGGTAAAGTATAAATCACAGGCCTGTGGTTTAACCCCTGAAATGGGGCAAATAGACTTAGTGACATCTTCCCTGATAGTTCCATTAGGCCTATCTCAGGAGCACATTCCCTTGGTTCTTTGGTGCCTCAGCTGTTTTATTCATTTATGCTTCTTTCCTAGGTGGCTCTACGTTCCTTGATGTCAGGGAGTGAGGCTTCTCTGTCTGTGGTATCTTTCTCCCTTTCTCAGTCAGTGCACCAATGGAGACCTGGACCATGCCCTTCACACAACTGCTTGGACTGTCTTTACTAGGTGGTCAGGGACCAAGACCTTTCACTGTTGTATCCCCAAGGCTTAAATGTAACTCTTTTAGAAATGAAGTTCCACAAGGGTAAGAACTTTGCCTAAAATGCTACTTGCCAAGTAAAGGCTTAACAGATACTTATAAAATGAACAAACGAATGCTGGCACAAAGTAGTGCTAAATCAGCTCGTGGAGGAGTTAACAAGTCCTAGCCTCTTTCTCCATCTTCTGGATCCCAGCAAACCATAAAACTATCTTTCATCTCTTCTGGACCTTATTTTGCTTCCTAGGACTTTTCCCACCTGAGGGGAGAAAAGAGGGGCTAACGGGTCGCAAAGATTTGTGGGCTCAAAACTCTGGCTTTGGACACTGTTAGCTTGGAACAGGACACACAAATATGAAATTCTCCTCCTCTGACTTTAACTGTATGAAGGGGTACTGGGCCCAAGGTTGACCCTGAGAGTGGGATGGGGGTCTAGACACAGGGAGAGCAGGTATGATGCCTCAGGATCTAGGTAGGCTCTCATAACAGACTGAGGAGAAAAGCAGGGTGAGTGTGCATCATTATCCTATGATTAATGTATAATAATATAGTAATCACCAAGCAGGACTATGTTCATACAACATTAGGCTGGAAATAATACCCACAGGAAACACCAGTTGAAGCCTCCCACAGCATCAGTAATTTGGCTTCTTTTTCTGTTAGCTCAGGTGAAAGTAAGAGGACTCTGAATACACTGGAAATACAGTCAGATTCCTAACACGTACATGCAGGGAAGTGCTGAATGACCGAGGGACTCGGCTTGCCTGGGATGATGGCTACCAGGGGAAGCTTCAGGATTTCTCTGACCTCTTATTACCTCACTCATTTTATTCACAAGTGGGAAGAAGATGGGTTTCTATGGGCCAAGAGCAACAATGATTTGGGGTGAAGCTGCTACAGGTATGGTCCTTCTCCCTCAGGATTCTGGGGCCTAGGACTGTCCTTCTCTACCTCTGGTGAACTGTTCGGACCTGTGGATTCCTGGCAGAGGATTAAGAAGAAATGCTATGCTTTTAATCTTGGCTTTGCTTTGGGTTCCTTTCTCCTCTCTGGTCAAGTAAGCATAGACCTAGAGAGAAGAAGGAAGAATGTCTGCCTCTAGTCTTGGCCAATGGAGACCTCTATGTGTGTAGCCTGCTCCCCAGCGGCTATTCTGGGGAGCACAAAATTCAAGAGCATGCCTTGGCCTGGCTTTGTCACCCACATGTGCACCTCTGTCTGCGGGAACATTAGAGGGTCTGGATAGAGTTGAGAGTGGCTGTGGTAAGGCAGGATTTAGGTGTGCTGGATTCTGAGTCCCTGGCCATTCATTATCTTCTATTTTAAGATAACATGCATAGTAACAGAAGAACACCTCACATTCTCGGAGGTGTAAATCTCTAGAGGTAAGGGGATGAGTGGCCTGACCTATGTATGACCCCCAAATTTAGCAAGTCTTTTACATTTCCAGTTTTCAGTAATTGCTTAAGAAAATGAAGTAAGTGAAAAAGAACAGTTGTCAGAATGGAGCCAATGCTATGTTTGCTATCGCAGAAGCAGGATCCCAGAAGGTGAAGAGGTGAGTGAGTGATGCTGGGGGACACGAAGGATGTAAAAAGTAATAAGGGCAAGTTTTCGCCTGAGAGACTGACTAGGGCCAACTACTTGATCTAGGCATATTATATGCTTGTGTCTGCTCTGCTCCCCAACCCCCCCATCCTCCAACCCTGTGTCATCTGCATCTCCCTTAATTCCCTGGAGCCGGGGTCCCATCTTCTTAGCTAAACCTCCTTTTCCATCAGTTTCTCCCCATAGAGGGAGTGTCCTAACTACTGTGTAATGTGACCCCTTCTTCAATGCTCTGGCTTAGCATTCACGATATAAACAAGAGTCAATCTGATGGTTGCTCGTATGATGCCAGCCTAGGGAGCAGGGAACCACCATTTGTCTTGTCTCCTTAGGAACAGGAGTGGGGCACCCCACCAGGGACCTGGGGCTGGCTGGCGAGGTGTGAATTTCACTGCTTTGGAATCAAACAGCTCCAGACAGACAGATTCTCTGGGGCCTGTGGTTGTCACCTTCTCTTCTTGACCAGAGGAGATATTCTCTTGGGTCAAGTCTGCTCTGAGAATAATCACTACCTGGTCCGTTAGGGCAGGAAAAGACAGAAGTAGGAGGGAACAGAGAAGGCAGTGAGGCGGAGGGCAGAGGAAGCAGACCATGTTAGAAAAGACTTCTGCAGAATTCTCCAAAGTACTTTTTGTCCTGGTTGGGTGACTCTGACCTCCTAGAAGTCTGTTGTAGGGGGCGTAGGACTCAACATTCCTGGCTTTCAGGTGAAAAAATCAAATAAACCAAGATTGGCGATCCACCTCAAGGCAGGTAGCAAATGGCCCTGATGTCAGTCCCCTGGGCAGAGAATCTCATGCATCAGGTCACTGTGGCACTGTCCCTCTTCCGAAGTGCAAGGATCCAGGTCACTCTGCAAGCTCCTGGGCCATGTCTCTTCTCTCTGGGGATGGCTAGCTCTGCTCTTTCGCATTCTGGGCTAAAGAACTACAAAGGACTGTCTCAGGCGATTCATTCCCTGCTGGCTGTGGCTTTAGGGCTGCCACTGCATTCCCGACACAAAGCTTTTCTTGTCTATGCCTGGCTTCTGGATGAAATAGCACTGCCTTCCAGCTATGGAGAAAGGGGACCTCCCTGCAGGCTGGTCAAAAAGAGGGACAACCAGACACTCCATTACCTCCTGGGAAGATGCTAAGATGATGTGACTTTGGAAAGCATTTCAGGCAGAGTGGCATGCGCTCTGCCACAGCACAGCACTGGATGTCTTATACCTACAGTGGCTCACATGTCCCACCACACAGTTCAGAATTCAGTGTAACCTAAACACCAGCTCTGTTTGTGGCATATAATAAAAAAACACCCGCCGCTTTATGTTCTTAATTAATAGACTCATTATTAACCCCAACCACCTGCAAGCATAACCAATTCTTGGTTGTGCCCATGTTGCTGTGTTGGTGGGAATCTGCTTTGCTCAGCTCTGGCTCAGCTGATGGGAGAGAAAGGCAACTTGATCAGGAATGTGCTGTCTTTGCCTTGATCCCATTTGTCCAGTTCTTCCTTAGGAAATCTGCAGGGCATTTGCCATTTTATACCTCTGACAGTCGGTGCTTCTTCTTCCAGGTCCCTTTATTGGGCCACTACACCCTCCCCGACACTCTGCCGCGCATGTTGGTCACGATTGGCTCATAGCTGCACTGTTTCCTGCGGGGAAATGCTTGGGACGTCATGTCCCCCCAACTGGGGTGAACAGAAGCAATGAGTGATGGATGCAGATTACAAAAGACCAGCCTCTTTTCCTCAAGATGGAATAGCTCTGTAGTGCCCTTGGAGTTCACACTTCAGGACTCCAGGGGACAGTGTGCTGAAGCTAGACTTCAGACGGAATCCCATCCTTCCTTTGCCGCTTCCCTTGCCCACAGTGCTTTCCGCACATCCTTCTGAGAACCCTCCCTCAAGGAGTCCCTTGTGCCAGAACCTCCATCTCGGGTTCTATATCTAGGGAACCTAACCTAAAACAAACAGTTTAGTTTAGTTTAGAAGAGAGAGAGAGAATATGAGAATGTTTATGTGAAAGAAGAAATGTTGGAATGGGAATCAGATTAATTCAATCTACTGAATGCTTTGTGTGAACCATGTGGAAAGGGTTATGAGGGAGGTTAGCATACAAGTAGAACAGAGGCATTGAGGGAGGGGGTCCAGGATGACCTGGGGAGAGGACATCTGTACTGTATCTTGAAGGATGAATGATAAAGAGCACAAAGGAGAGAAGGAGAAGCAGGATAAAGCAAATAAACGGTGCCTTAGATAGAGCATAGGCAACTTGCCCAAGTTCAGTAAGTGGAAAGCACTGGAGCCTGGAACCAATCCCGTCTCTTTGCCTCCAAACGCTGCCTTTCTTCCACATACCTCCTTTCTGTAGCTTGGCTGATAGGTGGATACTAAAACTTCTGTTCTCCCTTGCTCTTCCTATCTCTGCCATGGTAAAATCTTGCTTATATGCTTATGTCTTTAGGTGCCTTACGTGTCTCCATAGGTACAGTGACAGGGTAAATGGTTTGTGCTCATTAAATATCTGTCAGACTGACTTTATACCCAAACTGGCTTTAACCCAGATTTACCTTGTTTGTCAAGGTTCAGTGAAGGAAGTTTCTCCACTCTAGAGATTTTAAGCAGAACAGGATTTAACATCAAAATGTAGGGGCTTACACGACTGTTGGAAGGGCGGAAGAAGTAGATTCAGTGTTGAGACTATCGGAACACATGCAATATTAGGGATGTCGTAGCTCTGAGGCTGCCGTTGGGGTGATACCCATGGAGGCTGGAGCTGTCACTAGCCTCAGAGAAACCTCTGGAAACCTGGAGGTTAGAGATTAGACAGTAGAATCCAGGGATTGGACAGTTGCATGAAGAGGCTGCTGCTACTGTTTTTGAAACTTACAAAATGAAGAATGATCACTGAAAACTCCTGCAAGACTATGATGGACTATTATAACCTTAATGACCACCAACAGCCAAGGTTACAGGAAGATCACCTCCATTTCCTGTTTGTCTTCCAAATAGTGTGCAAGTGCATGTAATGGATGGACTCTAATTCACACCCAGAAACATAGCTGTGAAGTGATTTAGGAAATGGTTTCCAACCTTTTCATATAAATGATGAGTTGGCAGGAATGACGTGGTGGGGGACAGAGCCACCCATAGAGATCTCCCACAGGCTTGTTTTCTTCATCACATGAACCCTCTGTTGTTTTGCCTGAAGTGAATGATGAATGACAAGAAATCACCCTCAGTCCAAGCAGTTATAGTTAGTGGGGTGTGGGGGGCACAGGGGAGCATAGTTGATGGTCCTCAGCCTCTCAAGGGAGGTGTCAGGAAAGCTCTGTGGGGTGCGGGGTGGCAACAGATTGCACAGAAGCTTCAAATCACGTACATGGAGAACATGAATTTAGAGACTTCCCCTTTACATACTAAGGTTCAGATTGTAACACTGGAGCCGAGGCTTGGGACGTTTGTGTACAGACATGCACAGCAACGAAAATGTTCTCCTCAGTCCTTACACATATTATCACCTGTGGTAATCCTATTAACTCATTTTATTTTGGGGGAAATTGACCCCTAGAGGCCCAGGAAAGAAAGTCCCCACTGTCACAAAGGAAAATTAATAGACAAAATGGAGACCAAGCTCAAACTGGGCTTCCTCCACAGGTGGAAAGCTATCTTCGACTTTTTCAAGCTCTCCTCTCACATATGGGAGGTCAGAATTTTAGAGCTGTGTAGCCAGAGAACTGGCTGCTTGGTGCGAGTTCTCCGTTCCCCAAGGTGTCCCTGTGGACATGTTTAGTGTGACGGACAATCTCTTTTTGACAAAGTCAATGAGGAAATTGGGACATTGAGAGAATGGGGAAGGGGTGACCTAATAATCTCTAGGGGCTCTTTTATTTCTGATGTTTTCTGTTCCTGTGTCTTGACCCAGAGATGGACTTGGCATGAAGCCAGCGGTCAGGGTATATGTGAGGGAGAGTGCCAGAACTTGGCCACAGGGTAGTGGGCAGTGCAGTCTGAGGCCTTGGCTGTCTACCTGTGCTGTATTTAGTGGGTCGTTTCATTCTGCCTTCTCTCTTTATACTCGACATTCTCTTTGTGTCCCCACATCTGTGCTGGATGGGAGTGCGCTGGTGACTGTCACTCTGAATTGGCTTCTGTAAGGCCTGGTGCCTCATTTCGTATTGTCTGGGGCCTCAGGTGCAGATGTGCTCCAAGCTCCTCTGAGGATGGAGGTGTAGAGAGAGCCCAGCTGAGTTATAATGGGTTCTATCTGGTATAGAAGTGGTTGGGCACTTCTCCAACACCACTGAAGAGATTAGCAGGCAGGGCACATCCCAGAGGAGTGGGAGCCAGAGTCCTACACAACTGGCAGAAGAGCTGCTCGCGGGTGTGTCATAGGCATGTCGGGTTCGTCACACTGTGACTCACAGGCAGTGCGTGCTCCTGAGTGTGCTGCTCAGAGGGCAGGTGGGAGGGGGCTGGTGAGGAGCTAAACTTCTGCTTATTACTTCACCAAATGCCCTGTGGTTCTAAATGCCCTCTTCTTCTAGTCAATAGCACGGATACAAGCCCTCTGTATGAGTGTGTGTGTTTTTCTGTACCATGTGTAGACATACAGGAAAGTATCCAGGTATGTATATCAAATTATTTATGTATCTACATGAGAATATCTATGTGTGGCCCAATGCAGTTTGTGCACATATCCATATACCTTCCTAAGCACACGTGTGCATGTGCATGTATGTGCATGCATGCAACATGCAAAGTTTGGGTGGGGAGTTCTCTCTGCTGGGCTTTGCCCTGGGCCGTTTGTTTCGTAGAGGGTCAGTTTGGATTTGTCCTCCCTGTTTAGGGTCGATGGCATTGATCCAGGAGGAGTGAAGAATCAATTGTAATTTGGTTGGAGGGCCTGGCGCTAGAGTGTGTGAAGAGTAATTATAGGGAGAGGAGCTGATGCAGAGGGCTGGGCCCACTGTGCTTGATGGGGCTGGTGGCCTAGGGGTAGACTGGGACATGGTGGAGAGGAGATTCAAGGGAATCTGGGGAATTCTTCCTTGAACACATGGAGCCAATTCAGCCTTCTTTTCCCCCACCTGGCTCAGGACGGGCTCTGAGAAGAGAGCCCGTGGAGTCGTGGGCCTGGAGGCCAAGCTTCGTGGTTTTTGCCCTCACTGGTCTGCAGTGTGGGAACAGGCTCTCTTGACAGACACTCTATCTCTCACTCCCATGTGTCTCTTACATAATAATTAAAACACATGTCATTTATTGCAGGCTTCTAGCTTCTCAACAAGCTTTCACTTTTCTTTTTTCATTTGAACCTTACAACATAATTATGAGGTAAAAGAACAAGTGCTGTACTCCATTTATGGACCAGAAAATGGAGGCACACATGCCACGTGCCTTGCCAAAGCTAGTCATAGGGAGTTAGTGGTAGGGATGGGTTCACAGTCCAGACCCAGCTCTGGGCTCTCACAGGGCTTCTCCTGTACCAGGGATTCTCCAGGGAGGCACATGCAGGTGTAGGAGGACATTTACTCACCTGTGGTGAAGGTTAATGGGAAAGGAAGTAACCCAGATGTATTTGGAGGTTGGTTCTTGCTATACTGAGGTAGTAGTTCCTCAAACTACAGTAAGTCTCAGCCACAGGAGGCTTTGTAGAGTGCAAATTCTCAGCCCTTACCCCCAGAGGTTCTGAGTCAGTCAGGATAGATCTAAGGTGAGGCCAGAATCTGAGATTTTATCAAATGGTCCAGGTGATTCTAAGGCAGGTGGTCCAGGAGAGATGTTTAGAGAAACACAGCTCTAGGGAGTTGAAGGAGAAGGGAGGATCTCAAGAATCAGCTAAGAGGCAACAGATAGCTAAGAGGAAACATGAGTGATGGGCATCCTGTCTGTGGCAGGTGGAAAGAGAAGGAAAGTTGCTGGAGAGAGGAGTGAGGAATCTCCAAGTCATGAATAAAGAGGGAGGGTAGACGATTTTTTGATACCCAGTCTATTCTGGGGTTCACCAGGACTCCCTCACTGAGTTTCTAGCCTCTTCAAATTTAGTAGGGGCTCCTTAAGAATCTTATTCCTTCAAATTTAGAGGAGAAGCTATTGCATCTTTTGTAGGTGGTAGGGGGTCCAGATAAAGTTGTAGGGGGACATGATAGGAGATGGAAAAGTAGCAAGAGCAAAATAGGGAGCTGGGAGTGCTTCACAGCACTGCTAATAGTGTCAGGCTCACAGCCATTCCTATTAAATGCCTGGGTTCATTTTTCCAGCTTGAGGGGCATAAGAAAAGAACTCTGTCCTAATGGATTCATCAACAAAAAGAGGAAGGGAGGAAGGACTAGGCTAGGGGAGATTCTGGAAAGAAAAGGAAGATTGAAACGAAGTAGGAGGTGGGGGTAGTGAGGGGTTTGAAGGACCCTTCAACCCTGGTCAGTGACTATTCTGCCTTATATGGTAGCCAAGTAAGGATGAGGGGCATGGAGCTTCCAAACAGATGGGGCTTTTCCTCATGTAGTAGAGTGATTATTTTCTGAGAATCAGAGAATCTTCTCCAGGAAACAATAGATCATTTCAGGATGAGTAGGGTTGGGGACCAAGGAGAATGTCCCGAGTTCTCCTTTTCCTGAAATAAGTTGCAAATGAAGTTCCTGGTCTCCATGTCCTGCTTTTCGAGACAGCGGAGGGACATGCTCTGACCCACTGGGGCCTCTTGACTTGACTGAACTTCTGAGACCTGACCTGGGATGTTCTGGGGTTTAACAGTGTTTTTTTCCATAACCACGATTCCCAAATATGTCATGAAGCACAACATAAGAGAAAGGACCCTAGAGACTGTGGTTGAGGAATGCTGGTGGAGGGTGCAGACGGGGAAAGAAGCTAGCGAGATAACGGTTAAAATTAAGAAACATTTCAGGGTGACTTGAAAATGATAACCTTCATTCATATTTTACAAAATAGTTTGACTTCCAAGCTAGTAATGGATTGACAAAGGAGAGAATCACAAGCAATGCAAGGCTGCTCGGGGCTGCTTGCCCCTTTTGGCCCGTCCTTTATCCATTTCTCTCTTAGTGGTGTGATGTGCCAGTCCCAGATGGCACCCATTCCGATCCTGTTTCCTGTACTCATCTTGGTTCTCACTTCTTGTGCAATTACTCATAGCATGAGCCAGGCTGGGGTGCATAACAATATATCTTCATATTTGTATAATGCTTTGCAGTGTTTAAACTTTTATACACATAATGTCATTTGATGTACATGACACACCATGGAGGAAGCAGTGTATTTTCATGGTTAAGAACACGAATTCTGGGGGCAGGCTGCCTGGGTCCCAATCCTGTCTCTGCCCCCACAAATGGTGTGACGGTCAGCAAGTCATTTCATTTCTTCTCCTATAAAATGGGGACAATAACAGATCATTCCACTTAATGTCATGAGAATTCAATGATTTCATCTTTGTAAAGAGCTTATAACAGGGTCCAGCACGTGGGAAGCTCAATTAGAGTTAGCTATTATTATCGTTATTTTTCCAAGTCAATAAAACAGGAAACTAAAGCTCAGATGGGGTATCTGCTGAGGTCTCGAGCTGAAATTTGGCAAGGCCGGGGCTTGAGTCCAGATCACCCAGCTCATAGTCCCACAACATGGAAATACCATGTTACTGAGCAAATTGAGATGCTTTGCACAGGCCATTCACCTCCTTGTCTGGAAGGTGATGGAATGGAAACCAGAGCAGCTGTTACCTCTGTAGAGAGTTTCCTCTAGTATGTGCCAGGCACGGTGCTGGGAGTTTTATGGTCTTCAAGTCATTTGATCCTCACAACAGCCCTGAGAGGCAGACATTTTTATCTCCTGATTGTAAGACTCCAAAATCGAAGGAGTTGGGACTTGAATGTATCTGACTCCAGTTGGATGCAGATAAGGGAGCTCCAGTGTCCTGCTCCTCTGAGAACTGCTCTGGGGCTTCAGCTCCCTGCTTAGTTGAGATGCTGTCTACAGTGCTGAGGGACCATGGGAGGACCGGTGGGGCAGGGAGGTACTGCCGATAGTCACCCTCCAGCAGAGGGCTGTGTAGTGTCGTTGTTTTCTGCACGCCTACAGTTCCATGACAAGGGGGCTTTCAGATTTCATACTTGTCTCTTGGACTCTTAGAGGCTCAGAAATTAGGATGTTGTACAGGATAGAAGAGTCACTTTCTCTCTACTAACCCCTCTCTCCCCCTGTCCTGAGAGTGGGGACTCTGAGAATTTACACATACAGCACAGAATGTCCAAGTGTGCATCCACGTGCATACGCATGCAGAGCCAGTGGGTTCCTGGTTGTTGGTGTGTGTCTTGCCCGCCTCTATATGTATCCCTATGGTTCTGCACAGGGTCTGTATATATGTATGTGTGAAAGTGTGTGGGTGGGCAGGTCTGTAAGTGGCGGCATAGCACCTGTCTGCGTGGGTGGTGTGAGAGTGTGGTGTGTGTCTCTGGAGTGTGCATGGTGTGGAGAGTGTGTGGGAGGGGACTAACAACTATGGTGTGTGTGATGCTGGTGGTACTGTAGTGGTGAGGAGCCATTTTCTTGGCTTCATCTTTATCTCTCCCTGAACCACGTGCTGTACACACACACACACACACACACCCCTACAGTCTCAAGTCTATTCACACCTACTTCTTCCATATCCACTGATGAAAAATAACCCACCAGCGTTAGAGCAAAGCACTCCAATGTGCATGCAAATACTAACACATGAGCACAGACATGTCCACACCCCTGACAGCCTGTACAGAAGCTGGCTCTCCGCTGCCTCGTCCTCCTTTCTGTCCCTAATCTTCAGCTTTCCATTTTCTCTAGAGCTCTCAATCTTTTGGCTTCTCCCTCCTCTTCCTTGGGAGCAGTTTCTGGTGACCTGGTGCTCTTGGTAGATCCATTCACTGGGCTCGGCCCCACACACAGTAAGGAGGGTGACACTCCGGCAGGGCTGCTTTTCCTCCCAGAAATGGGGATTAGTTCTCGTTCATACCAATCTTGGTTACATGAGGCTCCTGCTGGCGCCACCTGCTGGTGGCTGTTACCTAATGTCTGTAACAGGTTGGGGGTGGGAGCTGGCTACCCTGGAAACAAGAATTAGGGTGAAGCCTAGGGCAACCTGGACACTGG
This sequence comes from Rhinolophus hipposideros, assembly GCF_964194185.1. NCBI lineage: Eukaryota > Metazoa > Chordata > Mammalia > Chiroptera > Rhinolophidae > Rhinolophus > Rhinolophus hipposideros. The sequence continues at coordinate 33,453,426 of NC_138070.1, read as the reverse complement.
GCTCAAGGTGAGCTTGAGGAGGTGGCTTTCATGTGGACAAGACTTCTTGGGACCAGACTTAGGCAAGAAGAAAAAATGTTCCATGGGTATCCAAGCTGGGAACCCTCGTGTGGGAAAGCAGGAGGTCACGTGTATACATGAACTGTGGGTCAGTGTGTGTTAACCTTGTGAAGCGTGCGGATGTGATGTACACTTGCCCATATCAGCACCTAAAGAGGACGTGGATTTTGTAGACACGTACAGATACATATATGACAAATGTGTGGTTATCTGAAGAGATTCTTCCTGTGAGTACGTGCACAGGAATGTCTGGCATTTATATGTGATTTTGCATATGTGTGTGAGAGTTCCTACAATGGGGACATGTGCAATGTATTGCTTATGTGTGTGTTTGTGGAGAGATGCGGGTTTCAGTTGTACGTATTCACGTACCGTGTGACAAAAGCCTTAGCATTTTTATTATGCCAAACCCTTTAACCTAGAAACAGGGCCCAGAGCTTGGGAAGTGTCAATATTTTCTCCTACACTGTCAGCTCCTGACCCTCTTCCCTTTAAAGGCATTGCTTAATTTTCAGTTAATACTCAGCTTTCTCTCCTCTTCTCCCTTTGTGCTCTCTCCTAAATACCCATAATTCATGGGGTATAGTCAGACTCTGGAATTCCATCAATAGAGATTCCCCAGTGACTGTCATCTCAGGGGTCCAAAGGCAGCTGAACCAGCCACTGACACCCTCTTGTCTGCCAAGGGTAGGCCATTTGCCTGGATGATGAATGGCAAACCATACACCCTGGCCCCACATCCCACACTGTTTCATGGGGCTCATGCCTCAAAGAGCCTCCACAAAGGAAAAGCAGTCTAGGGCAGAGAAAAGCCCCTTCTCCCCACAGCAAAAGCTCTTTTCAAACCAGCCTTCCTCTTGTTGGAATGTTGTGGAGGCTTCTTAGTGCCCCTCAATTAACCTTGGGAAGTTGCCAGAAGAGCAGCAGCCTGCCCCGCCATCCCCCTTCTCTCCACATTCCTCTTCTATCAGCTCATTGTCCTGGGTTCCCTATGAGACTCTCTTTTCAGTGCCTCGACTGGCCTCTACCCACAAAATCCTCCCACCCTGGGCTTCCCTTGCAGCTGTGACCAACCCCCAGTCCAAGACTTGTCCAAATTGGTTTCCTAGAAAGGGAGGGGAAGAGAGCTTAGCTTCTAAACCCTCAGAAGGTAGGGCCCTGGAGGAATTCTTCTCCCTCCCCAGATAGTTCCCACTACTACTGATATATTTCTCCCATCGTACCCCAGAAACACCTACTTCCCAAGCACACACAAAAGAATTTCCCATTCAGCTGGGTCTTCCCAGATTGGCCAATCCTGCTTCTTGATGATTCTTCCCTATCTCATGTTGTTCCTTAGTTTCTAATCACCTAGAAACAGACATTAGGCTGAAGGAAGAGATGGAGGTGCAGCACCATCTTCTAGTTTGAACCAGCGCTGTAGCAGCTGCGTCCCCTGGAGCACACAGAGGCCAGACTGCTCTTCGTACTTGGCCTCTGGTATACCTTCTGTGCATAGTGCCTCTTGAACACTTACTATGGACTGGCCACCGTGCTAACTAACCCCTTAGCTCACTCTATTCTTCTGAACAACCCTATTGGTTATTAACTGTAAATTCTATAAATGCAAAAACCAGGTCTGCATTGCTCATCCTGCAACCAATAAAGTGCATGGCTCACTATAGGTACTCAATACATATTTGTGAATGCCAGCTGCTGATAAAATGGTTGGACATTTATGGATTTTCCCATGAGGCTTAGGGAAGTCACACAACTTGCTTAAGGATATAGTGTTGGTGAGGTACTGCAGGGATGGGACTCAGGTTTTCTGACTCTGAGTCCAGCAATTACTCCTTTATACCATATTTACCTGTGTCTAAATTCTGTGCCATGGAAACTTGTTCCTGTGGTACCCTCTGTCGTGGATATTTTTTTACAAGAATAAATCTGGTTCTGTCTCTAGGCTCTCCATCACACTCTGAAACACAACAAGGGGCAGAACAGAGAGGAAGAGAAGGAGAAAAAATTGAGAAGTGAGGTCTTGTGATAGAGGGGGCAGTGAAAGAAGGATGGGGACAGGGCAGGAGGTGAGGATAAAGGAACTGCTGATGGAGAGAGTCAGAGAGAAGGCAGCAGGGTTTAATGGAGATTGGAGATGGGGAGGGCAGGGCTGACATTTCCATCTGACCTCTGGCTCTTGTCTGGTCCTCTCTTCTTGAAACAGTCTCTTTCTTCCTGTTTCCTGCACCTGGTGGAGTGATGCTCATGCCAAGGCTCTGGGGAAAGGGTGGGGGGTGGGTAGACAGTCAAATAAAGATGCACTTGGCATCTCCTAGCACTCACACACAAGGCTCTTTTGTGTGGGGGTTGAGAATTAAGTGTGGAGGGCCCAAGAATGAGAGGTCTGGGCATCGAATGTATGCCAGAAATAGACCCCCTAAAGTCCTCCAGCTGTGGCTTCAGAGCTTATTCTCCTCTCCTACCCATAGTCTATCTATCTGTGGGTCTAAAGTAGGAGTACAGCTCCTTCCCACACCATTGCCTGGGCCTCTTGTCACTCCCTATCCCTCACCTCTTTACCCCTTAGTTTTATTTGAGCCAAGAGAGATGTTTCCTCCTCAGCTTTTTCTTTGGCCCAGATCTGTTTCTCACCTTCTCCCTCCTTACCTCTCTAATTAACCCCACACTCACTTGTGTTTCTCCTGTTTGCCTCCTCCTCCTCCGTACTTTTCTTACCTTTCCTAGTTGACCTACTTCCTCATCTCCCCCAACACAGTCTCTGCTCTAAACATGGAAGCCTTTTCCTTGTGCATGGACCTATTAGCGATGTCATCTACTATTGCTTCTGTACATTCATTCCCCACAAATCTCTACTGAACACCCACTACCTGGTAGACACCAGGAGTACTAGATAGCATTAGATTAGATAGACCAGCTCTTTGCCCTCAGGGGGCTACAGATCATCACTTTCCCTTAACTGTGGTGCCTTGTTTTATCCATCCAGTCTTTTCCTTTCCTTTATTTAAGATTTAGCCCACATCTTACTTCCTTCACTCAAACCTCACCTATCTCTACTATCTCCACCTTCTTGAAGTTCTATGGAAATTCAAGCCTGGACCACAGTCTCTCTCCAGGTTTCATGTTGACAGAGTTTATTAAGTGTATCTCACGTGGTCAGTCTTACCTTTCCAGATAGATGCTAAGCTTCTGAGTGATAGAGGTTGTGACTTGTAACTTTTGTGTCCTCCTTAATGTCTGTCACAGTGTTGACTGCAAATTGGTGTGGCTACTTGTTAATTGGAGAATTCCTTCTTCGATGCTACTTGAGTCTAAGTCCCTGATCTCTCCATTTCTTGAAATCTAGTGTAATTTATTCTTTGGCTGATTCCCCATATCTGCCTGACCCTCGGCTCACTTTTGCCAATTTCAATGGCACCAGCAGCTCCAATCCACCACTTCACATGCCTCTGTAGAAGCTTGTATACTATACTAGAATCCCTGGCCATTCACGAGTCTTTGAACTCTGGGATAAGGCCAGGTTCAATTTTTCTCCTATATGATGTAACAGGGACACAGAATTTAACAACTATCATTTGAGGTTGTTGGAGAGTCTGTCACAGAGAAACAGCACATATGAACCTTCAGATTCATCTCCCCCGAAGACCTTCATTCTAGTATCCCTTCTATAGATGGAGAAAGTATAACTCAGAGAAAAGAATGACCCAGGCCCTCAACTTGCAAGGGCCAGAGCTGGGATGATTCAGCAAAGCCCTGACTCCTAGCAGTCTTTTAGACTCCTGAATGCCAGAATGTGTAAGTGGGGGCGATCTCTGCCCATCTGTTCCAGTAACTTGCTCCTGGGGCCAATAGCCCTGGGCAGGCGAGGGCATACTCAGGGGGGCCTGAGTTGCCCAGGAGTCCAGCAAATCACGTTTTCTATGATGCAGCCCTAGGCAAAGTGATGGATTGATGAAGACTGGTGGCAGCATATTCCTGTGGGGCACTTCACCAGGAGTGCTATCATTAGGGCTCCTAAGTTGTGTAGGAAAAAATGATGCAAAGTAGAGAACCTCTGTTCTGCATTTTTATATAAAGCCACAAAAACATGAAACATGTCTCTTTTGAGATTGTTCTGAGCTGGCCTGGAAAGCCAAGAAGAAAGAGTAGTGCAGTTGGTATGGCTGAGAGGGCTATCTATTTGGTTTTCAGATAAACTTATCTTAAATTACAAATCTACTTTCTTCCTTGGGCAAGAACTCGTCCTCCTTTCAGCCAGACAAGAAATGAATACAGTTTGGCTAAAATTCCAGGAATTTTATCAATCAATCTCTATGTAAGATGCCGCAAACATGTCTTTAAGAACTCTAACTTACGGCTCAGCATGAGAGAATTCTGCTCTGTATGGGCAGGTTGTGGGAGAGTTCATCTCACGTCTTCTCATAGGTGTGATATATCCACCATATGTGTATGATGGTTAGTGCACAGTTAAGCATTGTCACACTGCTTGTTTGTAATGGGTGGGTTCTGGTAGACCCTCTTCTCATTCTTGGGGACTCATCTGGATGAGATATCGTAAAATGATTCTATGGTGGTTGGAACAGGTGTCTTAAGCCTGGAAGGACTGGATCTGTCTCTGGGTCAGCCACTACGACTGAACCAAAGGGGAACTGCAACTGAGTAGGGGAACACTGCCTATTCTGGGAAATTTGAATCATAATGAAGTTTGAGTTTTAATAAGAAAAGTCTTTAGGAATTTATTTTGGAGAGGGTCAAGCAAACTATTAGAATAGCTACTCAAGTTCTGAAAAAACAACTTATGTTCAGAGGCCACCTGTCCAAGAGACAGCTAGGAATGGGGGGAGAAGGAAGTCAAGCAAGGTGCTTGCAAGTTCTGTGAGCATTTTGAGTCTTAGATGGAAAATTCTTATAATAAGGAGGTTGAGAATCCTGCAAAGCTTTTCTCTACCTCTCCTGTATCAGATCTTAAGATTAGTATTTATATTTCGGAAATCCAATTTCCTTTGTTTATTTTCTGCTCTCCTTCCAAGTTCTTTTAAATCATTCTGACTGGTCTCTGACATATGAAGAGAAAACAAGGTGAAAGAATTTACTTCACAGACAGGCTAGAATTTTATAAGGGTCAAGTTCACATCCCAGTGTGCCTGGGACTGGTGGCAGCAGCTTGAATTAAAGTGAGAAAATTCTAAGATCTAGATAGTGTTTGCAAACATTTTCTTTCCAGGGATTTCTTCTACAGTTCATTTTTGTCTAAATTTTGAGGACTGTTTTCATGGCACACTGTATCATTCCCAAATGGCTACGACACAACCTTCCATCCCATGAGCTGTTTGTAACAATGGGACATTAACACTGCTTCTGTTTAGAGGTAGGGATTTACGTTCTTTGCCTGGAATTTAGGGCAGGGCTTTGACTTTGGCAGAAGTGATGCACTGCATCTTCCAAGGCTAGGACATACAGGGTAATACACCTTCAACCTGGTGTATTGGGATTCCAGCTCTTAGAACCTGGCCACCATGCTGTGAGGAAGCCCAAGCAGCCTGCGGAGAATCCCACATGGAGCAGGACTATAGTTCTTTGCCGAAAGCCCTGGCTGACAGCCAGGATCAACTTGCTAGCCATGTGAGTGAGCCATCTTTAATGTATGACTTCCATCTTCCAGTTGATCAGATGTCACATGAAATAGAGAGGAACTGTCCCCCACCTCAAGCCCAAGTGGCAGATTTGTGAGCAAAGAAATGACTTTTGTTGGTTAAATTCACTGCATTTGGGGATGGTTTTTTATATGGCAAGATAATGGATACAGTTCCTTAATAATATAAACATTCAACATGCTGTTTGGTGCTAATTTTGGGTAAATTACTTTGACTTAGAACTGCTTCTTTTCCTCACAAGCAGCTGTCCTGACAACTGTCCTAACCTAGATTCTACAAAGAGGTCTGGAACCACGGAGGAGGGTGAGAAGTGACACCTGGAGAACCATTGTTTTTGAGTCCTACTTGCTCAGTGGACATGAAGAGGGAGTAAGGATAGTTTCCCCTTCTCTTAGACTTAAGGCTTCTGTCAAGCACCTTTCTCACCTGTCCTCCAAGGGCCTACTGGGATGTGTGGGTAGGTGGCTGGATGTGGTTTTTCATGGAGTAACTGGTAAGAGTAGCATTTTTTATTTCCAAAAAGTAGAAGGGATAACATACACTCCCATACCTGATGTAGATACACTGCATTTATTAGAGACATTGATGACTAATCAGGTACACCTATGAGCTGCTCATGGAGTGGTTTACATTCTTCTCTCATGTCCCTCATGGACACCTGGGATCAAGGCTCACCTTCAATCCTCCAATGGAAGTGTCCATGCCAGAGAGGGTCTGCTATCCTTCAGAGTCCAGAGATTAGCGATATGCCAAGAGGAAAAGACTTAATTGGTCTCATTCCACACTGTGATCTGATATAGTATGTCTCTTTTGAGCTGATATTAAAACCAAACTGAGACGTGTCTGGGGATGATGCTAACTTATCCCTTTGTATCTCAGTTTTCTGCCTTCACTCCTTTGCGCCACTCAATTTCCAACAGATTTATCCAGAAGAAATTCAGTCTTTGTTTTAGATAGTTCCTTTGAACCCCTTCCCAACCCAACTCATGCTCTTAAGTTCCTTACATGTTCCCCCCGCCATCTCCAATCTGACAGTTTTAATTCCCTAGCAGAAACCACTACACTGAGTAGGACACAGTAGATGGCCAAGCAAATACAATCAAGATAATGGTGACGTTGGCTTTATCCTTTTCCTTATCCTGCAGGCAACTAGAAGAATGTTTCTCTGAGCACAGATGCTTCCCACTCCTCGGTCTTGTTTATAACTAAAAAGTGCTAGGAACTGGGGCTAGCCCTTAAGAATCCAGCATTTCTCTCAAGGTCAATTAGCTGCTTAGAGGTTTTGGAAGGGGAAGAATCCTGCTATCACCAGCTCTACAAATGGATCTCAGTAGGCTTCATAGCCCTAGGACTCTGGGAAAACATGTGTATATGTGTTTATATATACAGAGGGGCCCAAAAAATGTATATACATTTTAAGAAAGGAAAAACTGTATTAAAATTGTAATACTCAATATATACTGATAACAAAAGATGAATACAAATCTGTGTATACATTTTTTTGGCACCCCCAGTATATATGTTGAGGGTGGACTTGTTCTTGGGCATGCAGCTGGGAAGTAACCCATCAGTGGGGTCCTAGAGCTTCCAAGTCACTCACTTCATATCCCCAAGAAAGGCACCTTTGTAGAGAGAGAACCTAAAGTAATGGCTCAGTGAGAGATGTCCCCAGAGTTATACATTTGACTGTGTTTGTATGACTGGAGTGGGTGGGTAGAGTAGGAGGTTATTCAATGGTTCTGGTTCTTCAGATTATATCCAGATGCTAAAATTTTACCAATGTATTTGCTGCTCTGCTGGGGTCCCAGGTTTCCACCCCCTGGCTGCCAGTAAGCTAAGAAGCTTCAGGTTTCAGGAAAGGCTGTTTGCCCAGTGTTCAAGTCCACTTTTGATGTATGTTTTGTGCGTGTGTGTGTGTGTGTGTGTGTGTGTGTGTGTATTTCCAGAAGCAAGTCTCCTTCATTTTCCATTGTGAGCTTCAAATCCTAGAGCCAGCGCTTTGTGGCCAAGAAGTACTTTGAGAGGGTGAAATTGCTAAGCTCTTCTTCGCTGCCCCTCTGTCTTCCTTCCTTGGCCAACAGCCCACGGTAGGGAGCTATGCCACTCACCACTGCTTTCATTCCAGAAAGAAGAAGCATGTTCACTGCAGCCGCAGAACGCTGGTGTGAGGTGATTGTTTGTAGTAGATGTTTCCATGACACTCGTTTATTTCTTCTTCAAATACAACTGTATTGGGGGAGGGCATGAAGAGAGGTTAGAGTAGAGAGACTGGGAAGTATAAAGACCTTCCCATTTGTTCATCTGTCTTCTTCTGTAGGAATAAGAAGACCACCTTCCCCTTTGCCGGTGTTCCTCCATCCCAGATCCCTGAACTGCTCTCCAAATCCATCTTGGCTTCATGCTGCTAAGATGGGGTTAGGCTTCCAGTTACGTGTGGAAGACAGGAATCTTGTATATGAGGAGGCAGTCTTTTTTGGAGAAAGAATAAAAAAACTTTTATCGTTGAAAGTTGAAATTTAGTAATGACGAGCAACACTGGCTTGCATTGGGGGTGGCAGTATGTGTTGGGTGAGGTGGGTCTGTGACACTACTGACGCTGAGCCAATGACTCATTCTAAATCTTAGCGACTTTCAGAGGTCATTTTAGTCATTCCCCTGCCTTCAGGCTGGATGGAGCTTTAACTTACCATCAGTTAGGGTGGGAGGGGGTGCATTGTTGAGGAAAGCGTGTACGTGTGTGGAAGGGAGTGGAGGTGGGGGAGCTTGCGCGTGACCTCTTTGAAAAGCTCTTCAGCGAAGGACGTTCCTGAGCTTTCCCGGGCTGCCGGTTCCTGGGTTTCCCCATTACTGAATCAGCATCGTCCTCCCGGGAATTGCTTTTAGCTGGATGAAAACCGGATGTTGTGTTCCCTGGGTGGGCGGGGGCGACGTCCCCTCAGAACTGTCAGGGATAATTGACATTCCCAGGGTCCCGTTATCAAGCCAGAGAAGCTACCATTTCCTTTACCAGAAACTTGCCATGCAGTGTGAGCAGAGAGGAGAACATAGCAGAGCCGCTACAACGCCTTCTCTCTGGCAATGCGCATGATTCTGCGGCTCTGTGCTCGCCACACTTCAACGCACCTTGAAATGGGCTCGCCTTCGCGATGTGACGGACAGACCTCCGAGCCAATCGGTTCCGAGGCTTGCGGGCAGTAACCAATAGGCGGGAGGCAGAGGCAGTACCAGAAGCCCGGCCGGCTTGGCTTCACCGTGGCGCTGGCTGCGCTCTGCCTGGGCTGGTAGTGCAGGTGCCGCTGCGCTGGGGCCGGGGAGGCTGCGCGCGGAGCGGATCCGCGGAGGGATGGGGAGCGGGCCGCCAGGGCTGCAGGAGTACCCGCGCGGGGCGTAGGCGGGCGCGAGCGGGCGTGAGCAGGCGCTCCCGAGAGAAGTGTGCAGCGCAGGAGCACTTTGCGATAGGATGAGGCTCCTGGCTGGCGCGCGGTAGTACTATGATTTGGTATGTGGCCACTTTGATAGCAAGTGTGATCAGCACCCGAGGTCTTGCGGCTCAAGGTGAGTTGAAGTGCAGCGTCCCTGCTTTGCCCCTCCCGGCTCTCTCAGCCCCTGCCTCCCCGCCTCCGGCTCCCCGACCCCGGCGAGCGCCGCGCCTTTCCGCGGGCGAGGATCAGGCTTGGGCCGGGCGCGCTCCGGGGCACGGCCGGGAAGGGCGGGGGACCGCGGGCTGAGGGTCAGGCGGGAAGGGGCCCCAGCCCGCGGACTGTTGGGCACCAGGGAAAAAACGCCTTGGGATCGGGGTCGACATCGTCCGCCTTTGGCTCTAGGGTGTCACACCAGCAAGCGGAGCCCGGTACCCTTAGCCGGAGCCGCCGCCTCCTCCAGCGTTGGGGAGTCGGCGGCTTTGCTAACTCTGGGTGCCGGGGAGTTTGCGGGTGTTGGGGCAGGCTGCAGCACGCTGACGCCCCGCGCAGAGCTACTGCTCCGCAGACCGGCCTTTGCGGGGAGGTGCAACCCAGAGCCTTGGGACTCTCGGCACCCACGGCCAAGGGACAGGGTTCTGGGCTTGAGCGCGCCCGCCGCTCCAGCTCGCGCCCCTCCTGACCACAAGTCTTGGCAGCTGGAGGTCGGATCCTCCTTGCTGGGCGTGGGGGGTGGGGTGGGGTGGGGTGGCGCACGGAGCCCCGAGGGAGTAAAGAGCAGGTTAAGCACGGGGGTCCCTGGGTGGGCTCCGAGGAGTGTCCGATTTTGGCTAACCTGCCAGGCGCCCGCGCAGGTCTGAGCCGCACCTGGATCTCGCCAGGTAAAAGTTCCCTGGGAGCGCGTCGCAGCGGGGCGGACCCCACGCCGCCCTCCCAGGCTGCGAGGCAGAACTGGCTGCGGGCAAGGGTAGCGGGGGAGGGTGTTCCCATTGCTGCATCTCGGAGCAGAGGGAGGGTTTTCTCTTTCCTTTTCCCCCCGCCTGAGCTGGGGAAGAGGCTAGGGGGAATCCAGCGAGTTGGGTGATGCGCGCGTGAACGCGCGGGCTTTTGCTCTGGAGACGGGCAACGAGACCTACAAGCCTCTGGGTGGCACCCCCAGCTCTCGGCCCTTGTATGGAAGTAGGAGCGGAGCCGGGAGGGTGCCAGGACTCTGAGCTCACTGTTCTCAGGGCGCAGACACGACCCAGCTGCGAGCAAGTTCGCAACGCCGGGAGGAGATGGCCGCGGGTGGGTGGGTGAAAGTTAGCAGGGAGGACCCGCTGAGGACAGAACCCACGCCTAGCGGCGCTAGGGCAGAAGGGGTAGGGTAGGCACGAGGCGCCTTTTATAGGGTCCTCTTGTTACCTGGTCTGGGGGTGTGCAGGGGAGAGGGTGAAGTGATTTGAGAAAGTTTCTGGAATGGAATGTCTCCCACGCTATTTTGGGGGGGACGGGGTCCGAAAACAGAACCAGAGGAAGGCTAAGTGAAGGGTGATTTTGTTAAATGATATGCTGACCTGGATAGTTTTAAAACTCTCCATTTGTCGAATGGGAAAACTGAGGCCGGGACACTGCAGGAGCTTATGGAATGGGGATAGGTGTGTGGCAGGTCAAGTTGTGCTTGAGAATCTGTCTCTAGCCTCAGCCTCCTTTCCCCTATTTCGTTGTAGTCTTCCAGTGCCCTCATCCTCCTCCCCTCCAGTTTTTGGTATGTTACTTATGTGGGACTGTCACTGAAAGCACAGAAAGATATGCTGGGATCTTTGAATAAAAAAGAGACACTAAAGGGAGGCTCTGAAATAGCCTCCAAAACTGAGAAGTCAGGGTGAGGGCAATGGACTTTTTGCAAGTTTAAGCAAAGAATGAAGGAAAATGGGTTTATGTTGCAGCAACACACCGAATGGGCAGACAGAAGGAATGACTTCCTAATACTGAATGTTGTTGGGCATGAAGGTTATGCCTTCTTTCTGGGTATGAAGATGTCCTTCTCTCTAGGATGGCTTCACATGCACCCCTGCCTGCCACCCCTTATTGGTCTTGGGGTCTTTATAGCCTAAAAAGTCTCTATGTGTGGTGGTTAAAGACTTAGTACTAGAGTCAAATGACCTGAATTCAAATCCTGGCTCTGCCACTTGCTGGCCCTGTGACTTCGGACAAGTTGCTCAAGCTCGCTAAATGTCACTTGACTCATGGCAAATGAGGTTAACAGGATGAGCTTGTAGGTTTTTCTTTTGTGTGTGTGTGTGAATATTAGTGTTATAAAGAAATGAGTGACTACCTGTTATATAGTAAGTGCTCAATAAATGTTAACATTACTGTTTATTATTATTATTTCATTATCTCTGAAGTTCCTGGCCTCTTCTCAGTTTCTTCCCTTTGGGCCATTCAGGGCATAGGGAGCTGGGTCTGTCTGGGGGGAAAGTTCATAAGGTTGCCTCTGTCAGGAACCAAGTACCCTTTCACGGGCTGACCTTGTAAGGGGAGAACCTCTTATCACTGTGCAGCGCAGGGAGACGTGTGGAGGGCCTGCAGGCTGCTTGGAAAGCCTTTGAAATATCTGTAAACTGGCCAGAGGCTTGTCAGTGGCCAGAGGCTTGTGGGAAGGACACAGAGAGCCCAGGAAGCCAGCAGGTCATAGCCTCACAGTCTCTGCAGGCAGAGAGAAGGGGGACCTATGTGGCAGGTGCCTGCTCGAATGAGAAACACCAGCAGTGTTCAAATGCTGGCTCTGTATGAGAGCTCAGCTGTTCTCTGACTGGCAGAGGTGACTTCCGGGAAGATTCCTGAGGGGGAGGGACTTTGAGATGCCATGCTTAGGGTTTGCCTGAAGCAGGGGCTGATCTAGCAGAGGAACGTAAGGGGACAGGCCCCTTAGACACTGTTGGGTTGGGACAGAAGTAGGGATGGGATCCCCCTTTTGATTTGAATCACATGTCTGGAGGGGAATGAGGTCTGTGGGGAGGTTGGGGTGGGTACGGAAAAGAGACTAGAGAAGTATCTGGAGCCTGGAAGGTGGTGCTTGGAGCCTCAGCGTCCCAGACATTGCTGAGCAAGCTTTGGGGAGGCCCTGAGGCATAATTGACTGACTCTGGGCCTTGATTTCCATGGCTGCCTCCTCCTGTCTACCACAGGTTCTGTGGTTAGATTATCCCTGACTACAGTGTCCCCAAATAAAGTGGAGTTCGGACTGAGATCCTGCTGGTATCTGGACCAGTGCCCTCTTCTATCTGGTTGGCCTTGACCCTCCGTTCTTCCCTTTGGTGATGATGGGAGGGAGATTTAGACCTGGAGGCTTCTAGCAAGACTTCATGGGCAGCCTATCAGCTAAGAAGGACTCAGCTCAGGAAGTGGCCAAGTGGTGTGTGTGTGTGTGTGTGTGTGCTTGTGTGTGTTCCTAGCACGCACATACTCTAGAGGCAGGGGTGTGTCTGGCAGCATGAACCTGGGAGATGCTGAGGAGGGGATGTGTCAGAAGAGGCACGGTGAAGGGGCAGTGGGAAGAATCAGCTTTCAGCTGCTGGCCTGAGGCCCAACATGTGCTAGACTTGGAGTTGTCAGGTCCCAGAGCTGGGTGGTTTCATGTTTATGGCTCTGAGACAGAAAGCTGGGATCTAGTTACCCAAGGAGCAGAGGCTGCCTAGCTGGGGTGATGCTGAAACCCAGCATCTCCCTACCCCTCCCTTTTTCCTGGCTCCTGGCACTGTTCTGTCCTGGTGCCTGTGTTTTCTCTCTCCCCTCTGCCTGCCCAGCCAGGGCGTGGTTCTCAGAGCCTGGCCTACTGCTCTCTCTTCTCCCTTGGCCTCTTTTTCCTCGCCTGCTGGGCACCTTCATATGTACCTTGCCCAGGGACTGAGGGCTGGGAGGTAAACCCCAAAGGGAACCAGGCCTAAAATGTACTGTACTTCTCTTCTCCGACCATGCACTTCTGCACTTCTCTTCTTCTCTCTCCCCCCAACATCCTGTGGCCTTCTCAGGCTGGGGCCCAGGGTCTCAAGGGAGCAGTTCTCTTCTGTCTGCTCCCTAGGATGGGTTAAGCAGCTTGTCTGAAGAGTGGATCTGAATCATGAAAAGAACTGTAATTGGTGCAAGCTGTGTGAAAGTGTGTGCATGTCTGTGTGTGCACATGCCTGTGTGTGCGTGTGCGTGTGTGTGCACATGCCTGTGTGTGCGTGTGTGTTTGCATTGCACCTGTATGTGTGTGTGTGCACGTGGGATGTAGCAGGACAGGGAGCAGTCTGTCTGCAGGCACGAGGTGGGGAGTCATTCCTCTCCAAGTGCTGTGGGTGGCAGTGAGACTAGACGCAGAGCAGATGCCTTGCTTTCATTATTCCCTGGCTCTGCACCTGAGTCGAGGTAGCCCAGAAGTTTTCAAAGTTGGAGGCTCAATCCACACTCTGGATTGAATGATGCCTGAGTCCCCTGAGAGAGGCTTAAGTGGAGGGACAAACCCAGGCAGAGCTCCCAGGGACACTGACAGTGGATCTGTCCTACTCGAGTGGCTGTGACACCATTGTCCATTATCCAGCACACCCTGGTGTAGAAAAGGGCTGGCTCCCTGGGAAGATGGGAGACGGTGCTGGATTGGAGAGGGAACCTATAGCCTGGCCCCCCCAGGGGCACTGCCTACGGTTGCCAGTCCAGTTTGCCCCAGGCAGCTGACCTATTTTTCTGAGGAATCTCCTGCTTTTCTGTTCTCTCTTGTGTAAATAAGCAGCAGACTGGTGAGCAGAGACAAGGCCTTCATTAAGGTTTGGAGAACAGCTCCATGTGTGCCAGGGCTTTGAGGGAGGTCCCAGCTAGCCTAACTGTCCTTCTGAGGAGAGGGGACTGGAATAGTCCTTTCTTGGCCTGTCCTTCTCTTTGTCCCTCCCTCATCTCCCTTACCTCCTTCCTGGTCGCAGGTATTCACCAAGGTGGTCTGTGGCAGACAGCTTCCACACAGGCTTGTCTTCACAAATTGTCTGAGGTGAGCCACTGTCCTCCTTTTCTGGCTTCAGAGTAAGGAATGCTGATGTTTCACTGTGAGTAAATATACAGCTTCGATTTCCCACTTACTTACCGTGTGTCTACGCGGTACCTTACCCGAGGAGAGTGGCATGTGGCAGGCAGAGCCCTCGGTGCCCTCACCTGGCCAGGCCTGCCTTCCGGCCCTGGAGCACACATGTGTATTTGGCCATGCAGGAGTGTGTAGGAGCAGGCCTCAGGCCAGGTGCTGGGGAGGGCTTGGAGTGGGGTGTGGCTTTGCCTTTCTGCTGAGGAGCCATTAAAGGAGCAGAGCAGAGGTTGAATTACTGACTGCTTCCTGTCAGGGGCTCTTGGGGAAAGGGCTCTTGGAAAGACAATCTAACCGCGAGCAAATTAAGGTTGCTAATAGCATTGCTGCCTCGTGAGCTGCTGGGGGAGCCCAGCTGAGAGGGATAGGAAGGAGAGGTACCCACGGGAGAAAGGAGGTGTGCCATTCCTGTCCCTGCTCCCTAGTGCCTTGCTTTTCAGATGGGAAACTTTACTGGCTAGTCCACTTTGGGCTTACTTGACCTCTGACTTCTGACCATGAGAAGTTTCAAGAGCAGTGGGGGCCGGAAGGGCTATGAGGACACCTATGGGAGACCATAAGAGGTGGGAACTTCTCTGAGGATCTGCCTAGGCTGGGTGTGAGGGTCTTTGCCAGAGGCAAAATGATGTCCCAATGATCTCTAGCCCACATGCCTTCTGGAAAGGAGAACAAGGACATTATCTGATGTTTTGGACACAGGCATCTTTTCCATCTCACACTTTTAGAGTGTTCTTAGCTTTGCTTTGCACAGTAGGGAGTCTGTCCTCTTCTTTCCTCGTGCTATCCTTCTAGGTGTGTGCCTCTGTGGGCTTCCTGGAATCTCCTGGAGCCTCCTGGCTTGTCAGGGAGGAGCGATTGGGGGACTATCGGGGGCTGTGCCTTTTTTGGACTCAGCAGAGATTATTTTTAGGCTGGCAGATGGAGGTAGTGGTGGCTGTCGCTGGTATTATTAGACAACAGGCCTGTGGTTTGGGAGTCTGGTGCCCAAAGGAGGAGGGGGCGGGGGAGAAGGAAGAAGAAGAGGACGTTCCAGTAAGGACCTGTACTCGGGAGCTGTGGAGGCTGGTGCTCACTCATAGTTTTCCCTTATTACAGCCACCACCAGACCCAGGCAGAGGCTCCTGAGTCTCAGCACAGTGAGGCTTAGCCCAGAGCCAGCCAGAGTCAGCCAACTGCCTACTTAAACGCCTACCCTGTCATCCTTTTCTGCTCATGGACTGCAGGAGTCTGGCTGTCAGAACCTGTGCAGAGCATGTGATGGGGAGGAGACAGTCGGTGGGGGCTGGGGGCTGTTTCTTGGGGCAGTGGGGGAGAGGCCTTCATCCCTGGCCTGTGAGCTACAGGATGGCATGAATGGGTGCAGCCAAAGAGGAGATGCCGGCTCCCTCACCTTTGCCTGAGTGACCTGGCTGAGTCAGGTAGCCTCCCAGTTTGCTTGTTTGTGAAATGGAGATGGTAGTACTTCTGTCAGGTGGGCATCATGGGTGTTGTAGGAACTCCGTGTCACATGTCCAGCACAGAGCCTGGCATATGGTAGGTGTGGAGAGAAAGCTAGGTTTCCTGACAGCTGAAGCTCTCCCTGCATGGGGTCCTGTACCTTCTCTGGTATTAAGAGTGTTTCCCATTGTCGGCTGCCCTTCCTCCTAGAGCCCTGTCTTGGTGGAAGAGCTCCAGGTTGTGAGTGTCAAGCGTGGGGCTGTGCCAGGCCCTGCACGCCTCATGGTGGTGTGCTCACGGGGCATCCAACGGCAGCCCTGGACCCAGCTCCCTGCGGAGTACCACCTGGCCGAGGGAGCAGGAGATTTGTACCCTGTGGGCTTTCCAAAGGTCAGCCAGACCACAGGGGCCATCTCATCCTCCTTTGCCCTCCTGCTCTCTCTTCCCTATTGGGAGAAAACAGCTCCAAAGTGGGTTGGCAGAGCCTCAATGTGCAGATTTGCTAGGCTCAGGGTATTGCTGTGTCCTGCCTTCTCTAAAACGGGTATGTGAAATCCAGGACACCTCACAACCTCCTACTGTCCTCATCCCTGCAGATGCCAGCTTCCCTATGAAGTTGCAGCCTTTTCCCTTTGGGTGGCATAGGCTTCTGTGATTGGGAACTGGATCTGGGAGTCTCTACCCTTCTTGTAGCCCTTCCACCTCAGGTCACATCCATCCTTCCTTCTCTTCCTCTCTTCCCTCCCTATCTTCCTCCCTCCCACCCCCTCCTCCCTTCCTTCCTATTCCCTTCAGAACCAGTGGGCAGTTGCTCCAGCCAACCGTCCCAGAGAAGCCTGCCTGCTTACTCCCTGAAGGAGCAGCCTTAGCTCTGTCCCCGTCTTGGTTCAAAGGCCTGTGTCTCTGTCTCGGTGGCTGAGTCCTCTGTGCCCCTGAGTGCACTCTCTCTTGCCCTGGGCTGGCCTCTGCCTGTGTCTGGTTTGCCCTATACCCATCTCTGTCTCCTTCCTTGCTTCTTGAATCTCTTTCACCTTCATTTTAGGTTTGATGTCCTCTTAGATTTGAATTCCTCTGTCTCTCCTTCATCAAAACCCTGTTCCCTCTTCATTGCCAGCCTGTTTACTTTTTTTTTTTTTAATATAGTGAGCTTTTTCAGAGAAAGTGTTTTATTAGACATGCTTTGGCTCAGAAAGGATCAAGCTTACGGAGAAGTGCTTGTGGGTGATGGGGTGAGAGAACGTGTGTGTGTGTGTGTGTGTGTGTGTGTGTGTGTGGTGTGAGGAGATGACAAAAGCTGATAGTTTAGGATTCAGAAAACCAGGAGGGAGGTGCTGAGTGTGGCGGCCCATACCCCTTTGCCTTCTTCTTGGCAAATTCCATCTCGTTTGTCTTCTCATCTTTGGGGTCCTTATCTCACTGTGTCCTCTCTCAGCTACTTGTTCCTAATGGACAGAGTCCTTGAGAAGAGATTTGGGATGGGGCTACCTGGCTAGGGGGTGGGCTTTGGGTGGTGCCAGTGTTGGGAGAAGTGTTAACGAGGCTGCCTCATTGCCATGCGGTGAGAATGAAGGAGCAGGAAGTGCAATGAGCAGATGGCACTGTAGGAACCCATGTCAGAGCGCAGAGCCGACCCACCTCCAGGACTCGCCCCCCAGAGTCCTGACTCCCAGCAGCCGGAGAGCTCCAGAGCCCAGCTTCTCTGGTAGAGGTGGGCAGTCAGCCGTCCAGCAGTGCCCCGCTGTTTCCCTGGCCCCTCTTCCTGCTGCCCTAGTCTATAGGCCCAAAGCCTTGGGAAGGAGCCCCCTTTCGTGGGTAGCTTCCAGGTGCCCCACAGGTAACCCTGCTGCTGGGAATAACTCCTTCCTCTTCCACCAGGATCCTTTTTTTCCCTTTCATCTGCTCAAAAGTCTGTGCTATACACACATGTGCACACACTCACACGCACGCATCTGCATGCATACACACATCCTTTGGCCAAAAGCTACACACACACACATGCGTACACACGTTGCCCCCCTTGCTCGCTCATGTTGCCCACTGTTCGCCCATTCCTCCTGGGTGCAGGACCAGCCTTTGTGCTCATTAGCTCCTGGGAGGCAGGCTCTGTCCCTGGGATTAGTGGGGAGGCACCTGCTGCAGCTGGGCCCTCTCTGTGCTTTCCCTGAGGGGCTGGAATTCAAATGTAGTCTGAAGCAAGGTTGGAGGTGGGGGGAGTTGGGAAACCTGCTGAGGCCTCAGGCAGGTGAGTGCAATACTCTGCTCTGCTCCAAAAATACTCTGTGATCTTAGCTCTTTCTCTAGAAAACAGTGATGTCACCAGTAGCCAATCAGCTTCTGGAAGGTCTTGCCTCCTCCTCCTTCCGCAACTTGCAGGGGAGAAGCGGGAGAGGGGGAGGGGAAGGGAGAGAAAAAGAGATGCACAGAGACACACAGGCAACATACAAATACAGAGAGAGATGAAACAGAAACACACAAGCACACAGAGACAGAGGTCCGCACAGAAAAGCAGGCAAAACTCCTTCCCCTGGCACAGGTGAACAGAAATCCATGTATCCCCCAACACCCGCGCAAACACACACACACACACACACACACACACACACACACACACGGAATTTGAAGAGAGACAGACATAGAGACATGGAGAAGGAGCAAGAGAGCAGACAGACACAGCAGAGAGACACATAGAGTTAGAAACAGACACAGAGAGACAGACATGAAAGAGACACAAAGATGGGAGGAGACAGGCAGGAGCTCAGGGGTAAGAGATGCAGTAAGAATCCGACCCAGAGGCACTCGACACATAGACAGACAGACAGACAGACAGGCACAGATGCTGCTCCCCTGGACATCCTCTCTGTGCTGTGGTGGGAGGTCCCAGCAGCAACCTGGCTTTCAGCCTCAAGGAGCAGCTGCTGTCCTTGGTGCTGCCTGCAGAGGCCAGGAGGGGAGGTGGGCGGGGATGTGGGAAAGCCCTGGTCCAGTCCGGGTTGTGTTGGGTAGTGCTGGGTAGTGCGAGGGAAGGCGGGAGGGAGAGACTTCCCCAGCTGTCCCTTTGGCCGGGAAGTAAGCTGGACAAGGTTACGGTTTGGGCCCAGAGGCCTGGTGTGGGAGTGAGGAGTGTGTGGCTGGAGGTTGAGACACCACATGTCGGACAGGGGCCCAGGAATTTAGGGGTCCAGGAGCATGCTATCTAGGTATGTGCAGCAGTGTCCGGGTTACCTTCAGCTCGCTGGAAGGGGTGGGTGTGGGTCTTCCCGCCTTGTCCCCCTCCCCTGTCTGAAGGGTGGCTGCACCCTGTCCAGCTATATGGTTTGTCCTCTACCCAAGGTAGGGTGCTTTACTCTTAGCTGGCTGAGGGTAGTTGGTCCCAGGGACGCCTCCTCTGTCCCCAGCATGCTGCTCTCCTAATGGTGATGTCTGGGGCTTCACAGCCTGATAGGTTTGGGGCTTAGAAACTGGAGGGCTGGAGGCCCCATCACCCTCCTCAGCAGCAGGCACAGCAGGGAGTGGGAAGAGGGGCCTGAGAGGCCAGCTCAGACCTGTGAGGTTTTCTCTCTGGTGTGGCCCCTAGCAGCCTCTGCTCAGCTTGGTAGGGATTCCCTCCTTCTGTATGGAGTCCTCCTGTTTTGTGCTGCAAACATCAGACTGAGTGGGGGTGGGACGTAGGAGGAGGGTGGGAGGAGGGCTGGCTGTGCGGTGGCTTCTTACTGTCCCTGGTGGGAAACATCCTGGGGTAGGAAGATAGTCTCGGCCATAGCAGCCTGGGCTGTGGGCCCCCGCAGAGAGGCTGAGGCCCCTCTGTTTTCTCAGTGTCCAGACCCCTTAGAATTCTTGGGTGGGGGTGTGTCACGGGGGGGGGGTATGGTCATGGCTCTGCTCTTTGGGATTGGGGAGGGAAGGGCTGGCCTGTAGAACTGAAGAGAACTGTTTCCCTCTGCTTTTCTTTCCCCTCTCCTCCTCCCCTAAAGGTTCATGGTTGGGGGACTTGGGGAGAGACGTAGAGAGGGTGCACTGGGTACCCTCTGGGGAGTGAGTGAACTTCTCTTCAGGAAGAGGGCTGGGGGGATGCCGGCCTTCGGGAGGGGGCAGAGGTCCTTGAAAATGGGCGGGGGGCTGCGTCTGGGGCTGCTGAGGCAGGCTCTCCTTGTTACCGCCTTCTCTGCATCCCAACTTTGCTGTCCCATTAGCTGCCCACGGCCTGCGAGAGGAGCCCGAGTTTGTGACAGCAAGAGCCGGCGAGGCCGTGGTCCTGAGGTGCGATGTGATCCACCCCGTGACAGGACAGCCCCCGCCCTACGTTGTGGAGTGGTTCAAGTTTGGGGTGCCCATCCCTATCTTCATCAAGTTTGGCTACTACCCCCCACATGTGGACCCTGAGTATGCAGGTAAGGTCTCGGCTACTTGACCTCCAACCCTTGGTTTTGGCAGGGCTGCCCCTCCTCCCCTCCAGGGACCCAGCTCTCAGTGGTCACGCTTCCTCCTGCCTTTATCTCTGTTCCCTCCTCTCTTTCTCTGACTGGTCTGTTATCTCTATTTTCCACAGTCTCTGCCTCTTTATTCCTATCCTTTGGACTCTGGTAGGTTTTAATTAAGTGGTTGGGAGGAGAGGGACAAGGGGGTGAAATGCAGACATGAAGCCCTCCTAAACCACACAGCCTGGGGTTTGCAGGGGCAGAGGCAGAAGTAGGAGACAAGGCAGCCTAGAAAGCCCACCCGGTGGGAGTGCCAGGCTGGGCAGAGGGCCACTGTGTGAAGTAGGAAGCTGAGTCAGAGCCGCTGCCCGTGACTAGTCGTTTGGCAGCGGCAGCTGTGGGGTTTGCTCTGTCTGCCTGTACCCACACCTCCCTCTGGTTCTGAAGTTGGGCCTCATCCTGTCCCTGAGTGTCACTGTGTGTCTGTGCCTCTGGCAGACACCTGCTCTCTGCCTCCTCTGCCACAATTCTTCCTGCCAGCAGTGGCCTCACTGTGAGTCACTGCAGTGCCTGCCTGGGGTGGGGGGCATGTGTCTGTGCATGTGAGATGTGGGAGTGAGTGTACATACATGTGTGTGTGTGTGTGTGTGTGTGCATGTGTATTGGGGTTTAAAAGAAGAGAGGAAGCCTGCGGGACACTGCTTTTCTTTACTTCTGGCTACTGAGGTCTGCATTGCATTTCTCTCAGAAAGCTCTCATTTCTCTCTCTCCCTCTCCCTTACCCTCCCTCTTCCTCCTGTACCTAGCTATGTCTCTGTTTCTCTTTTTGGTCTGCTGGGTTTTGATCGTCTGTTTTTCAGGCAGATTGCCAGTGCTGAGACAAGGAAGAAGGCAGAGAAGGTTGTGACTCTGGGGTGAGGGGTGGGCTGAGGTGGTGGGTGAGGGGAGAGAGGATGCAGAGGGCTGCTGGGCACCCTCCCTCATCACGGAGGAAGTGGGGGCTACTCCCCATTCTACTGGGCTCCTGCTGCAACGCTTACCTTCTCAGTGCTGTGAGACAAAGTGGCTTCCTAAGTGGAAGAAACTGGAGTTAAGGAGGGGTCTTTGCTCTGCTGGCCAGCCCTTTCCTCGTTCTCAGGCTTATAGGCCTTGTGGCTTCACTTCCTGAGGGCGCTGGGCTCTGGCTAGATGAGCAGCCTCTCTGGCACTGGCATCAGGACGAGGAGGAGATCTCAGCATCCTGCTCTCCAGCCAGCGTTCCCTCTGCCCTGCCATAGGGTAGTCAGACAGAGAAGTGTGGGATGTGGGGCTCAGCTTGTACAGAGGTGTTACTCCAACCGAATGAGGTGTCCAGGGCCTACCCTAGACCTTCCACCTCCCCTCTTTCCCAGCCTCTCTTCCTCTTTCCCTCCCTCCTTCCCTCTCTTTTTCCCCTCAACTCTATATCTCTCATGCCTTTTCTTTGTCTCAAGAGATCTTCAAAGAAGGGGCATATTCTAAGGAACTGAGGCTCTTCTCAGTGCTGAACACAGAGTTGCAGTTGCAGCTTGGATGGGGCCAGCTGCGGCTGGAGGGCTTGGGAGGGGTTGTGGCTCCATGGCGAAGACTTTATGTTGTTTCCTTTGCCACCTGTGCCTGGAGGTTGGTGTCAGCTATTATTTTGGGGCCCTGCCGTGGGAAGTGGTCTGCAGGGTATGATGAGCCCTCTGCCTTTGGCTGAGCTGGGGGGGGTGTTGAGATGCTGGCCTCACCCTGATGGTTGCTGGAGCTCTTGTCTATTTTGTCCCCAGGTCGGGCTAGTCTTCATGATAAAGCGTCACTGCGGTTGGAGCAGGTTCGCTCTGAGGACCAGGGCTGGTACGAGTGCAAAGTGCTCATGCTGGACCAGCAGTATGACACCTTTCATAATGGCAGCTGGGTCCATCTCACCATCAACGGTGCGTATGGGCCTCCTTCCTGGGGGTGGGGGGCAACCTGGAAAGCCCACTATCTGAGGGCCTGCTTTAGGGGAAGCCTGTTTACCAACTGCACCCCATTCCTGCTGCAGAGAGGAGCCTCGGCATGACTGGGCCCTGCACCCCCAGACTTGTCTCCCCAGAACCTGTTGGGTTAGTGCAGTTCGTGGGAGGAGCAGCTCCCTGGGCATGAGGTGGGGGTTTTCTGTTGGTGGTAGTGTCAGAGTTCCTTAGAAGGAGGTAGGAATCTGGTTCTTGAAACCAGGAGGGTTAAGGCATTGTGGAGGCCAAAGTGGTAACAACTGGCACCATTATCCAGCCCCAGGAAGATGCTGCTAGCCCAGGAAATGCCTCCGCAATCTCTAGTGGAATTCCCAGAGCCCCACCATTGCAGTCTTCCTTTTCAGGTTGACATTTTGGTTCCTTGTTAAATGTAGTCATTTGCATAATATGTACGGAAGGTCTGCTGTGTCCTAAGTCCTGCACCAAATGATGGGAAGGCAATGCTGAGCAAACCCAGACTCAGTCCCTACGAGTACTGGGTTTACTGTCTAATAAAATAGAAGAATCCAGAGAAGAGTAACAATTTTAATGGCTCTCAGTTATTTATAGCTCAGGTGAAATGAATTGTGCTATGTGCAATGCTTTTCAAGTATCTGGGCAGAAAGCCCCAGGGAAGTTTGACTGTTTCCGGTGCTGGCCTAGGCTGGGGTCCTGGGTCTGAGGTGGTGATGGCACCCTGGGTCTCCCCTGTTGGAGTGTCCCCCTTGTGTCACTGGGAGTCCTGACTTGGGAGGAGATCCTCTGAAGGAGCCAGTAGAGGCTGGCACTATGGAGAAAATTTGAAGGAGGGTGGTCCCCCATTGTGTGTGGGGACTAGGGTTTTTTTGTTTTGTTTTTCTGGCCAGACACTTCTTGTTATTTATTCCGTTTATGACAAAATGTATTCAGCCACTACTGTGTTGTAGACACTATGCTAGTTATTGAGGTTTCAGTGGCATATGTGCTTTGGATGTGCACACACAGTTTCGGACCTCATGGTTTGGATGTCTGCGACTGTCCATGCTGTGCTTGGGAGAGAGAAATTGATGTTGTTCCTGGCTTGGGAACTTCTCTCAGCCTTGATCTGCCCTGAAGGACAGCTCTGTCTGCCCTGCCTTGTGGGGCTGGGTCATTCTTCCCAGGGGTTGGGTCAGGCCACGCTCCTTCTGGCTTGAGGATTTATCCAGGGTCCGGGAAGCGCAGATTATTTTAGCCAGAGCACTGGCCTCTGGGAAACGCAAACTCAGAGACGGCAGTCCTAGGCCATTGTCGGTCTAGGCTGTCTGACCCGTTAGATGCAGTTCGTGCCTGTCAGCTAGTCCCAAGAGATTGAATGGAGGCTGTTTTTAAATCTTGGGTGGGTTGTCCCCAACACCTAGCAAGCTATTGAGTCACCTCCTTTTGATGCCAGCTGTTGTGTGTGCTGGGAATGAAAACTCATCTTAATATTAGGGCAAGCAAAACATAATTAGGAAGGTAAATCTGCTGCTATAAGCTTCACTGACTGAACACTGAGCAAGGAGTCCCCATGTAGCTTTCTTTCTTTCGTGCCCTTTCCTAAACTGGGCTGAAATCTCCTCCAAGCACCACCTCCTTTTCCTTTCTCATCGCCCTGCTAGTGTTCATTTTAGCAACCTGCGACACCAGGCGTTCAGTAGACACTCACATAATGGGAAGTAGAATTCAGTGTAGAATTGTGTGTTCTAGTACGTCTCTGTCTTAGTTTTCACAAGTGAGAGTTGATTCTTTGGGAATTCCCAATTGCTCAGAGTGGAATGGGCATGGAACAAGGCCCTGAAGAGATTTAGTTTATTTTGTGAATCCATTGCATGTTAGCTGTATGATCCTTGGCAAGTGAGGTCACTTCTCCGAGCTTCAGTTTTCTCAGTTATCAAAAACAATGCCTGCGTGCAGGGCTGTTGTGCGGATTAAATGAAGTGCTGTGTGACAAAGTGTCTTGCCCAGTGTCTGAAACGTTAATTACATGTGGGTAAATTATGTGTGAGATGCGGGCCATCCTCCTTCTCAAGAGCCCAAACAGTTGAGATCAGATGGAAATGTATCAGCAGGGAAGTGGTAACATACGAGGTTCCCTAAGGCTGGAAGATGCGGAGGACTGTGGCAGTTTGAAAGTCCTTGCAAATCCACCAATAATTTCCCACTCAATACACATTCTTGGATGTCTACTCTGTAGCAGCCTCTGGGCATTTACAGCAGTGGGCAGGCAAATCCAGAGATAATTGCGATATGGACCTTGGGAGCACAGGGGACAGAGAGTTTTCTGAGGAAACTCTCAGAAAGTAGTTAGCCAGGTTCCAGAGTGGGGGATAGGGAAGAGTAGAATAGGCAGAAGGAACAGCGTGCCTGAAAGGCCAACAGAAGGAGAGCCAGTGCACTCAGGGAATGTGAAAAGGTTGTTTATGTGGAAGTGTCAAGCAGAAAAGCTAAGAATGTGCACCACCTGTTCCAGATTTTAGAACCAGGGCTCCTCATAGAATACCAAGGAGCTCACCTCCCAAATAGGTAGAACAGCACAGACACTGTCCCAAGGTGACAGTGAGATTTCTCTCCCTTTTTATTCCCCCTTCCCTTCATCTCAAGTTCTGAGGTTCCTTCCAGCATAAATATTTCTGTTATTGAAGGAAAGCGTCTGGAGCACCAACATCCCATTGCTTCCAAACTAGAATGTTTAACGTCAGGTATTTCTGGACAGGGATCACCTTTGGAAAATGAAAGGCCAGTGAAAAATTAGAATTACAAATTGTCTCATTCTCCTTATGTGTTTTTTTTTTTGTTGTTGTTGTTGTTGTTGTTGAAGCTCAGTTGGGTGGAAATAAACCCAGTTATTTCTTTATCACATATAAAATACCCGAAAAGTCCAAGCCAAGCCTTGCTTTAGGTTGGTGAATTCCTTGGAGGAGAGACCAGCCTATTTCTAACCTGCACTATTAATTATAGGGCACTCGTAAAAAAGAATTAAGCCTGGAAATTCAGTTGGCAAGCTAACACATAATTCAGTAAATAATTGAGAGTCAAACCATTATTTTCCTGAAAACTTGAAATTGTTCAAAGTACTTTTCTGATTAGCACCTAAATAATAAAGTAATTATGTAATTAGTAACTAATTTGTCACTGCAGGACATAATTTAATTTATTATCTTTTAAGCTTGACACCAGAGGTAATAGAGGCTGTGTTCATATTAACTGTATTTCGAGGGGCAGGCTTGGTGAGGAGGGGCTCTGTTAGAGACGACAGCACATTTCAGGGCAGGAAGAGAGGCCTGGAAGTTAGGATTCCAAGGACCCTTTGTAAGGATTTGGGTGACTTTAACCATTGTTTTTGGTATATAAGACCTTGGAGGAGATTTGACTCTCTTGAGGATGTCTGTTGTGTGTGTGTTTTTTTTTTTTTTTTTGTGTGTGTGTGTGTGATGAACTGTGCTTCTTAATTCATTCAATATTCATTCACTCTCCAAGTGCCCCCTGTGTACCCATACTGAGCTAGGGGCTCAGGAGAAGAAAGTGGTCATGTCATGCCCATGCTCTTAGAGTTTTATGTATTTACATTTGTATTGGTCTATAGGTGTGTGTATATGTGTGTATGCATTCATTCATTCATTTGTTCGTTTGTTCGTTCATTCGTCCATTCAACAAATGTTTGTTGAATGCTCTATTGCATGCCAGGAGCTATGCTAAAAGCTGGGCATATAGTGAGATTTACAGAAAAGATCTCTGCTCTCAAGGAGGGTTAGTGATAAGTGCTTTAAAGAAAATAAAACAGTCAAAGGGGGTAGAGAATGCTGGAAGTGCTATCTCAGATTTACTGACCAAGTGAAGCAGAGCTGGCATCTTAGCAAAGACTTGCATGAACCGAAGGAGGGAGATCTGGGTATAGAGCTCCAGGCAGATAGGACGGCAAATGCAAAGGTCCTGAGGTTGGATGTTCTTGGCACATTCGAGGGAGACAAAGAAGACAGTGTGGTTAGAGCACAATGAAGGGAAAATGTGATAGATGAGGTTGGCACAGGGGTGGGGACACCAAATCCTAAAGCCCTCTCACTAGTTCTTGGGTTAGGGCTGTCTGGAGAGGAGAGACCCCTCTGAAAGCTTCTCAGAGGCTCCTGGGGAGATAATAATGATAGCATTGGCAAAATAACCAATATTTTACATGTTTACATTTTACAAGATCCTTTTCACACAGTTTGTCTCATTTGTTGCTCACATCAATTCTGGAGGGAAGTTTAGGTAAAGCCCAAAGAGGCTGAGTAACTTGCCCAGGGTTACACAACAAGTGGTGGGTTGACAGTTGAACTTGGCCCTGAGCTTTGGGTGCTTTGAGATGAGCTCAAAATGGCCTGTCCCAGCCTGGCATTGTGGACATGCAGTGCTGGTGTTCAAAAGTGGGGACCCTGCCTTGTCACTTCAGAAGAGCATAGCTCTGATAGTCCCAGGGGCAAGGTTGACCAGGTCACCTCTACAAGCAGCTCAGAGAAATAAGACAGAGCCTCTTAAATGCTGATTATGCAAATAGGATGGAATTTTGGTCAAAACTGCAAGGCAGGTGGTGGTATACAGGGACAACCTAGCATAATCAGGAGAGTTCAGAAGGGTGCAGCTTGTGGTACAGCCTGGCTTCCGTGGATAAAGACAGACAGCCTAGATGGAGCCAGACAGCACACAGCCCAGATGTGAGCACCTGGCAGGGCTGGGGTTAAGGAAGTACGGGTATCCTGGAAGATCATGAGTTTACTGACGGAAGGATGATGGAACAGCCTGTGGAGGTGGTGGGGAATGTAGGCTCTGTGCGGGCCAGGGGAGAGCTGTCTGTCTCAGCGCTGAGTTCAGTGCTTCCCTACAGATGCTCAACAAACATGCATTTATTAGGAAGTAGCCACATAAAATGGGAAAAGTTTAGACTTTGGACCCAGTTGGACTGACTTTGAATTCCAGACCTTCCCTTTCTGTGCAAGAGTCCTGGGTGGGGTGTTTTACCTGTCTCTACCTTCCTTCCTTCATCCTCCACCTTGCAGAGAGTTGTGCATGATCACATGGGCATGGGGCCTGGCGTGGGTGGGCGAGCATGCAGGGCTGTGGCCCGCTAATCCCACCCTGAGCCTTTGTGGTCTCTTTGCAGCTCCTCCCACCTTTACAGAAACACCCCCCCAGTACATCGAGGCCAAGGAGGGTGGCAGTGTTACCATGACTTGCACAGCTTTTGGAAACCCTAAGCCCATTGTCACCTGGCTCAAGGAGGGGACACTCCTAGGTGCTAGTGGGAAATACCGGGTAAGTGTGGTTCTTCATTGGGACCACGGCACTTCCTTCTGTCTTCCTTTGCCTCTTTCTCCCTCTCCAATTCTGTCTCCTACTTCATGTGACCAGTGACACTGTGCAAAGGCACAGAGGGGAAATGAAAATAGAAAGCAGACTGGCTGGTGTCTGTGTTGCTGGAGGGAGATGGAAAAGGAGGCATCTGCCTCTGTATCCCCCAGGTGCATAAGCCCCGAGGCCACTTCCACCTGAGGATAGTGTTGGCAGGGCCCACAGGTGGGTGCTGAGCTCTGTTTCACCTTGGCCCCAGGTGAGTGATGGGAGCCTGACGGTGACATCGGTCAGTCGGGAGGACAGAGGCGCCTACACCTGTCGTGCATACAGCATCCAGGGGGAGGCTGTTCATACTACTCACCTGCTTGTCCAAGGTAAGAGTGAGTTATCCAGCCTCTTTGTGCACCAGGTCTTTTTCAGGGACTTCCAGCCCCGCGGAGCTGAGGAGGGTTTTCCCAGAGCATGGTTCTAACAGCTGGGGGCAGGTGGATGTGGGCAGCCCCTGAGGAACAGGATGGGGCTTCTCCTACATACTGTGTGCTCCATGGCTGGAGCTCCCATGGTAGCCTGCTGTGTGCTGTGGCCATCACACGGGCGGCATGAGGCCCCATGCTGGGTGGATTTCTGGTTTTGTATCTGTCCAGGTAGTGTCCTGCTATGCGTCCACCTTCCCCAGGGGAGACGACCTCCCGTAGGTCTCCACCCATTAGTGATGGCATCAATAAATAAAGATAGGAATTCAATCCAAACTTCAGAGTTTTAAATAACACAGGGCATTTGTGCATTTGGTAGAGCTGGGGGCTCTATGGTCAGCACCTGGAGATGTCAATCTGCCCTGTCTGGGGCCCCAGAGTGCCCCAGAAGGGGAGGCATCTAGATGGCGGGGTCTCTTCTCTGTGCTTTGCCCATCTACCTGCTCCACCTCTGACCCACCACCTGCTGGAGGAGCTGGTGAGCGTTGGTGGCAGCTGTCCAGGCTGCCGGGGTGCTGAGGCACATGCTCTTCCTGCCTCCTTCCAACTTGGAGTGCTGAGTGGCAGCTTGGAGGAGAGCTGGCCTCTCAGGAGAGAGCCAGGTGGCAGCTTCAGCCTGTCTGCAAAGCCAGCACCAGGGACTGCTGGAATTCTACCCTCTGTTCACTCTGCTCTCCCCTACCTCCTCTCCCCTGAGTTTGCCCTTTTAACCTCTGCCTGGTAAGCAGCACAAACCTCTTGCTCCTTCAGAGGCGAGATTATTCCTTGCTCTGGACTGAAAGACGGGCCTTTCACCCTTCTGTATGCCTGCTGCTTGGGGCTCTGCTGGAGAGAAGGATGGCCAAGAAGACCCGAGTGTTTATGGGGGAGGGATTAGGTGGCTGGTTTGGGGAGCCAGAATTTATGAGGGATTTGGCATGGAGGTGGGGTATAAGTATGTACCAAGAAGGCGTCTACAGCTGGCTCAAGGGGATGCGGCACTCTGGCCATATCCAACACCATCTGCATCTCTGGGACCCATAGGGAGAGGAAGAACCTGAGCTCTGATAGCATTAGAAACGTCTCCATGACAACTGCCTGGTGTT
This sequence comes from Rhinolophus hipposideros, assembly GCF_964194185.1. NCBI lineage: Eukaryota > Metazoa > Chordata > Mammalia > Chiroptera > Rhinolophidae > Rhinolophus > Rhinolophus hipposideros. The sequence goes on along the minus strand of NC_138070.1, from coordinate 33,424,472 downwards.
GTGCTGCTGACTCTTGGGGCCAGTGCTGCCGTAGCTCTGTCTCAGGGTTCAGGGCACTTTTCTGAGGCATCTCAGAGCTTCCTGTGAGGCCCTGCTGCTCTTGTTCTTCCCTGCCTCCCCAGGTGAGGTCATATTTGTTTCCTGTGTCCCCAGGGCCTCCTTTCATAGTGTCCCCTCCTGAGAACATCACTGTCAACATATCCCAAGATGCTTTGCTCACCTGCCGTGCAGAGGCATATCCCGGCAACCTCACTTACACCTGGTATTGGCAAGATGAGAACGTCTACTTTCAGAAGTGAGCACCCTGCCCTGACCCCTCAGGGAGGTGCCCAGACAAGTCCCCAAGGGCAAGGCTTCTGAGAAGAGGAAGCTGCATGCTGCCTTTGGCCTCTAAGGACTTGGAGAGGGGGTAGTCGGTCCACATGTCCCACATATGAGGGCCAGTGTCTGCATACTTAAGAGGGGCCCTGGGAATGCGAGCGCACCCTGGGTCTCCTTCCTCATACATGGGAGTGAGGGGACTCATTGTTATCTTGCCTCTGGTGTTTCATGGAAGATCCTGTTTTCTCACTTGCCAACACTTTCCCTTCCATATCTCCTTGTCTCCTCATAGTGACCTGAAGCTGAGAGTTCGAATCCTGATTGATGGGACCCTGATAATATTCCGTGTGAAGCCTGAGGATGCGGGGAAGTACACCTGTGTCCCTAGCAACAGTCTGGGGCGCTCCCCCTCAGCCTCGGCCTACCTGACTGTGCAGTGTGAGTAGGGGTGAGGGAGAGCCTCGGTTGGTGGGGGTTCCAGAAGGTTCAGGCCACATTAGCCAGACTGGAGGCTGGAGGGCAGCAGACACCAAATGTTATTCAAGGTAATGTAAGGTGGAGGAATGACTGAGGCAGGAAGGAGGGACAGCTCAAGAAGAGGCCGAAACCTGGGCTGATCAATGGAGATGAAACAGGCCCTTATAGTGTGTCTTCTGTGGACCAGGACTACACGTGCTAGCTAACTCATTCCACAGCTGGGCTTTGGTTGGATTCAAGGATCGGCAGACCTTCTGAACGATTGTGCTTGCATGGAATGCTAGCCAGCACCTCTGTGCCTTGAATGAGATGCCCTCTGGTGCTTTTTTCTTCAGGTATCTGAGGGACTGTAGCTTGAACCTGTGTAGGATTAGATTTCCTGTCAGCTGTCTGCCTTCCCCTACCCTGGACAGGTGTGTGGGGTGAGGGTACGGAACCCTCTTCTGGGGTGACTTGATCCAATTCTACCAACACTCGTTCCTCCTTGCGTTTCTCTGGGGCTACCTGAGATCCAAATGAATGAGCTGCTCCTCATGCCCGAACAATCGAGGGCTTTTGTGCAATCAGAATAATTTAGTTTTCTAATCTTAAATAGTTCAGCATAGTCATTGTTTCCCCACCCCCTGACAAGCTGATAGCTGTGAGAGAGAAGGATGAGTAATGGAGATTAATTTCTTCCTTTTGATTTGCTGTTGGCCCTGTCACTCAGGCAACAAGTGCCCCATGTTGTTGTTGTAGGTGACAGGCTCTCCATCACTTGAGGGCTGGTGTGGAACTGCTCACCTCCAGGGGTGTGGAGTGGCAGGGTGAGAAGTATAACAGTCTGGAGTCAGCATTTGAACTGGGGACAAGTAGAAGAACAATTGGTAACTCCAGGAGGCGGGGCTCTTCTCCAACCGTGCTTCACAGAGCTGGGTATTTGTACTGTCTACCATTGAGTGGACGTGGTAGTGAAGCCAGGCGAGCCCCATCGAACTCCTAACCTCTCATTCTCATCGTTTTCTTTTCTGTACAATACTTTTGCTGTTGGGGGCATAGGCGTAATTTCTCCACTTCTGCTCTCAGCCAATTCCAAGGATGTTCAGCATGCCGTATTATGAGTCCCATGATTTTAAGAGCTATGAGGCCCAAGAAAAGCTGTGTGATCCAACATCAGGTCTGTCCCGCCCAGACCTGCAGTAGAAAAAAACAAGTCAAGAAGCTATTTATAAGTGACTTACCATGTGCCCTAAGTTGTGCTGGATATGAAGTAGCTGAGGGAAGGAAAGATGCCACTTGGAGCAGCATCTCGGCTGGCTTATGTCACCTGGGCAAGAAGGTGGCAGTGGAGGAGGAGGGAGAGAGCCAACAGGGGGTGATCTTCAGAAGGGTGATGAGTATAACCAGGGTTGAGGCCCCATTCTCGGAGCGATGGGCCATTTGTTTTTTGAGAGAGGGGTGTGGTTTCCTGGTCTCTCTCCAGCACCATCACCCACTTACACTTGTCCTTTTTTACCTCCTTCCTGCCTTCAAAGAGAATCCGGGGGGTGAGATTTTCAGGTGGGTGAAACAAGGATCTTTATTTCTGCAAAAAGCAGTGTTCAGAGTATTTCTCATTCATAAACCCTTTGAAAACCTTGGAGAGGAAAAAAAAAAACCCTCCACCATACAAAAGTAGAAAGCTATGTCTAAATATATAACTCGGCCTGGTATTTATGTAATGCTGTTCTCTGAAGAGCTCCAAATGCTTAAAAGATACCAGCTCATTCATCCTCACTGCTTCCCTGGAAGTTCTGGATCTTTCTCCTCGGTAGTCCTCAGGGAAATTGGGGAGAATCAAAAGGTGATGACTCACTCATATGACAGGGTGTGCGGCTCTCGCTGCTGTCCCGGGAACCTGTCATCTGTTCTGTGTCCAAGGCTGATTCTGTATGCCAGCTGCACAAGTGGGAAACTGAGGCCTGGGAGACTGGGCAACCAGCAGACCAGAGAGGAGAGAAGAACCACCTGTGGTTTTATGCCTCTGCCCACCTTATGCATAGAACTGACATTCCTCTTTTGGCTTAGGATGTAGAAAGAGAAGTGCTGCTTGGTGATAGGGATTTGGGATAAGGAGCAGGTGGGGGAGGGTGTGGTCAAGTGTTGACTTTGAGGTTTGGAGCATAGTAGAGGCTGAGGAAATGGGCAGCCCACCAGTAAAGTTCATGAGTAGAAACATTTGAGGAGTGCTGCAGACTGGAGCAGGCCAGCACGTGCTTTTGAGTGCCTCCGAGCATTCAAAACAGAAGTGCTTAAGAATACTGTAGGCTGGACAGAAGAAAGAAGACTGCAGCCTGTGCTCGGTGGCCCTCTGTAAGCCCAGGAGGGCCAGGGTTTATCCATCTTATTACAGCACTTAGCACTGTGTTGAGCACTGAAGACACGCAGTGTTTACTGAATGGGTGGAGGATGTGAAAGGTGGTACCTTGGGGTGCCTGTGTGGTGGCCCAGTCCCCTGCCTGGATTTCTCCCTTCTTGACTTCTCTTGTATCTTTCTTCTCTCCTACCCCAACACTACCCCTCTGCAGACCCAGCCCGTGTCCTCAACATGCCCCCCGTAATCTATGTGCCAGTGGGAATTCATGGCTATATCCGTTGCCCTGTGGACGCAGAGCCACCGGCCACTGTGGTCAAGTGGAACAAGGATGGCCGCCCCCTGCAGGTTGAGAAGGTGCTAGAGAGATGCATGCGGGGTCCCAATGAGATGCACCCTCCTAACTCTGAGACGCTGCCTCTGGGCCTCTGGTTCCCTGCTAGGACTCCTCCACTTGCCACTAAAACCTCTGGGAAAGCAAAGAGCTGCTTCCCATGGGGGTCTGCAGTCCAGCAGGGCACTTACCAACCCCGTCCCCAGGGTAACCGGTGCTCTGTCGAAGCCTGTCCCCAGGCTGGCTAGTGGAGATGGCCCAGCCCATGTGTGGTCTGGTGGGTCTGGGACTGAATGTTCACCTTCTGACCATGGCTCACCGCTCTACTGTCTGCTCTGGCAGAATCTAGGTTGGACCTTGATGGAGGATGGCTCCATTCGAATTGAGGAGGCCACAGAGGAGGCCCTTGGCACTTACACCTGTGTGCCTTACAATACCTTGGGGACCATGGGCCAGTCTGCTCCTGCGCGGCTTGTCCTGAAGGTGAGGCGCAGGACAATGAGCAGCCTCTGTGTGGCAGGTGCCCTTAATGCCTGCCTTCACAGCCTTGCCATGTTCTCCCTAGGACCCCCCGTATTTCACGGTGCTACCAGGCTGGGAGTACAGGCAGGAGGCCGGCCGGGAGCTACTTATTCCCTGTGCTGCCGCAGGGGACCCATTCCCTGTCATCACGTGGAGAAAGGTACCTCTGGGTTCTGGAGCTTCCGGGAAGCATGGTGGAGGGGAAAGACCCGATAGTGGCTCTCTTCTGAGGGGCCAAGTGCTGTGAAGTCTGGGTGACTTCCAGATGGGAGGCCTAGAAGAGGGGCCTGGAGGGGTGTAGGCTGAGTGCTCAGGCACTGCCCTCTCCATCCTCTTCTCCGACCCCTGAGTTGTTGGTGGCTTCTCTTCTCCCCTGCCCGACCTGACTCCTCCCCTGCCGCCCTGCTCCTGCCCTCCTCCTTGCCCCCTTGTTTGGCCAAGGTAGGGAAGCCCAGCAGAAGCAAGCACAACACCCTGCCTAGCGGGAGTCTCCAGTTTCGAGCCCTGAGTAAGGAGGACCACGGGGAGTGGGAGTGCATCGCTACCAACGTGGTCACCAGCATCACTGCCAGTACCCACCTGACTGTCATCGGTACGGGGCCGTGGGCAGGCGGGTGGTGCTCTGGGTGCTTGGGAGGTGTCGGCATCTTTTACAAGTTATTCCACCCTGAACCAGCAGCCTGCCACAAGCAGCCCCAGACCTCTGTGGACGCTGTGTAAGGGAGGTGACATGGGGTCTTCCCTGGATAGGTCTTTTTCTGATGAGGACAGGCAGAATGTACCCAGCAACCCCCTCTGACTCAGAAACAAGGCACATGCATGGCCAGTAGCAACTGCTCAGAGCTCTGAGGGTAGGCTCTAGAGGGAAGGCTGGAAGGCCTGGAATGAGGGGATCGAGGAGGGGTGACAGCACTGTGATCCACAGCCTGGGCCTGGCACTGAGGACGTAATTGATGTTCACATTTCCTGGGGCACCAGGCATTCTGATCCCACTTATCTGCCTGAGGTATGTGTCCCCAGGACCTCAGTGTGTACCAGTTTGCCTGCTCTTCGGGATAGCTACAGTTGTAACAAGAGCCAACACTTTTGTGGCATTTACTAGTAGTTCTAGACTCTGTACCAAGTGGTGCCTTGTCATTTACAACTTATGTAGTGGGAGCCACTGTTGCCCCAGTGGACATTCATTGAAAGCAAGGCGGGCAGGGATCAAACACCTTGCCCAGTGCCACATCACTGATGAGTGGTAGGGCCAGGCCTCAAATCCAAGTTGAAGTTCTTGATTGCTGTGCTCTGCTGCCCCTCACGTTGGTATTTGGGTGGTTATGGCTGTCTCCTGAGGCTGAAAACTTTACAGGAGAGAGGCTTTTTGGCTTGCCTGTGACCTTAATGGAGAGTGTTTCTGTGCTTGATAGGTGAGCACAGGACTTTGTCCTAGGGTGATGGAGGGTTCTGGTTTCCCATTGGCCCACATTCCTCATGCTTATGCCCTTTCCTGTTAGATGGACTGGACTGCATAGTGGGCTGGGTTTCCTTCTCCAGCCCTCCTACCCAGTAGGCTTGGGGGCCAGCTCCTCAGTGTCCCCCACCCCTAGTCACTCCATCTGGCGTGTGGCCTTTTGCTATACGCAGCAAGGTTACGGGTGCCCAGCTCAGTGGCCTCAGTTCTTTTCAGTCTGAGAGAGGTCTCCACTTGGTCTCCAGGCACCAGCCCCCATGCCCCAGGCAGTGTCCGGGTCCAGGTCTCCATGACAACTGCCAACGTGTCCTGGGAGCCAGGCTATGATGGAGGATTCGAGCAGACATTCTCAGTTTGGTACGGACCTCTGTGAGTCAGCCCTGCATGCTTTGCTCTCTGCTTCTCCCTCCCCACCCCTACTTCAGCCAGTCCCTGGGGTGGGTGGAGGTTATGAAAAGGGTATGGTTCTTCTCCAGTCCTCCAGACGATGAGCTGTGTTGACACAGTGACTGAATCCTTATGGGGGATGGGCGTGTCTAAGGGACTCTGGGCGCTCCTGTATTCCCAGCCTAGAAGGTTTGGGAAGCTGATTTGGGCTGTTGCCTGAGCTGTTACCCTCTGTTGCTCTCTCCCCAGCTTATCTCACTGCCCCCTTTTTGTGTCCTTAGTTCATTCTTCCTTTAGGTTCCTCTATCCTCTGGAGTCTGGAAGAGACTCCTAATCTTCAAGGGCATTGTGAAACCGCCCAGCTGGAAGCAATTTTTATTCTGTCCCTTCCCCAGTGGTTCCAGAAGCCAGCATGAAGGAGCACTTACCTTCTTGGCCTGGTCTCTAGCATGTGCACTTCCTCTGTAGGACTGTGTGTCTGTATTGTGTCTATATCTCTGTTATTAATTTAGCCAGATGCAGCACTTTGACATCTTTGCCCAAACCTTGGGGTAGACAGATCTCAGAGTTGCACGAATCAGGATGAAGACAGGACACATAGAAAAGGGGAAGAGAGGAGCCACAGCTGACCCACTTCCAATCACCTTAGGATCTCCCTCTCCCTACATTCCTATTACGAGCCAGGAACTGGCCACCTGAGTCATGGGTTCATCCTTGAGTGAGGAAGATGAGCCCCCTCACTTCCTCCTTCTCAGACCTGTATCACGTGGGTGGGTATTCCCCACCAGGCTCAGCCAAGGCTTAGGGAGGAGGAAACCTCATATACAGAGGGTAACTCAGTGAGAGCCCTTGATATACTTCTCAACAGCAAGGGAAGTTAAGAAGGAACCTGCTCTTTCCCGTCATGGTGATTTGGCGGATATTTCCCAGAGTTTGAATATCCTAGGCATTTTGAGTTCTGGAGAGGCAAACTGGACCTAAATGGTGAGCTTGGGGAACTCTGAGTTGCAACCAGAACACCCTCCCACCCCTTTTCTCTAGCCTTCCTGAGGCAGGGAAGGGGCGGGGTCAGGAGGTGGGGGTGCTCCTAACAACCCTGCTGGGTGCTGCGTGGCCAGGGCAGGGCGTTTAGCATAGTGAAGCTACCTTTGGGGATGCCAGATCTGGGCATAGATCGGGGTTTCCCTTGCTGCTTGAGGCTCTGCTCCATGCTGCTGCTCACCTGCATCGCTTTGTCACACTTTGCTCATTTGCTTTGGTGCCTGGGCGGGAAATGGCGGGTGCAAATGTTGGGAGATCTTCCCTCCATTCTTTCTGACTGCCTCTAACTCTCCATGTGTTGACTGAGACATTTGGCTTTTAGCTTCTTTTGCTATGCTTTCCACTGCCTCAGCTCCAACTCCTGGGCATACGTGGTAGTGAGTCTTTAACTTAGAGGGGAACCTGTGGGATTCTACTCAGTTGTAGCACAGGGCTGTGAGAGGGTTGCCTAATGTCTCAGTACACAGAACGATGGCTCCTCCCAGTGGTGATGCTGGCCATTGCACCTGTAGACTGCAGACAGGCCGTCTTCATTGGCCGTGTAGAACAAGTGTTAGTGTTCTGCACGCACCGTGTGACCTTCCCTTTCATTGTGATTTTTAACCCTTAAGGCCGTAGGGACCCTGGTCCCCTCTGTGGGGAAATCCCTGGTCATCTTTGTCATGTGCTCTGGACTTCCACAGGGGACTCAAACCTGGTTGGACTGAGTTTGTCCTCTGGGTTTCTCTAGGTCCCACTTTTGGCTGTCCCTGCGAGGGTGGGTGGCCGAGGTCACTTGGGTTCCTTCTTTAGACCTGCTATTGCTGAGTTGCTCATCATCACTTTCGTACTATGATATCTGCCTTGTTTCCAGAGTCCTCGCTTTCCCAAGGCAGAGCCACTCTTAGGGTTATGACCAGGGTGAGATTCTCCTAAAGTGCAATTGGTAATTTGACCAGTGTTTTGAGCATGACTTACACCTAAGGGTCCCTTTTAGAAGAAGAGGTACCGGCAGTGGCTGGTGACCTGGCATCGTGAGGATTGGCACAGCCAAAGTTGGGTAGGGCATCCCACCTTGGTCATTACCTCTTCCCGTCCTTGAACCTGGGAAAGCCAGGTCCACCAGCTGCCACCTCCTTGAGGACCTGGCCTGCACTCATGTGTCTCCAGTGTAACCCACCGCACCCCCTTGTCCCCGATCCTCTCTCCTTCTCTTGGCCAGGATGAAGCGGGCACAGTTTGGACCCCATGACTGGCTGTCTTTGTCAGTGCCGCCAGGACCCAGCTGGTTGCTAGCGGATGCCCTGGAGCCCGAGACAGCGTACCAGTTCAGTGTCCTGGCCCAGAATAAGCTGGGCACGAGCGCCTTCAGTGAGGTGGTCACTGTGAACACTTTAGGTGAGGGCCCGGGCTGGTGATGTCTTAAGGGTATTTCCCAGAGGTTCTGGGGTAGATAAAGGCAGTGAGGGCAGTGATGGTCCTGGCAGCTAACATTTACTGCTTACTATATGCCAGGCACCTTGCTAAATGCTTTATACAATCCTGTCGTTTGATCTCCAATAAGGATTTCTCATGTCATTCTGGGAGGTTTGTCTGGACCAAAGGGCCTCGACCAACATCGGAGCACTTTTGGGCCAGATTCCTGTTGTATCCTTAGATAGAAGGAAGAGACTTTGACTTTTATCCTTCCTGGTCAGGCCACATGTTTGCATCTTCATGTGGCTTCCCAGGGGAAATTGGGAATCCTGCGTCCTTCTGTACTCCTGCTGGTTCTCTCCTCTGGCTCCCGGCCTCATTCAGTGGCATGCGTGTAGCTGACCCTTCCTGGATCCAGTGGCTCACTCTGTCCCTTCTGGCTGCAGTTTTGTTTGTTTTCCTCTCTGGGACCAGAGAGAGCAGCTGGGAACAGGTGGCACCACTCCAGCCTGCTTTACTGCCACCAAGTGGGGCAGCAGTGACAGAGTGCTTACCCCACTAATGAGCTCCCTTGTTGGGCCTTGATTTTCCACCAGGGCTAAGAAGGGAATTGGAAGAGTGAACAGTGTGTGTGGGAAGATTTTCCTACTTCCTTAGAGGAGAACAAAAGATACATTTTGTAGTATTTTTTTAAAGATACTATCTTATTAAAAAGATAATTGCATTTAATTCTTCCTGTTCCCTGTAGTTCCCATTTGTTTCCTTTTGAGGAACTCAGTTCCCTCAGAAAAGACTTTTAGAAGTACTCTGAAAACAGGAGCATGAAGCTTTGGGCCCACTTGCCCTGCCTCCTTCCTTTGCGTCAGGAGGGCTCTTTTCTGTAACATTTTTGCCCCTGAAATGATGCATGCACTGGCATGTGGACATGTAGCCTGTCGCCTTGGGGCCATGGTTCCCCAGGGGACACATGCTGAGCCAGAAGATAGCCCTGGGCTGATGAGGATGAGGTGACCTCAGCACTCCTGTGCTGTCTCCCTTCTCTCTCCTGCCACTTCAGCATTCCCCATCACAACTCCAGAACCTCTGGTGCTGGTTACCCCACCACGGTGCCTCACAGCCAATCGGACCCAACAGGGTGTACTCCTGTCTTGGCTCCCACCTGCCAACCACAGCTTTCCTATTGACCGCTATGTCATGGAGTTTCGTGTCGGAGAACGCTGGGAGATGTTAGATGACGCCATCCCAGGCACCGATGGAGAATTCTTTGCCAAGGATCTGTCACAGGTGAGGACCTAGCTTTCCCTTGCTTCTTCTTTCCAAAATCTGAAAGTGACAGGACTCTTTCTAGAAGCACTGGAAGCTTTGAATGTCGTAACTCGGGTGTATGAGGTCTGGCCATGTACTGTGCCACACCGCTGTTCCTCTATTCTCTCAGATCTGCTACCAAGGTTTGGAATACTCTGATCCTAGTGACTGAGGTCCTGAACATTCAGGTCCAGCTCTGTGGCAGTGGGGAGTTGTACCGCCGTGAGAGGTTTCTCTAAGCGCTGACACAAGCTAGGGCAGGGCAGGGCATGAGTCCCTCACGGTAACCAGACACTGACCTCAGCTCCTTGCTAGGAGCCTAACTGGGATGGGCAAAGGATTTCTCAGAAGGACTGTCTCCTAGCTTCACCCTTTTACAATTGAGAGCCCTGGAGAATATATTATTTTTATCAGCTGACTCCCTTTAAACTTTGATGTCTCTCTAGCTGGAGAGAGGAAGCAGCTTATTTCAGGAATATAGATAATCTCATCTCTCTTTCTGTCTTTCTTCCCTGAATATTCATTTAGTACTGGGATTGGCAAATGGCGGCTCCGGAGAGCCCCTGTGTACATCTCTTCCCAACACTTTTTTCAGTGACCTCGCTTGAAATCAGCCATGGTCTGAGTGCTTACACTATGATGATTGGCAAATGCTACAAATCAGGACTTTTTTTAATAACCTGAGAGCTGGTGGTTAAACATCTCTAGTACTCACTGCTTTGGGTGCTGTGTTCTATGAGACACAGCACCTATCATTCATTGCACCTATCTATCATTGCAGGGTCAGTGGTGGGGGGGTCAGTGGTGGCGGGGTCAGTGGTGGGTCGGTGGCTGTCTCCGGTCCCTTGGCTGATAGGGTATTGTTCCTGGGGCTGTAGGACACCTGGTACGAGTTCCGGGTTTTGGCGGTCATGCAGGATCTGATCAGCGAGCCCAGCAACATTGCCGGCGTTTCCAGCACAGGTACTTTGGGGGTGGGGGTGCTCGTACAACTGTAGGGACATAGTCCCCAGAGCTCCATGGAAGTCCCTTTGTGAAATAGCTAATACTGGAAGAGAGGCCGAATTAGAAACATAGGAACATTAGAAACATGCTCTAGTTGAAACTGTGAGTTGTATTTCTTCTTCAGCCCATCAGACCCATGTTTCTTTGTTCATGATGGATGGGATTTCTCCCACGAAGAGCTGCGTTAATGACAGTTTCTATGAGATGGCCACAGAAAAAAAGTCAGCTAATATTCTCATTATAGTAGTCAAAAAGAACTTGCTTTAAGTTACTTTGCTTAAAATTTGGTTCCTCCAGTGCGATCCTCTGTAATTGGTGGGGTGGTGAGTAGGAGCAAAGAGACAACAGGTCAACAAGTATCTATTAAATGCCTATTGTAAGACTGCTTTATAATTATGGTGGTTTTATTTGGAAAATTGTTGTTTGGTGTTGTTTCCCTCCACTCCTTCCTCTCCCTGGATTTTTTTTTTTTTTCAGGCTCATTCCAAAGGCAATTCCCCAGCATTTTCTCAATTTCTCTTTCTTTTTCTTGGCCCTGGTCCCGTTTCTACACATCTTTCTCCAGCTACAGTTAGTGAAACATAGCAGGGTCCCTCCCTCCCCTTGTGGAGTGTTTCCTGGTATGGGAAGAGGTGCTTGCTTAGTGATAACGCAGTGCCACCTTCTTCATGGGTACTGCTCACACAAAGACCCCTGGGACCAATTGGCAAGGAGCTTGACCAAGCGCTGGGGTGGGCAGATATGGGGAGAGTAGGACAGGACACAAGTGGCATTAGAGCATGTGGGAGGAGTGGAATGTGACTTCTGTCTCATATATTATGCACCACGGGGCTTTTTCTCTTCCAATACACAAAGGTACCTCCTTTAGGCAGCAGAACCCAGCATACTTCTGTCTTGACTTCCCTCCAGGGAAGAGACTCAGAGAGATGGAGAAACAGGGAATAGAGCTTGCAGCAAGGCCAGGATAAAAGACTTGAGGGTTTTGTGGGCTTATCTCAGTGAACTGTTTTGTATTCAGTGGCTTTGTGTCTGGCTCCCAAAGGGAAACATACATAGTTGGATGATTCCTCGGGGTGAATGACGATGCAGCAACCTCAGCATTCCCTATAGTTAAGCCCCCATTTCCAGAAACTGTAGCCGTTACCCTTCTTCTCAGCCAATCAGCATGCTTTGGATTATTTTTATCCATTGTTATTGTTGACATAGGAATGGATTCTGGCCAAATGTATTAGAGTATATAGATTTCCCCTTTGATGAGCCTAAAGAATGGCATAACTCATATAACTATCCTTTGTATAATATGGTAGACTGGGGTCTAGTCGTGGCTCTGTCACTAACGAGCTCTCTGAATTTGGGCACAAAGTGAGCCTCGGTTCTTTACCTGCAAAACGAGGAAATTGGACCTATTAACTACATCACTGCTGGCTCTAGCATTCTGTACCTAAGATGACCAAGATGTGCTCTTCCTCCCTGTAGAAGTTGCTCAGCCTGTAGTTAAGGAGTTAGAAACGGATGGATCTGAATTGTAGAGTCATAACCGCTATCCCAGCTGTAATATTTTACCCTCAAGGAGCCTTCACATCTAGGCTCTCATTGGTGGAGATGACATGATGGATGGAGGAAAACACCTAACTAGAGTAACTGTGTGTAGTTGTGGCACTGATATGCAGTATCTGTGTAAGCGTGTCTCTCATACAGTCAGTCACAGATTTTTCACTTAGAGAATGAGAACAATAACATGTGCTCTGTCATGGGGTTAATGTGAGAATATCTGATAATGTGCATGAAAGCACTTTGTAAAAAGCACTAGATAAGTCTAGATTATTATTGAAATTATTATTCCCATAGGGGTAAGATATAAATGGTGTTTATTCTTTACCAGCTATGTGGTGACTACTTGCGTTCTGTAAACTATCCCCTCTTCTCCCTACTCCCTGCCATTCAAACCTCTTCAGTGCTAGAATTGAACATGGCACCCGAGCCTAAAATTGTCTGTACAACAGAGGCAGGGGAAACACCTGGCAACTGGGTGGGGTCCTGGGGCGGGGGGAGGGGGGAAGAGAGGACTCATACATGCTCTCTGCCCCTCCCTGCAGACATCTTCCCACAGCCAGACCTGACCGATGACGGGTTAGCTCGGCCTGTGTTGGCTGGAATTGTAGCTACCATCTGCTTCTTGGCAGCTGCCATCCTGTTTAGCACCCTGGCCGCCTGCTTTGTCAACAAGCAGCGCAAGCGTAAGCTGAAGCGCAAAAAAGGTGGGTGTGTCCCCCCCCACACACTTTCCCTGGCCCTATTTCAAAAGCTTCCCATCAGGAGAGATGGCCCACTTTCAGCATGGTCCCCCTTGAGAAGAGGGAAACTGGATCTTATGGGTAGAGCTGCCAGTGGGACTTGATTTGAAAGAGGGTGAAAGGAAGCAGGGATAGTGGGGAGAGTCTGGTGGACCAGAACTAGGGTGAAGGCAGGGCCTGGTGGTGCGTGGGCACAAGAGTCTAAAGTGGACCCAAAGCAACCAGATGTTGAAAGGAGCTGCCTCCCTCTGTGGCTCTGCTTGAGGTCCTGTTGACAGCTGGTACATGTTTCGTTGTCTCAGGCCTCAGCAGGCTCTCTCTCCCCTTGTTTCCTTCCAGACCCTCCACTCTCCATCACTCACTGCAGGAAGAGTCTGGAGTCTCCGTAAGTGCCCCTGGACCCAGGAGAACTGTGACATAGCTGTTTGTGGTGTGTAGGTGGAGGGTGGAGGGTCGGGACATGGTTTGCTTCACTCAGCCCCATGACAGTGTTTCTAAGCAGTTGACTGGTGGTGATCTGCGTGGTAATCTGAAGTTGTCCACATGGTCTTCCATTGAGGTAGCAGTAACAAGGACAATACAAATTCACAGATAACGTATTTCTCTTAGCTTTGGAGTGTATTTCTGTGTTTTTCAGGTCATTGTAACAGATTTGCCTTCTTAATATATTTTGCACAAGTTAATATTAAAATGAGCTTGCTTTTCGTGAGCAACTTGGGAGTAAAGTTGTAGGCGTGACTAGAGCATGGCCAACAAGAGGGGCAGGGCGGAATAAAAGTAGAAATGTGGGTATTCACTCAGTAAACACATCTAGACAATCGAGTTGGCCAAAGAGTTTCATGCCAAAATATGCAGCCCATCTGCAGTCTTTTTCCTTAGTCTTATCTTCCCAAGAGTTTGTGGTTGGTGTTTGTTAAGAGAACAGAAATAAGTGATGGACCAGTGTGTCCCCTGCCTCATCCCTCCTGTTCTCTTGCCTGTTCCCACAGCTTGTCCTCTGGCAAGGTGAGCCCAGAGAGCATCCGGACGCTCCGGGCCCCATCGGAGTCCTCCGATGACCAGGGCCAGCCAGCAGCCAAAAGGATGCTGAGTCCTTCCCGGGAGAAAGAACTGTCCTTGTACAAGAAGACTAAGAGGGCCATCAGCAGCAAGAAGTACAGCGTGGCCAAGGCTGAGGCTGAGGCTGAGGCCACTACGCCCATTGAGCTCATCAGCAGAGGTCCTGACGGCCGCTTTGTGATGGGTCCCTCCGAGGTGGAGCCCTCAGTGAAAGGCAGGCGCATCGAGGGCTTTCCCTTTGCAGAGGAGACGGACATGTACCCTGAGTTCCGCCAGTCTGACGAGGAGAATGAGGACCCGCTCGTGCCTGCTTCTGTGGCGGCCCTGAAGTCCCAGCTGACCCCTCTGTCATCCAGCCAGGAGTCCTACCTGCCACCACCAGCATACAGCCCTCGGTTCCAGCCCCGTGGCCTGGAGGGCCCCGGAGGCCTGGAAGGTCGGCTCCAGGCGACAGGCCAAGCCAGGCCCCCTGCTCCCCGGCCCTTCCACCACAGCCAGTATTATGGGTACCTCAGCAGCAGCAGCCCTGGGGAGGTGGAGCCGCCACCCTTCTACATGCCAGAAGTGGGCAGCCCCTTGAGCTCTGTCATGTCCTCTCCACCTCTGCATACTGAGGGGCCTTTTGGCCACCCCACCATCCCTGAGGAAAATGGCGAGAATGCTTCCAACAGCACGCTGCCCTTGACTCAGACACCCACAGGAGGGCGCTCCCCTGAGCCCTGGGGCAGGCCAGAATTCCCCTTTGGGGGACTGGAAACCCCAGCCATGATGTTCCCCCACCAGCTGCACCCCTGTGATGTAGCTGAGAGTCTGCAGCCTAAGGCCTGCCTCCCCCGAGGACTGCCCCCCACCTCCCTCCAGGTGCCCGCGGCCTATCCGGGCATCCTGTCTCTGGAAGCGCCAAAGGGTTGGGCAGGCAAGTCGCCAGGCAGAGGCCCTGTCCCAGTGCCCACCGCCGCCAAGTGGCAGGACAGACCTATGCAACCTCTGGTGAGCCAAGGGCAGCTAAGACATACCAGCCAAGGTATGGGCATACCCGTGTTGCCTTACCCCGAGCCAGCCGAGCCGGGGGGGCACGGCAGCCCCAGTACATTTGGCCTGGACACCCGGTGGTATGAACCCCGGCCCCGGCCCAGCCCCCGGCAGGCCAGGCGCGCCGAACCCAGTTTACATCAAGTGGTGCTACAGCCCTCCCGGCTCTCGCCTCTGACCCAAAGTCCCCTCAGCTCCCGCACTGGCTCCCCAGAGCTTGCTGCCCGGGCCCGGCCTCGCCCCGGCCTCCTGCAGCAGGCTGAGATGTCCGAGATCACCCTTCAACCACCGGCTGCTGTCAGTTTCTCTCGCAAGTCCACGCCATCCACGGGCTCCCCATCCCAGAGCAGCCGCAGTGGGAGCCCCAGCTACCGGCCCACCGTGGGCTTTACCACTCTGGCCACGGGCTACCCCTCCCCTCCGCCAGGCCCTGCGGGGCCTGGGGACAACCTGGATGTGTTTGGACAGACGCCTTCGACTCGAAGGATGGGGGAGGAGCTGCTTAGACCAGAGCCCCCCCCACCACAGTTATCTACTTCAGGGTGAGTGTGAGCTGGCTTCTCCTGCCCATCTTCACCTGGTCATCTTCCTGCCCCCATGCCTTACCCCACCCTCCACCCTTCCATCAACCCGAATGACAGGGCTTGTTTGGACATGCTGCAGCATCCCTTCGGGAGAGGAGTTCTGGTCTTGACGTCAGCAGGGTGTGGTTATTGAGGTGGGAGTGGGGCTTACCTGCCCAGGTACTCTGCCAGGAGCATGAGGAGCTCAGAGCTCCCGGGAGGCCCCCCAGGGTGATGGAGTGGGCACACATGGGCAAGGGGTGGGACATGGCATGTCTGGGTAGTCACCCCAGTTCCTTGTGGAGTGGAGAGCTCACCACGTCCCTGTGATCTTGGCTTTGGGGATGGTTCCAGGGTTTGCCCAGAGACCTCGCATGTAGCCTCCTTTTCTTCGCCAGCTCCCCCTTGTTTAGCAAGACTCTGAAACCTGACTTCCCTGGATCATCAGGCCAGGGGCTCCTATTCCCAAACTCCTGCCCTTAACAGCCTAGTGAGCCCCGGGCCCCTCCCACAGCCTCTCCAGAAGGCACAGCCTGGAGGCTGAGAGCCAAAGCTCAGGCTGTGAACCCCGTGCCTGGAGCCACATACCCCACCCCAACCTGTATGCCTCACAGGAAGCTGCAGACAGACAGACAGACAGACAGACAAGCTCCTGCAATCAGCCTGCCTGAGAGAGCACACTCTAAACTGTAGCAGCTGGTATTCCAGGTACCAGAGTCAGCCTGGATGCCTGTCTGTGCCTCTTTTTCTCTTGTCTTTCTTTCCCTACCTTCCTCCTTTTTCCTCTTCCTCCCCTTCCTTCTCCAGTCCGTCTTTCTTCCTTCTCCATCTTCTTTGGGTTGGCCCGACTTGCTCAGAAGAGTGTGCAATGTCTCCATAGTGCCCCCACCCCAGTCCCTCCTGCCTTCCCCCCCTCCCTTTCTTTCTCTTTCTCTCTTTTTCTCTGGTTCCGTCCTTTGGTCGCTCTTCTTGATGTGGCCGCCTGTGCTGGGGAGCAGAGAGTTCCAGAGGCTGGCCTGGTGGTAGGCAGGATGGGAGGCGGCTGAGGAGGAGGGAGCCCAGTGCCCTTCCCCTGCCCCGTTTACTCCCACCCTCTCTGGTACCTGGAAGTGCAAGCCTCATCTCCACTCCCATCCTGCTCCTGGTGGGGGCAAAAGGAGTGGGCCTCAGGAGGTGGAGGAGAGCTCTAGCTAGACGCCAGGCGTGTTGGGCGGTGGCCGTGGCCGTCGTGCCTGTGTCTGTGCAGGAGATGCTGTGTGCGCAGCCCTGTCGTCTGTGCTTTGCAGCGCTTTCATCTGCTTCGTCCCATCGTGCCGTCTGGTTCTCTGTCTCTCTCCTCTCCTTCCCCTCACCCCATTCTCTGACCTCACTTGTCGGTTCTCTGGTCCCTGTGCTCCTCCCCTCCTCCCCTCTGGGTGTGCGTGGGTGGTTCCCCCACAGCCTGTGTTGATAACTGCTTTGTTTCTGATTGATCTCAGCTATCTGGGCAGTGTTGTCGAGACAAGCCTCTCCTCAGCTCAATAGGTAAGGGAGCTCCGCGGCTGGGGTGGGGTGGGGGGTGGACAGGCGGACGGGGCTTTGGCAGGGCCATCGCTTCCTTTACAGGGGAATCCAGGCCATATCCCCTCACCCCCTCTGTGGGGGCAGCAGCCTCTGCTCCTCGATCCCCACGGCTTCTGAGTTCCCCACATCATGCTGCTCCAACAGTCCCACCAGGCCACGCTCGGGCACTGCCTAGCTGCAGCTTATCACCCCACCCTACATGTCAAGCCCTCTCCCACAGCCTCCCTGCAGTTTTCCTCACTCAGACACCTCGCCATCCTGCTGCCAACACACCTAGAGCTTCCACAGAAGCCCCTTGGGACCCTGCATGCACTCTGAGGGACCCAGAATGCCTAAGTTCCGCTTCGCATTTCTGCACCTGTGGAAACCTGTCTGGGGCCACACGGTACCCAGGAACACCCCACCCCCTTCTCTGCCCTGTTTCCCCAGCAGCCTCAGGCATAGTACCCCCTGCCCCTAACCCCCCCAAAACTGAGAACTTCAGGGTGACTGGTCCCTCACTGTCTTATTGGGTTCTTACTAATGGTCCTTTCACAGAGCACAGGATGGGGGTGTGGCCAAGGTCCTTCCCTTAACCACTGGGTCTTCCTTAGGACCAGATCACCTTTGGTTCTGTGAGGGCAAGGGCAGGGAAATGTCACCACTTCCTATGATTCTTTCATTCTGCAGCCTGTTCTTGGCTGTTTCAAGACTGAGATGTTTGCCCTCAGGTTCAAATTACTCTCAAGGTCCCCGTAGTAGCCAATTCTGACCCCTTCAGGTGACATCTATAGGGAGAGAGTCTTGGGAGGAGCTCCACAAGGAAGAGCACAGGCTTCCCCAGGCAGAAGGAAGTTGAGTTGGCAAGAGGCAAACATGGGGATGGAGCACTGCACTCCTTCCTCTGCTCTCCACCACGGTGACACATCTCCTACCTTCTTCCAGGTCTTGGGGGGGGGGTCTTGAGAACCGGGCATTTAGAGGGGTATCAAGTCTCTTAAAGAGGCTCTTAGGCTCTCTTGCTCTCATGGTAACTGAGAACATGCTTCTTTTTGCCACAGTTGCCATTGCCATGCTTCTGGGAACATATAGGCCCCTGGCACTCAAATGGGAGAGGGAGAGCCTTCTTCTGGTGCCTCTGACTTCCCTGGGTGAGAAACAGCTGCCTCCCTTCGCCACCTGGAGATGTCCAGGAAGGCTGATCATTCCAACTCAGGACTATATATCTACAGTCATAAGAAAAGCGTCCCATAATGAGAATGCCATGCTATTTCTTTACAATCTGCAGTTATAAAAGTGTAGTAGCCAACAGGCTATGGGATTGTATGAGGCCAGCTGGGGCCCCCACTTTAGCTGTTAGCACTGAGAGAGCATGGAGGGGTCAGGAATTCTTTGTGAGTTCAGCTAGGGGTCTGCTGTGGCCTGCCGGGTGGATGCTCTAGAGTGACAGTGACTAGACCGTCCTCCGCCTCCCCTACTGTCCCTCCTTGTAGCCCCAGTTATGACCCTCTGTCACTCCCAGAGGTGTGACAGCTCCAGGACCAGCTCTCACTCCTGAAAAGTGCCTGGACCCCATTCTCATTTGCCACTCCCCCTCCCAACTGTTGACCTCTCTCCCCCCATTGTCCTACTGCGTCAGATCTGAGACAGCTCAGCTATCATACTCTCACTGTTGGGGCACACCCGGAAACCAGGGACCCTGATGAGAAAGCATTATTTCCTCTGGGCCTGGCCAGCATCCCCAGCCTAGGAGAATAAGATCCTCCCGCAGCCTTAGAGTTAGAACTTGATGGTGCTGGGCAGCAGGAGCCACCGCTCGCCCTTCTGCTTGCTGAGGGCCTCCCTCCCTGGGCACGGTAGCTGCTGGGGCCATTGGGAGGCGTCAAGCTCCTCTTCAGATGCTATCTTCATGCTGCGCCTTTGCATGTGTCTCCACTCAGTCTTGCTTGGAGAAGATGTGACACGTCTTGTCTACGTCTGTTCTCACTCTGTTCCTGTTTCCTTCAATTTCTCTCCTGTTCCTTTTCCCCACACCTGCAGTTGTTTCCCTGCCTCTCCTCCTCCTCTCTCTCCCCTTTCTTTCCTTCCCAACTCCCATCTCAAAATGGGGAGTTGTATTGCGTGGACCTGTCCTTTTGTGAATGGCTGGGAGGCTGAATGTTTTTCTCAGCTCCCTGTCTGATACCTGTAGCACCCTTATTCTCATATTGCCCACTAACACCCTTTCGCATTAATACCGACCTTGCCTCCCTGATGCAGGTGGGTCTGGGAGCATGGATGGGGCCCCCTTTTACTACGTGAGTCATAGGCAGGAGCTTCTGTTTGGAATAAGCTTCTCCTGATTTCTGAGGCCAAGCACTTGGTTTGTGCCCTGATCCCACTAGAAAGGTACCATCTGTGGTCAAAGCTGAGTAGCAGCTGACCTCCAGACTCCTGGCTTTCTATTTTGTATATGGAGAATGGATTTGCCTTTTTCCTGGCTACACCTTGTACGTGTGTAGATTTCCTCGGCCTTCCATCCACAATGTGTAGTCAGATAAGCAGTGTCTGCTCTCAGGCAATTAAGAAGAGGATGGAAATGCTGTTTAAATCATTGCTTCTGCCTGTTGACTAGAAGATAGCTGTAAACTGGGTCATAATGGTCAGCAATTCAGGCATTAAGGGCAGGAAATGTCCTTAATGGATTTTGGATTTTTACTTTCCTGTCCTGTAATTTGCCTGCATTATGAATCAGGCTGTGTCTTTCTTCCACTACTCTGGGTCAGCACAGAGCTAAGCAGCTAAGGTAAGCTTAGCTGAATGGTCATGATTTGGGTTTTCTATGGATTTTATGAAGAGAGAGAGAAAAAAACGAGAGTAAATTCCAAGCTATTTTTGGTCGTTCTGAATTGCAAAGGAACACCACTGGGATAGAAAACTGTAGTTTATGGGGAAGACAAGTATGGAAGATCCAGAAATAACCCTAGGCTTTGAGGTCTTCACCTTTCCGTAATGCTCTTTCTTCGTGGCAGAAGGAGCACCACAGATTTTGCAGAATTCCTGTATGTTTGAGAAGAATTGAGTCTGGTTAGAAAGAGAACTGGGGCCTCAACTTCGTGGAGAGCTCAGGGCTGGATTCTATTCTGATTGGGTCACCTATGGGTCAACCTCAAGTTTACTTGCCAATTTTATTCCAGGGGTAGATGGAACTGCTTAACCCATGCTTCCTACTGTCTAAAAGACACCAGCACCAAAAGCTTCATTACCTGAAAATCCCCCAGATGGGCTTGACATTGACAGGGGACATGGTCACCCTTCCTAGAAAAGGGAGCCAGGTGTATTCCAAAGGGCTTTATACACTGTAGGTAAAGTCTTTTGGACCCCATTTCATATGTCTTTTCTGTATAATTTGCTAAAAATAAAGACCCATTTTGCCCCCTTCCCCCCTCCCTCCTGTCCTTCTGGACACTTGTTTATGTTTTTCTCCTGCGTTGGGATTGTGTCTTTGTGCCTCCAGGAGCCTTCTTCTGTCATGTTTCTGTGTCTGAGTGCTGAGCCAAAAGTGAAAACAGGTGGACAGCAGGTATCCTGGAAGGGCTGGAGCTTGGCTCTTTCACGAGGGAAAACTGGCTTATCCTCCTCAATGGATTTACTGTTTGGGAATTTTTGCCTAAAGCAGCCAGCTGAGAATATCAGTGACTGTTACAGCTAGTGCATTCTGGGGCAGATGAATTTCTCAGATGATGTGTGGAAGCAGTGTTTTTCTTTGATGTAGCTTCTATCCCTGCATTACTAGGAAGAAGTTGGAAAAACAGTTTAGCCTAGTGTTGACAGTCTTGGCTCTACCACATAATAAATGGATTATTGGAGAAGCTACCTGGCTTAACTTCAGTTTCTCTATCTGATTAATGGGGTCAATGTAGTATTTAGCTCTTAGGATTGTTGTAAAGATTAAAGAAAATTATCATAGAGAACATAAATTGGTGCCTGGCATGGTAAGTGGTAAATAAATTCTGTATGATAAAAATGATAATGGTAACAATTTGTTGATTGTTATAATAAAAACATCCCTGGAAGTTTCACCTGGCTTGGAGAATCCATAGGAATTTTCAGGGTTTCTCGCATGCCCTAGTGAAACACCCTGGAGTATGTTTTTACAGCACTGTTCCCTGGGTCCATTGGCTTGTCATACGCCTCAGACCATACAGCTCTCATCCGTATGGTTTCTCTGAAGAGGCTGGCTTGGTGGGGCCAGGAGACACATAACCTGAACAGTAGATTCATATCTTTGATTTTCCTTTTAGGCAGCATGAGAAGCCTTAGTCAAGGATGAGAAGGGGGTGAGGACATTCCACCAGCCCCCTCACGCCCCTACCCATCTCCATCCTTTGCCCGCCTTCCAAATTCCCTTCCAGCTGCTGCTGCTGATGCATAGCTCTCTGTGGGTAGACTGTGGAGTTTGTGAAAGAGGAAGGAATGGGGAATTGGCAGATTGGGGCTTTGGGGGTAGAAGACCTGACTTCTAATGGTGAGTGGACTACTTCTCTATGAGACTGTGTATGTGCCTGTGTGCACAGGTAGGTGTGACTTCTTAGCTCCGTGCTATCAGGGGAAAATCAAGAAGTTGTCTCTGACCTGAACTTTGGAGGAGCTTCTTGATACTTTATTTATTGAAGTGCGGTGGAAGGATGACATCCATCAAAGAAGATGAAGGTTGCTTCATTGTCAATTAATACAGGAAACCCCAGAGACCAGAGGCTTATCTACAATTAGTCTGTAAGTTTTTGCTTCCCTCATTCCCACAAAGATACCCATTGTTGGGGCAATGCAACTGCAATCTTGCCATCCCACTGTCATTTTACAAAATACTTTGGACTGCTTGCTCACCATTGGGAACTTCTTTTCCCCTCACAGGGTTATCTGTTCTTCTTAATCAGGATACACCCCAAACCAATTGGGATGGAGATGGAAGAGGGAGATGTGGGGACTGAGGCAGAGTGTTTTTCATCTCAGTCCACCATGGCCCTAGAATGTCTCTGTTTCCCTGATTGTGTGCTAATGTGAGCACTGGTGGGAAAGAAAGAGTGACCTGTCTGTCTTTTCCCCGCTTTATTTCTCAGGCTCCAAGTTTGGCTTATTTTGAGAAGAAATGCCATTGATAACATACCTTCTAGATTTTCTTCTTGTATGACTCTTGAAAAAGTCTCTCCAATATGCACAGATTGTCACAGATAGCCTATCCTCTCAGCTTTCTTTGGTCCCGTTTGTCACCTGGGCTGCACAGGCTTCAGTTAAGTTGTTGACTAACCATGCATTTGATCCATCAGGCAAATGGCAACATCCACTCAACTGGGGGAGAAAAAGAAACCTATATACATGGTCTCTCCTAACAACCTCGGTTTCTTTGTTGAATCTTAAAATATAGAGATTCACTGGATACTAGCTACAGATGTCATGGGTTTTGCAAAGCTGCCAGTCTTGGACACTAACAATTATGATCTCCTTCCACCCTCTACTATTCTCTTAACATGACTAAAGAAATCTGAGCCCAATCTGCAGAGGGTCATGGATACAGTCCTGCTGAAATGTTGGTAGATGACAAGTATTTGTTGCTGTTAGCTGCCTAGATCTTGTAGACGGAGCAGTAGGAGATTAGTGAAGCCGGGTTTCTTATTTGGCCCTGGCCTTCTTTTTTCTGGGGGAGGACAGTTAATTGGGGTTGGAGTTACTCACCTCCTGCTTTAATCTACTCTTTTACTTTTCATTTAAAGGTCTTGATTGTGATGATTCCTAAACTTCAGAAGTTGAAGCTGCTTCCTTCTCTGACCTTACTCTTCCCAGCTTGAGTTCTGTGTGACGGGGCTTCCTATTAAAGTCTCTCTCTCTCCCTTTTCTAGGTCTTCTGATTGCTCTACAGATTCGTTTCCATCTGAGGTAGGCCTCCCACTGCTGGAGCTTTCTACTAGGTTTTCTCCCTTCCAGGAGCAATAGAAAGACAGGTGTCAAGGAATCCTTGTGGACACCTGGGACTCCATTGAACTGTACTCTGTCCTCCTATGGGCCAGCTATTTGCCTTTCTTCCAGTCCCGCATCAAAAGCTCCCTGTTCTGGGAGCTGACCTGTTCCTCTCTAATTGTCCCTTTCCAGAACCCATCCACCTGCACCCGGGAATGCTGCTGCACCTGAGAGGCTGGAGGCTCTGAAATACCAACGAATAAAGAAGCCCAAAAAGTCATCCAAGGGCTCTTCGAAGTCCAAGAAACGATCCGGTAAATGGCGAGAGATGCCATGCTCCTCTTTTTCTACTTTGCCCGCCGTTTTTATGGGATTTGGCTCAGGATCTCAACCTTGGGTTTTCTCTAGAATTGAATCCACTAGCTTACCTGGTTCTTTGTTTCTCTTTAACACTAACTTTCAAGTAATACACAAATACAATTTTCATGTAAAAAATGAGAAGATGAGGTTAAAATCTCTTGGTTGTCCTCTCATTTCTGTTTCCTCCCATCTGGAAACCATCCCTCTCAGTGCTCTGTGTGTTTTCAGAACCTTTCTGTGCACAGGTGTGTACCTTTAGAAAAGACACTATATTGTTTTAATGTATTTTTTTTTTACAACATAAGTAGTATCTTAGTTTTTTCAATTCTGTAATACACCTTGGAAATACACCTTACGTATTTCCTTTCTATCGTATCAAGCCTTCTAGTTGGTCATGGGAATTATGGGGTCCTATTCAGGGCTTAGGGAACATCATGGCATGGACCCAGCTTCTGCAGATTGACCAGGTTTTTGTCAATGAGATAGAGTAAAATCTCCTCACCTTGTAGACAGCACCTCTATTCAGCCCCGTTTTAGATGTTGAAAATTCGTTAACATTTATCATGTACTCTCTTTTTACCAATGGTTTTAGGAATGTGACAAGTTGTCAGACAGGACTGCTGAATGGTTTTTTGCAGATCTTTAATAACTACTGTAGAGTAACTTTCTTTCGAGACTGGGTTATGGAAAAGTGTTATACAGAGGCCCCTGGAATCTTGGGGAGAATGTGAGCACTCATTTCTTACTTAGCTTTTGGGCAGTGCTATTATCCTATTAGTTTATAGATGGGAATACTGAGGCAGAGAAAAATAAAATGAATTTTTTGGGTTTAGGTGGGAAATTGGAACCCAAAGCTGAATTTTCGACTCATGTAAACTCATTTCAGTTTAAAACCTATCTCTATCTATCTGTCTATCTATCTATCTATCTATCTATCTATCTATCTATCTATCTATCTATCTATCTATCACCTATCTATCTATCTATCTATCTATCTATCTATCTATCTATCATCTATCTTTCCTTCTCTTCCTTTTTCTCCTTCTCCTCCTCCTCCTCCTCTTTCTTTTACAAAAAAGTCACATCGGATGCCAATATTCTCTCTTATTCTGTTTACAGTGGTCCTTTTCTCTTACGTATTAACAACTCCAAAATATGTCTTTAGCTCTGATCTCTTCCAGGAGCTCAAGTCTCATATTTCCAGATGCCTGCTGCACATGCACTTGGGTGTTTTATAAGACTTTATGATGTCCAAAATAGAATTATTGACAATCCTCTCCAAATCTACTTCTTCTCAGTTTTTCCCTAATTTCATAAATAGTTGATACCAACCCAGTTACTCAGGCTACTTCAACTTTGATTCTTGATTCTTTTCTTGCTCTTATATCTTACATCCAATCCATTTGGTAAGGTCTGTTGGCTCACCTTTTAAAACATATCCTAAATCTGACCACTTTTTTTTTCTGTCTCGCTGCTAAAACTTAATTCTGACTCATGCTTCTCTCTTGCCTTGACTATTCAAATAGCTTCCCAAATGGTCTTCCTGCCTCCATTCTGACTACTTCTACAGTACATTGTACAAACAGCAACTAGAGTGATCTTTAGGAAATGTAATAACATACTCTCTCCTTTGGTCATGGGCATGCACACACACACATACTTCTGGTTAAAACCTTCCAGAAACTTCCCACTGAAACCAGAACAGATTTCGAGCTTCTGATGATATCCTTGCCTATCTTCCCTGCCTCACTTCCTCTGCTCATTCTGCTTTAGCCCCAGTGGCCATCCTCCTGTCTCCAGAATATGTGACATTTGCTCTTAATTTAGTGTTTTCACACTTACCGTTCCTTCTGCTTGGTACACTTTTTCCTCAGATCTTGGGAAAGCTCATAATTCAAGACTCAACTCAAGAGTTACTCCAGAGAGTAGCAGTGCCTCTTTTACCTTTTTTTTGTAGCACTCACAGTATCTGAAAATTTTATCTCTGTACTTTTAAAAGTCTTTACATTTTGTCTCTTTCTCCCCACCCCCACATTAACGGATAATCTTTCAGAAAGCAAAGGCTTTATCTCTGTATCCCCAGAAGGGCCATGAGGCACAGGAGTGGCCCTGGAAGTCTGGAAGGGCCATGTCTGACTCTACTGAATATAACTAAAATCCATCATTGCTTTGGGGAGAGGAAGGGGTGGAGGATGAAAAAAATGTTTTGAATGTACCTAGAATGATGCATCTTACCCAGGAAGCACTAAAAAAATGATATATTAACACTTTTTTTAATTAAAAAAAAATGAGTATTAGACAAAAAATATTAAATAAATATACTTAATATTAAATAAAACGTAAATGTTGATTGACTAGATGCACTCTACCTTCTTGGCTCTCGTGAGAACTAGAGGAGCACACTTGGGGTATTGGTGGCCCTTGTGGTGAAGAAGGTGGTTTCTCTGCTACTGTTTGCTCTGGTCCCCATATACTTAGGTGACTCCTTTGTTTAATACCAGAAACTCAGAATATGTGCCCTGGTGAGTGTGAGAGGCTGCGATCTTCCTTTTCACTCAGTTTCTTTTCTTTTCATCTGTTTCGTGCACCTCTTCTTCCTTCCTAGATGGTCCTGCCTCCCAGGCTCAGCAGCTTCCAAACTCTCAGGTTCTGTGGCCCGATGAAGCTGTCTGCCTCCGAAAGAAGAAGAGACATTCTCGGCCGGACCCCTTTGCCCGCCTCTCGGACTTATGCCACCGCCAGCTTCCAGAAGACCAGAAGGCGATTCTCAACAGCATGGATCATGACGACCCCGGCCATGCCACTCTCCTGTGACAACACAACTCTAAGTGCTCCCACAGCGAGAATCCTGGGCTGAGTGCAAGGGAGGGACACATGGTGATGGGTGCTGGGGTCTCGACTTCCTAGTCAGTGGAGACATGGCATGGCTGGTAGTTCTGAGGGCTGCTCAGACCATTGTTCTCTCTGTTCTCTCCCTGGCCAGAGCGGGAGTCTTCTCCAAATCCTGGCCAGCTGGCCTCGTCTTTGGGACATGGGGCTAGGGCAGATATTTTGGCTATGGGTGGAGATCAGAAAGTGAACTGGGGACAGGGAGAAATCTTCCTCCTCCCCACCACTCCCTGCTTTGCTAGACTGATTTCTCTCACCTCTTCAAAGATCTTTGGAAGTGAAGAAGAGGAAAGCAGTGGCTTTTACTGCTCTCTGCTTCTGCTTCAGTTTTTAAGTCCCAGGAGAGGGCTGAACCTCCGTCCTGCCTTCCTAACTCTACATATATGTAGATATAGATAAAGACGCATAGGTATGTAGTTGGCGGGTTTCACTATGTGTATATATATGTACATTGAAGCAAAGTGCTGTTTATTTCTGTGGTCAGTGAAAGAAGGAGGAAGAGGGCAGCTGAGGCTTGTGAGTAGGACTGGCAGAGACCTGGCTGGGTGCCCTGATGTCTGTCTTGGGGATTATTCTTCCTGAAATAGGATTCATGCCTTCTCAGCTGAATTCACCATTTGACTCTCTACTTTCTCCCATCCAGAGCAGAAACTGGAGCTTGCTGTGATTTCCAGCCGCCTGTACTGGGAGTTGAGCAATGAGTTACCACAGGACTAAACACAAGCCTGTATTTCTTGGTTCCTGGGTGGAGAGCGGGTGGCAGGCAAAGGGCCAGACTGACATGTTCCTTTCACACTTTGGCTCAGAAGTGGAAGCTGCTTCATAGTAGGGCTGAGAGGCAGGCCCTGAGGCACAAAGTTGCGCTCCTCCGTCAGTCCTTTTTGGTACAGCCAGGGCCTGGAGCCTTGGGTCCAAAGGGCTTCCCATTCTGGAGCCGTCTGTGCTGATCACCAAGCTGCTGCTGTTCTATTTATATTCAGCCTCTGGCTCGGCACCCTCTGGAGTGCTGTTCCAAAGCTGCTGACTGGGTTCCTCCTTTCCTTTTGTGGAAGCTAATTTCCCAGATTGATTAATTGCCACTTGTGGGGAGCCCGCCGGTGGCTCCTTTCCACGTTCTCCACATGCTGCCTGCCGGCTCATCTCTGCCCTGGACCCTCTTCCACCCTGGGGACCCCAGGTCCAACAGGATGGCATCAGGTGAACCTAGGATGCCTCAGATTTCTGGGTTCTGGGGGTGCTTTCCCTCTCTTTCCCCAGTTCTACTTAAGCGAACTGGCTGAGGCCTGGGAATGAAGGTGGAAGGGGTGGTAGGTAAGGGCCTGGGCTCTGAGCCTTTCTCTGCCAAAATCTTGTCCTAGTTCAAACCGTCAGCACCCAGAAGCTTCTGTGAGGTCATCTTAAAACAACTAAAGATGGCTCTTTCTCTCTCTTCCAGTAAGATAATGGTGCCGCCCACACACAGGGCAGAAGGCCCTGAGGGCAGATGGGGGTGCGTCTGGTTTCTCTTCCCTTCTCGTGGAGGAGCCTGCCCTTTTAGCTGCCACAGAATAAAGGTGGCTATCAGGTTCTTTGAAGTGTTTCCTTCCTGGTGCTGCTGTCTTGCTGGGTTTGGGGACATCCGCCTCCCCAGTCACCCGCTTCGATGTTCGCCAAGTCAAGGCATTGGCGGCATCTGCAAGTCTCATTGCAGTTGCCAGAGGCTCAGCCCGGTGACCTAGGCCAGGTCGGACCTCAGAGCCAGGAAGCTGCTCCTTGCTGGGGGCTTCCATTTTAGGGATGAGTTCTCTGCCACACAGACCCTCGCCCTCCTTTTCTGTCGCCTAGAGAATGGGGTCCAGTTCCACCCATGGGGTCCGCCATGCAAGTCGCACAGCCTCAGTTCATTTCTGAACACAATGAGCCAAGGTGAAGAGGGGGAAAGGGGCAGTTTCTGGCCCTTATCTTGTTGACTGCCTCATCTCTCTGTGGCTGGCCCCACAACCTTGGGCTGGAGCCTGGCCCTTCCAGCTAGCGCACTTCTCTGGGCATCTGAGTCCACTTTTCCACCAGGAGGCAGCGCCAGCAAAACGGAAGAGCAGAGGGTTGGGTGACTGTCTTCTTTCCTGAGGCAGCACTGCGTCTGTCTCAGCGCCCCGGTCAGCGTGACTCACTGCATGCCGTTCAGGGGGCACGTGGGGCCTCGTGCAGGTCAGTTGGTAACCTCTGGCTGCTCTTCAGGGCATACCATTTCTCAGGCCAGGCCGGATCCTGGCTGCAGTGTGAGTGTCGATGCAGGGCTGTAGCTCTTCAGGATGACTTAGGCCAAACTTTCTAAGCTGCGTGCTGGGAATTCTAGGCCCTGTAGGTTATAAAAGAAGAGGAGAAGGTGAGGTGGAAGGCTTTGCTTCTGTAGGATGCCATACAAGGCTGAGAGCCAAGCTCCGGCTGAGGTACTTCAGAGGTACTTCAGAGGTATGGCTATCTCGGGGGATCCACCAGTGAGCTATCGCAGTGCTAACAAAGGTGCTGACTCCTTCCTTCTTTTCGTCCTCTGCCAGTGCCCCTTGCTGCTCAGCACATCACACCAAATGGTTGGAGCACTGCTTGTGCTGGCCACTGGGTGGCAGCTGTGCTGGGCATGCCCAAGGCTGGAGAACACAAGGCCAACCTCTCTCAATGGCCTCGAACTCATTCCTCCTTCCAAGAGGTCTTCCTTCTTGCGCCAGTGTCTTTGAAGGCCAGCAGCCTTCCTATACCCCTGGGAGCTAGTTCAGTCTTTCCTTTAAGGACTGTGATGGAAATTGGCAGAATACAGCCCCCTCTGTCCATATGATGGAGGGTCAAGATGTCACAGACTTAAGTGCTGGGTGTGTGCACATGTGTGGTTGTGAATGTGTGCATGATGGGGGTGTAGCCATTTCTAGGGACTAAATGTCCTTCGTACTCTGCCCTTGAACAATTGCAATGAGCACTATTAAGCTTCCTAGGACTTTCATGATCCACCTTGTGGGAGATCAAATGTCTTCCAAACTCCCCCTTTTATGGTCTGGTAGCCTTGCAATAGAAGTAAGAAGTAACACAGATAAAAATCTATTCCTGTGTCTCAGTCTTTTGTCTGCCTCTCCACTCTGCATTTTGACTGGAAATTATGGCTGTTTCAGCCTTAGGTGATTTCACAGACCAGGAAAAGGGTCAGATGCTTCTAGAAGGGGCTTGAGGCTGAAAGCACTTCAAGGGATCTGAGCCTGCAATTATTTGGGGAAAGAAAATGTGCAATAACGAGGAGTCCTGTGTCTTGATTTGCTGGCTGACCACACTGAATGGGTTTCATGGCAGGAGTGGGGTCATGTGTGTGGATTGTCATTTGTTGCTATGGCCCCTCCTGTGCTGGTGAACTCTGCCAACCGTATCTCCCAGTCTATCTCCCTAGCAGCTTTCCTTGAGAGATGTGGGGGTGTGAGGGGCCTTTTGAGAATCCACTTTCTCAACAGGAAAGCTGCTTCATCCCACAGGACTAGCAGGGTCTGTGTCCCCATTTGAGGAGGGGCCTGTGTCCCATGATAATGCTCTTGGGGGAATCTCAAGCAGGAGTGGATGGAGGTGAGAAATTATTAATACTTTTAAATGTTCTGCCTTTATTTTTGACTTAGGATTGAAAATATTTGGGGTTGAACTGATTTCAGTTGTTTTCCTGTGCCTTTTTCATGCAGAGGAAACTGGGTAGGGTTCAGAATTTCCTGACTAGGTTTTGTTTTTTTTTTGGCAAGGTTGACAAAACAGTAGCTTCAGGGAAGAAACAGACTTCAGTGAGCACCAGGGCGACTTTGCCACTCCCCAGGATTAGAATCTAGGATTGAGGTGTGTGTGGCTGGAGCTGTTTCTTCCAGTGTTGTTAGAAAAAACCTTTTTGGAAGTTGGGGTGGGTTGGGGAAGAATTGTACATAAAGTACATTTTATTATTATGTAGAGAAACATAAGAAAAGAAAAGCTCACGGTTAATCTTGGGCTTGCTTTGCTTGCATGTAAAGGAGCTTTGGGGAGCATCACAGGGATTGCTGGGGAGCAGCAGGAAGGAGCCCAAGGATAGAGATGGGTGGCTCCCTCTGGGAAGAGTGCACATTCTCACCAGACCTGTTTGGCCCAGCTCTGCCTTTCTATCTTCTCCAGAATAAAGGGAGGCAGGCTCAGCAGGCTGGAGGCATGGAGCCCCTTGGGGCTGTACTTGTTGCTTTGGAGAGAGGGCCCAGGAGGTGTGTTAATATCCAGATCAAAAATAAATAGGTAATTAATTGCATAGGTGTTTCAGAAAGGGGAGATAGAGAGCTGGAGCAGAGAGAGGAGGTCAAGATCTTTCGCCAGGTATCTATGAGGCTGAAAGGGGAATAGAGAGTTAGGTCAGTCATGGAGTAAGAAGTGGGGATCCTGGGATAAGACAGGACAAAGCCAGGGGACATCAAATCAAGCCTTAACCTTTCTCTCTGGGGCACATGATAACTTAGTTACCACTAAGGGTGCAGCATACAGGTTAGAGGTCATCCTAAGAAAAGGAAGAGAAGTGATTACCCTGTGATGAGGGCAGGTGGGAAAGGGGTGGCGATGAAGTTCATTTGGGGGGAAGTTGTGGGAGGGTGATATAGATATTGCAAAAAGACTGTGGGCTTGGAGTCTTGGCACATAGGCCCAGACCGGATCTTGGAAGAGGTCTTGTTTCTTAGCTAGACTTCCTTGCTTCTGCTAGAATTAGCCTATCACACTAAGTGCCCAAACTAAACATGGACGTATTTTTGTGATGTCTTTCAACTTTATCTATTTGTTACTGGGGTCTCCTCAGGCCCAAAGCTAGGATACTTGTCTTGAGATTCCCCAGGCTATCACCAGTTGTTCTGTGTCAGTGGAGAAGGAAGAATCATTGTTGTGAGCTTCGTATGTTTTTTCTCATAAGCAGAAATGGCAGGTGGCCTTCCATGATCTGACACTGTTCCTGAGACATTGCTGCTGGTGATGGAGAGGAGGGACTGGGGCTTGACTTCTGCATTTATTACCCTTTCTTATTGAGGTACAGAGACTGCCTTCAGACATGAAGTTACACAGCGGCTTTCTACTTAGAGGGTTGTCCTCAGTTTCTCTTACTTTGATAGTTTAGGACTACCAGTCTGGTTGACATAAGAGGGGAAAGAGATTTACCCTGATACCAGACCAACCATGCCTGTCCTCTTTTTTTCTCTCCAACTCTTCCGACTTTCAGATCAAGAGGCAGAATTAAAAATCTCTTCTTTAGAAGAAGTCAGTAAACCAACGATCAAAGCTCAGATTGGACTTCAGCACTCTTAGCAACTTGGTTTGGTTAGGGGTGTCTATTACCACCCTTCCCTCTGACTGGTAGTGAGGCCACACTGGTCCAATGTTTTATTTCTGGGCCGGTCTGTCTGTACTTTCAAATAAGGCTTTCATGAGCAAATATAATAAACCCACCAGATGTTTCATGTGTTGGGTTTCTGAGAGGGTAGAAGTGTGTTCATGACCTCATTTTAAGTTGATAGAATAATTCACAATAGATTGAGTCTGATCCAAAGACACCTCTACACTCCAAAGGTTTCTGTGTAGGATAAGGAACAATTAAGCCTTAATACAAACATCATTAATGGCTGGCCACGCCTCATAGAAGGAAGAGTCAGAGTATCTTGATTGCTACATATTTTGGTAAAATAGCAAGCAGCGGTTGAAATCACTTGGATTTTCTCTTCTGTGGTAGCTCCATAGCAGTAATTAGGGTTTCTGAAAAGGGATGATGACATAGTTGTCACTTTTACCACGGGCCCGGAGAGCTAGGTTAGGGAGTTAGAGTGGTACAAATTCTCAGTTCCTGTCCTGGGTCCCATGGCCCTCTGCCTTTCCCATCCCACTACATGTGATATTAATGTCTGTCTGGGCCTGGTCTTTAGGAAATATGCTCCACCTCTCCCTGGCACTGGGTTTCCTGGGTTTATTTTAGGAATTAGGGCAAGCTCTTCCCTTCAACCCCATATACACACCAATTAGGTTCCCTTTCCTTCCTCACCCCACTTCTTTATTGCTCCAGGGATCTTGAATTCGTGCATGGTTTACATTGGGGAGGTGGTTGGGTTGGGCTGGGAATCTGGGGGGGAGAAAGTTTGGGCTGGGCGGGGGGATTTGCATTTTCAGCCTTAGAAATACCACAAGCATGCTTTTGGGCCATGTGTGGGGTTATCACATATGTAGGTGGAAGAGGCAAATGCCAACTCTCCTCATATTGGTCGTGAGGGCGTCGGGCCTTTTTGCTTCCTTTGGCTTAGGGCATCAATGAAACCTTGTTTTCGGTAGAGGGGAATAGACATCCTCATGGTCATGTTGCAATCTTTGGAAGGGACATTGTCAAACACTCTATCAACAAATATTTATATTGCCTACTATGAACAATCAGAGAGCTGTCATAGGTAGACTGTGTCCTGGCTGGGTAAGAGAAATAGGATTTTCTCACCCGTCCCTCTGCGGTTACCAGGTTCTCAATCTGGTCTCTAACCTCCAGCCAGCTGTCTATTCTGTGTTCCTTTCCTGGGCTCAGGAAGTAAGAGTATGTGTATGAGATTGTGTGTATGGTGTGTTTGTGTGGATGGTGTGGTGTGTGTGTGTTGGTGGCGTATGGGGTGTGTATGTATGTCCTGTGGTGTGTGGGTATTTGTGTGTGTTGTGTGGGTATTTGTTGTGTGGTATGTGTTTGTGGTGTGGTGTGTGTGTGTGTGTGTGTGTGTGTGTGTGTGTGTGTGTGTATAGAAGAGGTTTTTAGGGACACACTAATTCGCTTGAGGAGCATCAGGCCTCTTTTTAGTTGACTCATTCTCTGCTAGGCAACCTCTGTTTTGGTAGGAGGGTGAAATTAGTAATACACGATCTTTAGTGTATTTTTTATGGAGATTGTAAATAAAATTATATAAATATATATAATTTGTTCTATTTTAAGGAGACAGGGGAACTTATGTAAGGGGGTGGGTAGACACAAGGCAGTAGTTGTGAGTGGGAGGCTTCAGGCACATGAGACATCTCGGGAGTGGGAAATGGGAGGGCAGGAGAATAAAGCTGGGCCAGAGGAGTGGGGGCTGGTGCCCTCAGCACACATATATACATAGGCAGAAAACCTATATAAAGTCTATCTAGCGAGCTTATCTATATATCTATATATCTATATGAAGTCATAGTTTGCTTTATTTTTATACCTGTGCTTAGAGATGTTTGGAGCAGGACCACCTTCCCAGGTGGCCTGAGATTCTAGCTCATACCTTGACGCCGCTCCGTCCCCATCCTTCCTCTATGCTTCTTCCTTCGAGACACTATTCAGAGTTGCTTGGGTATTTCTGATGGAAATGTGTATATATGAAAAAATTTAAAACAACAAAACAAATAATCCACTTGCAGAAAGGACAAGTAAGCTGTAGGTTGTGGGAGCTCCTGGACGAACAGCCCCCCAAACCGGGATCCACAGTATTTCTTGTAGCTTGAATGCTTTGGCGCAGGTGTTTAATATAGCGAGGATGGAGAGTTGAATTCATCCCCATGTTGCTGTGGGTTGGTACTTAGTTCCTCTGAAGGAATCTGACTCAGCAGTATTAGAACAGAGAAAGTGAAGATTACCTAGGGGCTTACAATACTTGACTTGGTTTGTAGCACTTTGACTCAGGCACTCCTGGAGGGTGTTGTGGTGAGAGGGAGGCATCTCACGATAGCTTTGTGCGGCTGACTGCATGGGTTCAATCTTGGAGAACACCCTGCTTATTCTTGCTGCAGTTTCTTGGAACCAGTGTGAATGTGATATCTAGTATAAATATATCATATATGCTTTTCTCAGTTACTCTTTTAATTGGAAATAAAGTGGCATTGGAAATGGAATGGTCCAATTCTGGGCACGGAGTGGAGGATGAGGAGTGAGAGAAGACATTTGGGCATAATGGGGAGGATGGGGCCAGGTGGAAACTCCTTCTGGCACCTGGCTTGGGACTTACAGAACTGAACAGTATATATCAGAAGAATCTGACCCAGAACTGGAGATTTTGGGGAGTAGGAGCTCACTTGTGTTTGAGCAAGAAACTTTGTGTGCCCTAAGAATACCTCTCTGAGAATTCAAGACCTCATATATGCTGCAAGAGCCATGCACTTGCAGCCTCAGCAGTCGTCCCCTGGGTGCTAGCTCTTTCTTCTGACTTGCCAAGAGCTGAGAATGATGTGTTTGAAGCTGATGTAGGGCCAGATGGTGCAGGCAGCCAGGAGAGACTTGTAGCTGCCATCTCTCTGCTCTTGTCCTGCGTGTCCATTAAAAAGAGGCAATACTAACCCCTCCTCCTCAACCCAAATGTCATGCTGTCCAAGAGCTTTTGTCTCATGGAGGTTGGTCACTCGAGGAACTCAGATGCCTCAGCCATGGGAAAGGCTACTTTAACATTTTGAGGGTATTATGGCAAGAGTAGGGTGGGGTAGAGCTTGAGTCTGACTCCTGCCCCTTCTGCCTCCACAGTGTAGACCTTATGGGTCACTGTCCCTGACTCAGGCACTGTCCTTCAGACCCTGGGATTGCCCACTTAAAACACTTCCCATTTCCCAAGGACATTGAAGGAAAAATGAGCTCTGTTCGTGCAGTACTGGAAGGGCTCCATTACTGGGGCCACGTGGCTGTGTGTCCATCCTTGGAGGCGACTAATCTGGCAGTTTTCTAAAGAGGCCAAAGGAGAGCCCAGCCAGATGTTTCTTGTAAGGTTTTTCAGGGAGGTTGAGCAAGACAAAAGGCAGCACATTCTATTTCCCTTTCCCGCTTGCAATCCCTTTCAACCTACCAAAGCCTCCACACAAAGAGCACCACCCATGACTGTTCTTTTCACTCTTAGAGCAATCCTCCTCTCTTCCTTCGTACATGCGTCCCACTTCTGGTGCACGTGCAACCAGCAGAATAATCACTTGAGCATCACAGGCCGCTCAGAGGGTTAGTACCTCCACTAGGTCTAGGGTTATACTAAAACTCTACTTTTTTTCACGTTGGACCCAAGGCTTGATCCTTAGAAACCTCAGTGGCATCAAAATATGTGAGACCAGGAGTCACTGACCTGCACATTCCCATCCCATCCCATTCCACAGCCTACAACTAGGCCCTTCAGTTATGTGAGGAAAAGTGAAGACCAGAGACAGCCCATACCTTGAAATTACGGAGCTTGAAGGGGATATAATGCTCACTTCTGCCCTTTCCATGATTCTGGCCATGAGCCCTCAGAAAGATGGTGAAGAGTGGACATTGGAGGGGAAAGGATAGATAGCCCAGCAAAGATCTCTAATTCTTCTGAAGAACCAGTCTTTCACAAAGGCACAAATCAAATGAGATCTGATTATACAAGGAATAAGCAAAATGTCCTGTCTTTGAACCTCTCCGTTAATGGACAGGTTGGTGGGGTAGGTGCTCTGATTAAGCCCTTGAGGCCCACAGCCACTTCTAGGAACACGAGCTGTTCCACGTGCCTGTGCCATACTCCCTGGTTCCCATGTAGTGGAGGGGTATTGAGTTTGAGTGCTTTTCCCTTTGGCAGGTGGCGGAGGACACTATAAAGTTGTTTTAATTATGCTACATCTGCTCTGTGGAATGAGTGTTTGGAGCAGACAGATCCACTGGGAATTGCTCACCCAAAGATCAGTGTACGCCCTATCCTTTTCCCCTTTACATCAACTAGTAGCTTGAGGAAGAGGGGTTTGTCCATTGCTCTTTGGCTTTTTGCTAGGCCCTTCCACTCCTCTCTGTGTAGGTGTTCAAGTTGAGCCACTGTGGGCAATATAAAAGTAGGAGGAGGGGAAGAGGAGAACCTATCCAGCACACTTCCTGTCTGTAAGGCATTGGCCATGATATTGGAGTGTGGGGTCTCTCCTGTTGTTTAGTAAACTACAGTGTCCAGGGACTGGGAGTGGATGTAATATGGAAGGATCTTGATCGCTGGAACTGTAGACGGAGATGTTACAAGGGGAGTGGCTGGTTTAGGAGAGAATAGCAGTTTAAAGCTCCATTTACCAAGTTGTACGCATCAATTTCAAAATGTGTTAATGCCTCATTCGGATTTAATTTCCTAACTACCATCTGTGGGGCCAGAGATTGAGGGCATGGATGGTGTGTGCTTTCACCAGGTGCTCCTTTTTCACAGTCACTGACTGGAAGGGACCACATCATGCTTCATGTCAGTGACACTTGGCTCCTTTTATCTTCAACTTTTCTTCTTTGCCAGGAGAAATTTATCATCCTAGATATAATTCTTCCATCACACACCTGGAGGCAATTTTGTACAAATTGCTTTTCCTCATCTCACCTAGTGGTCTGTAGACATATAAAGTGGGGTGACTAGGCATTATGGGTGTGGGGGGGGCTTCCGATGCTGCCTCTCCAAAACCTCTTAAAAACTTCATACCTCTAGATGCCCAGTAGCCTCTTGCATTAGTTCTTCCTTTCTAATGAGTCTGGACATGGCTATCAGTTTCGTCGTGGGAGTTCTTACTCTCATTTCGAACTCATTTATTTCCTTCTTCAACTTTCTTTGGGGGTTACCCTCCAACCATGCCAAGTCTTCTGAAAACTATTCAAACCTCGTTTCCATTTCTTGAATGTCGAGTATTACAACATAACTGCGCTAGGGTGCTTTATGGTGCTGTTCTCGAAGAGGCCAGCTGGGCTGAACCTCCTTCGTCCTTCTGGTTCCGTACAATTTGCTGTATTTTGTCTTTTATTTGATATTTTTTTCCCTAGGGGTTTGGGGTGGGAGACATAGGGGTGGCTTTTGTGTTCCTTCTCTCTTTTCTGTATGTATGGACTGGTTAAAGTTAGTTATGGGCAGCTGACTTCATGGTATCGGTTGGCTGACTTTGATTAACTGTTAAAGACAAACCAACAAATTGTACAGCTGCACACAGAACACCTTTG
This sequence comes from Rhinolophus hipposideros, assembly GCF_964194185.1. NCBI lineage: Eukaryota > Metazoa > Chordata > Mammalia > Chiroptera > Rhinolophidae > Rhinolophus > Rhinolophus hipposideros. The sequence goes on along the minus strand of NC_138070.1, from coordinate 33,387,291 downwards.
AGTGTGAACTTGAATGGTAACTAGAGGCTTACTTTTTGAACTTCAGGTATGTAACTCAAAGTAAATAAAAACACTATTTTTTCAGTAAGCTTTTTTTCTTCTTCTAAGAGACAACTTAGAAATCAAACTATAAGAACATTAAATCGGTGCTGTACCAAAGCCTTATATGAACACAGTCTACACTCTGTATAACGTGTCTCTGGTGAGCTTTCTGCTCTTTTCACCCTCTTCTCAAAAGCCTGGGAATGCCAGCGGGTGCCAAGCCTGGGGCTGGGTCTTGGGGACCTGTGGGTCAAGGCGACCCCTCGGACAAGAGGATGATGATGCAGGTGGGACACCATTCTGCTTTCTGAGTAGACTCCGAAAGGAAATCAGGCATTTGTGCGTATGTGTGAATGTGTATGCCTGTGTGAGGGCTGGTGTGTTTGCGTGTGTACGTGTGTGTGGGTGTGCTTACAGGTGCACAATCCCAAAGTGAATGCACTAACTGGGGGCCTGAAAGGGTGACCCAGGTTGGCTCTGGGAGTGGGGTGGTGGTGGTACTGCAGAGGGGAGCATGTTCGTTCCCCTGTTTCCTGTCTCCTTCCCTTTCCTTGCTGTCAGGAAATGGAGGTGTATGGAAATAGCTACACTCTCCACCAGGTGCTTTTTCTTCAAAGTCTGCAAACTCGAAGCATTTATAAAGGGCCTGTCCAAAAGGTAGGCATTTCCAACCACCAAATCAGACTTCCAAGACAGGGAGGAAGCTCTCATTGCTCTTTCTTGCTTTCTTGGAAAAGGGGGTTCCTCTTACAGGGTCCTTTGACCCTGGATCTGGGCCTGTGCTAGCTGCCACCCCTCCGGGTGGGCTCTGATTGGCAGTCCTCCCACTCTTCCCAATTCACAAAGAAGACCTGACTGGAGATGATTCCTGAGCCATGCCTGCTCTGTGGCCCTAAGCAATAATGCCTGCCCTGGCTACCAAGCACAGTGACTCCTTTGGCCTTACACTCTTGTCAGTTAAAAACTGAGTGACACCCCAAACTCAATGAGGGAGAGAATGAATCTGTGGCATACTGTGGTTCAGGCTGCCAGGCCAGGCTCCACTCACTGGTATTTTCAGGCTTGCCGGCTACTAACCAACTCATCACCAGTAACACTGCATGTTCATATAGTGTGTTAAAAATCAAAACAAGAGAACACATACATAAGCAAACAAAAAGAGGAAAATAGGCACATCACATGACAAGATGTGTAGCCCCTGAAGGTATCCTGGGAGTGTTGCAAGTTAAACTGATTAAAAGAAGTTTAGTATTTAATTGTGTCTCATGTAACATTACTTTGCTTCAGAAATGTTTTGTATTTTGATATAAATAAACATTTGCTAAAAAAGTTCACTTCTAATTTTTATTTATACATAGGAATATTTTCTGATGTCATCTAATCTCACATCTGGTTTCGGTCTCCCTAATCAACCCATTTTAAAGTCATGGCTCAAAATGATTCTGACAGGACTTGAGGCTTGGAGATTAAGGAACCACTTACTCTTCATTCATTGAGCAAATATATATTGAAGGTATAGTATGTGTTAGTCATTGTTCCATTCTCTTGGGACCCATCAGTGAACAAAATTGATAAGATTCCTGCTTTTTTAGGGCTTATATTCTAGTGGGAGGGAGACATATGAGGTGTGATCAAACAATACTGTGAATGTTTAAATTTAAAAAATTTTATTACAGTAAAAGACACATTGCCATTAATCCCCCTCAAAACACCCCCCTCGCTTTGAACACACTTATCCCACCATTCTTGCCACTTTCTGAAGCAGTTCTGGAAGTCCTTTTTTGTGAGTACTTTTAGTTGTGCTGTTGTGGCGGCCTCGATGTCCTGTCATTTTGACTCTGGGGAGGAACTAGAAGTCGCAATATGCCAGATTGGGTGAATAAGGGGGATGTGGACACACCGTAATGTTTTTATTTGACAGAAATTGCCACATACCATAAGCGATGTGTGACATGGAGCGTTGTCATGATGGAGGATGATTTACTGCACACTTTAAAACACATCTTTTCTCAACCATAGCTCACTCCCGACTGACTGCATCGAACAAGTTGAAACTTGTCACACACTGTTACTAAGGTTTGACATGCTGCTTCCTATATTGAAGACCCCTGCCTTTCTGTTGGATGGCACTCGGCAGCAGCATTCACCGTATTTTTTGATCACACCTCACACAATAAGCAATTATTGCTATAAGAAAATTACGTAGAATATAATACGGTGATAAGTCCTTTTTGGAAAAAAAAATAGAGAAGGATAAGGGGCATCTGAAGTGCAGAAGATCGCAGTTTAAAATAAAGTGCTCAGAGTGGGCCTCACTGAGAGGATAACGTGAGCAAAAAACTGAGAGGGGAGTTGCTTATATCAGTGTCTAACGCTGTAGATTTTTTTCCAATTCCTGAAATCTTCAAGAACTAGGAGAAGATAAGCTGACTTCAATTATGTGATGAAGATAGTTTTTTGGTTTGATTCTATTTTATGTAAATGAGGCCCCCAACTCTAACAGAGGCTGGCCCTAGGCAAAATTTCACATACAAGAATCTGGGGCAATGACTCTTTTTTTTTCTTAACGTTTTTATTAGTTTCAGGTGCACAAAACAATAGTTAGACATTTACCATTTATATCCCTCACACTCTAAAGAAAATAAATGAATGAAATAATCAGCAACAGTCTCAGAGACAGAGAGGAAAAACTGAGGGTTGCTAGATGGGAGGGGTGGGTGGAGATAAGGGGGAAGGTGAGGAGGTTAGAAAGCACAGTGGTAACCACAAGATTGCCACGGGGATATGCAATGACTCTTCTATGACAGAATTTTTACCTTTCCTTTGACTAGAAGGGGTTAGCAGGCATCCATATCTTATTCTGTCATCTCCAGGGTTGATTTGGTGGAATTAACTGCCTAAATTAGCATACTGTCTTTCCCTTATTACATCATCTTGTTTCTTGAAATCCATTCTTTCTTCTGTTCTATCTTTGGCAATACTCCCGGTTATCTTATCAACTCTTACTATGCTTCTTTTCTTTTCCCTTTTTTTTTTAAGTTCTTAAGGTAGTCATTACATTTTTTTTTTTTAATTTATTGGGGTGACAATTGGTAGTAAAATTACATAGATTTCAGGTGTACAATTCTGTATTACATCATTTATAAATCCCATTGTGTGTTCACCACCCAGAGTCAGTTCTCCTTCCATCACCCCTTACCCTCAACTCCCTCCCTCCATCCCCTTTACCCTCTGGTAACCACTAAACTATTGTCTGTGTCTATGAGTTTTTGTTTCTCATTTGTTTGTCTTGTTCTTTTGTTGTTTTTGGTTTATATACCACATATCAATGAAATCATAGGGTTCTCTGCTTTTTCTGTCTGACTTATTTCGCTTAGCATTATACTCTCAAGATCCATCCATGTTGTCACAAATGTTCCTATATCACCATTTCTTACCGCCGAATAGTATTCCATTGTGTATATATACCACCGCTTCTTTATCCATTCATCCATCGAAGGACATTTTGGTTGTTTCCATGTCTTGGCCACCGTAAACAAAGCTGCAATGAACATTGGAGCACATGTGTCTTTATGTATAAATGTTTTCAAATTTTTTGGGTAGATACCCAGGAGAGTGATTGCTGGGTCATATGGTAATTCTATTCGTAATTTTTTAAGGAACCTCCACACTGCCTTCCATAACGGCTGCACCAATCTACATTCCCACCAAGAGTGTATGAGGGTTCCTTTTTCTCCACAGCCTTTCCAACACTTGTTACTATTTGTCTTGTTGATGATAGCCATTCTGACTGGGGTGAGGTGATATCATTGTGGGGTTTTTTTGCATTTCTCTAATGATTAGTGATGTTGAACATTTTTTCATATGTCTATTTGCCATTTGTATGTCCTTTTTGGAGAAATGTCTCTTCAGGTCCTCTGCCCATTTTTCAATTGGGTTGTATTTTTGTTGTCAAGCTTCATGAGTTCCTTGTATATTTTGGATATTAGCCCCTTATCGGAGGCACTGTTTGCAAAAATCTTCTCCCATTCAGTTGGTTGCCTCTTTATTTTGTCGATGGTTTCTTTTGCTGTGTAGAAGCTTTTAAGTTTCATATAGTCCCATTACTTAATTTTAGCTTTTACTTCCATTGCCTTTGGAGTCAAATTCATAAAATGCTCTTTGAACCCAAGGTCCATAAGTTTAGTACCTATGTTTTCTTCTATGCAGTTTATTGTGTCAGGTCTTATGCTTAAGTCTTTGATCCACTTTGAATTAATTTTGGTACATGGTGACAGATAGCAGTCCAGTTTCATTCCTTTGCATGTGGCTATCCTATTCTCCCAGCACCATTTATTGAAGAGGCTGTCTTTCTTCCATTGTATGTTTTTAGCTTCTTTGTCAAAAATTATCTGTCCATAGTTATGAGGTTTTATTTCTGGGTTCTCAATTCTATTCCATTGGTCTATGTGTCTGTTTTTCCGCCAATACCATGCTGTTTTGCTTATTGTAACCCTGTAGTACAAGCTAAAGTCAGGGAGTGCGATACCTCCAGTATTGTTCTTTTTTCTTAAGATTGCTTTGGCTATTCGGGGTCTTTTGTGGTTCCAAACAAATCTGATGATTTTTTGTTCTATTCCTTTAAAAAATGCCATTGGGATTTTGGCGGGGATTGCATTAAATCTGTGTACTGCTTTGGGTAATATGGCATTTTAACTATGTTGATTCTTCCGATCCAGGAGCATGGAATGTCTTTCCATTTCTTTGTGTCTTCTTCAACTGTTTTCAAAAATGTCTTATAGTTTTCAGCATATAAATCCTTCACATCCTTGGTTAAGTTTATTCCTAGGTATTTTATTCTTTTTGCTGCAATTGCAAAGGGAATTGTTTTTTGTATTTCCTTTTCTGAGATTTCATTGTTAGTATATAGGAATGCAATGGACTTTTGTAATTTGATTTTGTAGCCAGCAACTTTACTGTATTCGTTGATTGTTTCTAACAGCTTTTTGGTGCAGTCTTTAGGGTTTTCTATATAGAGCATCAGGTCATCTGCAAAGAGTGATAATTTAACTTCTTCATTCCCAATTTGGATGCCTTTTATTTCTTTCTCTTGCCTGATGGCTCTGGCAAGGACTTCCAACACTATGTTGAAAAGCAGAGGTGATAGGGGACAGCCCTGTCGTGTTCCTGAACGTAGAGCAAAGGGCTTCAGTTTTTCACCATTAATTATGAGATTAGCTGAGGGCTTGTCATGTATGGCCTTTATTATCTTAAGGTATTTTCCTTCTATACCTATTTTATTAAATATTTTAATCATAAATGTATGTTGTATCTTGTCAAATGCTTTTTCCGCCTCAGTTGATATAATCATATGATTTTTGTCTTTTATTTTGTTTATGTGATGTATCACATTGATGGATTTGCGGATGTTGAACCATCCTTGTGCCCCGGGGTGAACCCCACTTGGTCGTGATGAATAATTTTTTTTAATGCATTGTTGTATCCGATTTGCTAGAATTATGTTTAGGATTTTTGCATCTGTACTCATCAGAGATATTGGTCTGTAGTTTTTTTTGTGTGTGTTGTCCTTCCCAGGTTTTGGTATCAGGGTATTGTGGGCCTCATAAAATGAGTTAGGGAGTACTGTCTCTTCTTCAGTTTTTTGGAAGAGTTTGAGCAGGATTGGTATTAGATCCTGTTTTAAGGTTTGGTAGAATTCACTGGTGAAGCCATCTCGTCCCGGACTTTTGCGTTTGGGAAGATTTTAGATGAGTGATTCAATTTCGTTACTGGTGACCGTTCCATTTAGATTGTCCAGTTCTTAATGGTTCAGCCTTGGAAGGCTATATGTTTCTAAGAGCTTGTCCATTTCTTCTAAGTTATTGAATTTGGTGGCATATAGTCCTTCATAGTATTCTTGGATGATCCTTTGTATTTTGTGGTGTCCGGGATAACGTCCCCTTTTTCATTTCTGATTTTGGTAATCAGTGTATTCTCTCTTTTTATCTTAGTGAGTCTAGCCAAGGATTGTCAATTTGGTTAATCTTTTCAAAGAACCAGCTCTTTGTCACATTAATTTTTTCTATTGTCTTTTTGTTCTCTATTTCATTTAGTTCTGCTCTGATTTTTGTTATTTCCTTTCTTCTGCTGACCTTGGGTTTCATTTGTTCTTCTTTTTCTAGTTCTGTAAGGTGTAACATGACGTTATTTATTTGGGATTTTTCTTGTTTTTGAGATAGGCCTGTAATGATATAAATTTCCGTTTTAAAACTGCTTTCGCTGCATCCCAAAAATTTTGGTAGGATGTATTTCTATTGTGATTTGTTTCTATGTATCTTTGATCTTTCCTCTAATTTCTTCTTTGACTCAGTCGTTCTTTAAAAGTATGTTGTTTAATCTTCATGTATTTCTGTTTTTTCCTGCTTTCTTTTCACAGTTGATATCCAATTTCAAAGCCTTGTGATCAGAGAATATGCTTCATATGATTTCAATCTTCTTAAATTTGCTGAGGCTGATTTTATGTCCCAATATATGGTCTATCCTTGAGAATCTTCCACGTACACTCGAAAAGAATGTCTAGTCTGATGTTTTAGGATGAAGTGCTCTCTATATGTCAATTATGTCCATTTCATCTAATGTGTCATTTAGGGCTGCTATTTCGTTATTTATTTTCTGTTTGGATGATCTATCCATAGCTGTCAATGATGTATTTAAGTCCCCTAGTATAATTGTGTTTTGGTCAATTTCTCCCTTTAATTCTGTTAGTAGTTGCTTGGTATATTTTGGTGCTCCCTGATTGGGGACATATATATTGATGACTGTTATGTCTTCTTGTTGTATAGTCCCCTTTACCATTATGAAATGTCCATCTTTGTCTCTTGTTACCTTTTTCACCCTGAAGTCTGTTTCATCTGATATCATTATGGCTACACCTGATTTTCTCAGGGTACCATTTGCTTGGAGTGTCAATTTCCACCCTTTCACAGTGAGTCTATGCTTGTCCTTGTAGCTGAGAAGTGTCTCTTGGAGACAGCATATGGTTGGGTTTATTTTTTTGATCCAATCTGCTACTCTGTCACTTTTGATTGGTGAGTTCAGTCCATTTACATTTAGCGTGATTATTGATACGTGAGGATTACCTGTCATTCAATTTTTGTTTTCTGGTAAGGCTGTGTCTTCATTGTTTTTTTGCCTTTTTGTTGTTGTCTATTATTTCTGTGTGGTGGTATTCTATGATGTTTCCCTCTGTTTCTTCTTTTATTACACTATATATTTCAGTTGTGGATTTTTTTTTTTTTTGAGTGGTTGCCCTTAAGTTTATGTAAAAGAAAGTTTGGTATTTAGAGTATTCCATTTTCTTCAGCACACTTACTTTCTCCATTCTCATATTCCAGTTCAGGCCTTTACTCTTCCCCTTTTTATGTTACCACAAATTGTCCCTGTTGATGGTGGTTGAATAGACTTCTTTAGTATTTCTTGTAGTGCAGGTCGTGTATTAGAAAATTTCCTCAGCTTCTGTATGTCTGCAAAGGTCTTTATTCTTCATTCATATCTAAAGGGTATCTTTGCTGGATATATTATTCTTGGCTCATAATTTCTCTCTTTCAATAGTTTGAATATTTGTTTCCACTCCCTCCTGGCTTGTAGAGTTTCTGTTGAAAAATCTGATGACAATCTAATGGGCTTTCCTTTGTAGGTTACCGTCTTCTTTTCCCTGGCTGCCTTGAGAATTCTTCCTTTGTCATTGATTTTAGACAGCTTCAATACAATGTGCCTTGGAGAAGGCCTGTTGGGATTGAGGTAATTAGGTGTTCTATTTGCTTCTTGGATTCGAGGATCCAGTTCTGTCCACAAGTTTGGGAAGTTCTCATCAACAATTTGTTTGAATATATTCTCTGTTGCCTTCTCTCTTTCTACTCCTCTGGTATGCCCATTATTCTTATATTGCTTTTACTGATTGAGTCAGAAAGTTCTTGTAGAATTCTTTCATTTTTTTTAAGTCTCAAGTCTCTTTCTTCTTCCATCTGTTTAATTTGTAGGTTTCTATCTTCGATGTCACTGATTCTTTGCTCCATCTGGTCAACTCTACTACCTAAACTGGTTATTTCATTCTTAATTTCTTCTATTGAGTTCTTAGTCTCCAGAAATTCTATTTAGTTCTTTTTAAAAATTTCAATCTCTTTTGTAAAATGCTAATGTTGTTCTTTAATTGCGTTTCTGAGTTCATTAAATTGCCTTTCTGTGTTTCCTTGCATCTCGTTGAGTTTTTTTCAGAACTGCATTCTTGAATTCTCTGTCATTTAAGTCACATATTTCCATATCTTTAAGTTCCTTTTCTGGAGACTTTTCACTTTCTTTCTGAGCTGTCTTGTTGCCTTGGTTATTCATGGCAATTACTGATTTATTATTTCTCTTCCTAGACATCTACAGGAGTGGCTTCTGCAACAGGTTGATAGGAAGAGGTCTTTCTTTTGTGTTCCAATACCTGTTGGTAGAATGTTTTATTTTCTCTTGGACTGCAGTCTTTTTTTCTCTGTCTCACACAGTAGTGCTATGTTTTCTCTGCACTATTCCAGCTTCTCACACAATGGGGGGATTCCCTGGGAAATGGGCTTCTCCTCTGTTAACAGTTCTCCTGGGTCATAGGGCGCCCCGTCCCTGTGGGGATGCGGTTAGCTTTTGAAATTCCAAAGCTCTTTCTGCACGAGATTCAGAGCCCGTATGTTTCAGCAGTTCTGTTTTGTTCTGCAGGGATCCGCCCAGATAGTTGGGACCAGGGGCGTGGTTAGTTGTAAGAGGTGGCTCAGATCAATGGCGTTGACCACCACCACAGCCGGTCCTGCTTCCACAGCTCCCTCCCCTTTGCCGGTTCTAGTTTGGCTGCTAATCTGTGTCTGCAGTCCACAGTTCTCAGAACAGCAAGTGTTCTGTTCTTTTGATCTGACACTGCTACTGTTCTGCTTCTAGCACTGGGCAGTTGGGGGTGGGGCGAGCTCTGGGAGGGTAGAGAGGGGGTGGCTAGTCTCAGTGCCTAAGTCTTCCGTTCTCTGCTCAGCAATGAGGGTTTAAACCACCGTTTTCAGCCTTCTTTCCTCAGTCTTTTCTCCTAGGTCTCTGCCATGAACATTGGGTTCAGCTGTGTTATATGCTGCCCCCTCAGCCCTGTGGGCCATAAGCGGAACCCTAGCTGTCCGAGTTCTTCCCTCTCCCACAACTGCAGTAGTTCCGGGATGCAGCGAGCTTGGAGCACTGAGCCAGGTCTGTGTCCTGCTTTCTTGAGGCTCCATCTCCACACTTCTCCCTTCCCTCCTGCTCTGCTAGCGTGATTTTCCCACCTTTAGGTGAATTCAGTAGTGGGCCTGTTTGTCTTGCCTGTCTGCTGTGCAGGGAGTCCTTTGTGGAGTTATTGTTGTTCAATTAGTTGTAAATTTCAGGGGAGCTTTACAGAGGCTCACCTCACGCCGCCCTTTTGATCGAGATTCTGCTTTTCTAATGCTAAAACTGATATTCTTAATAAACTCCCCTAGTATTAAAGATCTAAATGTAAAAATTTAACCCTCACAAGTCCTAGGTGAAAACAGATAAATTCCTATATAATTTGGAGTGTGAAAAAGCCTTTTTATACTATGACTCAAAATCTAGATGCAATTTAAAAAAATTAATAAATTTCACTACAGAAAAATAAGAAAATTTTTACATGGCATAAAGGCCATGTAAAGCATAGTCAAAAATAAAATAAAATGTACAATCAAGGTCAAAGTTAAATATGTTAAACTGGGAGGAAATATTTGTAATATATATCATAGACAGAGGACTAATATAGCTGATGTTTAAAGAACTCTCAAGAAGCAAAGTAAAAGAATTAAACGTTCCATAGATAAATGGGTAAAACATATGAAGAGTTCACAAAAATATAAATGGCTTTTAAATAAATGAGTAGACGCTATTTTCCCTCATAATTACAGAAAGGCAAATTAAACTACAAGATACCATTTCTCATTTATCAGACTGGCAAATGTTCAAAAACTTGATAAGACAGTTTGTTGGTGAGTCCCTGGGGAAATAGTTGTGCTCATACATTGCCAGTGGGAGTAAAAATGGTACAACATTGTGGAGTGAAATCTAGCAATATCTAATAAAACTACAAATATTTTACACACTGAAGTAGCAATCTTACCTCTGTAGATCTACCCTGAAGCTACATCTCTAACAACAACAACAACAACAACAACAAATATGCACAGGGTTATTAACTAGGTATTATTTCAAAAAGCAAAATATTGGAATTGCACATTCACAAGAAACTGGTTCAATAAACGACGCAATGTAGTGCTATAAGCTGTAAAAAGAATGAGGAAGATCTTTATGAAATCACGCAGAATGATTTCTAGCATATATTGTTAAATTTGAAAAAGATGCAAAGAATATTATACACTAAATACATATATATATATATTTATCTATTTCATAACAAATTACTACTAAACTTAGTGGCTTTACACAACAAGAAATATTTATTATCTCAGTTTTTTAAGACAACCCTATTGAGGTATAATTGATATACAATCAACTGCACATACTTAATGTATACAATTTCATGAGTTTGGACATATGTATACACCTGTGAATCCATCACCTCTAAAAGTTTCCTTGTGTCCTTTTGTTTGCTTTTGTGGTAAGAACATTAACATGAGATCTGTCCTCTTAACAAAGTTTTGAGTGTACAATACGGAATTGTTAACTGTAGGCCCTATACTGTGCAGTAGATCCCATCTTGCATACCGGAAACTCCATGCCAATGAAACGACAACTTCTCATTTTCCTCTTCTCTCATCCTTTGGTAACCACTGTTCTATTTTTTGCTTCTATGTGGGTTAGGAATTTGGGAACAGCTTAATTGGGTGGTTCTGGATTGGGAACTCTCATGGAGTTGCAACCAAAATGTTAGTCATGAAGTCTTTCCTGGGTCTGAAAGGTTTGCTTTCAACATGGCTGGCAAATTGATACTGGCTGTTGGTGGACGGCCTGTAACTTTTCATGTAGACTTGTCCACAGGACTGCTTAGATGTTCTTCAACTTCCCTAAAATCAAACAACCGAAAAGACTGCAGAGTAGAGGCTGCAATGTCTTTTTTTTTTAATTTAAGATTTTTTATTGAGGAAGGGGAACAGGACTTTATTGGGGAATAGTGTGTACTTCCAGGACTTTTTTCCCCCCCAAGTCAAGCTGTTGTCCTTTCAATCTTAGTTGTGGAGGGTGCAGCTGAGCTCCAGGTCCAGTTGCCATTGCACAGCCCACCATGCTTGCGGGAGTCGAACCGGCAACCTTGTGGTTGAGAAGACGCGCTCCAACCAACTGAGCCATCCCGGAGCTCAGTGGCAGCTCAGCTCAAGGGGCCATGTTCAAACTTAGTTGCAGGGGGCAGAGCCCACCATCCCTTGTGGGACTCAAGGTGTTGAACCAGCAACCTTGTGGTTCAGAGCCCACTGGCCCATGTGGGAATTGAACCAGCAGCCTTCGGAGTTAGGAGCCCGGAGCTCCAACTGCCTGAGCCAACGGGTCGGTCCCTGCAATGTCTTTTATAAACTAGGCTATGTTCATAGAGTTCAGTCATATTAAAAGTGGGAGGAGACTGGCATAAATGCCAGAAGGCAGGAATCTTAGTGAAAGGAAGGGCTTTTCAAGGTTGGAGCACATGTGTGCATGCATGCATGCGTGTGTGTGTGTGTGTGTGTGTGTGTGTATGTGTGGTGTATACATGTGTACACTTTTTGAGTAAGAAAGAAGGAAAAGTAAGAATAGATTTTAGAATTTCTCCTTCTTGGTTGAATGACAGCAGCTCAAATTTAAAAAGCCAGATACATTATAAAAGTGTATTTTAATAGACTTTGGAGATCATGTAAATAATAAAGAAAATAATTGAAATTCCAGAGCGAGTGGAGTCCTGAGGGAAGCTGATCATTGCCAGTGATTTTCTTCTCTGGAGGCATTTGTTGATTCTAGGCCTAGCCTTATGCTTAGTCTTGGCCCCCTGTCAGAGGGACTCTACTGGGGAAATGGAAGCCTTAGGAATCACGCAGAGCTGGTGTGACAGATTGGAAACTCAAGGAACTCCAAATGTATGGTAAGTTTATCCCATAGGATATTTTTCTGAGATTGGGGCTGTGTACAGGAAGCTGGGGAGCTAGGCCAACCACTTGGAAAAAGGAGAGTAAATTATTCTATAATCTCGTGGGGCTAAGGGGACTAAGTCCTGCTAGAGAGAGGGCCCTACTCAAATATACAGCCTGCCTTTTCCTCAAGTTATTTCCCAGATTTTGAAACTGCATGGGGCAGGAGTCTAACGAACTAAACTTAAAATCTTCAAAGGTCACAACTAAATTCTAGCAAAAATAATGTATTTAAAAGGAAACAGGATGAACAAATGAAGAAACAAAAACTCATAGACACAGACAATAGTTTAGTGTTTACCAGAGGGTAAGAGGGGTGGAGGGTGGTAGACGAGGGTAAACAGGATCAAATATATGGTGATGGAAAGAGAACTGAATCTGGGTGGTGAACACAAAATGTGATATATAGATGATGGATTACAGAACTGTACACATGAAATCTATGTAACTTTACTAATAATTGTCACCTCAATAAACTTTAATTAAAAAGTAAATAAATAAAAGGAGACTGGACATGGCAGAGACAGGGCTAGGAAACTGGAAGCTAAAATAAGAAATATCCAAACTGAAGTGCAGAGAAAAGAAAGGGGAAAGAAACAAAAGAAGCAAAAGAAACACATGTAACATAACTAAAAGATTTAATATACATCTAATTGGAAAATTGGAGCCCCAGACAGAGAAGAGAGAATGAATGGGCAGAAGCAATATTGGAAGAGATAACGTCTGCGAAACTTCCTATTGTGAAAGATATGCCACAGATTCAAGATGCTTGATGAATCACTAGGAAGATAAACATAAAGGGAAAAAGACACCAGGCACATCATAGTCAACCTGTTGAAAAGTAAAGATAAAAAAGAAAAACATTAAAAGATTCAGTAAAAAAACCATTATCTTAAAAAGAACAACAATAAGATTAAAGAGAACCTTTGCAACATAAACAAAGGAAGACAGAAGACAATGTAAATATCTTTAAAGTGCTGAAAGGAACAGCCAAACAAACTATAATTCAGTACACAATGGAATAAAAATATTCAATCTAAAAGAAAATAAGGAAAGGATAATAAAGAACATATGACACAAATAGAAAAAATAAGATATTAATATTAAAACTATCTAAAGTATATTAGTAATTACATTGACTTTAAATGGACTAAACAATCCAAAGAATAGATAAACATTGTCAGGCTGAATGAAAAAACCACAATTATGTGCCATTTATAGGAGCATATACATCTTATAACGTCAACAGATGCAGAAAATGATGGGTAAAATTCAATATGTTTTCAACTCTCAGCAAGCTAGGAATAGAAGGATCTATATTTATTTTTAATTTATTGGGATGACAATCGTTAGTGAAATTACATAGATTTCAGGTGTACAATTCTGTATTACATCATCTATAAATCCCATTGTGTCTTCACCACCCAGAGTCAGTTCTCCTTTCATCACCATATATTTGATGCCCCTTACCCTCATCTCCCACCCCCCACCCCGCTTACCCTCTGGTAACCACTAAACTATTGTCTGTGTCTATGAGTTTTTGTTTCTCATTTGTTTGTCTTGTTCTTTTGTTGTTTTTGATTTATATACCACATATCCGTGAAATCATAGGGTTCTCTGCTTTTTCTGTATGACTTATTTCGCTTAGCATTATACTCTCAAGATCCATCCATGTTGTCACAAATGTTCCTATATCATCTTTCCTTAACGCGGAATAGTATTCCATTGTGTATATATACCACAACTTCTTTATCCATTCATCCATGGAAGGACATTTTGGTTGTTTCCATGTCTTGGCCACCGTAAACAAAGCTGCAATGAACATTGGAGCACACATGTCTTTATGTATAAATGTTTTCAAATTTTTTGAGTAGATACCCAGGAGAGTGATTGCTGGGTCATATGGTAATTCTATTCGTAATTTTTTTAGGAACCTCCACACTGCATTCCATAAGGGCTGCACCAGTCTGCATTCCCACCAACAGTGTATGAGGGTTCCTTTTTCTCCACAGCCTCTACAACACTTGTTACTATTTGTCTTGTTGATGATAGCCATTTTGACTGGGGTGAAGTGATATCTCATTGTGGTTTTTATTTGCATTTCTTTGATGATTAGTGATGTTGAACATTTTTTCATATGTCTATTTGTTGGTAGAATGTTTTATTTTCTCTCTGACTGCAGCCTTTTTTTTTTCTCTCTCACATGGTAGTGCTGTTTTCTCTGCACTATTCCAGCTTCTCACACAATGTGGAGATTCCCTGGGAGACGGGCTGCTCCTCTGTTAATAGCTCGCCTGGGTCACAGGGCACAGTGTCCGTGTGGGGATGCGGAGAGCTTTTGAAGTTCCAAAGTGTTTCCTGCACCAGATTCAGAGCCTGTATGTTTCAGCAGTTCTGTTTACTCCTGCAGGGATCCGCCCAGATAGGTGGGGCCAGGGGCGGGGTGAGTTGTGAGAGGTGGCCCAGAGCAATGGCAGCAACCACCACCACAGCTGGTCCTCCTCCACAGTTCCCTCCCCTTTGCCAGAACCAGTTGGGCTCGAATCTGCATCTGCAGTCCACAGTTCTCAGAACAGCAAATATTCTGTTCTTTTGATCTGACACTGCCACTGCTCTGCCCCTAGCACTGGGCAGGTGGGGGCGGGCCGAGCTCTGGGAGGGTAGGGAGGGGACAGCTAGTCTCAGTGCCCAAGACTTCTGTTCTCTGCTCGGCAGTGAGGGGTCAAACCACTGTTTCCAGCTTTCTTCCCTCAGTCATTTCCCCGAGGTCTCTGCTGTGAGCGTTGGGTTCAACTGTGTTATATAGTGTCTCTTCAGCCCTGTGGGCCATAAATGGAGCCCTAGCAGTCCGAGTTCTTCCCTCTCCCGCAGCTGTGGTAGTTCCGGGATGCAGCGAGCTCGGAGCACTGAGCTAGGTCTGTGTCCTGCACCCGCATGGCTCCGTCTCTGCACTTCTCCCTTCCCTCCTGCCCCGCTAGCGTGATTCTCCCACCTTTATGTGAATTCAGTAGTAGGCCTCTTCGTTCTGTCTGTCCGCTGTGCAGGGAGTCCTTTGTGGAGTTATTGTTGCTTGACTAGTTGTAAACTCCAGGGGAGCTCTACAGAGGCTCACCTCACCCTGCAATTTTGATTAAAGCTCTCTATATTTAATTCGATGATGTAAATCTACCAAAAACCTAGCACCATATTTAATTGTAAAATAGTGAATACTTTTCATCTAAGATTAAAAACAAAGTAAATATTGTTTTTATCACTTCTATTCGACATTTTTCTGAAGATGCTAGTTAGGACAAAGGGCAAGCAAAAGAAAGAAACACTATAATAACCAGTGAGAAAGAAAAAATATTATTCATATGTAGCATGACTGCAAATGTAGGAAATCTGAGAGAATCTATAAATAATCACTGTTAATAAGTAAATATCAGGGTGGGCAGTTAGCTCAGTTGGTTAGAGTGTGGTGCTGATAACACTAATTTTGCCAGTTCGATCTTGCATGGGCCACTGTGAGCAGCACCCTCCTTAAAGAAAGCAAAAAACAAAAAAGCACAAGTATGTTTAAAAAAATATGTGAATATCATAAGGTTACTGGATACAGGGACAATTTAAAAAATTCTCTTTCCTGCAAACAAATAATTGAGATAGAACTGAACTGAAATAAGAAACACAATTGAAAGTAGCATTAAAATATCAAATCTAGTGAGAGCTATGCAAATCTTCTGCTGAAAACTATAAAATAGCATTGACAAAATTAAAGGCAAATAAATGAAAGGATATCGCATGTTCAACGGTGGAAATCTCACTTTTTACAAATGTAATTTCTTTCCAATTTAAGCTACAGATTCAATAAAATACTAATCAAAATTCTAGAAGTTTTTTTGTGGTAATTGACAGTTTGATTTTAAATACACTGTATATGGAAATGCAAAAGATCTAGCATAACCAAGGTAATCATGAAGAACAAAAAAGCAGAAGGATTTACACTATCATATATCAAGGCCAATGATAAAGTAAAAATTAAGGAAGAGTGCTACTAATGAAAAAAAAGATCAATAAAATAGAAAAGAGAACCTAGAAATAGCTCTACGCACAGACAATAGTTTAGTGGTTACCAGAGGGTAAGGGGGGAGAGGGGTGGTAGATGACGGTAAAGGGGATCAAACATATGGTGATGGAAGGAGAACTGACTCTGGGTGGTGAACACACAATGGGATTTATAGATGATGTAATACAGAATTGTACACCTGAAATCTATGTAACTTTACTAACAATTGTCAGCCCAATAAACTTTAATTAAAAAAAAAAAGGAAAGAAAAGAAATAGCTCTGCTCATACACTGCCATCTGTTTATGACAAAGGCACCACTACAATTCAGTGGGATAGGGATTATCTGAATGGAAAAGAAAATAAATCTTAATCCATAACTCATCTTGCAACACAAAATTAATTTGACATGAACCATAGATCTAAGTGTAAAAGCTTCTAAAACAATAAAGCTTCTAGAAAAAAGAAGAGAATATCTTCATGAATTTTGGGTAGGGGTTATTTTCTTAAACATGAAACGAAAGTATAATATAAAGGGAAAAATGATCAATTGATATAAGTGTCTAGGCGATTAATAGTTCTGCTTGAATTGAGCAGTAGTTTTCCATGGACTTTATTTAATCACAGGCCATGGCAGCACTAAGAGACACTCTAGTGGATCTCTTATATCCATACATATTTTCTCTTATATCCATTTTGGAGTAGCAGTTCAATTTCCTCTTGGTAATTAGGATCAATCACCCCAACCAGTAAGGTAACTCCCTTCTTGGTTTGTTGACACAGAGGCATGAGGAACTCAAAGTGGCTTGGTGGGAGTCTTAGCTATCAGTTCAATGGAATCATGCTGTCTCCCAGTGGAAGCATTCCACCCATCGGTGCTAAGGTTTCTAGACCAGCAGAGCATAAGGTCATGGGGACATGAAGAAAAAGTTTTTCTAGTGGGTAACTCAGCGTAATTGACTATACCACTGCCATTTCCATGCCTTGATTCCTGAACTTGTGAACCCCAGCTGTGGGAGAAAAAGCACAATACATTCGATACTGATTTATAATAGAACATGTGCCACTTCATGGAGAACAGTGCCCCAGCTCTGCAAGGTATTGCCACCTAGCTGGTGTTGTAATTGAATCTTCAAAAGACCATTCCACTGTTCTATCAAGCCAGCTGCTACAGGATGGTAGGGAACATGGTAAGGTGAGTGAATACCATGATAACAGGCCCATTGCTGCACTTTAATTTGCTATGAAGACCCATGATCAGAAGCAATGCTGTGTAGACTACTATATTAGATGAGGCATTCTGTAAGTCCACTGATTGCAGTCTTGGCAGAAGCATTTTGTGTAGGGAAGGCAAATCCATATCCAGACAAAGTGTCTATTCCAGTAAGAACAAAACATTGTCCCTTGCATAATAGAAATAGGCCAGTGTAATCAACCCACTATTTGGTAGCTGACTGATCACCCCAGGAAATGGCGCCATAGCGGAGACTCACTGCTGGTCTCTCCTGCTGGAATATTGGGCACTTAGTAGTGGCTGTAGCCAGGGTGGGCATGGTGAGTGGAAGTCCATGTTGCTGAACCCATGCATACTTTCCATCCCTTCCATCATGGCCACTTTGTTCATGAGCTCATCGAGTGATGACAGAGGTATCGGGAAAGAGATTGACTAGTATCCACAGAACAGGCCATATTATCCACTCGATTAATAAAATCCTCTGCTAAACTCATGTTTGGTGAACATTCATATGGAACACAAATATCTTTACAATTTTTTGGCATTGAAAGAGGCATATCCACATACCTCTTCCCCAGACCTCCTTGTCACCAATTTTTCAATCATGTTCTTTCTAGGTCCCTCAACATCAAGCCAAATCATTAGACACTGACCATGAATTAGTATATAATCACAGGTTTGGCTGTTTTTTTCCAAGCAAAATGAACAAGTAGGTGCACTGATCAAAGTTCTGCCCACTGGGTGGATTTCTCTTCACTCTTGCCCTTCAGGAATGTCCCAGAAAGGGGCTGTAGTGCTGTAGTGGACTACAGGTTGTGCTGATATATTATGCCGAACAATCTGTTAATCAGGCCTGAGTTTTCTCTTCCTCTATTTAAAAACTGATTGTTGGAAACTCCCCATGAGGCCATAGGTGTGCACTGGGAGAAAGGAAGTAGTGTAGCCAGAGTAGGCACCATGGATATTTGGACCACTTCCTTATGTAACTCTTTTTTGCCTTCAGGGCCTGCTTCTGCCTGATCTCAACTATACCACTTCCATTTGATGATGGAGTGATTCTTTGTACATGCAACTTTATGGTTTGGTTGCTCAGACAACACTCAGTTCATGAAGGGCAGCTCAGATTGCATGGTAACTTGGCGGTTCACGATTAAGCATTCAGTTTCTACTAGGGCACAGTAGCAAACAAAAAGCCGTATAACAAAAAAAGAGTATTATCCACAGAGGATGGCAAACCTTTGCTCCAAAATCCTAATGGTTCCCACTGTGATTCACTTATAGAGGCCTGCCAAAGCTTCCAAATAGCATCTCCATCTGTCACTGCCACTTCAAATATCATCAAATCTGCTGGATCATATGGCCCAAGTAGCAGAACTGGTTCTAGTGGTTTTCACTAATAGGTATTGAGAAAAAAGCATTTGCCAGATAGATTTCCATATACCAGGTTACGAGGGAATGTGCTAATTTGCTCAAGCAATGAAGCCACATCTGAAACAGCAACTGCAGTTGGAGTTACCACTTGGTTAAGTTTACAATAATCCACTTCCATTTGACAAGATCCATTGGTCTTCTGCACAGAGCAAAGAAGCAAGTTGAATGGAACCACCACTTCTGCAATTTTAGGTCCTTTATGGTGGCACTAATTTCTGCAACCCTTGAGGAATGTGGTATTGCTTTTGGTTTACTGTTTTCCTCTGAAAGGGCAGTTCCAGTGGCTTCTATTTGGACCTTCCTACTATAATAGTCTTTACAGATTAGGGAAGCAATGTGCGGATTGTACCAGTTGCTGAGTATGCCTATAACAATTATGCATTCTGGCAGTAGAG
This sequence comes from Rhinolophus hipposideros, assembly GCF_964194185.1. Lineage (NCBI taxonomy): Eukaryota > Metazoa > Chordata > Mammalia > Chiroptera > Rhinolophidae > Rhinolophus > Rhinolophus hipposideros. The sequence goes on along the minus strand of NC_138070.1, from coordinate 33,367,999 downwards.
AAATAACCATTGAATGGATTAAAGGATTCACTGGACCCACAGTGAGGTGGACATGAGCTAAAACTCCATTGATTGCCTAACCGCCATAAGTACCTACTTTAACTTGTGGACCACAGTGACTTTTGGGTCTCCTAGAGTTAGTATTAGTTTGAACCAGTGTCCAGCAATCCCTGAAAAGTCTTTCTTTCCCTCAATGCAATGTTACTATGTAACTCTCTTTGAGTAAGACGGGGAAAAAAATTAACAGTATATACATTTTTGGTAGTGTAGCAGGGTCCTTCTTCAAGGGGATTTGGCCTCCCTTTCATTCAAGAAGTTCTGCATCTGTACACTAGTTCAAGTTGGAATTGGTAGAAAGGCCATGACTGATTTTGATGTGAGTTGGAGTTCTGTTCACTTGACCTAGAATTCTTCCACTTATATAGATCAAACAAGAATTTAGTAGAGAGCCCATCTCTTTTACTTCTAAGGAAACCATGAACAACTAGCCAACACCATACGTTTCTACAAGTTATGCTCTACTTATTACTGTTTTGATTATGCTTTCCATTACAGTAACCATGCCCACCTTGCCTTTGGTGACTAAGTGTTGCCCCTTGGTCCCTACTATCCGGGACCCAAATATTCTCATTGCATTCACTTTCCCAAATTCAATGGCAGCAGTTTCCACTGCAATTTATGATCTATAGAGAAGAGTTACCCCAGAGCTCTTCAAGGATGCTGGGGCTCCCCTCACAAATCTGTTTCTCAGTGTCATGGTGAATATTGTGTCCCCTCAACCCTCCAGTGGTAGGTGAGCATGTCTTACATGATAAATACATTCTAGCATTCCAATCTCCCTAAACTTTTGAATATTTTCCTCTATAGTATACCAAGGCAGTTCTGGTATTTCAAACTAATCTAGTGTAGTTCAAACTAATCACCTTTTGATACATGTTTCAGCCAAACAACCAAACTGTTAGAGCCCTTTCCAACTCTCCGAGCTGCAATATTAAATGCAGAATCTCTGCTTAGTAGGCCCATATCAATAAATTCGGCCAGATCCAACTTTGTGTTTCTTCCACCATTATCTTGTACCCTTAATATTCATCCATACATGTGTTCCCAAATTTGCATTAGTATAAATTGAAAGAATTATGTTATTTTGCAGTGTAGTGCAACTCCTCTTTGGTCACAGTTTGTACCCCACCTGTTAGGGACGGCTGGGACTTGAGTGTAGTTATAAATCTAGAAGCAAAGATGGGTATGGGGAGGGATTCTGAGGAGAATAAGCAAGGTCTTGCAAGGCAAGTACCTTGGGGTAGGCCAGTATAGTTTCCTCAGAGAAATCACAGTTAATCTCTTCAGACAGACAGAAAGACTGCTTCCATTGGCAAAGAAGGCTAAGAAGTATTTAGGAGTTCAATGTCCCCAGCTTCATCAGGATCTTTCCATATTTCCCCATACCAATTTTCAGGATCCCATTACTTCTCAATCAATACCTTCAAATTGATACATTAACAGTAGACACCTTGTGAGGTTTGAAATTCAATTTGTGTTGTAATTCAGCCATTTTCAGGATAAGACTGAGTTTTGCTTTAAAAAAATCTCAGCACTGTGGCTATAGGAGACAAAAGTTTCTTTCAGGGCAGACATAGAAACTCTCAGGTCATTTATGCAGTGCTTAATGTGGGTATCTCTCTATTCATCCTTTTCTTTCCCATTTCCTCTAGCGTAATTAGGAGTAGCCAACCAAACTCATTATACTTGTTAATTTGACAAAGCTGTTCTAAAGTACCAAATACAAGGTCACACAGAACCTAGCCCTTTATAAGGATTTAATTAGCAATATCCAATGGTTGTATTTTGCGTATCTCTGTTGCCACATCATGTCATGGACTATGAATGCTCTCTTTACTACTGGAGAAATGATTCCAGAAATCCCAGAGTCAATTTAGAAAACTCATTCTTAAGATATTGTTCTAGAACTACTCTTGGTACTAAAGTCTGTACCTTATTCAGATTTCTCTAGATAAGCAGAATCAATAGGACATCTATATAACCTTTCTATCTATCTATCTATCTATCTATCTATCTATCTATCTATCTATCTATCTATCTATCTATCATCTATCTATCATCTATCTATCTATCTATCTATCTATCTATCTATCTATCTTCTATCTATCTATCTGTTTATCATCTATCTGTCTATCATATATCTATTATCTATCTATCTTCTATCTATCTATCTATCTATCTATCTATCTTCTATCTATCTATCTGTTTATCATCTATCTGTCTATCATATATCTATTATCTATCTATCTTCTATCTATCTATCTATCATCTATCTATCATCTATCTACCTACCTACCTAACTACCTACCTACCTATCATCTATCTATCTATCTATCTATCTATCTATCTATCTATCTATCTATCTATCATCTTCTATCATCTATCATCTATCTGTCTGTATACTGGGAGAGAGAAATTTATTTTAAAGAATTGACTTATGTGATTGTGGGGGTTGGCAAGTCCAAAGTTTTCAGGACAGGACAGCAGTTTGGAAACTCAGGGAGAATTTTTGCTATGCATTCTTGAAGCAGAATTCATTTATCTTTGGGGAACCTTAGGTTTTGCTCTCAAAGCCTTCAACAGAATGGATGAGTTCTACCTACATTACGGAGAGTAATCTGCTTTACTTAGAAATAACTGATTGTATATGTTAATCATATCTAAAAAAATACCTTCACAGCAACATCTAGACTAGTGTTTGACCAAAATAACTGCAAACTATAACTCAGACTAATTAACATATAAAATTAACCATCACAAGGAGAAAGAGAAAAATAGGTTTTCACAAGGGGAACAGCAACAATTAACAGCTGACTTCTGATCAGAAATAATGAAGACCAGAAGTCAGTAAAGTGACATATTGAAAGTTATGAAAGAAAAACAGTCATCCATGAATTTTATGCACATATTTGACAAAGCTATCCTTATAAAAGGTGAAATAAAGATATTTCCAAATAAAAAAAGGCAGACAATTTGTTGCCATCATGCTTGCATTACAAGAAATATTAAAGGAATTCCTTTTACTAACAAGAATGATAATTTATGGTGACTTACAGCCAAAGAAGAAATGAACAGTCATAGAAAAAGTAAATATGTGGGTAAATATGAGTCTATGTATCCCAGACAAGCAAAAGCTAAAAGAGTTCATCACTACTAAACCATCATTACAAGTAATGCTAAAGGGAATTCTTTAAGCAAAAAATAAAAGTTCAAAACTAGAAATAAGAAAATATATGAAAGAAAAAAATATTAGTAAAGGCAAATATAGTAAAGGTAATAACCAAGCACTTATAAAGCCAGTATGATAACAAAATAATAAGTAATACATACCACTAATTACTTTAAATGTAAATAGACTAAATGCTCCATTAAAAAAACATAGGGTGGCTGAATGGATAAAAAACAAGACCCACACATATGCTGCCTATATGAGACTCACTTGAAATCAAAACGCACACAGACTGAAAGTGGAGGGATGGAAAAAGATGTTCCATGCAAACAGAAATGAAAAGAAAGGTGAAAATTCACCCAAATAGTGATATGTAGACAAAATAGAGTTTAAATCAAAGGAATAGGAGAGATGTCATGAAAATGGCGGCATGAGGAGAGCCTCTGGAAATCTTCCCTAGAATTTACAACAAATTAAACAGCTATAACTCCACAAAGGACTCCCTGCACAGCAGACAGGGAAGATGAAGAGGCTCACTACTGAATTCACCTAAAGGTGGGCAAATTGCACGAGCAGGGGAAGAGGGAAGGGAGAAGTGCGGAGACGGAGCCGCTTGGGTGCAGGACGCAGACCTAGCTCAGTGCTCCAAGCTCCCTGCAACCCGAACTATCGCAGCTGTGGGAGAGGGAAGAACTTGGACTGCTAGGGCTCTGTTTATGGCTCACAGGGCTGAGGGGACAGCATATAACATGGCTGAACCCAATGCTCACGGCAGAGACCTCAGAGAAAAGACTGAGGGATGAAGGCTGAAAATGGTGGTTTAAGCCCTCACTGCCAAGAAGAGAAAGAAAGCCTTAGGCACTGAGACTAGCCGCCCTCTCCCTACCCTCCCAGAGATCACCCCGCCCCCACCTGCCCAGTGCTAGAAGCACAACAGTAGCAGTGTCAAATCAAAAGAACAGATATTTGCAGTTCTGAGAACTGTGGTCCACAGACACAGATTTACAGCCCAACTAGTTCTGGAAAAGAGGAGGGAGCTGTGGAAGCTGGACTGGCTGTGGTCGTGGTGGCCTCCATTGCTCTGTGCCACCTCTCACAACCCACCCCACCCATGTCCCCACCTATCTGGGTGGATCCCTGCATAAGAAACAGAACTGCTGAAACACATGGGCTCTGAATCTGGTGCAGGAAGAGCTTTGGAACTTCAAAATGACCCAGGTGAACTACTAACAGAGGAGAAGCCTGTCTTCCAGGGAATCCCTCCATTGATTGAGAAGCTGGAATAGTGCAGAGAAAACATAACACTACAGTGTGAGAGAGAAAAAAAGGCTGCAGTCAGACAGAAAATAAAACATTCTACCAACACGGACTTGAAAACAAAAGAAAGACCTCTTCCTATCAACCTGTTGCAGAAGCCACTCCTGTAGATGTCTAGGAAGAGAAATAATAAATCAGTAATTGCCATGAATAACCAAGGCAACAAGACAGCTCTGAAAGAAAGTGAAAAGTCTCCAGAAAAGGAGACATATGGAAATATGTGACTTAAATGACAGAGAATTCAAGATTGCAGTTTTGAAAAAAACTCAACAAGATGCAAGAAAACACAGACAGGCAGTTTGATGAACTCAGAAACACAATCAAAGAACAACATGAGCATTTTACCAAAGAGATTGAAATTTTAAAAAAGAACCAAATAGAATTACTGGAAATTAAGAACTTAATAGAATAAATTAAGAATGAAATAGCCAGCTTTGGTAATAGAGTTGACCAGACGGAGGAAAGAATCAGTGACATCAAAGATAGAAACCTGGAAATGATACAGATGGAAGAAGAGACTTGAGACTTAAAAGAAATGAAAGAAATCTACAAGAACTTTCTGACTCCACCAGGAAGGGCAATATAAGAATAATGGGCATACCAGAAAGAGAAGAAAAAGAGAAGGGAACAGAGAATATATTCAAACAAATAGTTGATGAGAACTTTCCAAACTTGTTGACAGAACTGGATCCTCAAATGCAAGAAGCAAATAGAACACCTAATTACCTCAATGCCAACAGGCCTTCTCCAAGGCACATTGTATTGAAGCTGTCAGAAATCAGCAACAAAGAAAGAATCCTCAAGGCAACCAAGGAAAAGAAGACAGTAACCTACAAAGGAAAGCCCATTAGATTATCATCAGATTTTTTAGCAGAAACTCTACAAGCCAGGAGGGAGCGGAGCAAAATATTCAAACTATTGAAAGAGTAAAATTATGAGCCAAGAACAATATACCCAGCAAAGATATCCTTTAAATATAAAGGAGGAATAAAGACCTTTCCAGACATATAGAAGCTGAGGGAATTTTCTAATACACAACCTGCACTACAAAAAATACTAAAGTAGGCTATTCGACCACCATCAACAGGGACAATTAGTGGCAACCAAAACATAAAAAGGGGGAGAGTAAAGGCCTGAAATGGAATTTGGGAATGGAGAAAGTAAGTGTGCTGAAAAAAATGGAATGCTCTAAATATCAAACTTTCTTTTATATAAACTTAAGGTAACCACTCAAAAAAAAAAAAAATCCAGAACTGAAACATATACCCTAATAAAAGAAGAAACAGAGGGAAACATCATAGAATACCACCACACAGAAATAATAGACAACAAAAGACAAAGTAACCATGGAGACACAATCTTACCAGAAAACTAAAGATTGAATGATAGAAAATCCTCACATATCAATAATCACCCTAAATGTAAATGGACTGAACTCACCAATCAAAAGGAACAGAGTAGCAGATTGGATCAAAAAACTAAACCCAACCATATGCTGTCTCCAAGAGACACATCTCAGCTACAAGAACAAGCATAGACTCACGTGAAAGGGTGGAAATTGATACTCCAAGCAAATGGTACCCAGAGAAAATCAGATGTAGCCATAATGATATCAGATGAAACAGACTTCAGGGTGAAATAGATAATAAGAGACAAAGATGGACATTTCATAATGGTAAAGGAACTATACAAGAAGAAGACATAACAGTTATCCATATTTATGCCCCCAATCAGGGAGCACCAAAATATACCAAGCAACTACTAACAGAATTAAAGGGAGAAATTGACCAAAACACAATTATACTAGGGGACCTAAATATATCACTGACAGCTATGGATACATCATCCAAACAGAAAGTAAATAACAAAATAGCAGCCTTAAATGACACATTAGATGAAATGGACATAATTGATATATATAAAGCACTTCATCCTAAAATATCAGACTATACATTTTATCTAGTGTACATGAAACATTCTCAAGGATAGACCTTATATTGGGGCATAAAACTAACCTCAGCAAATTTAAGAAGATTGAAATCTTACCAAGCATATTCTCTGATCACAAGGCTTTGAAATTGGATATCAACTGCAAAAAGAAAGCAGGAAAAAGCACAAATACATGGAGATTGAACAACACACTTTTTTTTTGTTTGTTTGGTTTTTTTTGTAAAACTGGGCCACTTTAATGTTCTTTACAATAGAATAAATAGTTCTCGACTGCAGACATGTAAGCTGTTTGGTACTCAGAAACATCACAGTAAAGGCGATTTTCTTGATTGATGTATAATCTTCAATAATTATAAGGAGTTACTTCTATGAACTGCTGTCAAACCAGTAAGACTGCATTTATGCATCCATCATTTTCAGGATTGTTGGTAACCTGGGCATATTTTCCCCAAATAACTGTGCCTCCTTGTGTCACAAGGCCCAAGTCGCTCACGTGCACCTCAATGACTGTACCTTTGGTAATAACATCCAAAGTTGTATAAAGTGGGGAAGAGGGATTCTTTTCTACATCAAGGATTGGCATGCAAAAGGTTGCTTTCAGTTCAGGATGTGTTACATGTGCCTTCTTGAAACGTAAACCCATTGGCCTAATGAATCTTTCATATTTAGGTGGTTTTCTAGTAAAGCCATCTCCAACAAAGCAGACTTTAGTAACCATCCTCTTCCATGCCTTCTTCTCTCTCTTCTCTGTTCGAATAATTTTTAATACCTCTGTTTCTCCCTGGGCACGAACTTTGGGCAGAGGGACTTCCCATTTTCCTGCTTTTTCTTTACGTTTTTGTTTAATCATATTGGAAAGTACTTTAGCTTGGGACTGTCCCTCTCTGTCCAGTAGATATGCAGGTAATGCTCCTTGTGGTTTCTTTTCATCATCCTTTTGTTTGGTGTTTCTCTTTTCATGCATCTTGATAGTCTTTTTCATCTGTGTTTTCTAAGCATGGCGCTGTTTATGGTAGAGTTTAGCTTTGAGACCAATCATCTTTTCTGCCTTCTTTGAATGTTCATGAGCGTCTCGACCTTGCTTCTTTCTCTTTTTCTCATGGTAATCCAAACGATATCCATAGCGCTTCCGGTGTAACTCAATATGTTCGTTTTGAGGAATGGTTACTACCGTGCAGACGACAGGCGCAGTCCCCTGGGCACAAAGAAACTCTCAATTTTCGGGTCTCAGAAACTCAAGAGCCTACTCCATGCAACTGGCGACAGTCTAAACAACATATTTTTTTTTTAATTAATTAATTTATTTATTAGTTTCAGGTGTACAAAACAAGGTAATACTTAGACGTTCATCATTTATATCCCTCATACTGTGAACCCCCCTCCCCCCATCCACTATCCCTCCGACCTCACACTGAACCATCACATTATATATATAAAATTATAGTTGGCATTCATTAATGTTTAGCTTCTGATGAACAATGCCATGATCAGGTATCCACAGTATCCCTGAGGTGGTCTCCCAAATAGGACGCATGTCCATCGGATACCCAACAAAATCTTTACAACATTATAGAATACCTTCCCCAAATTAATTTTCAAAAGAAAAACCCTGAGGCCATCTTGTGGTTACCAGCTGCTTCCAAATCCCTTCACCTTTCCCCTTATCCCCAACCCCCTCCCACACACCCATCTAACCACTCTCGGTTTTTTCTCTGCGTCCCCAAAACTGACTCTGATTAGTTCATTCACATAGTCTTTTCTTTAGATTCCATATATAAGTGAGATCATATGGTACTTGTCTTTCTCTTTCTGACTTATTTCACTTAACATAATGTTCTCTAGATCCATCCATGTTGCTGCAAATGATAAGATTTCTTTCTTCTTTATGGCTGCGTAATACTCCATTGTATAAATGTACCACAGCTTCTTAATCCAGTCATCTACCGATGGGCATTTTGGTTGTTTCCATATCTTGGCTATTGTGTAAAGTGCTGCAATAAACATAGGAGTGCATACAGATTTTTGAATTGGAGTTTTGGATTTCTCCGGGTAGATGCCTAGGAGTGGAATTACTGGATCATAGGGTAGTTCCATTTTCAGATTCCTGAGATACCTCCATACTGTTTTCCATAGTGGCTGCACTAATCTGCAGTCCCACCAACAGTGCACTAGCGTTCCCTTTTCTCCACATCCGCGCCAGCATTTGTTGTTTGTTGATTTATTGATAATAGCCATTTTGACTGGAGTGAGGTGGTATCTCATTAAACAACATATTTTTAAAGAACGACCGGGTCAAAGAAGAAATTAGAGGAGAGATCAAAAGATACATAGAAACAAATGACAACAAAAATAAATCCTACCAAAATTTGGGGAAACAGCAAAATCAGTTTTAAGAGGGAAATTTACATCATTACAGGCCTATCTCAAGAAACAAGAAAAATCCCAAATACATAACCTCATGTTACACCTTACAGAACTAGAAAAAGAAAACAAAAGAAACCCAAAGACAGCAGAAGAAAGGAAATAATAAAAATGAGAGCAGAACTAAATGAAATAGAGAACAAAAAGACAATAGAAAAAATGAATGTGACAAAGAGCTAGTTTTTTCAAAAGATTAATAAAATTGACAAATCCTTGGCTAGGTTCACTAAGATAAAAAGAGAGAGGACACTAATAAACAAAATCAGAAATGAAAAAAAGGAAGTTATCACGGACAACACAGAAATACAAAGGATCATCCAAGAATACTATGAAGGACTATAGGCCACCAAATTCAATAACCTAGAAGAAATAGACAAGTTCTTAGAAACATATAGCCTTCCTAGGCTGAACCATAAAGAACTGGAAAATCTAAACAGATCAATCACCAATAAGGAAAATGAATCAGTCATCCAAAACCTTCCCAAAAGCAAAAGTCCTGGACCAGAGGGCATCACTAGTGAATTCTACCAAACCTTCAAAGAGGATCTAATGCCAATCCTGCTCAAACTCTTGCAAAAAATTGAAGAAGAGACAGTACTCCCTAACTCATTTTATGAGGCCAACATTACCTTGATACCAAAACCTGGTAAGGACAACACAAAAAAAGAACACTACAGACCAATATCTCTGATGAATACAGATGCAAAAATCCTAAACAAAATTCTAACAAATCGAATGCAACAATGCATTAAAAAGATTATACATCACGACCAAGTGGGGTTCATCCCCGGGGCACAAGGATGGTTCAACATCCGCAAATCCATGAATGTGCTACATCACATAAACAAAATAAAGGACAAAAATCATATGATTATATCAATTGATGCAGAAAAAGTATTTGACGGGATACAACATCCATTTATGATTAAAACACTTACTAAAATAGGTATAAAAGGAAAATAACATAATAAAGGTCATATATGACAAACACTCAGCTAATCTCATAATTAACGGTGAAAAACTGAAGCCTTTTGCTTTGCGTTCAGGAACACGACAGGGCTGCCCCTATCACCTCTGCTTTTCAACATAGTGTTGGAAGTTCTTGCCAGAGCCATCAGGCAAGAGAAAGAAATAAAAGGCATCCAAATTGGGAATGAAGAAGTTAAATTGTCATTCTTTGCAGATGACATGATGCTATATATAGAAAACCCTAAAGACTCCACCAAAAATCTATTAGAAACAACCAAGGAATACAGTAATATGTCCCACTACAAAATCAACGTACAAAAGTCCGTTGCATTCCTATATACTAACCATAAAATCTCAGAAAAAGAAATGAAAAAATAATTCCTTTTGCAATTGCAGCAAAAAAATAAATAAATACCTAGGTTAAACTTAACCAAGGATGTGAAAGACCTATATGCTGAAAACTACAAGACATTTTTAAAAGAAATTGAAGAAGACACAAAGAAACGGAAAAACATTCCATGCTCATGGATTGGAAGAATCAACATAGTTAAAATGGCCACATTCCCTAAAGCAATATACAGATTTAATGCAATCCCCATCAAAATCCCAATGGCATTTTTAAATAAAATAGAACAAAAAAATCATCAGATTTGTTTGGAACCACAAAAGATCCCGAATAGCCAAAGCAATCTTAAGAAAAAAGAACAATACTGGAAGTATCACACTCCCTGACTTTAGCTTGTACTACAGGGCAACAATAATGAAAACAACATGGTATTGGCAGAAAAACAGACACGTAGACCGATGGAATAGAATTGATAAGCCAAAAATAAACCCCCATAAATATGGACATATAATTTTTGACAAAGAAGCAAAAAGCATACAATGGAGAAAAGATAGGCTTTTCAATCAATGGTGCTGGCAGAATTGAAAGTTTCATTCAAAAGAATGAAACTGGACTGCTATCTGTCACCATGTACCAAAATTATTTCAAAGTGGATCAAAGATTTAAGCATAAGACCTGAAACAATAAACTGCATAGAAGAAAACATAGGTACTAAACTTATGGATCTTGGGTTCAAAGAATATTTCATGAAGTTGACTCCAAAGGCAAGGGAAGTAAAAGCTAAAATAACTGAATAGGACTATATGAAACTTAACAGCTTCTGCACAGCAAAGGAAACCATCGACAAAATAAAGAGGCAACCAAGTGAATGAGGGAAGATTTTTGCAAACAGTGCCTCCAATAAGGGGCTAATATCCAAAATATACAAGGAACTCATGCTACTCAACAACAAAAAAACAAACAACCCAATTGAAAAATGGGCAGAGGACCTGAAGAGACATTTCTCCAAAGAGGACATAAAAATGGCAGATAGACATATGAAAAAATGCTCAACATCATTAATCATCAGAGAAATGCAAATAAAAACCACAATGAGATATCACCTCACCCCAGTCAGAATGGCTATCATCAGGAAGACAAATAGTAACATGTGTTGGAGAGGCTGTGAAGAAAAAGGAAACCTCATAGACTGTTGGTGGGAATGCAACTGGTGCAGCTGCTATGGAAGGCAGTGTGGAGGTTCCTCAAAAAATTACTAATAGAATTACCATATGACCCAGCAATCCCTCTCCTGGGTATCTACCCCCCAAAATCTGAAAACATTTAGCCATAAAGACACGTGTGCTCCAATGTTCATTGCAGCTTTATTTACGGTGGCCTAGACATGGAAACAACCAAAATGTCCTTCGTTAGATGAATGAATGGTATATATGCACAATGGAATACTATTCAGCAGTAAAGAAAGATGAAATAGGACCATTTGTGACAACATGGATAGATCTTGAGATTATAATGCTAAGCAAAATAAGTCAGAGAAAGCAGAGAACCAAATGATTTCAATGATATGTGGTCTATGAACCAAAAACAACAAAAGAACAAGACAAACAAATGAGAAACAACAACTCATAGACACAGATAATAATTTTGTGGTTACCAGAGGGTAAGGGGGGAGGGAGGTGGTAGATGAGGGTAAAGGGGATCAAATATATGGTGATGGAAGGAGAATTGACTGCGTGGTGAACACACAATGGGATTTATAGATATAATACAGAATTGTACACCTGAAATTTATGTAACTTTGCTAACAATTGTCACCTCAATATACTTTGATTAAAAAAAAGATGTATACGTGAAAGCTACAAAACAAAGCAGAGAGAAATAAAAAGAAAACCTAAGTATAAAAACAAAAAAACAAAAAGCAACACAGGTGTAGCAACAGTTAGACAAAATAGAGTTTTATAAAAGACTGTAACAAAAGACATAATAATAATAAAGGGATCAACTTAACAAGAGGATATATAATAACACTTGTAAATATTTATGCAACCAACATAGGAGCACCTACATACATATAGTAAATATTAACAGACAAAAAGGAAGAAATTGACAGTAATAGTAGAG